>NC_141757.1:113538615-114188520 GCF_982258835.1 Parasteatoda tepidariorum | reverse complement strand
TTAAATTAGAATCGATATATAGTCCTAAATATTTGATATTGTTTACAGATTGTAGAATATAGCATTGACAATTTTCATTAGTACTTTTGCAGGAGAGAGAGTGAAATTTTAAATTTAAGTTAAATTCTGATTTTCTTAAACTGAAATAAATATATTTAGTTTTATTTAGATTTAAATTTAAGTCATTTATTGTAAACCATTTTGAAATTATGCGTAAATCAGATTGAATTTGAAAAATTAGTTGATTTAAATCAGTGCAAGAATACAAAATTACGGAATAATCAGCATACGTTATTATCTTACCAAAAAGTTTGAGTTGACAAAAGTCATTGATGAATATAATAATTTAGATTTATAATTTGAGATCAATCAATAATCTCAAGTTTCAATTACAGTTTGGTTAATATTAAAATATATTCATTGGGATACTAATAAATTGATTACATAAGAATTAATTTCGAAATTAATATACTTTTTGTCTCTTAAAGTGTCACCATTCTTCAAACTATGAGCTAAAGAAAGTAAGTAAATTGAAGGTCGTAAAAAAAAAAAAAAAAAAAAAAAGAGATTCTTGTAGATGAAAAATAATGTCGATGAAATAGGGACGCCGCGGTAGCTAGTTGATGGTTATCTCTCTTTATTGATGCTGAAACATGACCCTAGGATATAATTTTTCACACCTTATGCCAGCTAAGCTCATTGCTAATGCCCCTTGTTTTGAGAGAGGGGGCAGAGGGCGAGAGCAAATTACGTGATTTGGTTTGCTGAAAAAGTCAAAATGATTAACACATTCACACCGAGAATTCTCGTTTCACGGGCAAATAAGAATTTTTACTAGTTTTTGTGCAATCGTAAAAAAAAAAAAAAAAAAAAGAATCTTAAAAGTGGTATTAAAACTATTTTATTTTCACACACTTTTTCAAAGAAATATCTCAGTCGTTGTTTCCACAAATCAAAATGATTCTGAAGATATGTATTCAGTATTATGATAACTAGACGGAAAAAAAAAAAACATAATATGAAGATGCAGCTATCGCGACAAGTTTGTGCTAGCTGAAGACGCTACGCCTTTTTCTTATTAATTTGTCGCTATCCATGAATTTTTTTTTTAATTGCATATGCTGTTGTTTACTCTACTAGTCTTTGAACAAACGAGTACTATGATATTGTCACAGTGTTGTATGAGATCTAAAATTTATTTTGACCCTAATGATTTTAAACTATTTTTATTTACAGTTCAAAAGCGTTATATTTACTCATTAAGAAATGAACGTAGAGTTTAAAGCATAGAACAATGAAACATTTTATTTTTAGTCTAGCACCGACGGACTTGCATAGTGGTCAAGGAGTTGGCCTTATACCAGGCACAACCAAATAAATTTAATATAATTTTTATTTAAGTATTTCTTAAAATATCTATTAGCTACTATTTCCTGAAATTTTTTTATTCATTTAAAATAGTATAACTTCTTTCTTTGTAAAAAAAAAAGGATATTTGAAAGACTTTTCATTTGAAAATTACGAGTAACTTTAAGTAATTATTAAGTTGTATATAATTTTATAACTCTTTAAAATAATTAGAATTATGCTTTAAGTTTGTTTGAATCATTTTAATGGTCTCATTTAGCTCATTTTGTAGTGAAGCAAGGTACCTGAGAATCTGGGTTTCACAAAAGATCAGAACACTTTTCCTTCATATCACATAAAATTAAATAGCTGCAAATAAATATTCAGATGCTAATAGTAATTGTTGACCTATTCTTATAGAAGCAAATTTTAAAAGTTGAAGATTTTTAAAAATTACTTACCAATGCTTTAAAAACAGCTTCTCAAAATGAAAATGGTGCACTTTAACTGCTAAAAAAATTCTTTCATTGGATTTGTAGGATTAGTAGAGTGAAATATGTTAATAAAGGAAAGAAACAAAAATTTATAATGATATTAAAATAAATGAGCCTTGTTCACAGTGGAAGTTTAATATCTAACCTCTAATCTCTACGTTTTGCATACATATAAGCAAAGATAGATATAGAAAAGCAAATAACGTCAAAGCGGGAAAGGGGTTAAACAAATGATTCGTAAGTATTAGAATTACATAAATAACTGAATTATTGTAATGTATTTGTTAATGTAATCCACACTAGTTGTTAAATCTATGCATTTTTGCCCCAAATCAGTACATAACTTATTATATTCTATTGATTTGTATGATGCTGCACAAATGGAATTCCATAATTTAAGAAAGTTATTGCAAGAGTTGATTTTTTTCTTCATTTCAGGCTTCATTCTTTATTTTTCTTAAGTAAATATGTATGTTTACACATAGGTACCCTAGTAGACCTGAAAATTTAAATTTTCAGTCAGTTGTCAGTGGTTGGCATTATCTAATGAATTAGTAGTCACGTTTTGCTTACTTCTTTTTGCTTGGATTAAATTTTATTTAAAAAAAATCATATTAAAAATTATTTTCCGTTATAAGAAGTTAATTCAACAACAAAAAGAATATTAATATGTGACGAAATGTGGTTGTGGTTGAACATGCTGACTTCATGTAAAATATTTGGGGAGGCAAAATATATTAAATATATACATTACAAGTTTGAAATATGTGAATCGCCAAAGATCTCTCCTTCCACGTGAATCTTTCCTTGACAAATTGATCGATTCTGAAGGATCAAAATTTTAAATGGTAACGTTGGAAATTTTAATGAAAATTTCGGTTTCCATAATTTCTTTATATATAAATGTACCTTTATCATCAAACGATTTTTTTAAAAAATGGCACGAAAAAGATTGTCTGGTTGTTTATTTAATTTAACTCGCCACTTTTTTTTTTAATTAACTCGGTACTTTTTTTATTGACTCGCCACGTGGCGCTTAGTTATTTTCAGGTCCATACCCTAGTCATATTTTTTTCATTTTACTTTGATCTCCCTTTCATTTTTTGCGTTACTCTTTGCATCAATCATACTTTTATCGATCGCTCACGTACGTACGTCACGATTTAATAGTACTCATAAGCGATCCTTCAAAACGCAGAAGAAGCGTCAACAAAGTCATCTGTAGGTGCTAAAATATAAATATTTATCAGATAATTTCCAAAAATGAAAATTATAGGTTTTGTTGATGATTGGCGTAAAATATGGTAATACCAGCGAACTTTTCAATCCATAGAGTGTAATAAACTAAATAGCTTGAGTGCCGTCGAAAAATCAAATTATCGGTTTTGTGATTAAGTCCTGAAAACAATCTGCCAATTAATTGGCGAGTGTTTCGAAAAGACCTGCCAACTCAAAAGAATAATATGGCATGACAAGAAAATTAGATGCTGGAAAAAATGTCATTACTATAATAATGAATTCCATCCATTTAATACAGAAACATAAATGAACAATCCTGGATTACAAATCATAGATTTATTCAAATGTGTTCCTACTCTTTCATTTTAATGGTTTTTCACGTTAATAGCAGGTGATGAAGAAAGTCTGTCAGTCAGTTAATGAAATAAAAGTATAAATTTTTTTTCGTAGGGTAAGGAGGAAAAAGTTCGTGTTTGTAAACTGGAATGGTAGCGTTATGTCTCTATCGAGATTAATTTGTGTTATAACTCCTAATTTTAGATTCATTTTTTTCGTCATTTTCTTTAATTATTATTATTTTTAATCTGACATACGATATTCATTATTTTTAAGACATTTATGACTTTTGAGTTTACGCTTATCACTGCTGAACTCCGTAGAATTGTAATCTTGAACACAATTTAGAAGACAAGGGAACTCCTGGATCAAGTATTGAAAGAAAATTGCCTTCGTGGTGGACATTTTGATGGAAAAAACTGTTTTTGCGTTTAAATGGAGAGGAAAACTCATGTTGTTAGCCAAACGGCAAGGGATCTCTAACCTATGATCCATCTACCACTTAGGGTATTGTACGCCTACACTGCGGTCGATACAAGCCGGGTCTGGAATTCATATCAACTAGAGCAATCGCTGATTGATAACCGATTTAAAACCGGGGCACCTGATTTGGAGGCGAGCGTTCTATCCCCTGAGCCACAATGGCTCTAAATTTAGATTTGACTAAAGTCATAGTTATTAAATTAAAACCAATGAGTTAAAAGAATCAGATTTAGCTTTATGTCCTGGTGCATTACACTTAAAGCACTTAATGTCATATTTTGGGTTTTCTATTTTCTTAATATATGGTCCCTTATTATTTTGAAATTTATTTTTGTCTAAGTCACTTTTAATTTTTTCATAAATTTTAAGTGTTTGTTTAAATTCAAAAAGATTATTGGCTCCATAAAGAATTGATTTATTATTTGTTTGGTCTGGTATTCCTTGAATTATGTAAGTGATTAGAGCTAAGTCATCAATATCTCTTTGAGTAGCAATTTCTTTCACTTTAAGGAAATACTCTTGAAGAGTTTCATTATACCTTTGCTTTCTTTTTTGCTACATTGCATGTACTTCTGCACTATTACAATTAAGTTCAAATTCTTCAAGCAAAAGATTTTTTAATTTTTCATATGAATTTTACTTCTAATCAATGTTAATGCACTACCCTTTAAGCATCTTTTTGCAAGTAAAAACTTTTGCATTTCTGAAAGCTTAAATAAATTTGCATGAGTTTCAAAATTTTCAATCCAAGAATTAATATTTTCATGTTCATTTCCTTTGAACATTGGAGTAACTGCTTCAACATCAGCGAAATTAACTATTAATTTTGTTTCTGATTCTCTATTATTTATGTCATTACAAGAATTTTGACTATAGGATTCCTTATCTTCATTAACACCAATTTTTGCACAGATAGAATTTAAACTAACTTGTGTAAATTGACTTGCATAAGTTTTAATTGGTAAATGTGGTTCAAAATCAGTTTGAGTTTGTTTACTTTCAAACTGATTAGTTTCATCCTCATCTTCAGAGGGATTTTCCATTACTACAGAATTTTTTAAGTAATCAAAATCACATAAGCAAGTTGAAACATGTTTTGCAATTTCCTTTTTATTTCCCTCACTGGAAATATTTGGAATGTTTGAAATTTTGACTAATTCCGAAAAATTAAAAGTATTACAAATTTCTTTCAGTTTGTTAGAAAATTCTTCATCATTTAGTTCAAAAGAAAATTCTGAAAAATTCAGTATTTTATTACGATTTAATCAAGATAAATCTTTGGGAAATAAAAGTTTGAATAATAACTTAATTTTATTTGCCGTCACTATTTTAATTGACGTTTAAACCACATTTATTTCCTTCAAAAATATTTTAAATGCACAATAAATACAATATTATATCATAATTTTAAAAAAAAGCAATATGAACACTAGAAATGCAATCTAATCATTAATAAAATACTATACTCAATTATTCAGAATAAAATATTTAGGTCATTTGACCTACGTAATCATAAATTTATCACTACTAATTATAAAGAGAAAAAAAAATATCACTCGATTTTAACACTTTTCCATTTGTAAACAACACTTCGACTTTCATTTTTGTGAAGAGAAGGAGGAAAAAAAAAATCATTTTCTTATGAAAGGAACTTTTAATAAAGAAGCAAAATTTTTGGAGGCCTTACAATACGCGCACATACGTAGCTTTTCGGGATTTTCACTTTTTCACAAACTTGAGCACTAAGCAATTGTAGGGTCAACTCAATGGATGGGACACACATCAACTCAACTGGTTTCAGGGGACAATCTCGATCCAACATCAGCATTCCACTAGCGACGAGGTACATGTAGTTGGCGATGGGATGAGGAATCCTTCCTTTCCTTCTACGCTTTTTTCACCGCCTATGAAGCAAATTCTCCCCCCCCCCGGTGGGTGATGGGATGAGGTTATCCGAAGTCACAGCCGGCCTCTAAAGAACTGCGTAAGTTTCCTCCTCAAGCAACTATCCTGACATCTTATAATAACAGGGTTACAACCCCGTTATTTTTGGATTGCCATAGTTAAATTAGGAGAATTCAGAAGGCCATAATTCTTTACAAGCTTTTATTGAATTGTTCGATGGTAGAAGCAGAAGTCGCGCCCACTCTCCCAGATGGAGGGGGGGGACACAAATACAGACAAATCTGACGAAGTTTAGTTAATGTACATCATACGGCAAAAGACACGCGAAAACCATTGCTCCTTCATTATATACTAACAGAAAAGAATGTGAAAAGGCTCAGTCAATGCATAGTTTGTAACTCTACGCATCATCGAAAATCATTTAATTCTTCCTAATATGGAAGGGAAAGAGGACAAGATTCTAAAAATAACTCCTCCTTTGAAATATAAATCTAATTATCATTCAATGGTATGTTTTCAGCCTTGAAGTCCCGAAATAGAATTTCTGCACCTATTCTTTACCAAAGACATTTTATGAAAACGAAAGAGTTTTAATGTTGTTATTAATACAAAAGTATTTATAATTTTTGCAATATATATATATATATATATATATATATATATATATATATATATATATATATATATATATATATATTTGAACACTCTTTCCCGCAAAAATATCGCAATAAGCTTATAATTTGCGTAAATTACTTTAGTTATTATATGCAATAATTGCATTTAATTTCGCAAATCTATCTCAAATACTCATGGAGAAGTGGAGATTTTTACATAAAAAAAATAAATTTTTTACCTTACGTTTTCTTATTATTAGTTGTAGATTGCAATAAAACATACATACAATAAAATCAAGCAAAATATTTTGAGCAATTTCAATTAATTACAAAATTATCGTTTAAAAAGTTGAGAAAATTCTTTAAAATAATAATAAAATAATTATAATTTGAGTATTGCCGTAAATCAATTTACAGGTTTATAAATATTTTTATGTATTTGTAAATACATTCATTCATCCAACTATTCTCTAAAATTTCCTTCATTGATTCACCCCTAAACAAATTCATTGTTATTTATTGTTGACTTGTATTAATTCACTTATTCACTGATTGGTGTCCATTCATTCCGCACTTTATTCACTCTCTTTATCTAAAAGTGTTTATGATATCAGGGGCGTTTAATATGAGCATTCAAAGTAGCTCTTTTATATTTTTCCATAATTTTGATGTTGAATAGTATTTGGTTACTTAAGAAAAAGTCCTATTTGAATATCATGAAAATTTAAAAAAGTTTCTAGTATTTTACTATGTAGTTTCTTGAAAGAAAGCTCTGAATGGTAAGGGGTTTTGTACTACTAAGCAAGATTTAGTAAAAATAACCCCAGCATTACAGAGGGTTCGATTATAGTATGCTTCCTTACCCATGATTTCATTCCATATACCATCTCATTTTATTGTCCGGACAATCACAAAACTTCACTTTCACGATCACTTTTAAAAAGCATCAAAGTTACTTGGAAAATTGCTAGAAACTTTTTAAAGTTTCAAGATATGCGAATCGAACCTATAAGTAACCAAGTTATCGGGTCAAAATAACTAATAGTTACCAAATACGAATCACAACAAAATAATGAATTTTTTCTTAAATGTTTCGTGCGTATGAGCAGTATGAAAAGACTACTTTAAATGCTCAGTTCTAGTACAATTTTTACCTAACTCTTTTTAAATAATATTTTTGTTACTAATTAAAAATTACTCCTAAAATTTTGCTTAATTTTATTACATATTTCTACAGTTATAGAGAGAAAACCTAAGGCAAGAAATTTCCTGTTTTCCCTGAATATTTAAGCTAGGTTAACGAAATTTTGTGCAGTTATTGCACATGATAATCAAATTAACTGATTCAAATCGTAAGCTTATTGCTGTATTTTTTGGTGCAGGATGTTCAAAAAACATAAATTTATTTTCGCTCATAATTTATTGCCTCTGAAAGTTTTAAATTTTATTGATAAGTATGAGTAGGGTTCATGTATGGCGACCTGGCTACAATTGGGCACTTCAATAAGAAGAAGACCTCCCATACCCTCACATGTGATCTATGGCGCCAACTAAGCAAAATGGCGTATTAAAGTTGAGATAAGCTTCACTACATAAATTAGAATATTAATTAAAGATAAGTTCATTAAATACAGAGTCATATATCGAATGAGTTGAAACATAATTAATTCTCGTCTATTTCTTAGATTTATTATTTGTTTATGTATTTTATTGTAACCGTGATATATTTTTGTTTTGCGTACCTGGCAACTTCGATGCATGATTGGTTTGTTTATGTTCCAAGTGGCTTCGTGCCTGTTTTTGTGTTAAAACTCTGTGTAAATAAATAAATAGTGAAAAACTTTAAATCTTTGTGAAAGAATTTAAAATGTGTCATTTAAGATAATTTGATACTTGATGGGCTTGGCTGCTTACTCGAAGCAGAATGGAAGGAACAGTTGCTAATGTAAACAAATGCCACGTTTCAACAACAATAGGAATCGAGATACCCACACTACGACCTATTGTCGCCAAATGTTCCCCAAGTGTCGATAAAATCCCACGCATGGGTGACATAAATTTGCCGTTTTTAAATAAGTTTGCAATTTACAAAATAATAATGAAAAATATTTTTTTGCATCGAATTCCCTGCATTAAAAAAAATTTTTTTTTGTTCAATGCGTGATAGGAAATATAAATTTGTGGTATTCAAAAAGGAATAACAAGAGTGCCTATACAACAAGAGTGCCAAGAGTGTTTTTTAAAAATTTAAACGATGAAATTTTAAATTTACACGCTGTGCTGTGCTTTGTATTCATGTACTGACATTATAATTGCTCATCAATAAATAATATTACATCAATAAGTGTTATTTTCTGCTCTTTTAGATTTGACTTTATTTAAAATTTTAATATTTTTACAAATTATATTCAAAATTTTATAATTTTTAAATAATTATATTTCAATGTAATAGTTTTTCAGTTCTTACTTTCTTTGTTTTCCTCATTTATTTATTTATTTGGTCTCAACATTCTAATCTCTACATTGAATCTATTTATTAAAATTATTTTAGCTTTTTTTTACATTTAATTTTCATAAATACTTAACTTCAATTTTTATGGCCTAATGAACCTAAAAAGTTTTAGAGTGTTTTATATGGCTATTAATAGCTTTGATGTGTACCATAACATGAATTATGGAGTTGTAGAGTTTAATTTTTTCCTCAAGTTTGTCAAACATAATAAGTTTTTGGACCACTTTATGAATACCTAAGTGGTCCTAAAGGACACTAAATTTTCCTTGCTGGTGTGAACCCAACTTATAACCTAAACTATCGTATGATCTATCACATGATCTAAACACCTCTTAAGTTATAAAATAATTCCCGAAGTATTTCTTGAGAAATTTTAAACGTTTCCAAAAGATGAAAATGTCTCTTCGATTATTGTAACTCTGTTACGAAATTAACTGAAATACTAGCGAATTACAAAATAAAAGTGCCTCACCTTGCACCTACAATTATCACTTACATTTATCACGTTAAGATCACGATGGTGATAAAATAGATTCTTGAAGTTGAAATTTTAACATATTAAAAATTGCGCATCTCAATTTTTTATCAATAAATATAGTGTTTGATCAATAAAAATGATTGATAAAGTAAATGTTTTCTTCTGTATCTCAAATTTTTCTCAAATCTTTATTTTCTTCTATATTTCAAACTCCTTTTTTCATTAAACAGTACTAAAAACATAAACAAGAATAATTAATAACAGTAAATAATTTAATAAATAACAGTAAATAATTTCGAACAGTACCGGAGTCTCCAAAGTTAGTTAAAGTTCAAGTTTCCTAAAGTAATATTCCTGACTTTAATTTTAACCTTATATCATTTAGTAAAATCATCAAATAACGACATAAAGGCGTTGTGTCCATCTATGTGGTTAAACAAGTGTTAAAATGCTGCAGGGGATAATGTGAGACGTCGCGAGAAAAGTCTTCCATCTTTCCAGAAAAAGAGGAGGTTTCTGTCCTTGTCATCCTTCCCGCGATCGTTGAAAAGAAGGCGTGAAATTTCTAATCTAATAAAAACCTAATTTACTGCCCTCTCACCTCAACTCATTTCTAAAAGGTGAAGCATGCAAGGAATAATTTAAAAGTTAGGAATTATTTCTTATAATTAGCGTTTGTATGCGTTTGATTTTAACATTTTATCAATGGTAATTGATTAAAAAAAATCCACAATTTAAGTGCCCTTACACTTGAATCAAAGCTATAATTTTCAACTATATATGTTATCTTGAAGCTTTAGAACTGAGAAATAACTAAAATATTTTTTTCCAATGCCCACCCGATTGACTCTCGTCATTCAGGTATCGGCAGGTTTGTTGGCCACTGTTTCAATGTTACCCTATTAGATGGGCCAACATTAGGTGCTCCCATAGCACGGACAGATAGTACAGAGAAGAAAAGAACATCCATGCCTTAGTGCCCGGGACTCGAACCTAGGACCTTCCGAATGTGAGGTCAGCTCCCTGACCACTAAGCAGTCCGGTAGCCAATAACTAGAAGATTTAAAAAGTTATTAAAAAAATTTAAAGATTGCCAATTTGGCGACATCTTTTATCATATATAAAAATTATCAAAATCCATATGCCTCATTGTCAATTTTTAGCAAATTTTTATGATCCCAAAAATAATGCTGTATTGGTTTAAGTTTTTAAGCATTGAAACATTAGAACATAAACGCTCTTCATTTTCTCAGAACAGCGGCTTTCTTCCATATTGACGTCTAGTGTCATTTTCTGATAAAACATCCAGTGAGCTAGATATAGCTGCAACTTTCGGCCCGATAGATTTTGACCTAAAGCTCATGAATAACTGTTTCAAATTCATAGTAGTTACGAAAATAGCATATTATTCACATAAATAAAATTCTCAAAATTCTCATTGCTCAAATTTTCACAAATTCTCTTAGATAAAATTCTCAAAATTTGCTTGATATCATAGGCGCAGCGCGAAGAAAAAAAAAATTTTTTTTTTGGGGGGGGGGGCACAAGAATTTATTTTTAGAATCGGCTTATATATATATTTTTTAAAAAGTTGACATTAATATGTCGCCTTTTGATTTCAGTAACATTTTAATCTTACTATGATAAATTTATATGAAAATAAAGAAAAACTTCAAAAACATAAATAAATTTTAAAATTTTTTATTGAAATTTTAATATGAATTGAATGATGAATCAGAAAATGTAATAATTAGACAAATTTCCATCATATCCTAATTTTTTTCATTTAATGAAGATAATATACCCATAATATTATTTTTTTTTATAATACCTACTCCAAAAAAATGACATCATTTCAAGAGATATTTACGAAATCAAATTTAATCTAATAATATATTTATTTAACCTTTAGAGCAAAACTATTTATTGCTGCAAAGTTCGTTAAAAATAACTACTAAAAATGTTTTATAACTTAAACGAAAGTAATAACTAAAATTGCAGTCAATATGCGAGCACAATTATTTATACTGAAACCAACATGCATAAAATTCCCAAGCGTGTAAGAACCGTTTGAATAAAATATACAAAAATGAAAGAAATGGAGTTATTTCAGTTTACATTTGAAAAAGAATTGTGAGATTTTAAAGGATCCATCTAATTTTGCTTAAATTAAACACTAAACATACATTTCAGTCCTTTAAATGCTTTGATACAGGAAACAACTTTGACTAAAATCATTCTTCTTGAAGATTAGGCGAAATGATTGGTCAACATTTTGAGTCCTTCAGGTTCCATTAATTGTTTCGTTATTTCTTGCTCTCCATAGTCATTAGAGGTAGTCCAGATTTGAAGTGAAAAATAGACTTGAAAATGCAGTTGTCGCATATTACATGGGACTTTTGTAGTTTCGGAAAGATAGAAACTTTATTTTTGATCCATAATTTTCCTCTTTTAAATATAACAAAAGGTATAAGAAAACTTAATTTTAAAATAAGACGGCAACTTTTATATCCTTTTCATTGACATTAGGGAGTGAATGAATTAAAGTAAGTGATATTAAGTCATACAATTCATAAATAAAATATTATAATTTGAGAAGAAAGGCATTTCAAAACGAAAAGTATTTATTTAAAAATAAATATAAAAAAGAAGACAATTATTTACTTTGGTTTTTAGACAATTATAACAACTGACATTTATGCACGTAAGAATCAAATTATTCAAAAATATGCCAAATACTTGAACAAAAGCAGTAAATGTGGGCGTTTCAATTATGTAACTAAACTTTTTAAAATAAAATTAAAGTAAACATTACTAGAGAAGTAAAAAATTATAAAACTTTGTTCAGTAAATTCTTATTTAGATAATTAAATTCAATTATGTCTTCAAAAGACTAAAAATAAACAACCAAAGGAAAAAAAAAACGTCGAATGAACAAAACCCTAATCAATAAAAAAAAAAGCCGAAATTGATATTACGAGGAGCACCGAGACATTTCTACTCCATTCTTATTTTAATTTAACAATTTGGCTAGATTAGTGGCGGCTTTGACTGAATTATGAACATTCATAGCTAATTATACCCTTTTATTTCTCCCATAAGTATAAATAATTGTATGGTAATACATTTTTCTCATAAAAACTTTAACTTTTAAATAGTTTAATATAAATAAACTATTTTTATGGGGATATTTGTTGTATTGAAAGGACAGGATTTTATTTCTTCCCTACCATCTGCAATTATTATTTATTCTCTTTTTGTTTTGATTTAACATATAAATTAAAAACATCTACTAACTGATACTTTATCCAGATAAAATTAGTAAGTATACCGGTAAAAGTGACTAGTTAATAAAAGTAACTATAAAATTAGTAAAATAAAATTGCATTTTATTATTAGACAATAATGCTATTAACGCAATTTAAATAAATGATTTTTGTTTAATCTTAAAATGAAAATATTTCACTTACTTTAAAAGAAATTATTTTTGTTAAAAAAGGAAAAAAAAAGAGAAATTTAAAAAAAAAAAAACTTTTCCTTATGAGTGTTAAAATTCAAATTTTAAGTGAAACAAACGATCTTGTTTTGAGAGACTTAACTTGTGGACAAGTACATTCCAGAAAATGGGTGCATTACCAAAGTCTTAATTAGTAATCAACGACACTTTTCACCCTTTTAAAAAAATAGACCTTCCCCTGCTTTCCCCTTTTATCATCAGCCACAAGTTAGTACACGGAATAAAAATGTCTATATAGCATCTTAAAGCAGACGATTATAAAGTCAATATTTTAAAATCTCTTTTTTTTAAGGTGACCTTATATCTTTGATGAACAAACCAAACTAACCAACAAAAAATAATAATAATGTGAAATAATGTAACAGAGGGAAAAGATATAAATAAAAAAAATATAATAGTGGATGTAATAATCTAAATTTTTGTTCAGCCATTAAAAAAAGTTTTTTTTTTTTAAATATGCAATCTATTGCGGAAAAATTCGCATGTTGGCAAAACATTAGGGGAGACGGACGTGCCCTTCCATGCCCCCTGACACAATGGCTATGCTAATGCTTTGAGTGATGCAGTTATCATTAGCCGAAATTATCATCTAGAATAATATGCTTTTACATTGAAATTATTGCATTCTAAAATGTATTAAATTTGACATACACCGAATCCTTGCTTTAATTGAATAATGAATACCGAAAATTGTCCCCCAGGAACTATGATTGTTAATTATGTTTAAAATTAGCTGAATACTAACTACTAATTCATAATTGCAAGTCTCGTCAGATTTTTTTAAAATTTCATTAAACCTATAAATTTATTTATTGAATAAAATACCTGCAACAATTTTATTTATTTAGCATAAAATTTTATTTATTAAATAAAACAGTACGTCTTGTTCATTCGTCATTTTCCTGTTTTTTGTGAACTTTTATAAAAGTGATTTTTTTACAGAAGATACGACTGACAAGAATACAGACAAAATTGGTTTTTAGTCAAACTTCTATGCGACGCAAATTTAAAAAAGAACTCTTAAGGAATCGGCAATTAGTAACTGACAACTCTGACGAAATATAATCAAAACACCAGTTTTGAATATCTCCTGACATCTGGAAGTCAGAATCCATTTGGAAGTGTCACATCTTTATGAATGAATAGGATCTTTTATGAATTCATTGAGACTAATGCAATCTATGAATGCACCTGATAAATTCATCTGTATTAAATAACTCATCAATACCCTGATCATGTGAACATAATAGAAGTTATTTTCAACGCTAAAAGAAAAGAAATGGATTATTTCTTGGGTAACAATTTGATTTATTCTATTGTGCCTTCGGCGCCTAAGTGTCGCGCTGGATAAAAAAATTAATAATAATAAAGAATTAGATCTTATCCCTTGAGGTTATCACTTATTAATGATGGACATGGTGCAATCTGTGAAGGAACACCTCCGAATCGCGATCTATATCAATTTAGAATAGCTTCATACATCAGTTTGACACATCAATGTGTGAGGTTCGGGGAATGCTATGAGGGTATAGCTTATTAATTTCATAGGTATATAATGTTGGATGTCTCTTAAAAATTGCCCAACTAAATAGTAATAATATTTAGACTTGAAACACGTTCATTCGTGCATTTTAACCCTAAATTTTTATGTTGAAGAAAAAAAATTGTGCAACTGAATATAGAGACTTTAGGCAGGTCTATACAAATAGTTTTACCCTGTATTTTTATGTTGGAAAAACAGAGTGGTAATAATATTTAGACTTGGGAAACGTTTATACGAATATTTTAACCCAGCATTTTCATGTTGGAAAATTGTTCAACTACAGTCCCTAGCTAAATTATTCGACGCACTGTAGTTTTTACATAGTTACATGTTGTGCATGAGTTTATCTGCAATACTTTTATAATTAGACATACATGTATTGGGTAAAAGCAGGGCTCGAAAAACGGCCCGTCCGCCCGTCCTCGGCGGTCAAAAATTCCCCGCGGACAACGAATTTCTCGAATCCGACGTCCGCGCGGACGGCCATTCTCCCGTTAATGTTCGTGATACATTCTCAATTTTTGTTATCCTACAAAAGTCTAGCTCCTCACTTCTAAAATGACCCTCTAATCTAGATATACAGCAACATACTGCGTATGGAGGAATTGATGTTTTCTCTGTCTGGGAGTACTGTAGTGGTTGAAAGGGGCTCTTCAGCAATAAACTTACAAAAAAAAAAAATAACACATTACGTACCTTAAACAAGTAGAGTTATAAACGCAATTATGAATCTCTACCTAAATGGAAAACCCCTTTCAGATTTCTGTGCAGAAACCTCAGTAAATCATTGACTTGATTGTGGAACTGGCATACGTCATATTTGATTCATTTAATAAACGCAGTACCCTCGGATAAATCGACATTCCAGATAACATGACCTTTGTCATTTAAATTATTTCATGAAAGAAATACTAGGTTACTATTAGTAACCTAGTATATACTATATAATGTAATGCGTATTACTGTGTAATGTAATCCTAGTAACTACTAATTCATTGTGCAATGTATATAAATGTTTGTAATAAATAAGAGAAAATTATATTTTTATTTATTTAGAAGCGACGGGTTAGTTTCAAAGGAGGATGGGTACATTGTTCAACAAGCCGTCCTCGGGGACGGGTAAAATTTCGGAGTTTTTCCAAGCCCTGGGTAAAAGTTATTTTTATTCAGGAGATTTTAAATATATTTTCTATTCGTATTTATTTTTAAAGTATTGAATTGCAATGTTAACCAATTGATACACTAACGTAGGGGTGCACAACCTTTCTGAGTGAAGGGCCACTTGCACAGCAGGTTGACTAACGAAGGGCTGCATATGCATTAAGTCATGTTAACTACAAATGTAGTAATGTTTATTTAAACATTAGTGTTCTATATTTTTTATCAATAAACTTAGTAATATATTTGTAAAAAATTAAAGGTGTTCAATTATTAGAATTCATTCGAAAATTTAAAAAAACTAATACTTTTTTTTAAAAAAAAATCGCTATTTTTATTATATGAACAATAGATTTGTCAAAATAAATACATAAACATTGGAGAAAAGAAATGTTTTTTTATCATATCACGCAATACAAAAATTCATTTTAGAATTAAATTCTAATAAAAAAAAACTGCAATGCCCACATAATGACAGTAGGGAAAAAAATTCAGTACATAATTAGGTAATATAAACTCAAATTAAGTATTTTAACTGAAGAAAATAGATAGGTTTTAAGCAGAAGCCTAAAATAAAAACAAAACTGTGATAGTTCAAAATAAAATTCAATACTTATTTGGTAATATATTTTATTATTTCATTTTATTAATTATTCGATTTTCTTATATCGTAAACATTTTCTTTTTTTTTTTATCGAAAAAGATCACTTAAGCAACAAAAAATTTAAATCAAAACTACAAACAGTAAGCAGTATAAAAATTCACGTTCTCCGCCTCTTTATGAATTTTTCAAGTTACAATAACATTGCATTTAAATTAGGGATGTAACGAGTATTTGGCCCTTCAGTGAAAAATTCAGTTGGTTGAATGATCAGGCAAATATTTGGCAGAATATTTTTTAGAAATGTATTTTTTTAAGTTTTTTTTAGAATTTATATAGATGTGATAAAGAATTATATAAAATCGTATTTTAATTATATTACGGTATTGTTTATTATAAGAAATAGTTTTTACACGGATTTCTTAAATTTTAAAATCCATGTTTCTGCACATGACTTGCAAATTTATCTTCTAGAAGAAAAATGGAAAAGCGAAATTTGAAGAATTGAAATTAGATAACTTTATACTGAACAACAAGTTTTTTCCCTTCTGCTTTTTTTAAAAAAAATTATAATCAGCCAAGTCAATTTCGTCATTTTTTCGATACTTTTAATTCTAAGAATTGAGAAGGATTTTTTTCTCCATTTTTGCTGTTTTTATTTTAACGAAACTTTTAACAAAAAGTCTCATACTATTAATTTATTATCTCTTATAAATAACCAGTAATATAGAAAAGTGTGATTTTCAGTGCTAAAGTTTTGTTTTAGGAATTTGTTTATTTATATGTATATATATATATATATATATATATATATATATATATATATATATATATATATATATATATATATATATATATATATATATATATATATATATATATATATATATATATATATATATATTACAAATTTATAATCAGTACAAACTGAAATTTCATCTGACTTTTACCTTTTATAAAATTAAGCTGGAATACATATTTAATGGTCTTCCATGTTTTTATAATACGATTAGTAGAAAGTGAAATTAAAATTATGTATAATTATAAAGAGTATCAGTTACTCGTCCCATTTTTGAAATATTTAACCTTAGAAAAAAGACTGCATTTTTAGATAAATCTTAACTTTATAACTTTAAAAAGCAAATTAATTTGGAAATTATAAAAAAGCATGTATAAAAAGTTTTAGCCTATTTTTTTAAAACCAGAAAATAAAACTTTGAATTTGTTAATTGTTGTTTAATGTGTGGCGTCATCAAAGACTCATCACATCGAACGTCACACAGAACGTCATCTTCATTAAAATGCAACGCGGTTGGAAGAAACCGATCTCTCAAGATGCAAATCAGCTTTCCCGGACTGCGCGTGCCTGCACTCAAGAAGGATAAAAACCAGCTCACCGACGATCAGTATGCCACTTCGACTTCAGCTCTCCCCCGGAGATGTGTGCAGTACCTAAGACACCTTGTCCCGAATTACTGATGTCTTCCCACTTACTCTGATGATAGACTTTATTTTGTACAACTCTTTTTAGTATTTTAGTTGTTTATGAAGGAAATAAACTAAGTTATAGTTATAAAATGTCTGGTATCTTCCACATCCTTCCAAACACTAAAAATGTATCACTTAAAAGAAAATGTTTTTTCATTTGTTTTCAATACTTTTAAACATGATTAAAAGAAACAAAATAAATTATATTCAAATAAAATCTTGAAAATAATATTTAAAAAATCTTAAAAGTGATATTTTAATTTTTAACTGTTTTTTAATGATGATAAACTTTCTCCAAATAGTTAAAAATTGTCTGCAGATGCTAAGAGTAAACTTAAAAAAAAAGATCCATTTTTTAATTTATTATTATTATTATACTGAAGATTCAAAGTGTTTACATTTCTCACTTAGATGGTGATACACTTTTACGAGTTTTGTAGCTTTATCTATTCCTAATCTTTTCCTATCATTATCTAATCCTTTCTTTACCTCATTTATCTATTCCTATCTTTATCTATTCCTAAACTCTACACCAAACTGAAGGTTGAAAAGTGTCTTTCGATAGAGACAGAGAATGCTGGTGCTGAGTGTAAAGAAAAATGAATTGGCAGAAATTTTGTGGAAGCTTGGAATTTTCTTTTTTTTTTTTTTTTGCCATAATTTCCCACTATTTTTTGAGGACAACTGTAGAAGAATAACAGCGTTAAGCATCAATGATTTTGGAAAGTATTCAGGATCCGTAATTTTGAATGGCATAACACCTGGTAAAAATTCTGGATGATGCTTAGAGAGACAGTTTTCTGCTAATTGCTCTTGTTCATCATTTAAAAATTGTCCCCTTGTTTCGGGATCCAGGATGCATATGCTAATAAATGAGGTGGCTGAACAGCCTGGTGGAATCTTTTTACAAAATGTTTATGGGGATCCAATTCATCACACGATAGTAAGTTAATTCATAACAGCTTCTGAAATTGAAATGTTCTCTGATTGTAGCTTTTTTTAAACTTCAAAAACAATTGATATCTTTTTTTTCCAAATTGATTGTTTATTGGTAAAGCCCAACATTATTTAATATTTTTGACATGTAATTATTAGATTCATTTTGATGTTCAAGAGCAATCTCTTAATATTTATGATAATTATTGGCAAAAGTTTTTACGCGGTCACAATATGAACTCCTCCTAGTATCATTTGGTAAATGGGGCATCAAGCAGTTTTTTTCACTTGCCCATCCATGTGCTTGATGCACATTTTTAAAATATTTGTTAACATCCACTATGTGTCCAATGATAGTATTAGGAGATAATTATTTTTCAACCAGATTATAAAAAATCCCACCAAGTGGATTTTTTCTAGGTGGGCCCACCCAATAAAACCGGGCGGGTTTTTTCAAAGTGGACGCACTTGACGAACCCTGGTATGATCATGATATACGACGAAAAGTAACGCCTACTTTTCTTCTAACGATTTACTTTGGAAGCGCAATTGTATCGGCAAGGCTGGGGAGGAAATCTGTGACAACGTTGGCATGACTATCTCGTTCCCGTCCTACTATTGAAGACCGAAAAGTGTAGTTAATTGAAATTGCTGTTGCTACTATTCCCTTAAAGGGATAGATTTGCATCAATTAATAATTTTTTCTGGAATTATTATTAAAGATTAAATTTTTTATTAATCTATTGCTAAAAATTTACTTTGTTGCTGTGATCGAGCGTTATATGTTGAAAATGATTATAAAGTTATGCAAATTAAAGATTTTTTGAATTTGCATAAGTTATAATTTATTATTTGCATAATTAATATGCAAATGATAAATTTTATTATGATTTTATTAATCTGTATAACTAATTTATTGTTTAATAAAGACAATATGCAGAGAGATTTTCTTATTATACATTTTAAAATCAAAAAATATATGCGAATACTTTATTGAATGTTTGAAGAATAAATATAGGTAAATTGCTTTAAACATGAAATTTTCATAATAGTACCTACACTCATAAATTAATATTTCTATCGTATATTAAGATAACTTCACTCATTTGATAAGTTCAAAATGAAGATAAAACAAAGGAAAATTATAGACATATGAAAAGGGAGGGGAAAAATAATAATTAAAAAAAATAACAAACAACTGATAAAAAAAGATTAAATTTTATTTAAAAAAACCGGAAAAAATATATAATCTTTTCATCAGCCCACACGATTATATCAGCAAAAAAGAGTGCTTTCTGATATTGTATCAATATAGCCAAAGCAAAATATATTAATATAATAGTGTGAGGAGCACTCCAAAAATTTTTTTACAGAAATTACAGCAAATAAAATAGAACACAATAAGTAAAAATAGCACGTAAAAACAAAGAGTAAAATAAAAGAAAAAGAAAAAACAGTATAAAACATAAACTATAAAGCGAGTAGCGAAATCAGATGTACTTACATGAACGGGAAATTTTTCAAGAATGATTTAAAACAAAACTTATACCCACGGACTAATTATACCAAGGGATTTGCCTGAAATGGATTTGCACATAGGAAAAATTATAATAATTAACAAAGAAAAAAAATTTTAGGAGATAATTTCAGTCACGGATTTGAACAATGGAAAAATTTTATAAATTAATAGAGAAATTTTTAGTAAATAATTTTATCCACGGATTTGCCCGAAATGGAATTGCATATGGAAAAATTATAAAAATTAACAAAGAAAAAAATTTTTAGTAGATAATTTTAACCACGGATTTGCCCATTTCGGGCAAATCCGTGGAGAGTAACTTGCAGGGTTACTTGAATTGTACAGTTTTAACTATGTACCAAATATAGGAATTTTCATTGAAAATTGCTTTTATTAAGTATATATTTATTTAAAATAAGACATTTAAGCATCATTTATTGATTTATTTAACAATTTTAAGTGTTTATGTGCAATAAAACTAATAAATAAAGGCAAGAGATTGGCTGAATAAGTATTCGCCAAACTTATTTCCGAATCGCCAAGTTTCGCATTCACTTTTAAGTATTTCTTTTTGTTAAAAACTTATATTTACCTGTTTTTTATTGTATTCCATTTTATTTCAAGTAGTTACATTCTTAATCTTGGCTATATTAAGTTTGTTTTTTAGTTATTTATGGTAATATATCGCCTAAAGTTCAAACGATTTGTTTACATTTATCATAAGAAATCTGTTTAATATGCTTTCTTTCATGTATTTTTGGATCTATCGATGTTTATTTTCTTTGAAATTCTTGCTGTCAGTAGCTGAAATAATTAGTTTCTGTGTTAGAAAAATTCATAGAAGTATGTTCAAAAATTGAACTTTAAATTTTTTTAATGTGATTTAATGTAAGTATGAAAATAGAAAAAAAGTATTTTAAATAATTTTGCTGGTTTATTTTGTAGAATCTTAACTAGAAATAAATAGAAAAGTTGTTAAAAATAAATTAAGATCTGACGCTATTCCAACAATTTTCAATGCTCCAAATTCTTCAAAGAAGACTAAAAGGAATAGGCTGTCCAAAACCTGGATCAATGTTAGATAAGCTTAAATCTAATCCAAGTATAAATTTACCAACTTCTCTCCATTCTTTCAGTTTTGTAATTTTTTATTATTATTAAAGAACCAAAACTGTGTAAAAACTATTGCTATCTGGTAATGGATAATATATAGATGTCTTTCTTTAAATTGTATTCCTTACTTATGTATCACATATTTAAATGAATGTTTTGAAAACGTGTTTTAAAAAATTATTTAAATAAATTTTTTTTAAATTTATCATGCGTCGTTTCTTTCCCTCCCCATAAAACTCTGGAATCTATTTATTCTACCAATTCTATCTATATAATAATAGAGGCTGAAAATCTTAATTCGTCTTGTCCTTAAATGTCAATTAAAAACACCAATTTTAAATTAATTCCTGATTTTGAAACAAAATTTATTGCTTCTCATGATTAAAGACATTTACATTTATAGTATCGTCGGCCTTCTGAGCCCAAGTCTGCGGGTTCGATCCCCGGCCCAGACACCGGATTTTCGGGATGCAGAAAATCCTCAGCTGCCATGTCGTATGATTATGCGGCATGTAAAATATCCCTGGAGTGCCTTATTGACTCTTGGCATTTCCGACAAAATTAAATTCCTAGTGCACTTTAGCATCCAAATAGAGTCTCGGTGCTGCCATCTAGTGTGGCAGAAACTAGACGTCCAAATTAACATGACCAACGGTATCTCACCCATTGTGGTGGTCCTGAAAGAGTGGATACCACCTCTGGAGAACGCACTAGGTCTGCTTATCGGCAAGACCGATTGTGCAGCTCATTGGAAATAAATAAAAAAAAACATTTAGAGTATTGCATGAGAAATTTAATTATTTTGATTATAAAAACATATTTAAGAATATTTCAGGTCAAAACATGTTTTTTTTCAATTTAATTTTGTAAAAAAAAAATCTGAAAAGAAATTTAAAAAACCCAGATCAAACTGAAATATAAAATTTAAAACCAAATTTACTTTGAAATCATTCATAAAAAACAATTGATGTAATTGGCATATAGCACATGCGCAATTTTTAATTTAAAACTTTAAATCATTAATAAAATTTGCAGTGAATTTGCGCAAGCATTAAAAAAAAGTTTCCGAAAAACAATGTTAATCGATGTACGCTTTTCTTTACTGAGTATCCTATAGTTGAGGTTAACGTCGTTTGTAGCGATAAGTTGCCAAATCTTCTAATTCAGAGGCTCTAATCTGACATAGCAAATAAGAAATATTTAAATACGTGCAATAAACTATTTTTTGTTCAAACAGAGCTATAAGCTAGCAATTATCTTCAGATGTTATCTTTAAAAGATGTGACAATTGAATCGCTAAATTTAAAACAATAGCTAACGCCTAACCAATCAGAAAATTCCATTTCGTTTTTCGCTCATCCTGCAAGAACGATTTGTCGCAGAATGTTTTAATGTTGACAGTGACCTTCCTCGTGCTTGAAACTATCTCTATGGCAAATTTCATTGCTTTCTGTCGGATGGTTTAGGAGTCTATAAAAGACATACACACAGACAGACATTCATATATACAGTCAGACCTCAATATAAGGTCACCCTAGGGACACCGCAAAAGCGGGGTGACCTTTTAACCGATTCATTAGCACTTTGTAACTAAGCATGTAAATAGTACACATTATGATTTTTAAAAATGGTATTACAAGCAAAAAATAAATATTAAAGTCAATAAATTAAATATATTAATATTTAAGTCACCAAATTTAACTAACTTAGAAAATAATTAAGGAAAGTTAGATTTTTTTAAAAAAAATGTAATTTAAAATAAAGCTGTTTACGAATTTCCTCAAAGTGTACATTACATCATACCTTTTTAAAAATAATCATTTATGCAGGTCTGTCTCGTTTTTGATTTCATTTTTTGAACAATGCTTTCCAGATTTTGTAACTTTTCAAAATGTTCCTCAGCTCCCTCATGGTTTGTAAAAAAATTTCGTATGACATTTATTGCTTTGAAGGCTTCCACTTGGGCTACAACTACAGTCTCAGGATCACTGTCATTGTCCTCACTGTCCACAATTTGTGAAATTTGTGAAACAATTTCAGAAATTGTAGCTTCAGAAGTGGTGGCAATTTCCTCATCATTCAAACCATATTCAGCCTCTCCTTCAATGGTATGGCCACGATTTTTCAGATCTTCCATCAAAACAGATAGAGGAATATCGTTTTCTTCTTTGGTTTCGTCATCCACGATATTCAGAGAACTCACAAAACCAGCATGACGAAAACAATTTGCTATGCATGTGATGGACACCATGCTCCAACTTTTGTACAGATAGAAAATGGCATCCAAGACAGTAACGTGAAACTCCTCTTGTTTTTGGTCGATGGCTGCGATTAAGTCCTTCAGGAGGAGCTTACGATAGTTCACTTTTAGGCTTTGAATAACTCCTTGATCCAATGGTTGGAGAACGCTGGTCACATTGGGAGGCAAGAAAACAAGCTCAATCGAGGCTAACTGTGGGATGTTGGTACTATGAGCTGTGCAATTGTCTGCTATGAAAACAACTTTTCGCTTCATTTTAACAAACTGCCTGTCTAAACGCCGTATTGTTTTCTCCCAAATAGTGACGGTCATCCACGCCTTTTTTTAGCGTCGTAATCCATAGGTATAGATTTCACGTTTTTAAAGCAATGTGACTTTTGGGAATTAACCAATAACAAGGGGTCTCAATTTTTCGGAGCCATCCATATTGGCCCCTAAAAATACTGTAAGTCTTTCTTTACTTTTTTTTGCCACTTACATATTCTTCTTTTTTTAACGCTAGAGTTTTTCAGGTAAGACTCGTAAAAAAAGACCACATTCGTCGACGTTAAATACATCCCATGGCTTACACCGTTTCAAAATATCATCTTCTAACACAGATTTCTTCCAGTCATTCAAAACAGTTCTGTTAACACATCCGGCTTCACCGCATACTGTCTTGAAACTTAAATCATGTCTTACTTTAAATCTCTGTATCCATCCATTGCTCACCATAAAATTAGGTTCTCCCGATTCCGCGGCTATTTGCAGAGCTCTTTCTTTCAGTACTGAACACGATATCGGCACATTTTGTGCTCTAGCCATTTTTATCCATTGGAGACTTTCTTCTTCAATTTTCTCAAAAGGGGAAAAACGCACCCTTTCTCCTTTCCCATTTCCAATGCGATGAGAAGACAGAATATTGTTTCGGGTGGTGCATGGTATACCACGTTCTTCTGCAAAACGTGCTTTTGATAAATTTGAATTTTCAAAATCCTCAGCGATTTTTTCTTTCTCGGATAGAGTCATCGTCTTTCTCTTTGCCGACATGATGACACGATGAGAGAGGTTCGAATGAAATTCTTTCCTCTGGTGCGGTCAGCAAATGGTCACGTGACACGATGGGAAAACTTATCCTTTGTTCTCATCTGAACGGCGAAAGCCCCCTCTCCCCTCCCTGGAAGTATGGATAGGGACGAACAATTACTGGCAGTGCAGGCGGGGGAAAACTCTCATGATGCTTTTAAGAAAAACATTAATATAAAAACGAATTATTTTGTCTATTTTTCTTTTTTTTTTCCAGCTTGAAATGATATTTTTAATTCCTTCTTCTTTGTTCATTGTAAATATTGTAGTAAATATTTGATTCTAAGCATCCTAAAATTAGTTTTTGACATGAACTGAAAATAAAATTTTTACTACGAAGTTACAGAAAGCAAAACAGAAAGAATAAATTAAAAATCCTTTCAAAGGAAAAAAAATTGGACGAAATAATTCAACTTTAATGTTTTTCTTTAAAAGCATCCAAAATTAAATAGAAAAAGTATACTGAATTTCTAAGTTTCTGATCGCTTCTGTTAGTGTTGGCATGATTTAAATCCCTTGAATTTAGTCATTATTAAAACCGTAATTCAAATCATTTGAATTTTTTTAGAGAAATCACTAAGTTAAATTAGCTGTAATTTTTTTTAAAAGGAAACATTAACTTAAACGAACATAGTCGTTATAACATTAATTATGAATTAATTTAGAAAAAAATGTTAAGATAAGTTTTAAATATTTTCATGCAGTATAATTAATAAATACATTCTTTAAGGTAGGAATTTTTAAAAGTCTAATTTAATTGATAATGTATATTTATTAAGGAAGTGATTTTTTACTACGAAATTAAAAATGCATTAATGCAAATCAAAAGAGATTTTTTTTAAAAATTAAATCAAAAATTTCTTGTTGTTTTACGAAAATTTATGTCAAAAAAAAAAAAAAAAGCAGCATATTCGTTCCAATTACATGTAAAATTCCAGATCTTGCTGCTGTCCTGTTGTTTTTCGAAATTTCATGTCAAATGAAAAAAAAAATTCTTGATTCATTTTGCCTTTTTCTAGCAATCTTTCCAGCAAGAAAAGCTAAACCTTTTAAAAATAATCAAATAAAATTTGCCTGTAGAATTTCTCATAGGTTGCATACATTATATCATTATACATTCATATTATTATATATTTCATTTTGTAATCAAGTAGAGTTGCATTTAAGTAAGTAATTTAATAAATTAACTCTCTGAGATTTATGTGTAAGAACAATCTTAGATTTTCATGCTAAACTGTACCACTTTTTTTTCCATTGACACAGGACTATCCATTTAATAACGTATGGTAACTGAGAGAAATGTCTGACGACAAAAACAGTGACTTGGAGGTTACATGTATGAGCAAATGAACACTTCAATATTTTACCTTCCATAAGTACAGATTTTCTTACAGTTTGAGATATCAAAATCTCTTAATTGCAGATAAAGTTCTCGTAATTTTTTTTTTATTTTAGCTTTTTGTGCAGGGAAATATTCATTATTACTGACTCAAAAAGGAAGAGAGATATAAATTCTAACATGCATTTGTATGCAACTTTCGCAAATTTTTTCGTGAAAAAAGGATAACGTCCTATTGATTTTTCTTTTCCGTTTGTTTGTCGATACTTTTTAATCGATACTGTCGATACTTTTTAATCGATACTGTCGATACTTATTTTTTTTCAAACGTTTAAACTTATCCGCATTCCGGTACTAGTGCTTACTGTTATAAAGTGATCGTAATTATCATTATTCTTCAAAGTTTAACTGTTTAATTCGCGACCAATTTCGCGACCAATTGAATTGGAAGACAAGTGAAGAAATATTTATTACTTTGAGTAAAAAGCTTTCTTACTTTCAACTTTAGAATGTAAAAAAACGTTAGGAGAAAGTTTAACTCCATGGGAATGGCTGCTATTGGCACGGAGATATTTCCCCTCGTCGGAAAACTTTTTACTCAACCCGATATTTTATAACATTTAATGCTTCCACTGATAAACGAGTTCAACTGTGATAATTTTAATTTCTGTCTCTTAAAGCAATTTACTTTTAAGGAAGAATAATTGCAAACGTTGATTCGAACAATTTAAGTTAATGTAAAAACAAAAAAAGAAACAAAATCAACAGAAAAGTTGTGATCGCCTTATTACGATTACTGATTACCCATTGGTCAAATGCTTTTTCTGCACTCCTTTAAACATTTCAAATCATGGGTTGCAAAAACTGTCTCAATTGATGTTTGTCGTCGGATTGATTTTCATATATCCTGCCTATGTAGTACGTGTTTCACAAAATACTTCTTCAGCATTCATATGTATATCACCGTCAAGCCAGTAATTATACGTTGATAATAAAAAGAATATGATAAAAGACCTTTTGAATTGCCTCTCTGGTGTATTCATAACGTTGTACGAAATTGCATTTTATATTTTAAATTACAATATTATTACTATCTTAAAATTATAAAATCTAAAACAGCCCTGAATATTGATTTAAGAAACACAAGATGAAAAAAATATATAAATTGCCAATTTAACCCAGGTTACCCATTGGCAAAATAGTTGTTGTCTAAATTGTTTTGGAAAAGCATATTTTTTTATTTTCATTTTGGATCTTTAACTGTTGATCCTGAACTGCTCGGTACACAATTTCGCAGACATGTTTGAATGCAGCTCAGACACCTTCTGTGTAAATTCTTTTGATGACTGAATAGACATTGGACAGCCAATCGAAATCAATTGTAACATTGGTACAATGGTGCTTGAAGGAGTTCTCGTATTTGTATGAAAGGGGTTCAGAGAGTCGCCATTCGCTCTTCGGTAGGGTTCTATTCTCTCAACCACTTTGGTACTTTTATGATGGACGGGCTTCATGCTTGCGTTTGCGAACGAAATTCTGTCGTTTTTCCGTTTGTGTGTAACGCTTGAGGTATTCCCGTCTACGATGGCTTTGGCTTTTTCAGCCTCGGAAAGTTTAGACCTTGACATCGTTTTTTTTTTTGCTTCAACTCTAACTTACATGACAGTGTCTATCAGTTTGGGATCCTCTTTATTTGTGATATTCACCTGAATTAGTATTGAAAACGATCCAGTTTGAACTGTAGGTTAGAATTTCTGATTCTTAATTAAAACAATGAAAACAAAAATATCGTTCAAATGATTAAATTCTCTTTTATTCTTAACTCAAGAATAAAAGTACTTAAGGGATCTCTCTGGTCCCATATCTCAAAATTAAACTCATAAACTTAATGCATAACAAAATTGAAAGTGAAAAAAAGAATTCTAAAATACTTATCAAACGTCGCCTTAGCAACGCATGAGCACTATTTACTAGTGAATATTGTAATTAAAAAGTGAGGACGCCATGAAATCCAAACCTAGACCCATTTTGCCAATCTTTAATAATTATTTCTGTCGCAGTGACCTAAGACAATTTTAACTTGTTAGTCATTGTTTTTCTCAATTTAACTTTGTTTCTTTTAATTTAATTAATAACATTGTCCTTACTTAATGTTCCTTCTCTGATTTCAGGAATCACATTTTTTGATAATTTTCCATTGATTTTCAGGATGTCATTTAAGGTACTTTTGAGCACAGATCTCTTTTTTTTTTTAATTATCCACGAGAATAAATCTTTTTTTTTCTCGCGATGGTAATTTTTTGGCTGCTTTCTTTTTGCTTCCTCACCACTCCTTTTCAGTCCCCTTGTTGTCAAGCTATCCGTGGAAAATTTTCATGGTTTTCCTCTTCCTGTGACACAAAGGCGGGATGGTTCTATCAACACGTTCAGTTCTCCACGAAGGCAAATTTCTCCCAATACTTGATCCAAGAGTTTCTTTGTCTTCTGGATTACGTTCAAAATTGCAAAGCTACGGAGTTGAGCATTAGTAGTTGTAAACCCAAAAAATTAGGTCGGCAATTCAATGACGGTTTAAAATAAAATACAAAAAATATGCCTCCCTTTAAGAAAGTACCAATCAGGATTTTTTTTTATCTCATTTGAATGCGTCTCCCTGAGGCCAATTGCACACTTCTTTGCTACCTTTTGAGTTTCAACTCAATAGCAAGTATATAGTATTATTTTTTATGGCAATATGTGTGACGATAAGAAAATACAATGAAAAGAGAATATACTTAAAACGTTTACACAAATCCATTTGATTTGAAAGAGCACAAATAATTATCTTTGGACTGTCGAAAAAGCGCTACGCGATGCATAGTTGCGAGACATGTTTAGTTATACTGACGAACTTATTACAGGAAGTATTATTTTTACTATCCATATATGCATCTTTGCATGTATAATCCTCTTTAATAGTACCAACTCTTATCATGTGCTCACTTATTAATTCTTAAAATTTATTTCGCGGGTACAAGGACCAGAAGGCTTACCACCTCAACGATCCTGATGAAAGGGACATTTCTGCCTCTACTGGGAAAGTGATGTCTTCGAATTGAATTAGGTGCATCTTGTCTTGAAATATCAATCATTTTGACTAAAACAAATTGGACGATATGTAAAAGAAAAGATTTAATAGTCAATCTACAGTCCCTGGCCAAATTATTAGACGCACTATAAAATTCGATTTAAAATCCTAATTATCAGGTACTTTGTATATCGTCCTGTCTAGCTTAGTCTAGTCCTCATTTCACTTGTCGTGAGGCTTTTAGAACGCTGGTGAAGCTACTAAAAATTCTGGAAGCTTCAGTTATAATGATCTAGCACACTATAAAATATTTTACATAAAGCGTAAAAATTGGCTATCCTAATTAAGAAACAACTCTTAAATTAGAAAACAATCAAAGATATAATACAGGAATTATCAATTTTATGATGAAACCAAAGAAAATATGGTACTCAGTAAGGGAAAACTGAATCCTACCATGTGATTTTCCTGACGGTAAAAACGTCTGCAATATGAGACAACTTTATTTCTTATATTGTTCTTCTATATCAGATAAATCCGCGAGAGCCATCGTATTAATACTGAGAAATAAAACAAGATCCTAGTTCGGCGTGTTTACTTAAGAGTTTAGTAGGCGTTACTTTCCGTCATAAAATTTTGACCCACATATTAAAGTAAAAAAGGTCTTGATTCCCTCTCAGGCATATATCAAAAGGGACTGATAAAATGTTTATTAAGAATATAAAAACCTAACATAACAACTCAAGTTATTTAAAATGATAAATAAAATTAGATTATAATGGCAAAAGTTGAGTTCCCAGCACGAAAACTTTGTTTCTTTAAATCGCAAAGTCAAATAAGTGCTTGCATAAAAAGTGTAGGTACATAGAAAGTCTCACAGCTCTGTCAGTCTGATGAAATTTACAGGAATGACTGAAATATTTCATGTGTCGTCATTAGCCCGATATCTACACCCTCTTGCCCTTAAATGTTCGGATTGTATATATTCTAACACATTTTCTTCCTGTTCGCAAGAGCATCCTTTTGTTTGCAAAACTTTTGGCAAATATTTTTGAAATTCTAGTGTTGCAATTTATCTACAAACATGAAAGCAATAAAAATACACCCTTAGAAAAGTGCTGGAGGAAAAATTAAATTTCAAAAATGAAACATTTTTTTCCGATGTCCACCCGATAGACATTCGTCATTCAAGTATCAGTAGGGCAGATTTGTTGACCACTCTTTCAGGGGCACCATATTAGATGAACTGACGTTGCACCCACAGTAAGAACAAATAGCACGGAGAATGAAAAAAAATCCATACCTAGTCTGGAATTCGAACCCAGAGTCTTTCTGATATCGATCGGTGAAAAAAAAAAGCTTTCCAATAGGCATAAATAACGTCGAACACTCCCTGTGCCTACTCGTGATAGCATGTGATATAATAATAATCATTAGTTAAATGAAGCGTAAAATGAACGAAATTTCATTTTCCTCAAACTTAAAAAACAAAATTTACAGAAAAATTGGAGAAGAATTCTATATTTTCTTTTTGTGACACTTATGAAAAAGGGATAATATGAAAGACTAAAATCTTTGAAAGTTCCAGCAATCAAAAAATCAGGGCCAGAGCTAAGCGTTCGATACCTCGCCAAATGTTATGAAATCGTAAAGTATTGGCGAATGAATTTTTTTTCCACTAGAAAGAAAAATATATATTTAACTCGATCCACAAAATTAAGTCAAAAGGAATTTTTCTAAATAAATCAGTATTTTTTTTATTCGATTACAGTAATTTTCGGCAGATACTCTGCATAACCAATTAGAATTGGGTCCAAATAATATAAGCCATAAACAAAGTACCGTAAAATAGTTTCCTATGGGAAAAAGATTAATCATAAAAATTTGTTAAGATTTGAATTTGGGCCAGACTTTCGAAAAGTGGTGAATACCTTTGATATTTGGCTAATTTACTGGCTAATAATTTAAAGTCTTTAGCGAAGGCCCTGGCAATGGCTGCGAAATTGTCAATCATTAAGTATCTGTGGATCTCCTATAGCCTGATTTGCCTGTTGATCTACTAGAGAAAAAAGGTAAAGCGAGGCATGCCTAGATCTCATAATGTAAATATAGAAATGTAATTGTTGCAGTAAATTTTTTTTAAAGAAATGTTTTTTTTCGAGTCTGAATATTAAAATGGAAATAATCATCTCGATAGTACATCCAATTGAGTAATAAAACAAATCTCATGAGTCCTTATTGAAAGCTGAAACAAATAATTAAACCAATGACACTCCTACGCGTTATTAAACTTCTAACTAAACTGTAAAATAGAAAATTACATTCACCAGTTTTTCTTACATTTTGTAATTTTAAAATAAAGCATGAAAGTAAAACGTATAGTTATCTTGTTTCCTAAGGTAAAGTTTTAAATATACATATACAGCCACTACCGCTTCCGTAATGAGTTTGCGCAGGGCCGCCCTGGTTTGCGGCGGTGGCTAGCAAATTCACAATTAGTTACAATCACCAGAATTATGACGGATATCTTTTCACCTCTTCGATTGTCTGCCCACGCTTGTAAGCTAGCCTGAGGTTAGATGTAAAAGTAGGCGTTACATTTCTTTACCTACACATTAGGGTAGATTTTTAAAGAGGGCGATACTTTTCATTACAAGAAGAGCGCAATGAAAGGTAACGCCTACTTTTATGTACGATTTGCTTATTCCCTGGTTCATTTACATCCACGTTTAAAAGTATCCACTGTATTAGTCATGACTTTAATGTTTCTTAAAAACATAAGAGCGTAATGGAAGAATTAATTCAAAATATAATTATTAAAATGTTTATGTGCAAGTGTGATTCGAAAAAGTCGAATTTTTTCAAATTTTCATCGGTAGAGGGTAAACGATGTTATTTAGGATTATTAACGATGTTGTTAAGAACGTCATTCCTGTTAAGCAAGCTGCAAGATTGTAAAAAATATTTATTGAATTACGGATGGCAGAAATAGTCGGCTTCCTACTCAAAGATGATGTGAAGATAGGTGTTTCTTGATTGTTAAATAACTAATTTCTAGATCGGCTGGTTTATGTTTAACTATGCTGCACAATGATGATTTATGAAATTGGCTCTTTTTGGCCAATGTATTCGATAAACTTAAGGTGGGGTTCAGCCAAAAAGAGGCTGAACTTTTAGGGTTCCGTAATCGAAGAAAAAAAAATTCGGGGACCGCTGCCTTACACTTCAGGCAAAGCAATAATTTTAAACTATGGAGACTATAATTTTAAACTAGATAATATTTAAATTATATAAGAATTACTCAAATATGACAAGAAAAAATATAACATGTTTTTATAAAATTATATGCGTTAGATAAGTTTTTAGTTGCGGGTAAAAATAATTTTCCGAGTAGAAAATTGAAAAAAAAGTTGCGAGGTATTTTTTTCCTGTTAGTTGCAAGCAAATGAATTTCATTGCACTTATTTATTATAAAAACTTAAAGCTCCAAAGTTAATGTAAATTGTACAATGAGTTTAGATATTATGAGCAATAAAAAAATGTATTCCAAAGAAAAGATAAAAACTGCTAATCTTACATTTAAATAACAGTTCATTCAATTTACATTTAATTTTTCCAATTTTAGTTGCATTTTGTTTTACAATGCCAAAACTATATGACTTTAAAATTATGAAGGAGTTTAGACTAATGTACAAGGATTAAGGTGGAATAAAAAATTACACTCGACACATAAACATTTCATTGCTAATGTTCGATGATCTTGTATTAGGAAAGCACCATGTGAACAGCTCTGCAGTTAACAGAAATGCGATTACAGAGTTGAAGGATTAATTAGGATTAACCTTTATTTTGCCTCCAAATTTTAAGTTTACAAAAACTGACAGACAATATTTAAGAAAGTATTTATATCGTACGTACAAAAAACTGATATCATGTCGATGATATCTGCCATACGCCTAGAACTAAAAAATCAAAATTAATCAACTATAAACATTCCAAAGAATTATACAAATAGGCTGAGTAAACAGCAACCCTTCCTAAAATGCGCGTTTCTGAGAAAATCATTTTAAAATGTCTGATACAGTTTCTTCTCGTCTTTTTTTAAAATATAATAGACTCGATTTTGGAAGAATCGCTGTTTAACAACCAATTAGTTTCCAGATAAAATGAAATTTTTATTTTCACGTACCTTTATTTTAATTACTAGGTGGCTCCACCCTCAGATCGTTTCGCTCACCAACTCCCATAAATGCTTTTCTTTCAACTTATTTTTTTTTCTTAGGCGTCAATATTTTCCAGTAAAACAGATAAATTTTTTTTCTTCAAAATATGCAATTATTGTAGTTTTATGCAGGAACAATATCTTGACTTACGAAATAATGATGAAATAGACAAGTACCTAGATTTAAATATAATCATCTGCACTTGAGAAAAAAATCAACATATGGAATACACATTTGGAGACTCAATAAAAATAAATAAATATTTTAAAATTTTATTGCCATCGTAGAATAGCCGACCCAATTTAAGATTACTTTCGTTTTCACCAGCTTCAAGAGAAAACAGATTCGAAATTGATCGTAGAACTTCATCACCTTTTGTCTTTAACTTCATGAGTCTGATGTTTCTATGTCACGTTAAAACCTCGATGACTTTCTCTAGATGCCAATCGTATCTCTTCATGTTGTTGTACGCGACAGGAATACAGGATAAATAATCATAAGACATTTTTTAGAACAACCATTTTTATTATTATTTTTTATCTGTTTTTTTCTCTCGTTGCTATTCGCAACTCTCATAAAAATAAGACGAACAGACATGTGACATATGACATTCCTACAATACTCCCTCACCAGTAACTAAGTTACGATGATAGGCAAGTATGTCAAATTTGTCATATTCGCGATCGCAACGAACTATAGGGGGCGTTGTTGTATGAGACGCTTACCTGCGATTTCTATATGAACCGTCATTCAGTTACTCTGGAGACGTCGTTAATGTAGCGTGTAGCATTGCAACGTTCCTTCTTTAATGTGGCTTATTAAATTTAAAAAAGAAAAATGCTTGATCCTCTTTTTGTACAACCGAAAACAAAATGGTATCTCTTTTTATTAGAGAAGGAACATCCAAAACACATCGGAAAAATATTTGTACATTAACAGAAAAAAATATGTATATTCTTATAAGAGTTAAAACCTAATGCCTGAGAAATAGTATTACTAAATTTAATGATATAACATGACAGGCCCATTTAAACTTTACACATTTACTTTAAACTTTACAAACTTTACATAGGCCCATTTAAACTTTCTATAGTTTTAAGAATCATATTAGTTCAAAAATTAAAATGAACAAAAAGTATACATAAGCCTCATAATTTTATGAAATTTAATTTTGTAAACAGTTTTTTGACAACAATTTTTATCAAAAAATTTCAAGTTTCAATAAAAATCATTATTTAGAAACTAAGAAACGTAAAATAAAGAATGCTGACGAAACAAAAACAAAACAAAAAAGACAATTCTTTTTTGTCGCCATTTTTAGTGCTACGAATATTCGTCTTTGGGATTTGCCAAAAACAAAACAAGATGCAATTTTATTTTTTCAGGAGGGAAATATTTTACCGAAAAAACGAAAATGTACCAATTCCCACAACATAAAACTTTATCTTGGTAAACGTACGTTTTGGAAATGTTATTTCATTTGGAATCTTATTTATCAGAGTTCATATGGCGATATGATTGTTTTGAATCTATGCTAAACTCTATATCGGCTCATTTTCCACCGAAATCCGATTGACTATTTTGATTTTAAATAAAGTGTTTTATTTTACGAATTGTCCCAAAAATTTTAAGTGTAGATTAGCGGCACTTAAAAACCGCCAAATCTGTAGCGGCGGTGGCGTTAATTCGTAAGTACCGAATTTTTATTCCATACTTTTCTGAATCATATTACTTCAAGCATTGGAATATACAAGAAGTATACATAAACACATAATGTTATACCATTTAATTTTTCAAAAAAAGTATTTTGAGAACAATTTTTATCAAAAAATTATAAACTGAAAAACGGAAAATAAAGAATTCTTAGGATAAAAAAAACGATTTTAAGAATTCTTTACATTGAAATAAAAACTTTCATATTGTTTCTTTTTTTATTATTCTTATAGTTCTTAATCAGACGTAAAAAACCATTCTGTAGAGAACCATCATCAAATGAAAAAAAAATATTTACAAGCAAATTTTTTATTGTAAAAAATCATTGCACTTACCTGATTTATAATTCCCGGAGAATTCCAAAATGATAAGTTCCTTGTTTGAAAACTTTATTCTCAAATAATAGATACATAGTTTATACCTTCATTACTTTTAGATAACATACTACACAGCAAAATTTTATAATTGATATGAATTTGAATATGTAGCTAAAAACAGAATAGCTGAATTCTAGTTGAACTTATTCTTTCAAAATTAAAAAAAACTTACCAAGAAAACGATTTAAATTAATTAAGAATCAGCAGAAATGGCACTATTTCAAGTAACTTGGATAATTTTTTATTGTTGTTTTCCGAATTATATGGATACAGAAATATATACTATTCTATAACTATTACAATTCTGTATGTTCTGAATTCATATTTATTCACTGGAATGACGAAAGCAATGTTGACTTCACTTTAATTCGTAATGAATTGAAGACAGAAGAAATGCATTTTACCTTAATACACACATCTGTAACAGTATCCGAAATCGGAAGTCATCAGTTGCAAGTTTGTTGATAATAGAAATTAAAAATTATTGAAGAATTTTTCTTCAAATGTTTGGCGTGTTCTGTTCCTGAAAGATTTACTAATATTCTGGAGATTTTTTTCAAGTTCTTCGGCCTTTTCCTTAGGGAAATTTTGTTTCCTATTTGCTGCTAAAAAATGGCGTCTGATTCAGTCAATGACTTTGATGGAACTAAATAAAAACGTGATAAATTAATGTCCGATATTTACAGGCTCCTGCTAGACGGCGTACTCGAGCGTTGCGATCGCGAATAATGATAATATAACATAACAACATATATACAGTTCAAAATTATACTACATAATGACTCATCATAATACAAAAACACGTATACAAGATATTAATATAACATATATACAAATTATACAAATAATTTCTAAATTCTAGTTTCTATACAATAAAAAAAAATCTATAAAATAAATGTATATGCATCTAATTACAGTTTTGCTCCAAAAAGCGAGCAGGCGTTTTTATTTTTCGGCCAAATCTAGACATTTTAACATTTTGTTAGGGATTGTCTGCATTTTCTTGTAATTTATTCGATGTTACACATTCGTTAGGTTTTGGAGTTTTTAGTTTTTCATCGCAATCTGGATTCTCATTTTCAGAATTCAGTAGATGAGCTGGTTTAAGCCTGTCTATTGAAATGCTTACGTTTTTTCCTTTGTAACTAATTACAAAATACTTTTCTGTCTTATCCATCACTTTATAGGGTCCTATATAAGGAGACTCTAATGCCTTCCTGACTCTATCAATCCCCATAAAAACATGTGAACATAAACTTAAATCTTTGTGCACAAATACTTTGTTCCTTTTGAAATATTTCGATTCTAAAGGTTTTAATGTTTCCATTTGATGTTGAAGATTGCTAGTAAAGTTTTCCGTGGATGTTGTCACTTTTGAGTTTTCAAAAAATTCTCCAGGAAGTTTAATGCATTTACCATAAACCATCTGAGATATTGAATAGTTGGTTTATTCGCGTAGAGCAGCTCTGAGACCAAGTAAGACATTAGGAAGAGTTTCAGACCATTTAATAGATTTGTGTGCCTTTATTGCAGCTTTCAATGTACGATGTTGACGCTCAATTTTGCCATTGCACTGAGGATGATATGAAGTTGTTCTGTTATTTTTACTCCACATAAGTTGGTAAGTGATTTAAACGTTTCAGAGTCAAACTGTGATCCTCGATCGGTAATTACTCTGTATGGCACTCCAAATCTAACAATCCAATTTTCATAGAAACATCTGGCGACTATTTCAGCTTTGATATTAGGTATAGGAACTACTTCTCTCCAGCTTGTAAAACGGTCAATACAAGTTAAACAGTATCTGCGTCCATTGGATGGGGGTAATGGTCCAATTAGGTCAATATGTATCTCGTTAAATCTTTCATCGGGTTGTTGATGTTCTCCAAACTGGGATTTAGTATGTTTTGAAATTTTGTTTTTTTGGCAATCAATACAGGATTGTACGCAAATTCTAACATCTTTTCGAATTCCAGGCCAAATAAATCTTGACGTCATCTGTTTGGTAGTTGATTTGATTTCTGGATGAGATAAACCATGTATCTGTTTGAAAACAATCATTCTTGAATTTTTAGGAATGTATGGTTTAATTACATTAGTAGAGATATCGCACCATAGAAATTTACCAGACTGCAGTGGTTGTTGTTTAAATTTTAAGGTTGTGTCTGATTGCATTAATTGTTTTAATTCTTCATCACTACTTTGATCATCAGCGATTTTGTCATAATCTACACTAGTTACTTCTTGAATTCGAGATAACGTGTCTGCAACGATATTATTTTTGAAAATAATGTTTTGAAAGTCAGTCGAAAAATGGGATATGTATTGGAGATGTCTATTTTGTCTTGGAGATGCTTCTTCATTTTTTTTTGTTTGAAGGCAAAAACTAGTGGCTTATGGTCTGTAAATATAGTAAATTCTCGACCTTCTAATAAATGTTTGAAATGCTTTACAGAAAGATATATCCCTAATAATTCTCTATCGAAGGTACTATATCCTTTCTGTGCATAATTTAATTTTTTTGAATAGAACGCTATCGGTTTCCAAGCACCATTTTCATATTGTTCCAATACAGATCCGATTGCGAAATCTGAAGCATCTGAGCAAAGGCATCGAGGCAATTCACACTTCGGATATGTTAGTAAGGCTGCAATGGATAAATCTTGTTTGCATTTTTCAAACATGTTTATAGCTTGTTCAGTCCACATTACTTTTCCTTTGTCATTTTTATAAGCTCCTTTCAAATATTCGTGGAGAATTGCTTGTATTTTAGCAGCGTCTTTGATGCATCGTCTATAATAGTTTATTAGACCAAGAAAAGTTCTCAGTTCACGTATAGTTTCTGGCAACTTGTAATTAAGGATTGCTTCTACTTTTTGGGAGAGGGGCTTAGATCCTTCCGAACTGATTTCATAAGCCAAAAACTCCAATTTATCCACATCAATCACTGATTTGGAGATATTGATTCTGAGGCCATATTTATCTAATCTATCAAAAAGTTGTTTTAAATTAGATTGATGCCCTTCTTTGTTTGGAGATGCCACTAATATATCGTCTAGATACGGAAAAACGAAATCAAGTCCACACAGAACTTCATTTACGAAGCGTTGAAGTGTTGAAGGTGCATTTCTGAGGCGGAAACTCATAACATTGAATTCAAAGAGTCCGAAAGGGGCAATTATTGTAGTTTTTTGTTTGTCCTCTTCATTTATAGGAAGTTGATAATAAGTAAATCAAATTCAGAAAAAACTTTGGTGTCTTTTAAAATATGATGAAAATCTCCTATTCTTGGTATTGGATATCGGTCTGGTATTGTTTGGTCGTTTAGCCGTCTATAATCTCCACATGGTCTGTAAGACCCTTCCTTCTTTTTAACCATATGTAAAGGACTTGCCCAGGGTGATTTTGAGGGTATAATAATCCCGTTGTCAAGCATGAATTGAAATTCTTCTTTGGCCATTTTCATTTTTTTCAGATCTAATTGTCGTGCCTTAGAAAGCACAGGTTTTCCCGTTGTGGCGATAAAATATCGAATTTCGTGTTTAACATCACTAATTAATAAGTTTGGCTTAGTTAAATTTGGATATGAAGAGAATAATTCAGAAAACTTAGAATTTTTATCCATAGTAGAAATTGTTTCCGTCATGCATATTGGAGAAATTTCCCCTTTAACTACTAAATTGGTTACTCCATCAATCAATCTTTTTCCTTTAATGTCAATTAATAAGTTAAACTTATTAAGAAATTCAGCACCTATTATTCCTTTATTAATTTTGGCGATAATAAATGGAAAATTAAATGAGCGGTGAAGTCCTAAATCACCAGTTAATATTTTGATTCCATAGGTTGTAATCTCGGATCCATTTGCTGCATATAGTTTATAATCGCTTGCACTTTGATAACTTTTATTGGCGGGTAATGGTAATAAACTGGCATCGGCTCCGCTGTCGATAAGGAAGTTTATTCCTGTATTTTTATCTCGAACATACAATCGAAATTTACGGCAATCATGTACTTCCTCAGCAGCAGAATCTGCCGTGAAGTCTACTGCTTTTGCCTGTTTTCCGCATCAGAATAATAAGAACATGGTTGGCGACATTTACCAGGTCAACATTTTGAACCTAATCGCAAATGATAAAAACAATATTTACCTGTTGGGTTACATCGCCTTCGAGAACGGCTTCTACTTCTATAATTTATTCTATTGTAACTTCGATACATATCGCGAGATTTTCTTGCCGTCAAATGTGCTATCTGTTCTTCAAGGGAAGAAATTTTGGCGATGAGATTTTATGTAGAACACGCTTGATTAATGCTGTACATTTCCGTTCTCGGATTTATTTCAGCTATTCTATCGGTCATTACAGCTTGTTTTTCAAGACTTTCTTCACTGACAATTAAAATGTTTTTAATTGCATCAGGTATCTTGTCCAGCCAGAGAGATTTCATCCTTTGAAGTAATTGACTGGGCTTCATATCGCCAATCTCGATTCCAGATACGAGTCGTTTCATCTTTTTGTTTTCACTTTCCTTGAAAATATTCAGTAGTCTCCCTTTTGCGTTGCTGTATTTAGTGATACTTTTGGCGATAATAATGTCCCATATTGTTTCTACATATTTTGGCTCCAGCTGCGAGACCACGTAATTAAATTTAGCTTCTTCTGCTGAAATTCCACAGATAGAAAATTGCACTTCTACCTGATAAAACCAAATCTCTGGTTTTTCGGGCCAGAACGATGGAATTTTAACGCCTACTTTACACACTTCTTCCTTTTCATCGGATGTTAGAGATGATGTGGTTTCCTCCATCATTTACTTTAGAAAATGCTCGGTTTTTTGTGTAAAAACTTTTTATGTAAGTATCAGTAGTATATCCGGGTCACCAGTTGTAGCGACAGGAATACAGGATAAATAATCGGAAGACATTTTTTAGGACAACCATTTTTATTATTATTTTTTATCTGTTTTTTTTTTCTCTCGTTGCCATTCGCAACTCTCATAAAAATAAGATGAACAGACATGTGACAAAAGACATTCCTATATTGTAACTGGATATCAGCAGAATATGGTCTATTTTGATAGGTGAAGAACTTCGCATTTTTCTATCGAATTGACTCAGCTGTCCCAAATATTCCGAACGAAAACGTTTCCTCAGATCTTGTCTCAATCTTTGACGGTAGGCAAACCTTTTATTCAAAGATTTACTGTCCTGGTAGTCCAACTTCTCTGACCTCTTAAATTAGCATGCTAGGAGTAAAAGGCACTAGATCACTTATATCTTCACTGAGGTATGTGAGAGATCGTTTATTAATGATACTTTCACAATCGCATAAGACAGTATATAATTCTTCGAAGTTGAGAGACGTCCGACCTAAGACTTTGCGAAGTATTCGCTTGCGAATTCCAATCAAACGTTCCCAAATGCCACCCCACCAAACTGGGAGGATAAACTTCCAGTTAATCTTATTCACTGAACTGTTTTTCACTACAAAATCCCAATTGATCTTTTTAAGAAGACTGTTCGCTCCAACCAAGTTTGTTGCGTTGTCTGAGTAAACGATAGCTGGTCTTCCTCCACGAGCCACATGTCTTCGAACTGCCTGTAGGAAACTTTCAGTGGACAGTGATATGGTCAGTTTCTGATGAAAATCTATTCCTGTAATTTCAAATACAGATGCTGTTCTTAGACGGTCAGCAGGCAATGGAGCTGTGCAGTTGCAATTACTCATGAGTCAAATCGTTTGCAAATTATGCACTCTCTGATAAATTTGCGAACAGTCTTTCTGCCCTTCAGAATCCAGAACTCTTCTCTGAGTTGGGTCATTACAATCTGAACACCTGCATGACCAAGAGAACAATGTTTCCAGTGAGCAAGCTTTTCAATTGTTGGATGATCACTTGGTAACACAAGGGGAAATTTGAAATTCTCCAAATCCTCTTTTAGCGAGAGTCTAGTCTCAATTCGAAAAAAGTTCAATATTATCCTCAAGAACTTGGAAATTCTGTAGTCGCTTATCATGAGGTCCCGTGAAAGATTCTCGCTGTGCTATTTTTAGCAACAAAATTTCAGTTCTGTTTCTTTCGTCCACAGTAACGTTTCCAAATTATATTTCATTCAGTTACTGATTGATCATTTGTAATGGGTTCTAAATCTCCTAAATCAATAGATAAAATGTCCTTTTTGCTATCCCATTTTAAACCTGATACGGGGACCGTTTTGGTTTCAATCAATTTAGATTCAAATTCCTCAATAGGAGTATGCTCCCTCGTAAATTAAATTTTGCGGAAGCGAAAATTTCTTGTGATTCATGATTAAACCTAGCTAATTCTTCTTTACTTTCAACACTGTATGCACAATTATCTACATAAAAGGATTTCAAAAGTTTTTGAGATGTTTCTTTATATTCAGAAGGAACATATTCAAATGAAAATCAAGAGTAGCTCCTAATAAGATAGGACTCGAGGATATTCCAAAAATTACAAGGCCTATCTTCTTCATGGAGTCCGATTTACAAAAATGCCTTTCCAATATCAGACACAGCTCCATATTTTCCTATTCTAAAACTATTTATGACTGAAGGTATAACTAAGTTGGGCCCTTTTTCTAAGCAGTCATTGAATGAAGGCGACTCTTTATCTTGAGCGGAGACATCAAAGACTGATCTAACATTCGTTGTCAAATTTTCTTTAAAAACAAGGCGGTGGGATAAATAGAGCTCTGGTTCAGAACAATGCGCCTCTTCTATTATAGCCTGATCTAACCAGTCATTAAAAATTGTTTCGTATTCAGTATTTTTGCCTAATTTCTTAAGAAATTTTATAAAATTTTCGAGTCTTTTCTCAGAAATGCCCTTACAATTTTTTAAGAGGAGATGTCCATCATTCCAGGGTAATCGAACCTGATACCTCCCCTCAGAGTCTCTGATCTCAGTTTTTATTTTATTTTATAACCGTCGTTGAACAGCCGACCCAATTTCATGGGTTTACGACTACTTGCGTTCAACTCCGTAGCCTTGTAATTTTGAACCAATCCAGAAGACAAGGAAACTCCTGGATCAGTACCCCCAGAGGTATTGATTTGTTGTGGGAACATGGAGGACTTTGAGACTCGACAGATTTAACGTGCATCAGTCACCATTTACTACACGGGGAGTCTTCGGCCGGCGAGGATCGAACCCACGACCTCTTGGATATGGGCCCAGCGCCCTACCGACCAGGTTATCCCGACCCCCTCTGATCACAGTTTGAAAAAAATGCTCTTTCGCCGATTGTTCCAACTCTTCCGTAGTTTTTTTCTCACTGGGGTCAGCAATACCAAGTGTGTCTAGCCGCCATAAATCTGAAACATTCGTATCATTTACATGACAAGATGGGACGGCATTTGTACTATCTTGTTTTTCAGCCTTATTATTCTTTCCCATTATAGCCCAAGCTAAATTAGTTACAACGCAAACCAATCCAGAACAAAGTTTTTCTACTCCCTCACTGAGAAGTTTGCCAGCAATGTCAGCCTCAATTTACAAATGAATTTCGAAGAGAGAAGATTGATAGAACAACTGATCATCATAACTCTGCGTAGTATCAGTTAAAAATATACCACGAGACTTAAGCTCTTTTACGTAAGGGAATAAAGTCATTCTGGAAATATTAGAACAAATTACTTCCTTATCCAATACCTGAATGATAACTATTATCTATATTACTTATATGAGCTAAATATCTTTTATAATTTTCTGCCTTCTTAACACCCCCAAATAAAGAATGTAAAATAGATTCTTCACCGATGACATCATATTCCATACACGTTGCAGCGTATTTCGATAGTCGCTGTGAACCCATATCAATGAGAATCCGAATAAATTTGGTTTTATTAATTCCCGCGTATTCGTACTACTACTGTTTGTAAAGAAACCTGACGCATGCATGTAGCGTAAGTTAAGGAGCTTTCCGTAACGATTTTTTTTCTTCTGATCCCCTTTCATCAATTTTATTGCCATGAAATTCTTCATTCATTTTACACATAATTATCAAAGGTTGCCCATTGCATTTCAAGCAATTAACTTTATTTTTACGAAAGCGCGCAATATGTCGAGGTTTATAAGTTAAACATCAAAAACAGATGCCCTTCTCCAAAAGGATTTCTTTCTTTTTTTCGAATGGTAAACCCATAGCATATCTACTATCTAGAGTTAAATGAGATTTATCACAAAACACACATTCATCCACTTTCGAATTTGCCACATGTGAAATGTTTTGCGTAGAGCTATTAATTAAATCAGCGGCAGATATCTTATTCCTCTGGCGATGGTGAGTCATCGGTTTTCTATTATGATTTTCTAATCCGAAAGAGGAACAAGCTATCAAAAAATTTTGTTTCGATTCGATTTCTTTTTTCAAAAAATTTAAGATAAATGATATATTAAAAATTAATCTATCATTTCCAGAAATCTCTATTTTTAATTCCCTTTGCTCCCATTCATATATCTTCAGTAAATTGCTTGGCAAACATGACTCAATCAAGGGATATAATAAAATAGCGGAAAAATTATCTTTCGCTAAAAAATTTTCCATCGAAGAACATTTCATTTGGAATTCTCCGTATTTTTAAAGCAGGAGAGTGTTGTGATTTTTATAATAAAAAAATTGCTTGTAAATAATTTTTTTTCTTATTTGATGATAGTTCTCTACGAAAAGGTTGTTTACGTCTGAATAAGAACTATGAGAATAAAAAAAAGGAACAATATGAAAGTTTTTCTTTCTATATGAGGAATTTTTAAAATCGTTTTTTTCCTAATAATTCTTTATTTTATGTTTTTTAGTTTACGAGTAGTAATTACCCTGCTCATTTGTAAATGCGTTTACGCCAGTATAGACCTAATTGAACCAAAAAAAAAGTAAATTTGCAAAAACTTGAGCTCTGAAGTTCAATAGAAATAAATCTCAGAATGGGCCGTAATTTATAAATATTTTAATATATGAATAGGTTTCTTAAATCATGATTTTCAGGGCTGAACAATTTTATGAACTGATTTATCCTAAGATCAAGTTTTCTATTCAGAGTATCCAAGTTTTTGAGAATTTTTGAACATGTACACATAAGCAATGAAATGTTTATTAATTCAAAAGAAGTCATCCATTTTTGGGCTACAAGGATGTTACATGGAGACGATTAGGACTTTTACAAGCAGTAGTGATTTAAACAAATACTAGGAGGCTCCGCACCCTGCCCGCTAACGCTCGCCAACCCCCGAGAATTGCTACGCAATCCTATGTGGTTCACGCCGTGGACCATGGCTCGCTGCGCTCGCTCGCCAATGAACACAATGTTCTAGCACAAAGACATAATATATTATCATCAAAGGCATAGTATTTTATCATCAAAGACATAGTATTGTACTTATGTAGAAGAATTCTACCAATGTTCTTATTGGCTTTTAAAAAAGTATATTAGCTATTTAGATTGTACATGGTGAAAAAATCAAAACATTAGCTAAATAAGAAACATATTAGCAAAATAAATTATCAAATATTGCTTCACTGATATTCTGCATTTTAAAGCGTGAAAATTCAATGCATAAATAAACGCGAAATATAAAAAAATTCAATGCATTCAATACGAACACTTAAACGTTTTTTAGACGTTTAGGTAGCTTCCAGTAGAAAAATATCAATTCAACAGCGGCCTTTTAAAGCATTCTCACTTCAATTAATTAATTAATTCCTAATTGAGTTTAAATTCAATATTGTCATGTTTTTAGTGCATGAATCTGAATTGAACAACCTGATAATGCTGACTCTGGTTATTGTTATCTGGTTGCTCACTACGTGCTCTTGCGCGCCGAATCCAAACAATTGAAAATGAAAACTGTTGCCAGCGCGAGAAAAGAAATATCATCGGTTTTATTGATGCATACATACATACGTACGTATTAGCGTTTTATATAATATAGATAGATAATTTTTTGATAAAAATTGTTGTCAAAATACTTTTTCTGAAAAATTAAATGGTATAACATTATATGTTTATGTATACTTCTTGCATATTCTAAAGTTTGAAGTAATATGATTCAGAAAAGTATGGAATAAAAATTCGGTACTTACGTATTAACGCCACCGCAGGTACAGATTTGGTGGTTTTTAAGGGCCGCCAATCTGCACCTAAAATGTTTGCGACAAATCATAAAATAAAACACTTTATTTAAGATCAAAACACTTTCAAAATTCAAAACATTTTATTTAAAATCAAAGTAGTCAATCGGATATCGGTGGAAAATGGGCCGATATAGAGTTTAACCTAGATTCAAAACAATCTCTATTTTCTTTCACCTGATGATCTCGCCATATGAACTCTAATAAATAAGATTCCAAATGAAATAACTTTTCCAAAACGTGCATTTACCAAGATAAGGTTTCACGTAATGGGAACTGGTAGATTTTCGTTTTTTTGGTATAATATTTCGCACCTGAAAAAATAAAATTGCATCTTGTTCTGTTTTTGGCAATCCCCAAAGAAGCATTTTCGTAGCACTAAAAAATGTCGTCAAAAATCAGCAAACAACAAGGCGACAAGGAATCCAAAAGATGATATCCAGGATTATTTGATGATAATTTTCTATAGAATAGTTTTCTACGTCCGATTATGAATAAAAAAAAAAGATGCTAATTTTTTATTTTAATGTGAGGAATTCTTAGAGTTGTTTTATCTTGTTTTGTTTCGTAAGCATTCTTTAATATAAACATTCTCATTAAATTTTATAAAATTATGAGACTTATGTATACTTTTTGCTTATTTTAATGTTTTAAGTAATATGATTCTTAAAACTATGGAATGCGAAGTTTTAATAGGCCTTTCATGTTAAATCATTAAATTAAGTAAAACTTTTTCTCAGGCATTTCGTTTTAACTCTAATAAGAAGATACATATTTTTTTCTGTTTATTTAAAAATATTTTTCCAATGTCTTTTCGATGTTCCTTCTCTAAAAGAAAAAGAGATACCATTTTGTTTTAGTTTGCATAAGAAAGAATACCAAACATTTTTCTTTTTTAAGTTTAATAAGTCACAATAAAGAAGGAACGTTGCAATGCTAAACGCTACATCAAAGGCGTCTCCAGAGTAACTGAATAACTGTTTATATAGAAATCGCAGATATTCGTCTCATACAACAACGCCCCCTATAGTTCGTTGCGATCGTGAACTGCAATTTCTAACACTAACTTTAAATATACTCACTAAATTAGCTATATATGAAGCTAATACATATTTCTATGCAAAGTATGGTAGTGTTTTTAAATGCTGTGCTCTTTTGAAAAAAAAAAAAATGTTTCTTTGATTTCGAATGTTGTCAATCACAGGCTAGCCTCTCACAATTAAAAATCACAGCCAATCCGACTTGGAACGACAACAATATAGGAATCACGATCGTATAGTCGTAGATAATAACAATGATTATTATAATTAGCCATTAAAACTGAAATTTGAAGACAAAAAAGTACCATTACACTTTCATTTTACATCAGATGGTAAAAAGACATTAAACTGTATTAATTTATTGGTTCCTTATAAGATCCAATATTTTTACTCTATTTCTTCTTGTATAATGATAAAACGCTGTGAAACTCTTCTCTGTAGAACCTAAACCCTTTAATGGGCTATGTATTTCTAGTAAAGGTAAATTAAAGTATTTTGAAATTGATATCAGAATAGTAATTGATATACAAAAATGAAACTCATTTAATGTCATTTGTTTGGTGGTAAGTATATTTACCACGACATACTAAGAACTTATTGACTGTTATTTTCCGTAATTTATAAAATAAATTTTATAAATGTCAAAAACTTATGCAAGGAATTGTGTATTTTAGAACTTTTATACGTTTTCTTAAACTAGCAAATGGTTACCAATTCTATTCAAACGCACTTAAGGAAAGCTGAAGTTATTAACAAGTGGAAACCTAAATTAAAAGTGGTGAAAAATTTCACCATGGAAAAATTGTTGGTAAGTATACTTACCACGGCCTTCGAAAGGGTTAAAAAAAATTCTCACTGTAAAGTAGGTAATGTATTAATCAGTTAAGAATAAACCCATGAAAGAAATCCTTATAACTGAATACCTACTTCACGGGACTTCGCTAATAAATTTGACGAATATGCTGCAAGCTAAAAACATTAACTAATTTATCGCCTGGTCAATGGCTGCGGCTTCCACAAAAAGTATTATTTCATCATATACTTCCTGTCGAAAATCATGATGATCTAGAATTCTTTAAAAGTTCAAATTAAAATTTAAAGATTTCGTTAAATTGTAGAAATGTATTGGTTTCGCAGCGTGTTTTATTTTGAATCATTCAGACGTCATCATTAAACTAATCAAATGGTGAAACTTTGCGAAGAAAGTAGGCGTTACTTTTCTTACGAGAAAGTATTTAAAGAAAACGATCCTTTAAAATACTTCTCACTTAACCTTTCAGTTGAGGTGAAAACTTTCTGAAGAAATTCGTACCCATTAAGTAACTACTTGAACTAGTTATGAATGAGAAACCTGCTGTACGTTTTTATTTTAAACTTGTGAATGGGTTGAAACGGGATGATTTGTTTTCGCATTCCGGCCCTCATTTTATTATTAATTATTTTTTAGACGGTTAATGCTTCGGATAGTATTTGTAGCATAAGTTTATTCGTATGAATGTATAAATTTATTTATCATAAATCTAAAATCTATTTTAAAAAATCACAGTTTCCAGTCAAGCGGAGAAAACAATTTAAATTATTTATAACTTATTTTTGGATGGCTCCGTATCTTGATATGTCGCGTCAACTACAATCGCCAAGGTGCCAAATAGATTTTAAATTTGCATTTAAAAAAAAGAGAGAGAGAGACATGTAGGTGTTTGCCCTTGGGTGGCTACGAGTTATTCCTTTCAAATTGCCCGATTATTCTGCCACAGATCACGATACGGAAATCTTCCCACTTGTTTTTTCTAAGAAAGATTCTCAAGATAGATTGCTGTGAAATTTCGGATGTAAAATTGGGATGAGACAGATTTCCATCATTTTCGGCTCCCACTATTATGCAAATTGGGTCAGAGTCCCATCGATTTTGACTCAACAATTATATTACATAAATTATTAAAAAATTGCCATCAGCCACCACTGATTTTATTTTTGTCGTCTCTAGGATAATTTTATTATGTTTTGAAATTTTATTATCTTTTTTTATTTTTTTATTTCTTTGATGAATCACTAGTTGCAATGAGATTTCTCATTAAGAATATTTGAATTAATTATACAAAAAAATATCCATTAGTTATCAATTATTAAGTTGTTTTAGTCATCTCCCTAATATTCTTATTTTATTATTCTTTAGTTACTTTTTCTTTCTTTGGGTCGCTATTGACAGCAAAACGTAAACAAAATGGAGATTGATTAGATTATCATCTTACTGATATTGCTATATATTTGTTTTAAAAAAAATATCTTTAATAAACTCTGTAATTAAAAAGCTTAATGGTTGAAAATACCTTTTATAGCAAAACATTCTAATAACATTGAATTGCTTATTTAAAAAATTTTTTAAGACTTACATTTGTTTAAAACTTCATGCATTTATTTCTCTCTTCTCTTACAGTGAAGTTGTCCTAATTATGAAAAAGATATTCACTAGGCATCGACTATTAAATTGTTTTTTCAACATTAGGATATTTTTATTCTATTATTCTTCGGTTACTCTTTTTATTTGATTGCTATCGGCTATAAAATATAAATAGAAATGATTATGGTAACCATGTTATTGATATTGCGATAATCTTTAATTTTTTTTCCAAACAGGATGTGATAAATACTGTTATTACAAATACATCATAATCCATAACATTGCAATAAGATTGAATTGTTTACTTAATAAAATGTTTACAATTGTTTATTGCTACATGCATTTAATTTAAAGGAATATAAATTAAGTCAATGAAGATACATAATTAGGAAAATAAATTGATAGCTTAAACTATTTATTCCTCTAATTAATTACAATTGCAGCAGAAAATTTGTTTAATCTACTAATGAAAATTTTTAGAATAACTTTTATTACGAACATCCTTCAATTGTGATTATAAAGTTTTACAAAGATAGTGAAAAATGGATTTTTCATTTTAACAACAATATATGCTTATTTTACACTACTAAATATATTTTAAATTTTATTATTTCGAAAGGTATATATAATTCAATAAAAATTGAAAATGTTTAGGTGATTATCTTTTAGTAAATTATTTAAAAACATAATGTTTATCAGTGTTCTTTTTTAATATTGCATATCTTTTGATATAAGATTTATAATCAATTTCATGGTAAAAATTACTGTTTAATGAATTCCCGAATATAAAAACATATTTAAAAATCCAATTATCAGAATTACATGTAAAAAAAACGGGTAGTAACAGAAAATAAAAAAAGAGCAATGCTCTTTTTATTTTATTGAAAAAACTAGTTGCCTAAGTAAACAAAATAAAAAGTTTCAAATAATCTTTACAATGTATAATTGAAACAAAGATGTAAAAAATTTTATATACTAGTTTGTATACTAGTTTGTATACATCATAAACTTAAATAAAAACTGTATTTTTATATATTCAATTGATTTGTTATTTAAACTGTCAATACAATTTCTTACAGTTTAACCTTTTTGTTTTATAATAAAATTAATATGCACTTATATATCAGAAATTTTATGACCTGAAAAGTTTAATAAATGTTTATAAATGTTACTGCAAATCAAATTAATAATAACTCACGCACCAGTTTAATGTTATTATATTTCCTTTATTTGCTATTAATGGATTATAACTAATATGCAATTACAGATAAATCACGATCACAGCTAGTGTAACTTAGACTTAACTGCAAGTTATGATCAATTAATACCAAATAGCAATTATTAGAGCGAGTTAACTGTAAATGAAAACTAATTATAACTAATATGCCATTACAGTTAACTCACAGTTATATAACTTTTACAGTTACTTATAAACTTTTACAGTTAGGCTGAATTCTCATCAATTAAGAGCAACTGTGCAACTAAGACAAAAAAATTTATTATGTACACTAGATTTTCTTTTTTTTTTTATATATGAACAGTCTTATAAGAAACTATATCATTATCAGAGTTAATTATAGAAACAAGAGCATCTTTGAATCAATACACAAAAATATTTTTATCTCAAAGGATATTTTCTAATATCACAAAAAGTTTCTTCTTAAATCAGCTTAATTTGTTGATAATTTATTTAGGTTTCCATGTTTTTGATATTGAGACACTTATTCAAATACCTACATTATAAATAATTAGTCAGGTTGTATTATGTTTGGTTTTAATGAGATCACACTTCAATTTATTTAGTGTGTTTTACGTTAATAAATAATGTAAATTTTGAGTTAAATCATGTAACTAAAGACCTCTCTTTTTTAAAAATGAAGTCTTAAATGTTTTTACTATCATTACAAGAATTGTATCATAAGTTATCTGCAATAAATTTCTCTCCTATGAGGAATAGTAAGAGAGGAACGAAGCATATTTATCCTTAAAAGATATATCCATCTATTATTGAAAGGATAAATTGTATTTAATAAAACTGCTAAATTAATCAACCCATAATGTTTTGAATTGCATATTATAAGATATAAATATATTGGGTACAAAAGCTTTCAGAAACGCTGTTTATTTTTATTATGATACAATATAAATAAAAAGAATTTCGTATACTCTCCTTAATACTTACAAACATGCGAGTGTTTCTTCTTTCTGGGAGATGCGGCTTAGAAGGGTCAATAGAAGGAAAGACTTGATATTAAAATAATGAACAAGTCTCCAGACGAATGCCCCACTGAGTCAGTTTGTAGCTCATTATTAAATCCCTCAGGGCAGTTCACTCTCATTGTTGTCACCAATAATAGTGCATTATCTCATTACCACAAATCAACCTTATCATGCATAAATAATGTACAGAGTAGACTTCTAAAAGGTAGAATATCGCATTTTTATAAAACTAGTCAAAATTAATTTATATTATACAAATCGATTAAATAAGGTACTAATTAAAACTTGTATTTAGTTAAACTATCCTATTTTGATTAAATTGGCTTAGTGAGAATTAATAGCAAAATTTAATAAATTTTACGATTGATCAGTTTTTAATCGAAGTAGCTTCAAAAGATTAGTTCATTGGTCCTTTGATAATAAGTTGAGATAAGTTGATAAATAAGTTGAGATGAAGTTGGAATGCAAATTGATTGGGGAAGGCTTGGGAAAGGAAAGAGAAAGAAAACAAAATAAAATTATGCTGCTAAATAAATTTAGAAATATCGCATAAAAGGATAAAATATGACTTGTTATGAACAATGTACGAATATTTACTAATCATTTACCGATAATTACCTTCAGTATTAAAAGACTACACCAAACTTAAATCCTGGTTTTTCCTCAAATATAGCTTCAGGTTTCGCATTTTGTGGCCATTTCAAAGGATTGATTTTCATCCTGAAAATTTTGCCCAATCTTTTCAATTTAAGGGTATGTTTCCAGAAGTATTAGAAAAAATGTTTTTCCGGTGAAGTTTCTAAATCGCTGACACAGCACGTGGCAGACTTGAAGCTACCCAATGAGTACTTAATATGCTTCCAACGGAAAAAATTTCCAGTTCAAGCTCTCTTTCTCATTCCTTATGTTTCCCTTATGTGCTAGAAACATAAACACGTGCGAGAAGCATAAAACCAGAAAACAAGGAACATAATTCCTTATGTTCTTTATGTTTTTTTAGTGCAGCACGGTGCAAAGTGTAGAGTTCATCTAAAATTATGGAAATGATTTATTCCTGATATTTTTTTCCCTGCAGCATTTGATTTTTTAAAAGATCTCGTATCCCTCAATCGGTTTCTCACTCCAAGTAACACCTTTTTTTTAATAAAATTTTTGGATTTTTTTTTTTGTCGAAATGGACCACATTAAAAACGTTATGTATAATAGGGGGTGAGGTAAATGTTTCGAAGGTCTTCTAGGTGAGTTAGGACACATCATCTTTAGTAAAATTGATCAGTTAACCATGCCAAGAAATTTCATTATGTGCCGCTAAAGGAGCTCCCTATTATGAACTGTTTCTACGTGCCCTTCGGAACATTATAGGGAAGCTTTCCTAGTCGCGTATGACGACATTTCCAGATATGAGTTTCAATGAAGTCTAAGGATGTGTAATAACTTCCCTCAAAGTTTGTCCCAATATTTACGCGAACTCCATTTCTAACGTTTTTTAAACTTGAACATTTCGTTAAAAATTGACTAAAAATGTCCCTTTAAAAATTTTTAGCTATAGGAGTAAAACTGAGGTCAAATTTGAAATCCTTGTATCCGAATTGGGCAAGATCAAGTATTTGTATAAATGCAAGCTAGTCGCAATTCCGTGTAAACCTTTGAGTTGAAAGTGGGCGTTCCTTTGTTGTTCTTTTATCCTCTCCACGCCTAAGGCTTGCTCATTGGGATGATTTATTACGCAAGTAATCTATTATATCAATTCATTAATAAATTCATAAATTATAGGCTGATAACTATAAAAAATTAAGAGCACTCATACAGTTAATCTTAGAAAAGGAATTAGAAAATAAACATTGTTAATTTTGCTTTTAAATATCTACCACATTTATAAAAGAAATATATAAATCATAATTTTTATTTTGCTTAATTCACAACATACATCAATCGTAGATGAAAGACAAGACTTCTAGCAATACTTGCACCGCAATTGTAAGAAAATCTGCGGTGTGAGTGAAAAATGAAAATATGAGGGTAAGAAGAATTCCTTAATATACTTTACTTACCTGCCATTTTTTAATACTTTCGAGACCGATTTTTCCCAGTGGTAGTAAAATGGAATTCAATTTTCAGTTTTAGGCAGAAACATTCGCTGTATTTCTGTTCTGTTTAGTCTAGCTGGTCTTCCGAGGCCAATAATGGCCCTTTTCCCATTTATCCTGTAATGAGAACTTAAGCAAAAACAATAGACATATTACATGAAATGCAACAATTAAATGGCACATGTTAAGGTAGAGAAAAAAGAATGGCACTTTGCCATGGTAGTAAGAAACAAATAATTGAATGCATAGAAAAATGCAATATATATATTTACAAGTAGGGGAACAATATTTACAAGAAGAATAACTATTTACAAAATATGGGAAGAGTTAGCAAAATTCAAGATGAGAAACGACAAGATCATAAAAAATTTCATTAACAAAAAAGTGTACTTCTGTTAAAGTAGAGACCCGATCGTCCCAGTTATTAGCACTCGCGTCGGGTTGCTCTCTACACTAAAAATTACCCAGGTAGCAAAAAGATATGATCTAATATCAGAAAGATGTAATATAATACTGCCGTGCTAGAAAACGCAATACTCTTGAATCCTATCTTCTAATAGTAACATTCGAAATTTTAAAATAATCATCTATTTCATTACTTTTGGTACAGTGCCACATTTTTGTGAAAGGTTATTCCATATCTATACATAATAATAAACGCGGCTGTGTGTGTGTGTGTCTGTAATCACAATATATCACCCCAGAAGCCTCGCCCAGGCACGAAACTCGGCACATAATTGTGTTTTGACATAATGAAGAAGTATTTTTTTTCTTTTTCAAAAATTTGGATTGGTTTTTTAGTTATCAGTCATTTTGTAAGAAAATCTATGCATTTTCGTCTTCAAAGAGCCATATTCAAAAAAACTATTAAAAAATGCATATACTTTTCTCCACTCTTATAAATGTATGCTAATGCGAACATTACAATTGAAATATTAATTTTCGACAACTTAAACCAATAATATACGAAGGAATTAATAATTTAATTGCAAGGTTCGCATTAGTTTACATTTATCAAAGTGGAGAAAAATTTAACTTTTGTATTAAAAATGTGGGAACATATTCGATACGTAAATAGAATGCTTCGCTTTGATATATTTGTCGCTGTTCATAATTGTTATAATAAGTTTTTCTTCTTCTTTCCACGCTCTATTTTTTTTTCTTAAGCGAAGACGATAATTTTTGTAGCGATATAGAAATAGAAATTGATACCATAAAAAATTATATAGAAATTGATACCATAAAAAATTAATTCGTTTTTGTGTTCTTTTCATGTATTTAGCATTTTAGTTTTTTTTTCTTAAGCGTTGTAGCTATATAATATATAAAATAGGAATTTAATTGTTTTTGAAGGAACGATCACACTTACCTTGGATCTCTTTGGTTTTTCTATTCTTTATTTTAACAGTTTTTATTAAATGTAATTGGTTATTTTCAGAAAGTTTCAGTTTGCAGGTAAGCACTTAGATTTTAATATTGAAGTTTTATGATTTGACATGAAGTGACATGACGACAAGCAATTCTAGAGCCCATGAAGTATCAGAGAAACGTCAAAGAAGATTCGAGGAGGTTTTCAGCTATTGGCCAATGATGATTTCGAAAGCAACTTTTGACTGCTTTTACAATTTCTGAGGCCTTTTTTTTTTAAAAAAAAAAAGCAAGTCTCCACCTGATAGTTATATTATAGGTTAGGTTACCATAGACCTTAGGCTACCATAGCAAAGTTACATCTTCAAACATCCTCAAGAGCTATAACACATCTGCAGCAGAACTGGATATGAAAACAAAATTGCAAGGCAGGAGCACTTTAATTGTCCACTAATCTTCAGATATCCTGCTATGTTTTAAAAAACTTTATTTGTGAAAACCTTTCGAGTGGCGGACAGCTGGTCGCCTTTGGCGGCTAGTTATTAATAAAAAAACAATTATTTATGAAAGAAAACAATAAATGAAATATTAATGAAAATATCATTATTAGCCATTGTAATTTGATATTTGGTCAATTTAGGAATTGGTAACTGGGCGGAGTGAGCTTGACGCTAGCTTTTATCTATCAATCTTCTTATAACCCTATATTGATTGACCCTACAAACTTTTTCGCCAAAGCAATTGGCGTTGTTTAAACAAAAGCTATTGTTAGCGGAAGCCATTTTCTGTATTTGGCTGCGCGGTATTTCATATATTATCATCATGAAAGTTTTAATTACAGGTAATTCTTATTAATTAAAGATTTATAATATTAGTGTACGTTTCATAGCAGTATATTAAAAAAATTGCATGAAATTTAAAAAAGATTAATGAATTTTATTAAATATCTGTGAATACCACGCTTTTGATTTTAAAGTAAATAGTTTGTAAAATGTATGTATTTTAAGAAAATCGTTATAAAAAAAAATTCATTTATCAAAGTTTTTCTCTGCTTCCTTAGAAATCCTTTGTTTGATATGTCGAAAATGTGTGAAGCAGTTTAGCAATGAAATTTCATTTAGTTAAATTACTTGATTTATGTTTATTTTAGTGACATAATACAGAGGTATCTTTTTTTTCTAGGAAATATATTGCTAATTAAAATTTATTTTACATAGAAAGTTTAATACTGTATTTTCTTAAAAATAGTGAAGAGTTTTTTGATCATGTCTAAAATAATTTGTTTCAATTTTATTGTAAACTAATCTAAAAAAAAAAATTCTTAGAGAAATGGAACAAAATTAGATAATATTTATCATTTTCATTCACGTTTACTGCATTCATTATTATTCTTTTAGGTTGTCTTAACTATTGAATAAATTATGAGCATGCATACTTTCAAAAAAAATTTTATTCTGTAGGTGTATCACATTTATGTGCAAATCAATTTGTACTCAATAATTTGTTTTATTTAAAATACTATAATAAATTAGAAGATATCTTAATTAGCAAGTTATCTTAAATTTAAGTTATCTTTATTGGATATTAATATGAAATTGAATTTTTTCAATTATTTAACTTCTCAAGCTATATCTATAACTGTATTTTTTTCATTACCCTAAGATTTTTGACAGTTTACGTATAAATGGACAATGTAAAGCAAACCTTTCATATTTCTTCTTTCTCTTCATAAAATACAAACTAATAAAATACTTTGTTATTTTTTTTTACTAGGTGATTCCCTGGAGAAGTATTTAGCTAATTACTTAAATGCTGAATGAAAATGGGATATCGATGTTTGCACGCCCTGGAATTGGTGTGGACAAATTAAGTGTGCAGTTGTGAAGGGACGATAGTGTTTTTGTCTTAATTCATGTTGGTAAGTTAAAATGTAATTTATTTACATATTCAATAACTATGTATCCAAACCATTTGTTGGCATTGTTTGTATCTTGTGTAACTATTTTAATTCAGATACTGATTTATTTATTTTTTTAGTATTACTTATGGTTGTGCTATAAAAAAATAATTTATTTTGCTTTTTTTAAAAATAAAGGAACTAATGATGTGCAATTGGGTACAATGCCCAACTTTAAAAGACTGGCTTTTGTGGTTAATAAAATTTGTGGGGTTATTGGGGGAGATTTTGTTTAGTGATCTGTGGAAGAATAATTCTAGGCAGCCAGCCGCCAGGCTAAAAAAAAAGTGAAGAGAACTCGGAAGGTATAACTCGTAGCCACCCCCGGGCAACTATCTACATGTATTTTTTTTTTATTTGTTTGTTATTAAATTTGCAAGTTTAAAATCTGTTGAGCACCTTGGCGATTGTAGTTGGCGCGGCGGATCACAATACAGAAATATTCCTGAGTTGTTTTTCTGAAACGAAGAGTTTAGAAATTTCTCTTGCCAAAAGATCAGCATATGCATCAACATTTTGTTGATATTGAAAACGTCACTAGTAAATCAATTCAATGAAGTAATTAAAACTTTGTGAATTTTACTTGGGCTAATGTTCTGTGAATCAGCTTTATCTGTGGATGAATAAATTGGTTAAGATCACATACATTTAAACTACCAGGGCCATATTCAACTGGCAAACATCTTTGAAGAATGCATGGCAAAGTTGCTAAAAAAAGGAAGTGTATTTATACACAACTTTATATATTAATTATATGAAAATATTGTAATCTTGTCTTGACATTTAGCCAGATAACCAGAACTCATCCCATACAAATAAGAAAGAGTAGTCACGGTCAGAGGTCTGTTTAGAAGAAATTTGGGTCCGTTAACGAACTATTCACAAAATATCTTTTCATAAAAACGGACATTTCACAAAATAATTTATCTTTTACTGAGGCCCTTCACAAATTTGTTTATCTTCATTATTGTTTTGTTAATCGAATAAACCCTTCCCAGGAGAGGGGGGGGGGAGAACGACAGATGTAAACGAAATAAATTTTGTCTTCGGCAGACGCTTCTTCCTTTATTCGTCCGAAATGAATATTCTGCGTTCAGCATTATAGGCAAAAAAACCAAATATTTGTATGTTGCATCACTAATTTAGTAGCAGCAATTGCTGTTTATTTTTTAAATTTTAATTTTTTTAATTATAATTTTACAATGTAATGCATAGTCCTGTAAGTCTTTACAATTTAAAAACTCCTTGAAAAAGTTTTTTTTTTTTGCAATAACAGACCCTATTTGCACAAATTCACAAAAGCAGGACCCTGGTTGAAAGAATGTGACTTAACGTTTATTTTATATTCACAAATTACGAGTAATTTTTTCTCAATTTTACAAATACGGACCTTTCACAAAATGTCTGGACAGATCCCTGACAGTACTTGAACAGATTTAGTACTATGATGCTGTAAAGAAAAATATTCAGAATGTATTCAGTAGAGAGTGTTTTTTTCTAATATTCTTATCTGTGCTACTTTACACAATGCAGAAAAATGTTTAGATGCAAAAGAATATTTTATGACTAGTTCTCTCTCTCAATAATTCTGGTTCTACCTTTAAAGGACAGAGGAAAGATAGTTTAGAGCATTGTCCCTGAATTATAAATTCTCTTGCACTTTAAACGCCTTTGGTAAAATATACTAAATGAATAATGCTAATAACGCTAATGAATAATGCCCGTTGCTATTTCAAAATAGCAATGGGTATATTGTTCAACACTAAAAGAGATTATAAAAAAATTTCCGATTGCATGGAGATTAATCTAATTCTATTCTTTGTTAGCTAAATGAGATGTAGACTCAACAGAAGCTAATACGAGTGTTTCAGTTAGTATCTTTCTGTAATATTACTATAATGTTTTTTGTTTTGATTATTCAGAGAATTGTATATTATTAACAGTGGCATTTACCAGAGTTTTTTTCCCCAACTATATTGTTATAGTTTGGATTGTTTACTGTTAGTACAACACTGTTTGTAAATTATTACAGTGTTAATAAAATAATTAAAGTCAGAATGAATTAAATGATCTTTTAATGTTTATCAGTATTTGTCTTTAATCAAACCCTGGTTAAGAAAAAGACAGTGCCCTTCCAGTTAGCACATTCCTCTTTTTATTAATAAAATTAATAATATATATTTTTTTAATTTGATTATTTCAAAAATATTTATTACTTTTGTTTTTATCAGTGGCATTTATTGCATTCTAAATAAAAACAAATTTAATGTTTGATCTAGATACTAATAAGTTTAGAAAATTAATTTATGATTTTATTTTTTATTCTTGAAAAAGGTTTAGAAAATAATATTCATTAAAGAACTGGTGATGTCGACAGAATTTAGATGATTAGATACTAAAAAACTGGGAGCAGTGCAATCAAACCTGAACAATAGACAAACACATCAACATGTACTGGCTCATCATTAAAAGTCAGCGGGGAGATAACACAACATGCACATTCCATGATCCATCATGGACTCATGCCTTTAAGAAGCCTACGTGGCTGTCTCTAGGGTAAACAGTGACTCAACAGTGCACACACCAACTGAACAATTGGCTGTGGGGTCGTTTATGTTGTGTAAAGAAATTATAAAAAAATCTGTCCTGTGACTAACTATTAAATGCTGTGATGTAATGTCCTGTGATTGTCTTGTTCTTAAAGCCATTAGTCTTTATGTGTAAACCCTGATTGATGCTGCAATAGAAATATTAAATAATATTAATCAGACACTTCCCCTCTCTTTCAGATGTAAGTAACCTGACTAAATTGGGGATCTGCAAAAAGAATTTAAAAGAAAAAATCGAGCAACAAACCAAGCCTAACGTTGCAATAATTTACACTCCTTTTTTATGTCTTGATTTTAAAGTGACAGATGTGTCAAATCCCCGAGTATGAGTTAGAGTGATGCTTCCACCCAAAAGAGTTGTGAGACCACTCTGAAAGTGTCGCAAGTATGCCATATGCATGGAAAAAGATGGATATTCCAGGTTTAATAATTTTTTTTTCTTCTGTTTATCTCTGCTTATAACTTAAAATGTATACTTCTGTGCTATATGTTCTTTCACTCTGTAATTCAAATTGATTCGAACTACTGTATGCAATCCTTTATTAGATTCACAATTTGAAGAGTTGTGCTTTTATCTATATACTTAACCGTTGGTTGAAATCTTAACAAGGTATCTTGATTACAATATTAATTTGAAGCTTGAATCAACTTGTTCTCTTCTAGCTTTTGCCTGGATTCTACTGATGATTCATGTTTGTCCCGGGGAATAGCCTCACAGCATTGTCTGCTTAAAGCTTTTCTGTGAGATATGTTTACCAGGACTTGTTTCTACAATGATGTATGCAGATTCTCATTTAGTCTGAAGAATATCTCTGTACCGTAACAAGATAACATTTCAGTCATTGATTTTGCTATATGTATTAAATATAATTGTATATTTTTTAAATTCATAAAAATAATTAAGCTCTTTATTTTCCGGCACAGTTGTCAGTTAATAATATAACTGAAGTCTTTGATTGGATTCTGATCCACTGTAGAATTTTAAGGTAACATGATTTCTATTTTTTATCTAGAAAAATGCTTTTATTTTACAGCTGGCTGAGCAGACAATAGCATAGCTGCCAACTGTTCAGAATTTTTTAGGATTTGTTCCTAATTTTTAAATACAATCTGAAAATCTGATATTTTTATAAAAAATCTGAATTTTCATAAAATTTTTGATTTTAAACCAATCCTTTTTTCTGATTGCCACAAGCACGCATCCTGTGATTATTGTGCTAAAGTAATTTTTAGTAGCTTTTTATTGGAAAATATTATTCCAATAGCTGTCTGTTGCTGATTATTTTACTAAATTATTATTTTTGGAAATTTTTTTTGTAGTATTTAAACACTTGCATCAGAAATATTTGTTTATGATGTAGATTATTATTTACCTGTGTTTTATAATTTGGAGATAAATAATTATATATTAATAGGTAATGTTTGTTTTTAATATATTATTAAAGCCTGGAATTTCAGGCAATAAAAAATGCAAAAATAGGCAGGCAAAAAGGCATTTAAAAAGCTTGAAATAGGCACTTAAAATTGGAGCAAAATGGTAGTTGGTAATGCCTAAAAGCCCATATAGGTATCCAAGGTATAAAAAAAAGTTGCTAGAAGTATCCGGTATACCTACATATTCATTTCACTCGACTGTCGTAGCAATACAAAAGAAGTGGACATAATTGCACAAAAAAAAAAACCCTCAACTGCGTAGGTGCGAAATAAAAATTGAAAACTCGTACTTACAATAATATTGTATGCAGATTTATTCTGATGATTGGTTGTTGTTGCACATCACAACTAGATGCTTTTTCAAATTTTCGAAACAGAAATTTTGTCTCCTGTCAGTCAATATAGTTTTAAACAAAGAGAAGGATCTTTTTACTTCGACAGAAGTTATGAGCGCGTACCTAAAACAACTTGCCCTGGTAGGAGATATGGTAAGTTCAACTGTAGTATCACCAGAAAGTACTTTTGCAATGTCCTTGATGCATTCAAAGTCTGTATTTGCAGAGATGACGTTTTCATATTTCTTCCTTATTATGTCACCAGATGGTCCAGGCACAGACATTAGTTCTTCAATGGTATTGTCGAAAATCTTTAGTGACTCGGACAAAGACATATTTCTTTTTTCCATGTGTTCAATAGCTCCAGGGAGCTTCCCAAAATAAGTTGAAATAAAAGTCAGTTCATTTTTAATTTTAGAACTGCTAAGCAGATTTTTACTTTTTCTTATGGATATTGCCTCTTCATCCGAAAAGCTGGTAAGGACTCGAGTAACTTCCTCAAAATTTGTGCAGTAGTATGAGACTGCTGAAATCCATGTTCCCCATCTCGTAAGGATCGGTTTAGGAGGTAATTGAATGTCTGGTGCAATTTCTTTGAACACTTGAACTCTTGAAGGGGCTTTCACAAATACTTTTTTCACACTAGAAACAAACGAGTCTACCTCAGGATAGAGACCTCTTACTTCCTCTGCTATCCTGTGCAATGCATGAGCAAGGCACGTTAGATGGATCATATTAGAAAATAAAACTTTAAAGGCATTTCCAGCTTTTTTCATGTAGGAGGCTGCATCTGTAAGAAATAATAGCACTCTTTCATGCTCAGTACCATTTGGCCAAAGTAAAGCCAGTGCATTAGTGAACAACTGTGCAATTGTAGTACTGTTAGTCTTTTGCAACTGTTCAGATGTCAACAAAAAGATTTTATGTTTTTCAAATGGGTCCATAACACCAACAATAACATTCGCAACATATCGTCCAGTTACATCTGTCGTTTCATCTATAGATAGCCATATGTTTTTCGTTCCGATTTCATTTTGAATAGTTTTAAGAACTTCGGTATAACAGTCATCTAAATAAGTTTTCCTTAAAGTTGATTCACAGGGCACACTTTGATTCGTATATTTTTGCAAAAAAGCTCGTATACTTTTATTTTCAAGTTTCCACAGCGGAATGCCGGCATCTACAAATGATCTGCATAAATCCATTGCAAATTCCGATTTGCGAGAAGATAATTGAAAACAGGTGGAAATCAGAGTCGATGTTTTCCCATCTTTTTTATCTTTTGCTGTTTTATGCTTAGATGTCTCCAAGTGCTGAGATATAAAATACCTCTTCTCAAAATTTACTGACTTCTCGCATGCCTTACGAAACAGAATGCTCTCATCAGTAGAAAACACATCCGACCCAAATTCTTTCACAAAACTGTCCAGTTTTTTGCTTGTGCAGGCTTTTACTTTAGGCATTTTAGAAATAACTAGTATACTAGAAAACTTTTTCGTGCTCCTGCTACAATGTGCTCAACCAGCTTGGTGAATTCGTTTTGTAGATAAGAGAGCATAAGAGTTATTCGATGGTGTGGGCTATATGGGCCGTAAGTAAGAATAAATTCTATTGACTGTAAGTAAAAATAACTCCAATCTTTTCACTCCCTTTCTCTCTCTCCTTGCAAAGCGCATCAGGCGAAGGTGACGCCACGTTTTCTGACGCCACGAAGAGACGGAGAGAAAATATTAATAAGACAAAAGGAATAAAGTCCTAATTTTTATAAATGCATTACAATACGTCGGATGACAGTCAACCATTTCTGTACTTCAAAATTTCTTCATTTTGCTTTTATGCTCGGTCAAAAGCACAAAAAGCTTTGCAGAAAAATTTTAAATTAGACAGAAATAGGCATTTATGAACAAAAGGAACGAAAAAGGCATTTTCAGAAGAAAACGTTTAAAAAAAGGCAGAAAAGGGCTTTTATGGCATTTTGCCTGAACTTCCGGGCTCTATATATTATACCGGTATTCCTAATTATAAAATATTAATATTATAAGTTTCCCACAAAAGATAGCGTTTATAGTTTTGTTTTACTAATTTACATATTTAAATATATGTCTATTAATGTTATGATTTAATAGTTAAATTTTTATCTTACTCTCGTAATTAGTGCATATAATTTTGTCTCTTATAGTGTTCCTAATTTTTGATTCCTAAGGTTGGCAGCTATGCAATAGTTATAAAGAAAGACTTAGCTGCTTTTTTTCTCAGGATGATGCCACTAGTAGTGGCCATAGACCTTATATGATTGCATCTGCAAGCACCTTCATAGAGTCAAGCTAGCTACCATATTCTGTCTATTGTGTAAGAATAAAAACAAATATACGTGCTTCAAATTCTCAGATCCAACTTGAATAATTTTTTTCCCTTCCTTTTTTATACTTTTTACATATGCTGTACTCTTACCACTAAAAATAAATATATTCAAAAGAAAATATATCTCATTTATTTATTCTTTCTTGAAGATGTATATCAAGAGAAAGATACTATTTTATAGTACATATGTATCCAAGGTGCTACTACTTTAACACTGCAACTATTTCAATTTAAATGAATGTCAAGTTAGAATTTAATGCTACTATATTTAATTAAAATTTTGAAAATACGTCCAATAGTACGTTTAGAAGTCATTTGACTAAAATATTGATAAGTATTGGACAAGAGCTAGCTCTTGACCTGAGAAGAAAACCAGAGTTTTGGGAAACCAAAAGCGTTAGTTAACTTATTTTTAACGAACTAATTTTTATAACTGTAATTCAACTTTATTTTATTTTCAACTAGCTGAATATCCACTCTTCGAACAGGATTAATAAAATTAAAAAACAATAACTCGATACTGAAAAACCCAATGAAATCGTGGACAAAACTGAACGGTATATACTGACAAAATTAATAAGCAAAAACATAACAAAACCTGTTTTTTGTAGTTCAGCCCATTAAAATTGAGATTAACTGTATTCAGCATTACTAGGCATAAAATCGAAATTTACCATTAACTTGAAATTTTTGTAAATAAGTAATTTTTTTAAATTTATATAAAAGGAATTACCTATATTAATTAAGCATCATTGGCGGCAATAATAGTATGGCGCTTGTTTACGATTAATCTAAACGAATAAGTACCTGTACTCCATAAATGTTGCTTTTTGTAACATAATGGCTTACTTTTTAGTATTTCAATATGCATCTATTACATTACTTAAATGAACTGAGTGTCAGCATTAACACTTTGACTCAGAATTTTCATTAAATATATTTTTTTTTCATTATTTCTTTGTATTTATTCATGTCAGGATAAGTGAGAAATAAATTAAGAATTTTAATAATATTTGATGAGATGAAATATAACGTGAAACACCATGTTTTTTTCTGCATAAAAAGTCAAATATTTCAAACGCGGCTCACTTTCAAACAATTTAACTAATATGCAGTTATTTAAATCTTAGCGAAGCAGTTATTTATGATTGAAACTTCTTTAATTTACAAAATCATTAATACATTTTTGAATATGAATCAGAAAAAGATTTTTCCCAACTAATTATTTTGAATTTTATATTTCAGTAAAATCTATAATTCCGTAATCTAACAAATATTTTTTATCAGCTGTTTGACTTTTTATTTTTATAGAGAGAATACCAAAAAAATATATATATTCTTACTAGGAATTAAAAGGCCAGAGAAAAAGAAAAGAGGGACAGCGGTTAATAACACTGAAGTAATTTTCTACGTTTTTCCTAAGCAAATTAGTACTACTTTCCCATTAATTTTGCCTTTCATTGCAAAAGAATTTTTATTTTATTTTAAATACCGCTGTTTTTAAATTATTTACTTATACCGAAACACATTTTGACAGACGTGACAAATTAAATACGTGATTTCAGATAACTTTAGAGATAATTTGGTGATATAGTGCTACCACGCAAATTTTTTTTTCATTGTTGTTGTTTACGTCGCACTAAAGCTGCTCAATGGGCTATTGGTAACGGTCTGGAAAACATTCCTGACAATCATCTGAAGACATGCCATCACAATTTTGAACTCTGCACAGGTGAGGCTCCCTTCGCTTCGATAGACCGACGACATGCACGTGAAGTTAAGTACTTACGTATAACATTTTAACGAGGACCAATACCTCACACCCACGGTCCCTTCACAGATTGATCCAAGTAGTTTTTCACCCGCACGCTGACAGCGGCCAGTGATGCTCGACTTCGGTGATCTGCTGAGAACGTGTCAACAATCAGTCAATTGCGGAACTGTTGATTGAAATTATGACATAGCGAAAAAAAAAACTAAATAAAGTACAAGCAATAACTCTTTTTTATTGTTATTAAATAGAGCTATAAAGTATCAATGATGTTATCTTTAAGATTTTTGAGGAAACAACGTAAACATAATAAAATTAATTTATTGCGACTTTTGATTTCCAGGATCTTTTCAATAGTATTCCCCTTTCTAAACTAAAAGATGTCCTCTTGAATTATTACTATGATTTTAAAAATATTCTTTGTTGCGATTTTGATTATCGGGAAATTCTGATTCATTTTTGTCTTTTTAATAATTATTTTTACAATGGAAAGGATATTTTTCTTCAAATTGATGGAATACCACAAGAATCTAATTGTTCATCTCTCTTAAGGCCATATCACACTTAAAGAAATTCGTCCAACTCAACCTTCAACTCAACCTCAACTTCAACTTTTCGTCCAACTTCGTCCGAAAACATAGGTGTGCTATACTTATCCGAGTTGGATCAACTATTGTTCAACTCTTTCAGATCTCCTCGAAAAAGTTGATTCAACTTCACAATTCAACCAATCAGGTAGCAGCAACCGCATGGGATTATGGGATAGCACAAGTCAAAACAATATGGCGGCAAAGTTTATGTGAAAAAGCAGCGAATCTAATTTGTTATATATTAATTCAGGTGAGTTTTTAATTGAGTATTGATTTTAAAGTTATTTTATAAGAAGTATAAATCTGTTTCTATCCATTAAAGAAGTTTATGTTATAAATGTGTTATGTTTTTAACCGTGAATTAAAAGTATGATTTTTTACGCCAAATTCGCCAATCTGAAGTAAATTTATAAGTACATAAAGTAAAGTAAAGTACATAAAAGTAGTTTTGTTTTATATTTTGACATTACTTTAAATGATAAACAAATTTTATGAATTGCATTTAATCTTTTTCGTACGTAACTGTATATTATTAGTATTCGCCGAATTCAAATATAGTTTTTTTTTTACAATTACTTTGCTCTTTCTATAGTTCCGATAAGATTATACCAGCAATTATTCTAGAGTTGGTACTGAATTCAGTGATTTTGAATATTTTTTTACAAAGGAAAAAATTGCGTTATAAAAAGTAAACTTACTCATACCTAAACAATATGCTGACGGAATTAATTTCTTTGTATTATTTTATTTTTAAACTGTATATTTGTCAGTATTCGCGGAATAAAAATTTGTTTTTTTCCAATTACTTTGCACTTTCTATTGACAAGTGGGCCCACCTTGAAAAAACCCACTTGGGACGCTAAGTGGGTTTTGTTGGCGCCTCTATCGGCTTTGGCTTCGTTTGTCTTTTCATTTGGCGAAAAGAAGACCTCTTGTTGTTTTTGTTTTTGATATCGTCGGACGTCTTCAAATGGCGTCATCCATCGTTTCGTTAATAAATTGTTAAATAGTTATCTTTTGTACTTAATCAATCGCAAATACAGTCCGCATATCGACCCCCTCAACATGTTCCTGTCTACCCGGAATTCAAACCTGATATAATTTGAAAATAACAATTTTGATCAACTTTCGTTTTCGTTTCGTCATAACTTCGTTTTTGATTTCGTTTGATACATTTTTGATTTGCAAAAATGACTGACACTGAGGAACAATATGAAAAGAGCTTAAAACAATTGAATCGTCGTCGTGGTAGCTCTAAAAGCAAAATAACTAGGTTGGAAAGCTTTATTTCTACAAATGGAAATGAGGCTGATTGTCTAGAACTGCAATCTCGTATCGATAGCATAGGATTAATTCTTCAAGAAATTGAAGTTTTAAAACTGGATTATTATTCAATTTTGAAGGATGAAGAATTAGAAGCTTATCAATCCCATTTTGATGAAATGGAGGAACAAATAGAATCCTGCAAGGTAAGCTTACAAAGACTTTTTCATTCAAGAAGTTCTAATATTTCTCATTTGCATAACAATGAACAATTAAGTAATAGTAAAATAAATGTTAAATTGCCAGATATTTGCTTGCCTTGTTTTGATGGAAAAATAGAAAATTGGAATAACTTTAAGCTTCAATTTGATAGTTTGATAACTGAAAATCAGTCTTTAAATAGCATGCAGAAATTGTTTTATTTGCGTTCAGCTTTAAAAGGTGACGCTAAATATATTGAAACACCAGAAGATACTTTTGAATCCTTGATGAAAATCCTAAAAGAAAGATTTGAAAATACTCGTTTAATTGTAAACAATTATATCTCGAACATCTTGAATTTTGAAAAAATTTCTGTAGAATCTTATAAAGAATTGAGACATTTAATTGATACTTTAAATAAAAGTTTAAGAGGTTTAAAATTAATGAAATTGGAAACTAATGATCTTGTTGAACAATTAATAATTAACATAACTGTTCAAAAATTGGATAAGGAAAGTCGCAAACTGTATGAAATGAGTTTAACTTCTACTGAACTTCCAAAATTCAATACATTTATGGAATTTATTCAAAAAAGATGTCAAACATTAGAAAATCTTCAGGGAAACCAATTTTTTGTGAATAAAGCTAAGAATATTCAACATCAAAACAAAGCACGCAACTTTGTTGTGAAATCGAATTGCAATAAATGCCATTTGTGTTCAAAGGACCATTTAATTTACAACTGTCCCTCTTTTTTAAAAATGTCACCAATACTCAGATTTGATGTTGTTAAGAAAAATAATCTGTGCATTAATTGTTTAAATGCATCACATAAACTGAATTCCTGTCCATCGAAATTTACATGCAAATTCTGTCAAGCTAAGCATAATTCCTTATTGCATCGCAAGGAAAATAATTTTCGCCAAACGGAGATTCATTCGGAAACTCTAATAGAGCAAGAATCGCAGGCGCCAGTCTGTAATCCAACTTCTCAGGACATAAATAATGTTTCAAATGATAATTTAATATCTCATGTGTTCGCTACGGGTCGCATTCATTTCATCGACAATCACTTCATCGACACACCATTTCATCGACACCACTTCATCGACAGGCCGTTTCATCGACTAGGTCATTTCGTCGACAGGCCGTTTCCTCGACAGGGCTGTTTCGTCGACAGGCCATTTCGTCGACAGGGTCATTTCGTCGACAAGTCATTTCGTCGACAGGGTCATTTCGTCGACAAGTCATTTCGTCGACAGGGTCATTTCGTCGACAAGTCATTTCGTCGACAGGGTCATTTCGTCGACAGGGTCATTTCGTCGACAAGTCATTTCGTCGACAGGGTCATTTCGTCGACAGGGTCATTTCGTCGACAGGGTCATTTCGTCGTCAAGTCATTTCATCGACAGGGTCGTATCTTCACCTAGGTTATTACATCGACAGGGTAGTTTTGTCAGCAGGGTCATTTCGTCGACTGGGTCATTTTGTCGACAGGGTCATTTCATCAACATGATCGTTTCATCGACAGGGTCATTTCATCGACAAATCATTTCGTCGACAGGCCGTTTCCTCGACAGGGTCATTTCGTCGACAGGGTCATTTCGTCGACAGGGTCATTTCGTCGACAAGTCATTTCGTCGACAGGGTCATTTCGTCGACAGGGTCATTTCGTCGACAAGTCATTTCGTCGACAGAGTCATTTTGTCGACAAGTCATTTCGTCGACAATATTAAGAGAAGATTATTTTGTAGGCAAAGTCATGCGTAATTTTGAAACTAGTCTTATGATTCTTTTACAATAGACGTTATGCCCCTTGCACTTTCTTATAATTTAGTATATTTCTGATGAAATTTTTTAAGCCTAGCCTGATGCAAAATCTTAATAGTATGTTGAAGTTGCCGGAAAAAAGCATTTCATTTGAAAATTGCCTACTCCTCTATTCATATCACGTTGCAAAAACGAAACATTAATTGTATTTTACACATTTAAGTTGTATATTACACAATTTTTTTCTAATCCTATTTAACACATTTGTTTCTAAGATTAATTTTTAATGTACATTATTGTAGATTATCATCGCAAAAGCAATTGCAACAACTATTGTGAATGATTCTTGATGTAGGGAGTGAATGACGGGTGAAATTAGGAAGGAAAAAAAGACGGTATAAAATGAATCTGTGAGATAATGAAACCATGTGGTCGATAGATAATTTCAATGACAAGGTTTTTTTCGTTAACAGGCCATTTCAGCTGCAAAAATTTTCTGTCGATAAAAAAGAAAATTATACTTATATAACGTTCCCCCGCAATGAGTAAAATGCATTAATACAGTTTAAAATCTTGTCCAAAAAAAAAAGAGAAGGAAAAGGAACTAACTTTTGCAATGATAACAATGGTGATGTTTACGAAGAATTTAATCCGAAAAACACAAACCTTTTAGATAGTTAGCTAGTAAGATTACTTCTTGTTTTATCAAAAATTTATATATTCCCTGTGTTTAGATATTTATTTTTTTCAAGCTCAGTTGATTTTTTTTTATATGCAAGTAATCGGTAATTTTGTTACTATTGACATATTAATAAAATTTTCTTACATGAAATTTCAATATTTATATATTTTCTCTTTAAAAGAAAGATCGATATAGGAAAAAAACAAACTAAGTTGTATGAGTGGCTATTACGAAAGTTGGCGAGCGAAGTGAGCAACGGGCTGAACTTTATAGTATTATGAAAATCTTGGGAAAAAAATGCATGAGGGGAAAAATAAAATGAAAATCCAACTTGGAAAACATATTGGGAAATAATGTTGATAAATTTTTTGTTCTAATCCTCTTCCTCATGTCTTTGTAAGCTATTCTGCTGAAGAGGGAAGTTTCTGACAATTCTTGTGAAATTTAAATGAAATATTATTTTAAACAAAAATCTTGTTCTCGCATTTCCAGTTTATTTTATTTCTTATTTACTTAATTATTTATAACGTTGTGGCGTTTAATATGTATTTTATCCTATATGTTCCCAAAACATTTATAAGTTCTCTTACCTTATAAAATAAACTTCGTTAAAGTAAAAAAAAAAAAAAAAAAAAAAAAACTCACAATGACTCCACATCCTCGGTATGCGATGCAATCGAAATGATATAAAAAATGGTTCTAAATCAGAGGAGGGGAGGAAACCTGTCTAATTGGTTTTTATGATCTAAAACATTTGGGGAAAAAACGCAATTTACTACGATATAACAAATAAATTGACTTTTGAGTTTATAATTGAGGAGAGTTATCTATATGCATCTGATTTTATTCCCATTAATGTCTTATTAAAATAAGTTTAGCAAACTTGTTTTTTTACTCAAATATTAAAATGTTTTTCTTTTCGATTTGCAAGAGAATAAAAATTTATTTAAATTAATAAAATTTGCAGGGAGAGTATATATTTTAAAGACGAACAATAAGTCCTTCAAAAAATGTAAAAGTGTAAATTTTTAAATATCATGTTTGATATGTGTCATGATAAAGAAATGTGAATTTTCGTTACCAAAACGAAAAAAGTGGAATTTTGAATGTTGATAGAATATTTTGTGAAATTTTGCCCTTGTGGTTTTTGCTATGTGTGAAAATTTTTATAAATTGTTTTTCTCATTTGTAGTCTATTGAACAAACTTGATATTTTAAATACATATGCATTTTTTATTTTCATTTTTTCTACATTTTAGTTTTGAGTCTCCTGGCTTGTTCAGGCAGAAAATAATCAAAATTTTGATTGGCGATAAGTCGTGCTAATAGTGGTCAGTAAGTGTTTGAAAATTGTGTTTTCATCCTGTGTAGAAAATCAGTTAAAAATTTCAGCAATTATACTAGTAAAAAATTGGTCAAATTTTAATTGCAAATTTTTTTCTTCTTTTTTGTAGAGTAGGAGTTATTTATTCTTACATTTAAATTCCAAGCTTGACTTTTTGTTAATTTTCTTTTAAGCAAAATGTGTCTAATTTAAATCCTGCAAATAAAAAATGAATTAATTCATCATTTACTTACTACTATTATTATTCTTATTAAATTATACTATTATTATTTAATTATAATAATAGTATAATGCAAAAATAGTATAATTTGATAGTATTAGATTAGAATTGAATAATTAATACTATTATTAAATTCACTATTCATAGAAAAAACATATTTTGTGAAGACCAAACACTAACAGGCTTGCAACGTTACGCCCGTGCTTCTAAACAATTTTGGTAAGGTGAGTAGCACTTTAAATATTGTGGGAATCTACAACCGCCTCGGTAAATACCTAAACATCAAGCTTGTGTTCCTATTGTTCTTCGAAATCTCTAATAGTAGTAACGAAACTAAGACTCAATTCGATTGTTCGAATACGCATATTCCTGTCCTAATGTTAAAGATGCTGAACAAAAAGTTTAAAATTGCAATTAAAGTGAACATTAAGAAATTACTTTTCCATCATAAAAAACCTATAATTTTTTTTCTACTTAAGCAGACATAATAATTAGGTCTATGCTTATTTTCATTTCTGTGAGAATTCGACTGATGTCCATGTTTTTGTTAAAATTTATGTAAAAATGTTGAAAATTTTTACAGCAATAAATTTAGCTTTCCTCTCCTTGAAATAGTGTCTAAATTTTCATTGTAATATATTTTTATTGCTTTCAATTCTATTTTATTAATTTGATTTGATATTAAAAACAATTTGATTGTTAACGTCACACTATATTAACTGTAGCCACGGTCCGGATATCATGCTTGGTAATGTTCTGAAGACAATCCTTACCTATCCTAAAAATAAGTGTCGAGCTATTACGATTTAGATATAGAAAAGCAGATTTCGATACATCAACTGTTTAAACGCTTCTCAACTACCTATTAATTAATTTAAAAAGCGAACTTCTTTTAGTGCGATTGGAACAATAAACCGCCATAAAGAGTTTTACTTTAGTATAAAATTAAATAAGTGCATTTTTCTAATTAATAATAGAAATATTTAGATTAAATCTCTAAAATAGTTTCAGAATTACGCCTGACACTAGCAACGAAATGACCCTGTCGACGAAATGACCCTGTCAACGAAATGACCCTGTCGACGAAATGACTTGTCGACGAAATGACCCTGTCGACGAAATGACCCTGTCGACGAAATGACCCTGTCGACGAAATGACCCTGTCGACGAAATGGCCTGTCGACGAAATGACCCTGTAAATGAAAAGACCCTGTCAACGAAATGACTTGTCGACGAAATGACCCTGTCGACGAAATGACTTGTCGACGAAATGACCCTGTCGACGAAATGACCCTGTCGACGAAATGACCCTGTCGACGAAATGACTTGTCGACGAAATGACCCTGTCGACGAAATGGCCTGTCGACGAAACAACCCTGTCGAGGAAACGGCCTGTCGACGAAATGACCTAGTCGATGAAATGGCCTGTCGATGAAGTGGTGTCGATGAAATGGCCTGTCGATGAAGTGATTGTCGATGAAATGAACCAGACCCGTTCGCTACTACAAACACTTGTAGAAATAAAAACATAATTCTCGCAACGGCTCTAGCTTGGATATGGAATCCTGTGAGTAACTGTTTCGTTCAAGGACGTTTATTGTTGGATAGTGGAAGTATGGTAAACATTATGACTTCGGATTTCGCAAACAAAATCGAATTAAAAAAAGAAAGAATAAATATTCCAATAAGTGGGTTAGGAGGAAATGAAACAAATGTTAAATATAAATTGAATGCTCTTGTTTCTAATAAAGATTCATCGTTTTCGCTTCACACTGAATTTTTAGTAGTCAATAAAATTACGGATTTAATTCCATCTAACACTTTGAATTTACAGAACATTATTATTCCCAATCATTTAATATTAGCTGATCCCTCTTTCGCTAAGGCTGGAAAAATTGATATGATCTTAGGTGCTGAACATTTTTTTGAAATCATTAAAGAAAATAAATATCGCAATTCAGAAAACTTAACATTTCAAGATTCTGTTTTTGGTTTTATTGCTGGTGGTTCACATGAATCAAAAAATCCAAAACATTATTGTAATTTAGTTTATCGTGCAGAAAACATTGAAAATAGCATTAAGAAATTTTGGGAAATTGAAGAAATAGATAATTCCCGAATTTTGAGTGATGAAGAAGCATTTTGCGAAAGTCACTTTCAAAAGAATCATAAAAGAGCAGAAAGCGGTCGTTACATGGTCAAAATGCCTATTCGTGAGGAAGCGCTGGAAACTATCGGTGAATCTCGTTATATAGCTCAGAAACGCTTGAATCAGACCGTGAGAAGATTGAACACCAATCCTGAAATGAAGAAACTTTATTGTGAATTCATAAATGAATACGAAAATTTAAATCACATGGAAAAGGTTGTAGATGATGTTTCACCTTCTTTATCATATTATATGCCACATCATGGCATTTTTCGCCCGGACAAAACTTCTACAAAACTAAGAGTCGTATTTAATGCCTCTACGCCTACATCGACAGGACAAAGCTTAAATGACATATTGTTAACCGGAGAAGTGAGAGAAAACGTTTTTGATTTGATTGTTCGATTTCGAAAACACAAGATTGCCTTAACAGCTGATATTAGGAAGATGTTTCGTCAAATATTAATCGATCCGTCTCAAAGAGATTTATTGAGAATTTTGTGGAAAACTCAAGAAGACGAAGTGCCTACAGTATTCAGAATGAAAACAATTACGTATGGAACAAAAAACGCTCCATTTCTGGCCATCAGAACATTGAAGCAGTTAGCGATGGATGAACAGTTGAATTACCCTCTTGCTTCAGAAGTTGTTCTTTCTGATTTATACATGGACGATGTAGTTACTGGATCAACAGATCTTGAATCGGCTTTAGAGTTAAAGACTCAATTAGTAAAAATGTTTGATAGTTGTGGCATGACCTTGCACAAATGGAACTCGAATTCCAGGGACTTGATCAATGACAGCAGCTTTAACGAAGAATTCTCTTTCGAGACTGAAGAATCTACTAAAACACTAGGTATAATTTGGCAACCGGGACAAGATAAGTTCACTTTCAAAGTATGCGTGTCCCAGCAATCAACCTATACCAAACGAGATGTATTGTCAGTCATTGCTAGGTTGTATGATCCAATTGGCTTTCTGGGACCCGTCATCAGTAGAGCTAAGATAATGCTTCAAAAACTTTGGACTCAAAACCTTAATTGGGATGACACTTTGCCGGATGACATTGCTCTAGAATGGAATCGTTTTGTCAGTAACCTGAAAGCTTTAGAGAACATTCGAATCGACAGATATGTTCTAACCTCTAAAGTTAGGAAAATTTCTCTCGTTGGATTTGCTGATGCATCCACTTTGGCGTACGGAGCTGTGATATATCTTCATCCTGACAGTTCTAACTCTGCCTTTAAAATCCTAGCCAGTAAATCTAGAATTGCACCTCTAAAAACAATATCCGTACCTCGTTTGGAGTTATGTGCATGCCTTTTACTTGCTAAGTTAGTTCAAAAAGTTATAGCTGCTTTAAGAATGCATATCGAAGAGGTCACTTTATTTTCAGACTCTACCATCGCATTGGCTTGGATTAACTCTTCTCCGCACCAATTAAAAACATTTGTTGGAAATCGTGTATCCAAAATTCAAACACTTTCAAATAATTTTCTCTGGAGACATATACCATCGGAGGAGAATCCTGCTGACTTGATTTCGCGAGGAATCGATCCTTCTGAATTGGTGTCACTGGACTTGTGGTTTTCTGGACCATCGAATTTAGACATTCAACCAACAGATCAACAATCCATTGAAATTTTGAACAGTGAACTTTATGAGCTTGAACTTAAAAAATCATCGAATATAACTCTTACTTTGTCTTCCAACTCAGACTTTGTTAATAGTTTTTTCACTTTAAGTAATAATTTTGTAAAACTAATTCGTATTTTGAGTTACATTTATAGGTTCATTTCTAATTGTCGGAAACAGGAAAGGATGTTTGGTCCCATCACTAGAGAGGAACTTCAGCATGCAAAGCTTTCTCTAGTAAAGTTAGTACAGGTAATTGTATTTAGGAAGGAGATACATGCATTAAAAAATAAAAAAAGATTGAAGGACAGCCACGTAAGTAATTTAAATCCTTTTCTTGATTCTAATGGTTTGGTTAGAGTAGGGGGCAGAATCAACAATTCGAATTTATCTTATGATCAAAAGCACCCATTGCTAATTCCAAGAGATCATAAAATAACTACTTTAATTTTCCAGTATTTTCATTTAAAAAATTTGCATGTTGGTGCGCAAACTTTGCTTCATTGTGTTAGACAAGAGTTTTGGCCCCTGAATGGTAGGAACACTGCTCGAAAAATCGTTCACGATTGCATAACATGTTTCAAAGCCAAACCTAAGATAGAACAGCAAATTATGGCTTCTTTACCGAAAGAAAGAGTTACCATAAGCCCCCCTTTTTCAAAAACTGGCACCGATTTATGCGGTCCCTTTCTTATTAAATATAAAAATCAGCGGAAGGGAATCTTAAACAAAATCTATGTTGTAATTTTTGTATGTTTAATTACTCGTGCCATTCATTTGGAAATAGTAAGTGATTTGACAGCAGAAGCATTAATTGCCACCCTTAAAAGGTTTTTTGCGAGAAGAGGTTTGCCTTCTATTATATTTTCCGATAATGCCACAAATTATACTGGTGCTCAATCTGAATTGAGAAAATTGCATGATCTTGTTAAAAATTCAGAAAATCTTGCTTCTTATTTATCCCATGAATTCGTTGTTTGGAAATTTATTCCTCCCAGATCGCCAAATTTTGGTGGCATTTGGGAGGCTGGAGTTAAATCTTTTAAGCACCATTTGAAAAGAACTATTGGAAACTCTAAATTAACATTAGAGGAATTTTTAACGGTTATAAACCAAATTGAAGGTGTATTAAACAGTAGACCACTTTTTCCCCTTTCTTCGGACCCCAATGATTTTGAGATCCTAACTCCCAGTCATTTTTTAATTGGGCGACCCATAAACAGTATTCCGGAATTTCCTGTTGTAGACATTCCTGATAATCGACTCTCTCGGTGGCAAAGGATACAAAAAATCAATCAAACTATTTGGAAAAAATGGTCAAGAGATTATCTAAATAATTTACAGCAAAGAAGTAAATGGTTATTCGAAAAAAACAATGTTAAACCAGGAACACTAGTTTTAATTAAAGAAGATAATCTACCCCTTTGTTCATGGATTATTGGTCGTATCCACGAGGTTATCCCAGGAAATGATGGAAAAATTCGAGTTGTTATTGTAAAAACTGCACAAGGTTTCTTTAAACGCAGCATATCAAATATATGCGTTTTACCTATCAATGAGCCTACTAGTATTTAGTTTACATGTTTATATTTTCATTGTTGTCATAAAGAATATGATTGTGTGCATTTAGTTTGCTTTTGAAAAATATTATGTTATTTGTTTATTTAGTCATAAATTTTTAGAACTCTTTTTTTTATCATTTGCATTATAAATTGTCATTTATTGTTGTGTATGTATTTGTTTGAAATGGATATTTCAAAGCCGGGCGGTATGTTGGCGCCTCTATCGGCTTTGGCTTCGTTTGTCTTTTCATTTGGCGAAAAGAAGACCTCTTGTTGTTTTTGTTTTTGATATCGTCGGACGTCTTCAAATGGCGTCATCCATCGTTTCGTTAATAAATTGTTAAATAGTTATCTTTTGTACTTAATCAATCGCAAATACAGTCCGCATATCGACCCCCTCAACAGGTTTTATTAAAAAAAAATGTTTTTATTAAAACTTATTGATTCACATTTAATCTTATGTAATTTATTGTGTAGCATAAGTTTGTCAAATAGATCTGCATGCTTTATATGATTAAGTTTTTAATATTTATAAAGTTGAAGAAACTTGTATCTGTAATTTTGTATTACTATTAAAAATTTAAAGAGGGTTTTTTCAAAAAGTAATATTTAATGAAATTAGATTAGATGGAAATTTAAATAACATAGACTGTAAGGATCAATTTTTCAAATGCAGTTGCATTCCTTATATTATTAATAAGCAGGTTTTGAATAAATTATGAAGGAAGTTGAAAATATTTTTTTACCCTTTAAAGCACCTAACAGGTTTTTTCAATGTAAATTTTTTAGTAAAAAGGTATTAACACACGTTTAACTTTAAATATACTAATATGTAGGTACTTTTTATATCTGCTTTTTTCAGAATTTAATAGATTAATTTATTTTTTGAAATTAAAGATAAAGTTAAAATTATTTATCTAAAAAAGAAGTCTTCTTCTTAAGGTTAAATATTTGAAAAAATGGGACAAGTAACTGATACTCCTTGTAATTATACATAATTTTAATTTCACTTTCTATTAATCTTATTATAAAAACATGGAAAACCATTAAAAATTTACTTCAGTTTTTACTGATAATAAAAAACTTACTCATACCATAACAATATGCTGACAGAATTAATTGGTTGGTAATTTTTAATGACTGTTCCTTATTGTCTGTTGCCTTAAATACATTTGCTTCACCTTTCTTAATAAATTTTTTTACTTGTATTGCAGCAAAGATGAGTCAAAATTTTGAACAAGCTCCCGTTGGAGAAACTTTTAAATGGAGCATCGAAATGGAGAGCACATTTATTGAACTCTTGAAGAAAAAAGAGAACATTTGGAATGTAACATCCCGCCACCACAGGAAATATCATTTAAGAGCTCATAAAAAATTAATCGAAACTGCTTTTGGAATAAATTGTTCACTTTTATCAGTTCTTGTTTTTCCTAATTTTTGAATAGTTTGTGTTTATTCATGTTGAACCTTTAACAAAATAGTGCCGTTTAATAGCTTTCTTTTTTTTAAAATTCAGTTTCACATAAACTTTTAATTTTCTACAAATAGCACAATTTTTTTCAAATTAGAGTATTTCACTAAACATATATAATAATACTTATCGAACTCTTAAAAAACTATTTTAATAATTTTTCAAGAACTTAAAGTCAACATTAAAAAAATTAATTGCATTAATTTGGTGCAAAAAATTATCAGACTCCTAAATTTTGTTCTTACTATTTATTTTTACTCTTATATTAGATTTTGTTTTCTCCGTTGTAAAATATACATAGTTAATGTAAGTTGCAAAAAGCTATATTATGTTATTAAATATATGAAAAACTTAAAGGTAATTTATTTGAATAATTTAAAATAAGTACTATATGACTAAAGGTAAAGAATAATCGAAAAATATATTTATTAACTAAAGATAAAAATCCATTGCGACTTATGTGTTTAATTTATGATAATAAGTGAAATTAATACAGCATGCAACGAATATATTTATAACAAAATGGTGATTTTTTTTCCTAATTTACTTTTCCAATATTAAAACTAATTATATATTTTTAACTTCTATGTCAAAGATTGCACAAATGAAAACAAACAGTTCTCTCAGTAAATTTTCCTAACAGCCTAATCTCTGTCTTCGTAAGCGTCATGCTTTACTCCAAAGTGTCCTTCTCTTATCTTTTTTTTTCCTTTACCAAACTGTAAATGATCAAACTTGAAATTGCTGAGGAAGGATCCATTGCCGTCGATTAAATTAAATTTAATTATCACACGCGCTGAGTCTTTCGATGAAAATTTTTATCCGTCTATGTATAAAGCGCTAAATCGCCTAAAAAGAAAGAAATCACTCGTTTATCAATGATCAACTCTTTTCAACCGCATGGCAACCATAGTTCAACTGTTTCAGGTAGTAGTTGAACAGAAAGTTGAAGTTGGGGTTGAGTTGATGGTTGAATTGAACGAATTTTCCCTATGTGTGATATGTCCCTGTGTATGTGTCCCTTTCTAACTTTGAATACTCTTAATTGAAAAATTTAGAGAAATATTTATACCACTTTTTGTATTATAAATGTTTTATATAGATTAAAACAATACGCAGATCAATTGATATTCATATACCCATCACAACTCTTGTAATTGCTTCTTTCTTAGCCTTTGGCAAATGAAATGAAGCAAAGTAATAATAATAATAGGAATTAATAAATTGTCGCAAAATTAATGCGGAAGTTTCAGATATACTTTGTACTTTGTAAAGAAATGCGGGCGATGGACTCGATCACCGGCATGTCATTAGGGAATAATAAATCTTATGTGAAGCCTTTTAACTTCATTTTCGATTGACTGAAAATCAGTCGTAACTTAAATTTTCATTTACGAAAAAAAGTAGGCGTAACTTGAATTGAATGAAGTTTAATGAAACTGTAAGCAATTCACAGTTTATACATTATTTAGACAACTCTGCAAGCAATCAAAATAAATTGTGCATATGGATTTATATGTTACTAATGATAAAATATACTATTAGAATCGAATTTACTATGCGTATTATTATAATTATGTTAAACATGCTATGCCTCTGACATGCTATTTTGGAAAAGGTAGCTTTCAGTAAATAGTTAGTGCACTTCATCATTTTCCACTGTTTAAAAAGTGGGCGTAACTTGAGTTTTCTCAAGTCACTGAAATATTTCTTTTCTTTTTATGTAATGCAAAATAAAAGCATTATTTGAAGTCATGGGCGGATCGTGAATTTGTGGGGCCCTGGGCTGAAACTACTAAGGGGCCCTAATAGCCATTTTGTCAAAAAACTGTTTTCTACAGTGATGTAGATAAGTATATAGTAAAAAATAGGACACTAAAATAATTTTATTTTTTATTTGTGTATATAAACAGCAACTGTATAACATTATTGCAAAAGAAATTGACAGGTTATGTGTAGTTATGTTATATAAATTATAAAGCAACCTTTTTGCATTTTTGTGCTGCAAATTCCTTTATTTGCTCATCACATTGTAAGTCCTTCGTTAAATCACAATTTAGTGAAAGAACTGATAAATGATTTAGTCGATGGCTCGACATTGTTGTCCTATATTTGTTTTCTATATATGACGTCCTGGAGAAAGAGCGTTCCATTTCACAGTTAGTGATTGGCAAAGTTAAAAAAATCTTTAAGATAGCATAGCAATTCGAGAAAACATCAACAAGTTTCTTTTCATAAATTAGCATAAAAATTTCACTGCAAGAGGTGTAAGACTCTGGCTTAGACTGAAGTAACTAAGATTTTAACTGAATGCACTCATTCACTAAATGCTCGTCTACGTCATCAGAATAATAATCAACAATATTACGTACACTTTCCAGATCTATGTTTTCCATATTTTTGTCTTACAAATCCATTAAAAATTTGAATTTCTTGCTATACATCTCATAGACTTGGCTCCTTTTATTTAAATCCATAATCAGCTTATCCAACGTACGTTTAGCGTGTCTCTTTTAAATTTTTCTGCGCCGTATACTGAGAATTTATCTGCAGACTTATCTGAAAATTTTGGAGTAATGCGTCTCTTGTTTATGTCATTGTAGTCTATTCCCACACTAGTACTTAATTTTTTAGCTTTCTCTTCGTATTCCTTTAGCTTCTAATCTGATTGGTGCCTTATGTTGTTCTCGAAGTCTTTTAATGACATAATTAACTTGTTGCCTTCACAAATATCTAAACCAGGGCTCTGTATTTTTTTTATTAACTGAATTAAATCTCCCCAAAATGTCTTCCTAAAAAATAATCAAAATTGCAGTATCGAGTTTTATTGAATTCGCCATTTTATTGAATAGATATCGTGCCTCTTTCCGGAAATCAACTTTCTCATCCTCATTTTCGCTGAAACTTTCGAAAATTTTCATAATGTCATCATAATTATTTTTCAAAGCTTTGACACCATTATAGTGACAAGACCATCTGGTCTGGCTTAAACTTTTTAACGTAAATTTGAGTTTTGTTTCACGATTTAACAGTTCCCAGCTATGGGTCGAAGTAGAAAAGAAAACGTATATTTTTTGCACTACTCCAGAAAAGTTCACAATTTCGGTTGCAACCTTAACAGATTCTTCACCAACTAGGTTAAGGGAATGCGTACATGACACATAATCCGCGGATTCATTTTCTTGCTTTAGTAGTGCTTGTACACCATTGTAGTGACCCGCCATATTAGCAGCGTTGTCATAAGATTGTCCCCTACAATTATCCAGCAGTAGTCTATTTGCTTCTAAAAAGTCTTGTAGAATATTAAAGAAATATAAGCCAGTATGACTACTAATTTTAATGAAGGATACACATCTTTCATACACTTTTCCCCGAAAACAGTATCGTAATACGATAGCAAGTTGATCATTGTGAGATAGATCTGGAGTAGAATCCATTACAATTGAATAATACTATGTGCCGTCGTTATTTATTTGAGTTATAATTTGTTTAATTATCTGTCGGCCCATAATCTCAATTATTTCCTCATATACTGCTTTTGATAAGTACGATATTATCGGTTTTGGTCGCAGCTCTCGTTGTTCAATGTGTTCACGAATGAATGGATCGAACTCTGCCAATAGCTCCAGAGCACCCATAAAATTACCATTATGTGTAGAACCAAATACTTCCTCGAAACCCCTAAATGTTAAGCCCCTTATACTTAAAAATTTGACCACTGCAATAACCTGTTTAAGGACATTGTGATCATATTCTATTTCACTTCCTAATTGCTTCTGAAGCTGCTTGTTTAAAAAAGATCTATTTTCCTTTCGCGTCAACCACACTAACATTGATTTCTTATGGTCATTAGAATTTTCATGATTTCCTAAACAAGTTCCTATTTGCTTCCAATCAGAAAATCAAGTTGTGTATTGAGAAGGGATTTTAGAAAAAAGTTTGCAAGTCAAACAAAAAACAGTACCAACCCTGGTTGAATAACAAAACCAAGATCTGTCCAGTGATTGACCATTTTTCATTTTTTTAATTAAGTACCTATTTCAAAATGTTCTGTTTTGTTCTTTGTATTTCTTTATTGAAGATGAATATATATTTTTCGGATCTTTATTTCGAAAGTCAGTCATTTCATATGAGAGGATGTCATTAATAAAGTCATTATTTAGCAATTCTGCCCACAAGCCCACGTCAACATATTTCTTAAACTCAAACTTAATATTCTCTAAATTTCTTTCCGCCTCGGTATTACCGTCCTTTTGCTGAACACTAATATAGTTTTCAGTGGGATCAGAGGGTCGCTGGTAATCAAGACTTTGTACATTTTCATCACTTGTATTTTTTTCCTGATGTTGCGATTTTCTGCTCCCTTCAAATAGATTTTCTTCGGATAAGATCCATTCCTTTTCGCTTGTTAATAAATTTGTAGCTATTTCATTCTCGTTTTTATGTTCTAATTTGAAAAAAGTTTCAATTTTTGCACATTTCTTTCTTTCTTTTTCTCGATCTAGCTGTAATTTCCGTTTCTCATCTCCACTTTTATATTTTCTACCAGACATATTGTAAAATAAGACTTTGATATTTTTCTGAAAATGAACAATGATCTTGATAATTTTCTGGTAACAAACAGGAAACGAGATAATCGATGTAATATTGTTCTTCACGTCACATTTTAATACTTAGTAATGAGTGCAGTAATTCACAAATTATCATTAAAAATCGATTAAAAAGTTCATTTAGTATTGAAAAAATACATTAGAAACAAAACAAAAAACATGATTTATAATTCTTTTTACTTACCAACTGAGAGCAGGAAATCTTTTCTTATACTGATTATGTACTTTCAATTCTAAGTAAAATAAGAGAAAGGTCCGGTCTTTATAACTTTTAAGTTATCATTTATTAGTAAACTAAACAAGTTTGTCACTTTGACGACGAGAACAGAAGTGCGGAGAAAAAAAACTTACGTCGGGCGTTAAGCGGCGCGGCGAGAAGTCCCCCGTAATAGACGTGAAAAAATACACAGACCAAAAACAAGCGACGAGCAATTCCCCGCTCAGTTCGGTGGAAGCGCACATGCATGGGTTGATTGATCTCAGGGTTGCCAACCTTATAATAGTTTTTTTTCTTAATATTAGATATTTTTTTTAATTCAAAATATCACGTATTGTTTTCAGTGGGGCCTGGGGCCCTTTGTATCCACGGGGCCCTGGGCTGCAGCCCAAAAAGCCCTTAAGTAGATCCGCCCCTGTTTGAAGTATTTAGTACTTTTGGTAATATTGCAAAAAGAAAGATTAATAAATAAATAAAAAAACTAACTCTCAATAAAATTATCTCTTTTTAATTGTAAACCATTCAAGTGTATACAAAAACATCATTGATCAGAAATAAAAAGTCTGTTTTATCATACTTTTAGAAGATTCTATTGCGTTTTTTCAATTGTCAATTAAAATTCTGACAGTTTGTTTCATTAAGCGAATTATATTTTAAAATTTTACAAATAATTTGGTAATAAAAACACGCACACACAAAAAAGGTACACCTGGATTAAGGAAAACCTATAACATAACCCAATATTTTTAAAATTATGATTGATTTCTGGAAAATTGAGAAAAAGAAGAAAAAATTGATTGAGATATTTTTTTTATTTTTAATAATCATGCTTTGCTGACATCAAAATAATAAAATTATCGACGATATAATAAATTCATTAAAATTCACAGTGTAAATAATTAGTAGTTATGAAAATTTCAAATGAAATAGCAACAGTTGAATGATATATTTTGGTTAGTTTATTACAGTTCAATAAAAAGGCATCTGTTTTTTTTTATTACAGTTCAATTAAAAAACAGATGCTCTTTATATAATTAAGTAAAAGAATACAATATATTTAATAGAAATACTTAAAGAAAGAATAATAATTAAAAAAGAATAATTGATGCAATAGAGAAAAATTGAATTAATAGAATAAAAATATAAAAATATGGCCACCGAAGCCGACGTCTTCAGGGGGTAACAGCTCCGGAAGCCATAAAATAAAATCTTTTCTATTGAGAGAGCCAGACAAATGTCGAAATTCGCTCCCTCAGTACCCCAAAGGTTTTGCAAAAGTCCAGAAAAAATACAAGAAATACATAAAATCAAATAAGAAGAGAAATTTCAAACAAAATCTTGAGAATATAATACAAAATTGAAAGTACAAAAAAATATAAATACGAAGTTTTAGTATTTTCAATTTTGTATTATATTCTCAAGATTTTGCTTGAAATTTCTTTTCTGATTTGATTTTATGTATTTCCTGTATTTTACTCGTATTTTTCCTGGACTTTTGTAAAACCTTCCGGGTTCTGAAGGAGCAAATTTTGACATTTGTCTGGCTCTCTCAATAAAAAAGGTTTTATTTTATGGCTTCCGGAGCTGTTACCCCCTGAAGACGTCGGCTTCGGTAGCCATATTTTTATATTTTTTCATATTTTTATTCTGTTGCTTCAATTTTTCTTTATATAATTGAGTTTTCAAAATATTATATAATAACAGATAATAAGAAAAAATCTGCACATAATTACATACAAAACTCTAGACTAAATAGATACAATAATAAATTTTTTAATGAGAAATAAATTAAAAGTTGACGTTTTATTTTAAGAATATCCAGAAATAATCAATTTGCTAATAGTGAAAAAAAGGCAAAAAGCAAAGAAATAGATCAGAATGCATTCTGGCTTATTTAATAAGATCAAATTATGAAAAATCCTCTTCGCATCACATTGGAACAAATTGGACATGGAAGCAAAAAAAATTAAACAAATTTTAATTATAAATTTTTGGACGTTCAGCCTACAAAAAATAAATAAACGGACCACCCAGAAACGGACTTTCTCTGAATAAACAAACCAGACATTCGGATTGTTGAACATTAAATATAGGGGGTAGCCGCAATCTGAGAAGAAGAGGACATCTCTTCTTCATCGGATAAATTTTGCCCAAGGGCAACGGTGACTAATGGCATTTAAAGTAGTAGAAATTTCCACAGGACGATGTCTTGGGAACGTGGCGGCTTGGAGGGTGATCTCCTCGTCCATGGCTTTTCAACGAGCAGGGATCTAAGCAAGTTGACAAGTTCTTGGTCTTTTAGTAGCTGCTGCATCGCTTTGAAGATCAACAGGAATCTGTGAATCAAAGTTTTTCTTGGGCTGGATTGGGCCCCTACCATGAACTACTTTGAATGGAATGAAGATTCTCGCCTGGAAAGTGAAGTCCGGGAAAGTTTGATTCCTTGTCATCTCTTAATCGTATCATGAACACTCACCGGGAATCAGAAATTCCATTATTCTGTTTCTAAGGGCGTGGCTTGAATTTAACCAATCACAGAATTTGTTCAATATTTGTTTTCACAATATGGCAACATTGTTTTAGCAGCCGTGTGTTTTGAAATATTGTTACTGCTCGTCTTACGATTTGAAATACTGTTACGATTGCTTACGAATATTTCTTGAAATTACTCCTAACCAACTAGATTATTGTTGTTGTTAATTTACGTCGCACTAGAGCTGCACAATGGGCTGTTGGCGACGCCTAACCAACTAGAAAAGTTAGTCTCCTTTATGTAGAATCATCCAAAACTTTATAAAGGCGAATTGAGTACAAAATTCACAAATAAAGATAAAATAAGAATGTGGTTAGCTCTGCAGTTGGAATTGCTTGCTATTTTAAGCTGCCATAAGATTGTGGAGAAAAGGAGAGAAGTAAATACTTTGTGTAGTATATATATTTATTTTCATAGGTGTCGTTGGCGGTATTTATTCCCTTTCAATATTTCTGACAAATGAAGGGAATTTTTGCGAAATAGCATTGGATTCTTTAAGTTAAAAACAAACAAAAAATGAGAATAAGATTTTGCAGACATTTGATAAAATTATGATTTTTTTTCTTATGGTTATAACTATTGTTACTGCGTACTTTCTTTCCCCTGCCATGCCCATTAGTGTATATAATATGTATCAGCGTTTCCAAGCTTTTTCGACTGAGGCCGGATACAAGGCTTGAAAATTTTTAGCGACCCACCTTATGAAAAACAAACGTGTTTATTTATAAAATAAATTTTGTTTTTTATTAAAAATAAAATTATTTGTTTATTTCGTACGCAAAAAAATGCAAAATAATGACATAAGAAAAAAATATAAGTAATTAAAACATTTACAATTATATTAATTTATAACTTAAATAAGTGAAGTAAACTTTCTTTCCACATATTTTGTCCTTAGTGTGAAAAATGATGTTGTTTGTAGTAATTTCAAATTTGGAGGCGATCCTGTTAATTTTATTTTCAAATTGTGTTCGACATCCAATCTGTACTAATACTTATTTTTTAATAGTGCGCAAAGGCTGAGAACGCAGCTTCACGCGTATAAGGCAATAAATATTGTATAGCTTTTTCGTTTACTCTTGCATACTCTTTTTGACTGTGCAAGGGGGATCATCAAAGATATGTAATATCTCATTTGAAATTAAATCAATCGGAAGAGGGTACGTCAAAATTATGGAGTATCTCATTCAAATGGACAGTTGGAAATTTATGAGTCTGATTCCTCTTCAATTCATGCCATTTCATAATTCATCCAGTATCTTCAACAAAAAATAAATTCTTCAATCGTCAAACTTATCGTTTATATAAATGATACCTACGCCCAATGGAACTTCTCTTAGCCATCACCGACTTTTATTTGTGTATGCTGCATGTTATGTCTAAGTTCTGAAGGCGATGAATACTGCTAGAGAGCTGAGTTTCAATATTTTTCACACCCCCCCTTGGATGGACTAAAAAGAAAAACTGCATCGGACTCCTGATAGACATTAAAAAGTTTTCGATTTGAAATCTTTACAAGTGACTTTCGGAAAGTTTAGATATGCCTATCCCTGTGGTGCTCTGGATTGTTTCGTCAATGATTTGATCTCACCTCGCCTCATTCAATTAGGAATATGATTCATCTTAAAGAAGAGACTAAGTTTTTAATTATCAACTTTCATCTATGATGTTGTGGTTTTCAAAATATCTTCTTGGGCTAATTCGAACTTTTTTCACGTATCCTTTGTGATATTTTTTTAAATTTTTTTTACAATTCCTTATGTTTAAATTCTGAAACATTTATTTCTTTAATTTTTATTGATTAATAAAAAAGCACTCATGTAAATAAACAAAAATAATAGATAATAATTATAATTAAATTTTTTTTTTCTTCTCATACTTGATGTTTCAATTGAAAAAATTATTTTTTATACATTGATTTTCATTGTTTAACAGATATGTCTATTTTTACATTGCGGAAATTTATTTACTGTTGAAATTTTCTTTCTTGTGAAATTTTTATTTTCAATGAATTGATTGTTTTGATTGGCATAAAAATGTTTGGAGAAATTATTTTCATATTTATGGTTTTATGGGTTACAGTTTCTATGATTTATTGATTGTATAAGTATAATTTGAATTTTTATTTTCTTATGGTGTTTAAGAACAATGCCCAAAAATAGTGTAATAAATAATTTTGAAAATCTGCTAAATATTTTTCAAAACTTGAATTTTAATGAAGAGAGACGCGGGGAAAATTCTGACATTTCCATTAGCCGCCCAAGTTCATAAGAGTGAGAGAGAGAGTCAATTTCAACATAGAGATATTGTGACCAAACACAAATTTACAATGAATAGTATCCGGATACACTCAAAATATTTTCAAAATGAAAATGAAAATAATAAATGTGACAAATACCCGATTGTGACTAATAAAACTATCTTGTTAAATGATAACACAAGTAGTATTTCAAATGCAACCCCAAAAAATATTTTCGAAAAATTATGTGTCCAAAAAGGAAGGAAAAAGAATTTTATAAATGAAAACAAACAAAAGATAATTTGCAAATTAACCAAACTTGAACTTCAGATTAAAAATTAGGAAAATATCTAGGTCATTCAAATTTTAAAAACTGATTTACCTTAAACCATATCAAATTTAGAAAGCTTGTTTTGTATTTCAATTAGTGATTAATTTTGTTAAACGGGTTGTAATGTAAAATCTGAGAAGACTGATCACCTTTTCTGATTACGAAAGCAATTTGTCCTTACGCATTTTTTCCTGAAATCGTGGTTAATCATTGCAATAAAGAAAAAGTATAAATAAATATAGAGAAAGTAGAAGGAAACGAAAATTAATAAAAGAAAGAGAGAAAGGAAAATAGTCGACAAAAAATAGATAAATAAATAAATGAGAATAGCAAGAATGTAAACAAAGTGAATTTAAAGAAAAAGAAAACAAAGAAATAGACAAAAAATAAAGATTTAAATAGCAAAACTGAAAATAATCTTGAATTTTCTAATACTAGGAGGCTCCGCCCCCTGCTCGCTAACGCTCGCCAACCCCCGAGAATTGCTACGCAATCCTATGCGGTTCACGCCGTGAACCATGGCTCTCTGCTCTCGCTCGCCAATGAACACAATATTCTAGCACAAAGACATAGTATATTATCATCAAAGACATAGTATTTTATCATCAAAGACATAGTATTGTACTTATGTAGAAGAATTCTATCAATGTTCTTATTGGCTGTTAAAAAAGTTTATTAGCTATTTAGATTGTACATTGGTGCAAAAATCAAAACATTAGCTAAATGAGAAACATATTAGCAAAATAAATTATCAAATATTGCAGTTACTCACCTAAATTCAACTAAATGTGTATAATAAATTCATTCATGAATCAAAAAATTCAATGCATTCAATACAAACACTTAGACGTTTTTTAGACGTTTAGGTAGCTCCCAGTAGAAAAATATCAATTCAACAGCGGCCTTTTAAAGCATTCTCACTTCAATTAATTAATTAATTCCTAATTGGGTATAATATGAAAAAAACACAACTACTTCGATTTAGTAGGAACAACATATGACGCAATGCTAAACGAATGGAATTTAGTTGTTGTTTATTTAGTTATTGTTATTAGTAGTTGTTGTTATTTGTTTTAGTTGTTGTTGTTTATTTAGCTGTATTTAGTTTCAATAACTTTTCTTTATAATGCAATAAAATCTGGTGAGCAGTTATTTAAACGATCGAACACTTCGTTTGTTTATTTGTGGCTTGAAGTTAGGCTCGCAGAAAATGCCGTTCATGGGTTAAATTTAGTAGGAACAACACAACCTGTGACGTAGGCTATATTATACCCAATTGAGTTTAAATTAAATATTGTCATGTTTTTAGGGCATGAATCTGAATTGAACAACCTGATAATGCTCATTCTGGTTATTGTTTCCGTTTTTAAAAGCGCTATATGTTGAGCCAGTTTAAATTAAATATTATCATGTTCTTAGGGCATGAATCTGAATTGAACAACCTGATACTGCTCACTCTGGTTATTGTTTCCGTTTTTAAAAGCGCTATATGTTGAGCCACCTCAAATAGATTTGCCATGTGACATTTTCAGCAGCAATCATTGGTCGATTTTCTAACGTTGCCATTCGGGGAGTTGTAATGAGGCTTTTTTTTGGTGCCGTGTAAGAGAAATATATATATAGATTCTTGAGACTAAATGTGATACTGGCGCGCAACATTGTCAATATAAGGTTGACGGAATTCAAGATAATGAAAAAAATTCCCAACTTCAGAAAATTTTGGAAGATTTTTCAGATATTTTTGCTAAAGATAAATATGATATAGGGACAATAAGATTTTGATCTCAAAACGTAAGATTAACCTCAGGCTTACCAGTGTCATTATTTTTAATTGAAAAAAAAATATATATAAATACTGAAGTCAAAATTTCAGATTGAAACTTTTCTTTTAACAAATTATCAACTTGAATTTTCATATTTTTATGTGTCATGTTTTTGAACATCTACATTTTTTTAAAAAAAAAACAGTATGTGGAAGTTTAAAATTTTTAATTATGTTGTATGGAAGAAAAATATTTATTGTTAAAAACAATTATCAGGAAATATAAACTTCGAACTTAGCTGACAAAGAGTCAGAAAAACTATTTAATTTTTTTAAAAATAAAAAGCAGGTCCGCTTTCCTGCTTTTCTTCATTTCTTTAGCAGTGACTTATATATTAAATTAGTAACGTAGTATTAAATTTTTATCTTTTCTATTTAAATGTATTTTTTGTAATTCATACTACTTTTATATATTGATTGTAATGTGAGATTACGAATTTTATTATTTTCATTTTGATTGTGCTTCTATCATAATGAAAGTTTTGCAAATAGATAACTATTTTTAACAAATTTTAGATGGTAATTAAGAATTTTCGGGGATGTTACATAAAAAAGCTTCAATTAATCTTTTTATGCTGTTACTTTTCTCTAAATCCTTTTCTTAATTTATTATTCAAAGGAAAATGCTTTCTTACACTTTAAAACTCACATCCTGTCCTTTAATCTATTTTTGGCTCTAGTATGCATCAATTTAACGTAAGATATTTTCCTCTTTACTCCTTGTGGGAATCGTGCGACCTATTTAATAAACCAATTTCAATTACTAAGATTTCCCTTATTCCCTAAAATGAAACATTGTACTGATTTACTTTGCAAGATTTCCCCAAACTTGAGGATATTTTCAATGTTGAGAGCACAACATTTCGTGACCACTTTGAAAAACGTTATGTGTCTAATAATTAATAAATATATTTTGTACCCTCCTTTCCTACCTAAGACCTGTTTAAATCCTTCCACTCGGCTACGACGTTATATATATATATGGGCAGATCTCTAAAACCTTTAACTTTTGATAATACTAAAAAATAATAGGCACACTATTTTTGCACCTCCATATTTGTTTGGAAATGTATAAAATATCAGAAAATAATCGTGAACATCGAAAAGTTTGATGCCCATATAAGTAAAAACAAAAAATTAAAATTTTTGAACTATTTTTTCTAGGTTTATATACATTTCATTAAAATAATTTTGGCTCATTAAATATTATAAAAACGACAAAAGTATTATTTATTTAATAAACATATAAACTCATTGAACCTATTTTTCCTTTATTGAGTAATTTTTTCCTTTTTATAATTTCATCCATATTTACCCTTTATTTTTCATCAAAAATTATTAGTATCATAAATGAATTGAAAAATTATAATATTAAGTTAAATTGTTATAAATGTATAGAAAGGCTTACTTTAATTATTTTCAGCAAAAAAATATCTTCAATTAGTAAAACATCTATACATAATAATAAAAGCGGCTGTGTGTGTGTGTGTCTGTAATCACAATATATCGCCCCAGAAGCCTCGCCCAGGCACGAAACTCGGCACATAATTGTGTTTTGACATAATGAAGAAGTATTTTTTTTCTTTTTCAAAAATTTGGATTAGTTATTTAGTTATCAGTCATTTTGTAAGTCTATGCTTTTCGTCTGCTTTTTCGTCTTCAAAGAGCCATATTCAAAAAACTATTAAAAAATGCATATACTTTTCCCCACTCTTATAAATGCATGCTAATGCGAACCTTACAATTGAAATATTAATTTTCGACAACTTAAACCAATAATATACGAAGGAATTAATAATTTAATTGTAAAGTTCGCATTAGTTTACATTTATTAAAGTGGAGAAAAGTTTAACTTTTGTATTAAAAATGTGGCAACATATTCGATACGTAAATAGAACGCTTCGCTTTGATATATTTGTCGCTGTTCATAATTGTTATAATAAGTTTTTCTTCTTCTTTCCACGCTCTATTTTTTTTCTTAAGCGAAGACGATAATTTTTGTAGCGATATTGTAGTACTTTGTACAACTAAAAATTCTTTTCACAACACTTTAAAAATATTTACTTTATTTTCTTTATATATTCGCGATCGCAGCGCTCGAGTACGCCGTCTAGCGGGAGCCTGTAAATATCGGACATTAATTTATCACGTTTTCATTCAGTTCCATCAAAGTCATTGACTGAATCAGACGCCATTTTTTAGCAGCAAATAGGAAACAAAATTTCCCTAAGGAAAAGGCCGAAGAACTTGAAAAAAATCTCCAGAATATTAGTAAATCTTTCAGGAACAGAACACGCCAAACATTTGAAGAAAGATTCTTCAATAATTTTTAATTTCTATTATCAACAAACTTGCAACTGATGACTTCCGATTTCGGATACTGTTACAGATGTGTGTATTAAGGTAAAATGCATTTCTTCTGTCTTCAATTCATTACGAATTAAAGTGAAGTCAACATTGCTTTCGTCATTCCAGTGAATAAATATGAATTCAGAACATACAGAATTGTAATAGTTATAGAATAGTATATATTTCTGTATCCATATAATTCGGAAAACAACAATAAAAAATTATCCAAGTTACTTGAAATAGTGCCATTTCTGCTGATTCTTAATTAATTTAAATCGTTTTCTTGGTAAGTTTTTTTTAATTTTGAAAGAATAAGTTCAACTAGAATTCAGCTATTCTGTTTTTAGTTACATATTCAAATTCATATCAATTATAAAATTTTGCTGTGTAGTATGTTATCTAAAAGTAATGAAGGTATAAACTATGTATCTATTATTTGAGAATAAAGTTTTCAAACAAGGAACTTATCATTTTGGAATTCTCCGGGAATCATAAATCAGGTAAGTGCAATGATTTTTACAATAAAAAATTTGCTTGTAAATATTTTTTTTTTCATTTGATGATGGTTCTCTACAGAATGGTTTTTTACGTCTGATTAAGAACTATAAGAATAATAAAAAAAGAAACAATATGAAAGTTTTTATTTCAATGTAAAGAATTCTTAAAATCGTTTTTTTATCCTAAGAATTCTTTATTTTCCGTTTTTTAGTTTATAATTTTTTGATAAAAATTGTTCTCAAAATACTTTTTTTGAAAAATTAAATGGTAAAACATTATGTGTTTATGTATACTTCTTGTATATTCCAATGTTTGAAGTAATATGATTCAGAAAAGTATGGAATAAAAATTCGGTACTAACGTATTAACGTCACCGCCGCTACAGATTTGGCGGTTTTTAAGAGCCGCTAATCTACACTTAAAATTTTTGCGACAATTCATAAAATAAAACACTTTATTTAAAATCAAAATAGTTAATAGGATTTCGGTGGAAAATGAGCCGATATAGAGTTTAGCATAGATTCAAAACAATCATATCGCCATATGAACTCTGATGAATAAGATTCCAAATGAAATAACATTTCCAAAATGTACGTTTACCAAGATAAAGTTTTATGTTGTGGGAATTGGTACATTTTCGTTTTTTCGGTAAAATATTTCCCTCCTGAAAAAATAAAATTGCATCTTGTTTTGTTTTTGGCAAATCCCAAAGACGAATATTCGTAGCACTAAAAATGGCGACAAAAAAGAATTGTCTTTTTTTTGTTGTTTTTGTTTCGTCAGCATTCTTTATTTTACGTTTCTTAGTTTCTAAATAATGATTTTTATTGAAACTTGAAATTTTTTGATAAAAATTGTTGTCAAAAAACGTTGTTTACAAAATTAAATTTCATAAAATTATGAGGCTTATGTATACTTTTTGTTCATTTTAATTTTTGAACTAATATGATTCTTAAAACTATAGAATGTAAAGTTTAAATGGGCCTTTCATGTTATATCATTAAATTTAGTAATACTATTTCTCGGGCATTAGGTTTTAACTCTTATAAGAATATACATATTTTTTTCTGTTAATGTACACATATTTTTCCGATGTGTTTTGGATGTTCCTTCTCTAATAAAAAGAGATACCATTTTGTTTTCGGTTGTATAAGAAAGAAGATCAAGCATTTTTCTTTTTTAAATTTAATAAGCCACATTAAAGAAGGAACGTTGCAATGCTACACGCTACATTAACGACGTCTCCAGAGTAACTGAATGACGGTTCATATAGAAATCGCAGGTAAGCGTCTCATACAACAACGCCCCCTATAGTTCGTTGCGATCGCGAATACAGAGAACAGTCGGCAAAGAATTCGATTAGGTTGAAAAACATTTTGCTAAAAAGGAACGAATTCCAAAAGAAAAAATAAACAACTTAAAGAATAAAAATGCTGATGCCAGCCAATTTTTTGAAAGTTAACTTAGAAATAACAAACCAAACGATGTTAAATAACAAACCAAACGATGTTAACAAAATGACGTAGAAAGCGCAACTAGATCAAAATTATACAAGCACAACTAGATCAAATTATAATACCTGAGTGCTTGATGTAACAGATATAGAAATAGAATTTGATACCATAAAAAATTATATAGAAATAGAAATTGATACCATAAAAAATTTATTCGTTTTCGTGTTCTTTTCATGTATTTAGCATTTTAGTTTTTTTTCTTCTTAAGCGTTGTAGCTATATAATTTCAAACATCCTCAAGAGCTATAACACATCTGCAGCAGAACTGGATATGAAGACAAAATTGCAGGACAGGAACACTTTAATTGTCCACTAATCTTCAGATTTCCTGCTATGTTTTAAAAAACTTTATTTGTGAAAACCTTCAGCGTGGCGGACAGCTGGCCGCCTTAGGCGGCTAGTAGGGAATAAAACTAAGTTCTGATATGTTAAATTCAATTAATTAATCCTGAGGTTATGGTTTGACCGAGTTACGGTCTAGACAAAAGTTAAAGGTTTTAGAGATCTGCCCATATATATATATATATATATATATCATATCAGATAAAGGTATGCAATTACTTATATCTGAAGAGAATGTAAAAACTGAGTTGTTTGCTGAAATTGATAAAAACAGAAAAAGAAATTGATATAAAAGTAGATGATTCCGATGCGTCTATTGATAAAGTTAGAGTTTTTGGTATTATTTTGGAAAATGTACTTTTTTCTATTTCTGAAAAACACAATATGTCCGTTACCTGCCACTTAGTTGTTGGTTTGACAAATTTGCAGTATCCGAAGATTAAGCTTCCAGCCTTTGATGGAAATTTGAAAACCTGGCTCATTTTTTGGTGCCAATTTGAGAAAATAGACAAAAATCCGAATATTGGCGACCATGATAAATCCCTTTATTTATCGCAATCCATGTTAAAAGGATCACCTGCTGATGAAATTTTAAATAGTTTTCCTCCGAGTGGAAAGATTTTTAAAACTGTTATTAATCAACTTAAAACTCGGTACGGAAATTATGAATTGTTGATTCAAATGTATGTGGGAGAGTTATTAGCTTTAGTTTTACTGAAACAAGGCAAATCTTAGAAATCTCTGTGCAGAAACTTTATGATCAACTGAATCAAAGCTTCGATCATTAGAAGTGCTAGGAGTAGCAAGAGAAAAATATGCTGCAATGTTGTTTCCTCTAGTCGAACTATCTATTCCAAAGGAAACGCTCAAGGAGTGGGAAAGATATCGGACTCTAAACAAACGGTCAGTTGTTCGTGTTGTTCCAAATGTTGAAGGAGCTGAACCAACTACCAAGACTAAGTTGGATACTTTGCTAGAGTTCTTAGAGGGAGAAGTAGAGGCTGAAGGGAGAGTGAGCATGGCATCTCAATCCTTAGTGAGAGGTATAGATGATAGTGAGAAGCGAAGAATTCCTACGAATAGTGGATTCCAGTTAAAACAGAAATTTGGTAAATCTTCCCTGGTACCTTCCACTTCTGAATTGCTTAATTCATCACACGAAAATCAACAGTGGCTTTTTTGCGAATCAGCACAATTCTTGAAAATGTGAAAATGCAAATAATTGGAATTTAAATGATGGAGATTATGATGGAGACGTTGTTGTATGAGACGCATACCTGCGATTTCTATATGAACCGTCATTCAGTTTCTCTGGAGACGTCGTTAATGTAGCGTGTAGCATTGCAATGTTCCTTCTTTATTGTGGCTAATTAAATTTAAAAAAAGAAAAATGCTTGATATTCTTTCTTATGCAAACGAAAACAAAATGATATCTCTTTTTATTAGAGACGGAATATCCAAAACACATCGGAAAAATATTTGTACATTAACAGAAAAAAATATGTATATTCTTATAAGAGTTAAAACCTAATGCCCGAGAAATAGTATTACTAAATTTAATGATATAACATGAAAGGCCCATTTAAACTTTACGTTCTATAGTTTTAAGAATCATATTACTTCAAAAATTAAAATGAACAAAAATTATACATAAGACTCATAATTTTATGAAATTTAATTTTGTAAACAAAGTTTTTTGACAACAATTTTTATCAAAAAATTTCAAGTTTCAATAAAAATAATTATTTAGAAACTAAGAATCGTAAAATAAAGAATGCTGACGAAACAAAAACAAAAAAACAATTCTTTTTTGTCGCCATTTTTAGTGATACGAAAATTCGTCTTTGGGATTTGCCAAAAACAAAACAAGATGCGATTTTATTTTTTCAGGAGGGAAATATTTTACCGAGAAAACGAAAATGTACCAATTCCCACAACATGAAACTTTATCTTGGTAAACGTACGTTTTTGAAATGTTATTTCATTTGGAATCTTATTTATCAGAGTTCATATGGCGATATGATTGTTTTGAATCTATGCTAAACTCTATATCGGCTCATTTTCCACCGAAATACGATTGACTATTTTGATTTTAAATAAATTGTTTTATTTTATGAATTGTCGCAAAAATTTTAAGTGCAGATTGGCGGCACCTAAAAACCACCAAATTTGTAGCGGCGGTGGCGTTAATACGTAAGTACCGAATTTTTATTCCATATTTTTCTGAATCATATTACTTCAAACATTGGAATATACAAGAAGTATACATAAACACATAATGTTATACCATTTAATTTTTCAAAAAAAGTATTTTGAGAACAATTTTTATCAAAAAATTATAAACTAAAAAACGGAAAATAAAGAATTCATAGGATAAAAAAACGATTTTAAGAATTCTTGACATTGAAATAAAAACTTTCATATTGTTTCTTTGCTTATGATTCTTATAGTTCTTAATCAGACGTAAAAAACCATTCTGTAGAGAACCATCATCAAATGAAAAAAAAATATTTACAAGCAAATTTTTTATTGTAAAAATCATTGCACTTACCTGATTTATAATTCCCGGAGAATTCCAAAATGATAAGTTCCTTGTTTGAAAACTTTATTCTCAAATAATAGATACATAGTTTATCCCTTCATTACTTTTAAATAACATACTACACAGCAAAATTTTATAATTGATAAGAATTTGAATATGTAGCTAAAAACCGAATAGCTGAATTCTAGTTGAACTTATTCTTTCAAAATTAAAACGAACTTACCAAGAAAACGATTAAAATTAATTAAGAATCAGCACAAATGGCACTATTTCAAGTAACTTGGATAATTTTTTATTGTTGTTTTCCGAATTATATGGATACAGAAATATATACTATTCTATAACGAAGAGGAATATGCTAAAACTATTACAATTCTGTATGTTCTGAATTCATATTTATTCACTGGAATGACGAAAGCAATGTTGACTTCACTTTAATTCGTAATGAATTGAAGACAGAAGAAATGCATTTTACCTTAATACACACATCTGTAACAGTATCCGAAATCGGAAGTCATCAGTTGCAAGTTTGTTGATAATAGAAATTAAAAATTATTGAGGAATTTTTCTTCAAATGTTTGGCGTGTTCTGTTCCTGAAAGATTTACTAATATTCTGGAGATTTTTTTCAAGTTCTTTGGCCTTTTCTTTCGGGAAATTTTGTTTCTTATTTGCTGCTAAAAAAAGGCGTCTGATTCTGTCAATGACTTTGATGGAACTAAATAAAAACGTGATAAATTAATGTCTGATATTTACAGGCTCCCGCTAGACGGCGTACTCGAGCGTTGCGATCGCGAATACAAAGTTACTTTAGCGAGTATTGATCACAAATTTTATTGCAAAATACTTTGCTTGGATCATAGGTTCTTAACCTTTTTAACGTTGCCGCCCCCTTAAGGAGCAAAAAACATTTCAACGCCCCCCTTTGTTATAGAGCATGGGGACGGAGGGACGTGTGCTGAGTTATAAGAGACAAAATTTTTAAGCTATATTTTTACGCTTTAAATTTGTTTGGTTTTTTAAAAAGGAATAAATTAACTCGATAATTTTCTCACGGCAGGTAATCACAGTCTATTTGTTATGATCAAAATAAATACGTTTAATGAAAAAAAATACAACAATGAAGCCTATGCTAAAAAATAATAATTTATTCTTAATTAGATAATTAAAAAAACACCCAAAATAATTTTTTACACTAGAAAGTAATATCAACGAAGCATTCAAATAACTATGTTAGTGGGATGATTGTACTTAATGGTTCAGACAGTAATTCCGTAATGCCTCTATCACACGAGAGAAAAATATGTGCAACTGCAAGTGTAACTGCAAGTGTAAGTGAAACTCTAAGCGCAATTCCTCCGTTCGGAGTTGCCGAAAGGGTTGCTTAATTGCCTGAACGGTTGCATGAAATTGGGTTACCATATTTCGTTATTTATCTTTACTTTTGGCTCATATTTTATTTTATCATATTTTATTATATCATAGTTTCTGAACGATGTTCGTAAAGGGAGGAAAAAGAAATCACAGACGCTGTAGAATATTGATTGATTTTGATTTAATTTTTTACATTTGTATTTGTGTTGTCTTTTTTTCAGCAGCAAATTAAAATTCTAAAAAACTTTATTTCCCCATTAGTGAAGTAGCATAGTATAAAAAGGATTATGATTTCTACCTCATAATATGAGATGATATTAAGATATCATTGAATTTCATGCTGCGTCCCTGAAAGGATAAGGGGGTGAAAGGGAGATGGACTTAAATACATGCTGCGTCTCTAAAAGGATAAGGGGGTGAAAGGGGGATGGACTTAAATACTATCTAGAATTTTGACAATTTTTTTTTATCTTGATTTGAGTGACTAAGGTATAAAACATGGTGCGTAGCGTTTTTTAAAAGTGCTTAAAGGTGCTTATTTTCGATTTTCATTTTTTAAAGGCCCTTAAAGGTGCTTTATTTTCCCTTTTCGAAAATGAAATTTATGAAAGGGAATGTCGATTTTCGCCACGTATTATGTAAAAACGTGTTTTTCACATTTTTCTATTTCACGTTTTCAGAATTCATTCAACCACGATCAATTTCAGCGTACCGTCAGTCCAAAGCGTATGAAAGCGCCAATCATTTTACAGGTTTGGTGAAGTACTTGCGAGTCCGCATGTGCGTCTAGTGAGCTGGGTTCGGTGAGATCCTTGCTTTCTCATGTGCAACTCTGCTGTATTTTGCAAGATATTCTCAATTTTAGGCTTTATTTTTCACCCTCTGAAATCGAACCGAAAAATCTCTTGATCATTTTTTAATGGCTAATATAATCAAGAAAAGAGTTCTTTGTCAAATTCTAGTTATTTTATCATGATCATGTGAAGTCTGAGATTTATTTTGCATTTTGTCAATTTACATAGTGCTTAAAAATATTTTTTGAGTGCCTAAAATGTTCATAAAAGTTGCTTATTTTTTGTTGAATTTGGCTCCGCTCCCTGTAAAAGCATAGTTTATTTATATATATTTACTATCTAATATGCTAGCTAGGCAAGTGCGGTATCGTTAACTATGTATACGCTAAATCGAATGAGAATAAAAACAAGCTGTCTGATTTAATAGTTTAGCTACTCAAAAATTTATAAAAGTTTCATGTGTAGAAAGGACAATTTTATGACTTATACCATTTTATGCAACTGACATTGCTATCTAAACAAGTAAGGCATTTCTTCAAATTTAATTTTTTAAACTTAATTTAAAAAAATAGTCCTTTGAAATAATTCTTTAGAAGAAATGAGGGTTTAATGTATGAAATATACAATTTTTGACTTTCCTTTTGCTCATAAAATATTTATAACATCAAAACTATTAGTTTTATCAAATCAATTCTATTTTTTTAATTTAATCTAAAAAATACATAATAAGTAATGTCTATACTGCTAATGTCTATACTACAATGTGTCAGAATTTTATTGTCATCAAATTAATTTACATTGCATTAAGGGATCATCACGCCCGGTGGCTGAGCGGTAGCTCTTCGCGCTGTCGTGCCACAGGTCCCTGGTTCGATCCTCGGGCCGAGCAAGGTTGACTCAGCCTTTCATTCCTTCAGTGGGTCGATAAATGAGTACCAAGCATACTTGGGAGCTAAACACTGAGGGTTTCACGTATGGCTGAACACCTAACCGGAACAAATGCTCCTGCATCCCAGAGCCCAAAGGTCAAGAAAACTGAGGTGGGCACAGAACGCCTTGGCCCTCTGTGGGCTGTCGCGCCGCTGAGTTTAGTTTAGTTTTTAAGGGATCATCAATTTTATTCATTTGCACATTGCATATCAGGAATATCACTTTTATAAAAATTATTTTTTCCAATTTCTTAGTAAAATTGTTTTTTAAATATAAGAGGATTTTCAATGTCATACTTACAATTTATTATTGTAAAATTTAAAACATTCTTTATTGATATGAGATAATTTAATTAAAAATTATAGGATTTATTTCAGGACAAATTTATTGTAATATACAGTATATAAATTAAAATTTTTTATAACTATGAAAAGAAACAATATTTTCTTAAGAACATACTTTTTATGTATCATATTATTTTGTTACAGACTTTTACGTGTTTTGTTTTGCATTTTAAATAATACAAGAATCAATTTAAAAAAAAACATTTATTGTCAAGTGAAACATTTAGAACATTATTCATTTTCATTTCTTATTTTTTAATTTCTTTCATAAAAACAGTATTGCATCTCTTTCCTTCTTCACCAGACAAACCTTACAGGATTATACGAAATATCTGAAATAAAAGAAAGAAATCACTTTCATGATAAAATTTTACCAACACATTATTAGAATAAGAGAGATTAAATACCATTAATTTGAAATCATTTAAGTCCTTAGGTATCCCCTTTAAACTTATTTTAAGTTTGACAGATATTTTGATTAGAGTTCTAAGATTATTCTATACACTAATGAAAGATGGCAGGTATATTTGGTTTTGTATTTCTTATGGTTGGATTGAAATTTGTTTTAAGAAAAATAGATTGTATTTATAATCGAAGACTATTAAAAATTTAAGTATATTGAAAAATTAGTAAGGTACACTTACATACTTACTGTCATTGCAGAAAAGCTAAGTATCAAAATATAAATGTGAAGTATAAATAAAAAGTAAAGTATCATTAGTAAATCATCACACACACAAAAAAAAAAAAGAATTGAGGGGATGAATGTAGAAACAGACAAGGAGATTGGAAATTTGCATTTTTAATAATTACTTTTTATATATAATATACTACTTTTTTTTTTATAATTTTCAATAATTGCTGGAAAATTGAGTAACTTTGTGAGAGACAAGGTAAATATTTACCACAAATATTTTCTAACTTGTTTTAAAATGAATTTTCAAAAATTAAAAGAATTCTTAGGGAAGAATAAAATAATTATTTCACAAATAATTATAATAATAAAAATTTTTTAAATAATCGGACACATGCTTTTGCAATCAACAGTAATAAAGTTTAAAATTTGAAAATAAAGAAATATAATCATTATTATATTTTATGTTATAATAATGTAACAAAGTTTGGCGAGTTGCTTGGCGAATATTTCAAAGTAAAGCTTTTCGCCAGTATAAATCTTTACATATATAAAAATAGAAATTATTTCTATTTAAAGTAATTAAAACAACAAATTATAATAAGTTTTAATTTTATTAGCTTAAAATAAATAAATATTTTAAAAGAAAATTTATATAGAAAATAGTGTACTACTATACTCACCGATACTAAAATGATGTGCAGGTTCCTGTTATGGTAGTACATCAACTGCATTGAGATGGTTATTTCATCGTGTGAAAGTATTTTTAATGCTTTGATTTTAAAGAAAATGTTATTATTAAACTAAAAAACTGTTCCGTTTTGTCTATAAAAAAATTTCATCCGATCATACTCTTCACCAACGTCGCCGCCATTTTTATTTACATTTGTATACGTCATCACATAAAATTGAAACGTCATAAAAGCAAACGATCTGATTGGTTCATGAAAGAAATTGCCTGAACGGTTGCAGATATTTCGTGCAACCGTGATTTCTATATCACACGAGCAATTTTTGGAGAAATTTCACTTACAGTTGCACTTACACTTGCAGTTGCACATATTTTCTCTCGTGTGATATAGCCATAACGCTCGGTTTAATACTTTTAGTGAGATGAAGACGCAAATATCCTCGTTGCACAACTTCGAGTCAATTTCTCCTTTTTGTGACAAGATCCGTAACAGCACTGAATCCCCGTTCGACTAATTAGGAGGCAGGGAAGACAATTTAAAAAAGATTAACGATTGTCTGCAGTCCAGGATAGAGACGGCTGATGTTACCTCTTAGTAAAAATTCTGTGAGACGATCACCATTTTAAAGATTCATTAATTAAAAATTCGACCAATTCCTCGTAAATCAAAACCTCTGCTGTTTCAATATTTACAAAAGGGTTCAAAATCCATTTTGAGGGACTTCTAGGGCACACAACGTCTTTAAAAGGGTCAGAAAAGTCCATGTGCCAAGAGTCAAGGTGTTGACAATATTTTTGTGCGTCATCAGAGAGAATTTCGCCTGCTTGGCTGAACTCCTTCCAACCAAAATTCTGCTTCCCCAAAATGAGTTTTTTTAGAAAGGATTAAGTAACTGATTTTGTGGGGATCAAATTGAGTTCGTCCCCTTGAAATTTTAAATTAAGCGTCATTAAATTTTACAGATAAATCAGTTAAAGTCCTTCATAAATTCTAGCAATCTGTCTCTCAGAGCTACATTTCTGTTTTCGAGAAACTCAAGCACAGAGTCGAAAAGATTCCAATACCTATTGAGACAGAAGCTTTTGGAAAGCCAATGAATCTCGGTGTATAGTAGCAAGCGTCTGAATAATCAATCGTAGGCAGCATTACTGTGAATTTTGTTCACAGCAGATATGGCATATTGCAATGATTGATGCAAACGGTCACTGAGATTTTTTCCAACTAAATGCTGTCTGTCAATCACGCAGTGAACAGTTAAAATATCTGATACCACCCTTTCCAAAAGGGCGATAAACCCACGATGTCGACCCACCATTGCAGGAGCCTATGAGTGGCAATAGGCATAATATTCGCAAGAGGAATGTTTTTCTCTTTAAAATAATCTTCTACAGTATTAAAAATAGATTTACTTTTGATATCTATGTAATCAAGCTTCGTTCAAAAAGCATATCCTGAATAATGTTTCTTACCTTTACAAACCGGACCTATGCCTACAGTAAAGCCTACATTACCTGGCAAGGTTGATTCATCAACTTGAAGGGAAAATTCGATGGATATCAAACATTTGCATGAAGAAATTTGAACGTCTTCGGCCATCTCATTATTTCGTCACCGTACTGAATCGTTGCTTATGGGATGCGGCTGGCTGGAGAAAAACAGTTTCTAAAACTTCCTTGACAACCGGCAGTATCAACTCTACTTCGATGGTATGAGCTTTCCCAGATTTAGCAATAAATTTTGATACATTATAAGAAGCTATCAAACCATCGTCGCATTTTTGTGATGAGGTTGCTAGTGACTCTGAGACCGAAAATGCCTTCAGAAACGTGAAGCAAGATGTTTTTGAGAAAAATGACAAATCTATATTTTGTTTGTCAGGATATGTTTTTTGCAAATGCTGCTGCTACCGGTATGATTTCATTACCTCATTAGATAAAACTTTATTACAAAGTAAACACATGGGTAATTGAGAGTTCAACAGTGATTAAGCAAATCCCAACTTCAAGCACGTGGCACTGTATTGATGACACTTCTTTTTGTCAACCGACATTGTTAGTGTAAGCAAAATACAAAACTTTAAAGAAAATCAACTATTTCTCAAAATTAATAAATAATTTATGATAAAGAACTAATTCACGCACGTACCTGGCCAAATAAACTATGAGATCAAATCGAAACTGGGCAAAAAACCGCAAGGAAGCTTAAGAAACAAGGGTCCAGTCAAACATTCATACTGAAAGCGCTTGCATTTCAATTTCCACCAGATGGCATGAATAAGTCAGAGGCAAAAACTACTCACTCATGCGCTGAGCTGTGTTGGTTCGGATCGAAGAATAGGTGTCTTTTAAGTTCGTTTTATAGCTGGTACAACGGTGTATCGGATAATCCTTCTTTATTATATAAATTTAATCTTTTTTCTTTAATATTAATTTCAGATTAATTTTATTTATTAAATAAATCTTAATTCGATAATTTTATTTGTAAGCTTTAAAATTAAATTTGAATGATAAAACATGCTCATCGCCCCCCTACCGCCAAAAACATATCCATCGCCCCTCTACCGCCCAAAACAAGTTCACCGCCCCTCAGCATACTCCCACAGCCCCCAGGGGGGCGGTATCGCCCCCGTTGAGAACCAATGGCTTGGATCAACCAGTGATTTGTGATTATGTAAAACGCATCCCATGTGGTCCATGGATGAAGGAGTTGAATGAATATGGAATTTGTGCGAATGATACTGAGTATAGTTCTCTAGGAGTTCTAGGAGTATCGAATGACGTCAAATTATTACTTGGTGCTGATGTGACCGGCAAACTTTTCCCAGGCAATGTAAAATGTTTGCAATGCAAATTGAAGGTCCTGTTGCAGGTAAGTCACATCTAGGGTGAACTCTTATGGGGAAGATACCCATAAAAGATGTTGCTTTGACGACAAATTCTTCTCCCTCAATGCTTTTGACTGAAGCATCTGTGAATCAACTGTGATCGTTGGATGTTTTGGAAATCACTGATCCATCTGATAAGAAAGTGCAAGCAAAGTTGCTATGAGCTACTCCAGAGTACTTTTTAGAAACAATAAGAGTGGATGTCGAAAGTCATTTTGTGGTTAGTATGCCTTGGCTGAAAGATCATCCTTCATTGCCAATCAACTATGACCTGGCTTATAGAAGATTGAATTCAACTGTCAACCGGCTAAAATCACATTCTATTTATAAAGAGTATTAGCAATTTTTTAATGAATGGAAGTATTAGGGAATAATAGAAGAAGTAGAAGACAATTGTGAGGAAATTTTGCACTATCTACCTCATCGGGCAGTTATAAAACCAAATAGCACTACCAAAATTAGACTAGTATCTGATGCTTCAGCTAACGTCAATAGTTTTTCAAGTTTAAATGATTGCTTAGAGAAGGGTGAAATTCTTATTGAATTGATACCAAGTATTTGTTGTGGTTAGGGACTGAGAGAATTGGTGTCGTTTCAGACATACGCAAGGCCTTCTTACAAATTGGACTTACTGAAACTGATAGGAATTACTTAAGAATTTTAGGATTGCGGGGTAGTGTTTGGAGTCACCTGTAGCCCGTTTCTGTTGTCCTCAACTATCAAATATCTTCTGATAAATGTTTTAAACGAAATAGGGGAGCAAAAATCTACTTATCCTTAATATGTTGTACAAAAATGAATGAAAAGTTTTTATGTAAACAATTGTGTGACAAGCGTCAAAGATATAGAAGAATTGTTTATGTTTGAAAGAGTTACTACTGAAATAATAGCAAGTAGAAAATTTGATCTTAGAGGGCGGGAGCATACCGACTTAACAGAGGAAAATTCACAGCCACCCACAAATGTTCTTGGTATGAGCTGATATAAGAAATATGATACTCTTCAAGTGAGTTCAGGTTGCATTTAAAAGCTTAACATTGAGAAAGTGACGAAGAGAACCACCCTGTTAGCTGCTCATGGACTTTTTGATCCCTTGGGTATAATCTTTCCTGTGTCACTGATCCCAAAATTGCTTTTTCAGAGAACTTGGAAGTTAAAACTGGCTTGGGACGACGATGTTGTTGAAAGCATCACAAGGGAATTTTTAAAATGGATTGAAGGTGTACTTTACTACATTGAGAAAATTGAGGTTCCAAGGTATTTTGGGCTAAGTGCATCCAAGAAGAGTTCCATTCATTTTTTTGTGATGCAAGTATATTGGTCTATGCAGCGGTTTTTTACATTAGATTGGAATCTGAGAGTGATGTACGAGTTCAATTACTACAGGCGAGAAGTAGAGTAGCCCCTACCGGAAAAGGAGAATTTACAATAGCAAGACGTACTTCTGGCAGCAACCATTGCATCTCGTCTCTTAACTTCAATTTCGACTGAAGCAATTCATGATGAAGTGCTTTTTTGGTCAGATTCCGCAACTGTTTTGGCCTGGAATAAAAGAAGTGAACCATGTGCTATTTTTGTTCATAACCGAGTGAGTAAAATCATAGAGCAGACTGATGTTAACACCTGGAGACATGTTCCTAGGGCGATTAACCCAGCTGATTTGCCAAATAGAGGATGTTCGGCGCAACAACTTCTGCGATTGCAATAGTGGGAGGGTCCCAGTTGGTTACACTTGATTCGAGAAATGTGGTCTTCGTCTTTAGATGCCATTAATGAGAGGGGGAGTAAGCGGTGAGAAAAGAAAAGGTGTCACAACTTCAATGACAAATTTTGAAGTGACTAGACGTTTGAGTTCACATATTTCTAACTATCGAGAAATTGTACATACTATGGCTTGGGGGAAGAGATTCCTTTTTAATTGCAAAAATAAAGAAAGAAGAAAAGGTGATATTTCTATAAAGGAATAAGAAGAAGCTGAGAAAACCACTGTATACTTGATACAACAGGAGTCATTTACAGGAGTTTCAGATAAACGCCTTAAGACTCTAGATATATTGATTGATGAGAAAGGAATCTTTAGATTAAAAACTACTGTACATAAGAGAGATGATTTTGATGAGTTTAGAACCCCTGCTGGTTTACCTGGAGAGCATCCTATAGTAAAACGTTTAGTACTGTCTGAACATAAAAATAATGCTGGTGTTTCCTACACATTGAATGCTCTGAGAGAAAGATTTCGGCTGCTGTGTGGTAGAAGAACAATAAAATCTGTATTGATATCTTGTGAAGTCCGCAACGGTTTTTTTGCCAAACCTGTAGACCCACCAACTGCATCGTCACCAGCTGACAGACTTCAAGATGCAGCTGTTTTCAAAGTAACGGGTCTGGACTTTGCTGGTTCTGTGATTTTAAAAGACAATTCAAAGGCCTGGATATGCATTTTTACCTGTGCCTTTTCTAGAGCAGCACATCTTGAATTAGTCACATCGCTATCAACTGAAGCATTTTACTATGTTTCCGTCGATTTGTTTGTAGAAGGGGAAACCTTCGATTGTATACAGTGATAGTGGTACGAATTTGACAAGGATTGAACAACACAAGCTGGACAAGCTTGGACAAGATGTTAAAATATCTTAATAAAAACTCCATAGTGATTTAGAGCTTAGTTTTTATTTCAAATTCTTGCAAAGTGTCATTTTTACATAAAATATCATTAAGCTATGTAAATTAACACTTTTGTTAGCGTTGTTAACTTAGGTGGGAGGATGTAAGATAATATGTGCTTATGCGCATCGAATTTTTTGTAAAATTTTTTTTGTTATATGTTAATTAATAGATGGCAACAAGTAAAGTTCTGTTGTTGCCCTGGTGATAGTTTGGAATGTAAATTGTTTTTGAATGAGCTTGAGCTTTTCTTTGGAACGGCGATGCAATAATTTTGTTGTTGAGCTAATAAATTTTCCTTTTATTCAACGTAATAGTAGAGTTTTCTTAATTATTTGATTTGAAGTCCTTTAAATCTTATTTGAGGTCAATTTTAATTTCGTATTGTTTGACAAGAATTTTTAATCAAACTCAAAAATAGAGACAATTCTTAAGTGTAATCTCGCTTTTCAAGTGAAAGTGAATTTAATTTTTCTCTTAACATGCTCGCATGATGTAGTGGTAGTTCACTTATTAAAATGTTTAGTAGAACATATGCTAGCATTAAAAAAAGTAACATGCTAATTATTTCAATGATGCCCTTTCTTCAATAATAAATCATATTACCAACTTTGTCAAAATCAAATTGGAGACTCATTTTGCTCACTTTATTGCTATGTTGCTAGACTAAATTTAACTGGTATAAACTTTAAGTAAAAAGGCATACATTGATAAAAGACAGTATTTTTTAAAGCAACTAATAATTTAGATTTCAGATTTAGTTCAAAAGATATGACGACATAACCAAGTAAATGAGTATGCACGTTAAAACCAGTCTTTACACATTTATTTGTCATGTTGAATTAGTAATTAAAACGAGCTTATGCTTACCAACAAGTTATTTAAACCTAGATGAAAGAATTTTTCTATGAAAAGCTTTTTTTCTTCTTGAGGGAAAAAATTGACTACTTTTCTATTTCTGCATTTAAACTATGAGTTTCACGAGCTGTAACGATACTTTTTTCTTGTGGTTTTGTCTTCTATTTTTTAAAATTATTTTGTAAAAATGTAGTTTCCATGATGGCATACATTTTAATCCATGCTTTAATTTTTTTCACCAACCAAATTTAATTTTTCTGATGCCAACATATCAGAAATATACGATTGTTTACAAGCCACCCTCAATTATCCACCACCTTTGTAATACCCACATACATATCTTATTACTCAACCCTCTCTTATAAATTTTTTTTGGTTTCATCTTGAATTTTTTACTTTCTTTAATTTTGATAACACACACACACATATAGCAGTGATAAGATATTCAAAACTGTAAAGTTTGTGACTGAACAAAATTTTTTTCCTTGCTTAACAAAGCTTTACAACTAATTATGAGTGAAGTAGTTGATTAAAAATGCCCTATTTTGAACACTCAAAAAGGTTAATAATGTGTAATTTCTTTGTCTGAAAAAATGTTCTCGAACGGCCTTTTTGAAATATTTCTCATACATAATAGAATACAAACTTTTTTATAATATGGAGAAGTTCGCAGAAATATATCTGATCTTTTGCATAAAAAAATAATACACAGTCCAGTCACATTACTTTGACCACCTGTCGAAAGCCAGAATAACCACCTTTGGCAGGGCGGACCGCTACGAGACGTGCAGGGAGAGATTCAATTAAGTTTACTCTTGGTAGTCCCTTGGTTCATCTGGGCTGTCTATTCGCATGAACGCATCTCCGTAGCCCTCGTTCGCCTCTGTCATCTAAACCCGTGGTGCACCACATGTGCCACGCCGCTCATTTTGGATAGTGCCATTTTGCCATGCGTGCTATACTTTTACCACGGCGGCACGCGAACAGTTCATAAAATTAGCCGTTTCCGAAATGCTTCCACCCTTGACCCAAAAGCCAATAATCATGCCCTTTTGGACGTCGGATAAATCGCTACGTTTCTGCATTACGCCAACGATTGAATTGCTTTCCCATGCCCTTGGACAGGGATGGGCTATCTACGGCCAGCGGGCCAGCTGTGCCCCGGCGAAACGTTTTAACCGGTCCGCGGATAGATATTAACTTGCCAATCCGTGGCGAATATAAACTATATACATCCATTTTCTTGTCAACTTTATTTGAAGCTATTTTTGTTCCTTCTTTTTTAACAAAGTACTGATGACCTTTTTACTTTTTCTGTTTTTGTTCTGCAAAGCATCAATTGATGGAAATAGTTAGCACAGACAGCTTCAAAGCTTCCATCGCTCTGAAGCATGTTTTCAAAAAGTGATCAGCGGTCGTGGCTTAAAATCGAGGTTGCTCGTGGCAAAAATGCAACAGAATGCTATCGAGGATTAGTGGAAGCATGTGGTGCAAATGCTTTACCGTATAGGACAGTAGCGCAATGGGTTCAAGCATTTCGTTCGGATCGGAATGGGACTACGGTTTGCAACTCACAGGTCGGCCCACCATGCCTCAAGAGCAGATTGACATCCTGAGCGGTCTCCTTACCATAGACCGCCGATGGACTGTCTGAGAGTTATCCTTAGAGGTTGGTCTGAATCATCAAGCGGTGTGGCGCATAATGAAGAACATGAAGTGAGGAAAATTGCTTCCCTCTGGGTTCCCCATCGACTAACCGAAGTACAGATGTGGCACCGGTCTGCTTTTTCTGGCACCCACTTGGAGAGATACCGAAATGAAGGAGACGCATTTCTGCAGCATATGGTCGCCATTGATGAGACATGGGCACGAGCCTGAATTAAAGAGTCAATCAAATGAATGGCGTAACCAAGGTTCGCCACGTTCACAGAAATTTCGACAGGAACCCAGTCGGGTTAAGGTTATGCTGATTGTGGCATACGACCGGGACGGTGTGATTCTTGCACATGCTGCACTTGAAGGACAAACTGTCAACGCAGATTACTATTGCCGATTTCTACAGCACCTTCTGCGTCCGGCTATGCGGCGCAAACGTCCACGTTTATTGCACAGCAATCTCCCTATCGTATTGCATGGCAACGCTCGTTGCCATGTCGCAAACAAAGTCACTCTCCTATTGCGACGGTGGCAGTGGGAAATACTGGAACACCCTCCCTACTCACCCGGCATGAGTCCTTGTGACTTCGATCTGTTTCCGAAGTTTAAAGAACCCCTCCGAGGTCACCGATTTCATGACGTTTCATCTGTACTCCACGCAGTAGGGAGCTCGATCGCTAACATCAACAATCAACACCTTGCCACTGGTCTACAACGGCATGCCGACATTTGCCAAAAGGTTATGAGCTTTGCTGGTGATTACATAGAAGGAATGTAATGCAATTGTACTTGTAAGTTCATTAAAAATTGATTTATACCTATTTTGCCATTACTTAATCTACAACCCTCGTACTGTACTTTTGTATTTTGTATTCTTTTTTCTCTTATCCTGGACTTTTGGAAAAACCTTTGGGGCATAGAGAGAGAGCAACTTAAACATATGTCGTGCTCTTTCGATAGAAAAGGTTTTGTGTTTCTATGACTTCCGGGCTGGTGCCACCTGATGACGTCAGCTTCGGTTGTCATTTTTATATTTTTCACTTTTTTCATTGTTTAATTCTTCATATTTTCTATTGGTAAACAAAATTGTATAATCTTGAAAATTAAAGATAATTAAATCATCAATAAATCTAAAAACAAATTAAATATTTAGAGTATAAATTTTTCATAATAGTGTAAAATTAAGTAAGCTAAGTGAGATGAAAAATTAGATACTTGTAGTATTCTATCAATTTGAATGAAAGCATGTTTTCCATTGTACAGGTAATAATTAAAAAGATAAAAATTAATTAGAATTTCCAACTATCAAAATTGCAATTAAGGATATTTTTAAAATCATAGTAATAACTCAAAAGAATATCTTTTATTTTAAAAAGGGGAATGATGTCGAAAAGATCCCGGAAATCAAAAGTCGCAATAGAATTGTCTTTATTTTGTTCAATTAATTTTAAAATTGGTTAATTCTTTGTGATGCTTCAAGAAAAACCGTCTTTAATAATATTGTTAATTAGTTTATTTATGTAGTTAGAGAAAATGGTGCCAGGTATAATTTGGTAAGTATTAGACCCACATGTATTTCTTCTATATTTTATAGGAATTTTATGAAATTTCGGACTCATAATTAAGTAAGGAAATTGTATGTTGATAATTTTAATTTTAAACCTCTTAAATGAAGCTGAATTTTCCTTAATATTAATATCGTTACTTAAAACTAAGCTTAAAATTTGTTATAGTTTTTAACTTCTAATTTAAAAGGTCTGCAGCGAATTTTTTACTGAAGATTGCATAATTATTGTTAGCTCTGTCTATGGGGGTTGTTACAAAACTGTTTTGTAGTTGCTTAATTATTTGAACAATTTTAGAAAAATTTGTGGAATTGTTACTGTTATTTAAATTTTTCTTATTACTGAAAACAAATTTTTAAAGTAATAATAAACAGCTAATTCCTATTCTATTAGCATACCTAAATGTGAATGGAATCTATTTGATATCTTGAAAAAAATATTGAGATCATTAAGAAAATATTTTTTGAATTTTATTGATTGATATATGGCAAATGGATCTGAATTTTGTGCCTTTGATTTAATTCCAAAGTTCCAAGTTTTCTATAATATTTAAATTACCAGCAATAATATGTTTATGATGTTTTTCAACAAATTCAATTTATTTTTCTTCTTCGCAGTGACATTCATAATCGGATACATTAATCCTCCTTAAAATTTAGCTTATATCATTATAATTAAATATAGTTCTACCGAGAGATTTATTATATATAAAGCTTTTAATTATGTTAAAATCTTAAAACGGAAATTTTTTTTTTAAAATTTTAAAAATATTATGAAATTTGATCTTATTGAAAGTAGGGCTTTGAAAGTTAATATCGACTTCTAAATAATCTATTTTTTTCTTTTTGTTTTGGGTAATTTTACTCATATTAGTTTATACAATATAGAAAACAAGAATTTTGAAGTTTAAATCAAAATAATAAAATTTAATAATAAGATCTCGAAGCTTATATGCATAATTATTCTTAAGGGAGAGAACAAAATTTTTCATTAGTTCAATATTGTAATGTTTATAAATTTTTTCTTCATATTGGAAATAAAATTTAAATTTAATTTATCACTATTACGAAAGTTTTTATTACTTTTTGATCCCCCGTTTACTTTAATTTGTACGCTTATATTTAATGTGAAAAAATGAGTTAGTTGAGGAGTTATTAAAGTTAATCTGTGTATGTTGGAAGATATCGTTTCGCCCATACGACAAAATTGTTTTGTATAAAAAGCATGTAATAATTTTCTTTTTGTAGTCTTAAACTGATACCTTAAAACCCTATTTTCGACAAAAATTAAATTTCATAAAAGTTTTAAAAATTTAAAAAATTTGTTTCCGTTAAAAGATTTTAACGTAATTAACTTTTAGAACTTTTTTAATTAACAAAATATTAACAAAACAAAACATATTAACAAAATTGAGGGAACATTAATATACCCGATTATAATGTCACGGTGAAGAAGAGAAATATCTTTAATTTGTTGATAAACATATTATTACTGATAATTTAAATATTATAGAAAGCTTAGAACTTAGGACTTTAATAATAAAATACTCAAAATTTAGACCCATTTACCATATATCAAATAATAGAACTCTAAAATACTTTCCTAATGATCTTAATAATTATTGTGTCAGGAAATCAAATAGATTCTCTGTACCTTTAGCTATTTTGCAGAACGAAAATGGGCTGTTTATTATAATTTGTTCAATATTGAGGAAAATTTAAATAACAGTAACAATTAAACAAATTTTTCTAAAATTGCTCAATCAATTAAGCAACTACAAAAAATATTTTTTAATTACCCCCATAGACACAGCTAACAATAGTTATGTCATCTTCTGTAAAAAATGGTATGTTGAACTTTAAAATAAGGAGTTAAAAAATAGTAAACATTTAAGACACTTAGTATATTAAAAAATGCTTAATTATCAGTGCAAAAAAGTCATAAAATTCCGATAAAATTTAGAACACTCACGTGTGGGACTAATACTTACCTAACTAAACCTGCCACCATTTTCTCTGAAAATTATTAACAATATTATTAACGAAGGTTTTTCTTGGATTATCACTAATGATCAGTCAATTTTAGAATTTATAAAACAAAATAAATTCTATTTCGATTTTTGATTTGCAGTATCTTTCCAATAGCATTCCTCTTTCTAAACTAAAAGATGTTCTTTTGAGATTTTACTATGAATTCAAAAATATCCTTACTTTTAATTTTTTATTATAAGAAAATTTTAATTAATATTTGTCTTTTTTAATAATTATCTTTGCAATAAAGATCATACTTTTATTCAAGCTGATGGAATACCACAAGGATCAAATTTTTCATCTCTCTTAGCTAACTTATTTTTACACTATTATGAAAAAAATTAAACTCTTAATATTGAATTATTATAATAATTATTTTCAGATTTATTGAGGATTTAATTATCTTTAATTTTAAGGATCATGCATTTTTGTTAAATAATATTTACCCCGCGGAATTAATCTTGCTTCGTAACCATGATGATAATATTAATTTAAATTTTTTGGATTTTGGTATTAAGAAAGAAGAAAATAGGTGCTTTGTTGATTTATACGATAAAAGAAATGATTTTAATTTTAATAAAAATAAACTAATTATTTGGAATTCTAATGTTTCTAAAAACATCTATTTAAATTCCATTTTTAATCAAATGAATAGAATAAAAAGAATATGTAGTAATGTTTGCATATCCAAAAAACAAATAGACAATCTCTTAAAACAACAAATAGACAAAAAACAAATAGACAATAGACAAACACAAAACGGGCACAAATCTTGTTTCTCTCTCCCTTATTTTTTAAATAAATGTTAATTTTCTAGAATCATTAAAATTGTATTATTAAATATCAACCTTAATGATTATAAACTTTAAATCATGCATTATAGTATTATTATCTTGCACATATCTTTTATCAGGCCTATCTTTGGTAACTAACGAATCTGATAATTTTCAGCCACTTATTTGCCCCAATTGGATTTGCACATGGTAAAAATCGGTGATAGCGGATTGCGCTAATGGTTTCCTAAAACATGGTGGACTGCGCTGCTAACATCTTATCACCCTTGAGATAGGTTGGTGTACTTCGCTCAAGGTATCTCTTATGACCATCACTCCTATTTCAATTATGAAGTAAAAAAATTTCTGACAGAAACGTCATCTCGCCAATATTTTTCGCCCGAAGCAAGAGTGCTATGGGGGGCATGTCAATAAGTCTTCCTCCATCTTTTGGTAATTTTCAATTAAAAGGAATTTTTTATATGTCGTAAATTTTGATAGGTCTTAAATTTTAAAATGCAAACTATATTTAAACTATGAAAAAAAAAGTTTTTTAATTCATTTTAAGGTGACAAGGAGCTTTTAAAGCTCTGAAAATCGGTCTAAATTTTAATTAAACCGATGTAATTCTTTCAGGAATATAGGTTAAAAAGCTTTGCCTGCTTATTATCTTAAATTAGTTAAAAAGTAAAAGTTCTGGGTGCAGCTCCAAATTTTAATTAACTTGTAAAAACCTTATTTTAATATTTAAAACTTTGATTTTAATTAATTTCAAACCAGTCCAAACTTAAGCATATTGCTTTTTATTTCCACGTAAAATATTCGAGTTTTTACCGTTAACACACTAAAAAGTTAATGACTACAACTTTGACCAGAAGCCATGGTTGGCAAACATTATTTTTTTTTAATTCCAAAATCGTATATATTTGATTTGAATCGGATATTTTTTTAAATAAAATTTATTGGATTTTTTAAAATTAACCATTCAAAGCATCTGATAAAAGATTTTAATAATACTATTGTTTAAAAGAAATAGAACTAAAATAGTTAATATTTCTTAAAAATGGAGTTAAAAAATGGAGTTACTGAGTTAAAAAAAAATCACAATCATATTTTTCAGGCTCTGCTTGATAATGATTGTTAAAAATCGGGAGACAGTTTCTCAACTAGATACCAAATGAAAATTAAATAGTTCAGATAAGATAACATATCTGAAAAACAAACGACTTTCTGGTTTAAGAAAGTCTTGATACACTCTAACTACATATTCAATAAGATGTGAAAGAACTGCATTTCAATTAGCAAAAAAAGTAAATGGGTGTAATTGAAATATGTTTTTAGAAAGACAATTATTTTAAATATATTAAATGAAGAACTACCATTTAAAAGTTCCATATCACTCTTATTCACGTATAGTCTATTTTGAAACATAATAATTTACATGAATATCACTTTCGATATTTCTTAGTAAAGAAAACCTCGTTATCAATAAAATCGGACTTAAAGAATGTATTCAAAAGAAATGTATTTATTTATTTAATTGTATCGAAATATTTTTTTCAATTAATATTTTTTCATCATTTTGTTGAAATTATTGATTCATTTTTTTAAAAAAAAAATCACTCTTGATTTGCATTAATGCATTTTTTGATGAAAAAATTAAAGGGATATTATAGTAATTTCAATGCATATGCCTTTTATTATTTCGCATTAAAAAAATCAGTCCCTAATTAAACATACGTTATCAATTAAATTAGACTTTTAAAAATTCCTACCTTAAGGAATGTATTTATTAATTATACTGCACGAAAATATTTAAAACTTATATTAATATTTTTTTTTTCTAAATTAAATAATAATTAATGTTATAAAAACTATGTTCGCTAAAGTTAATGCTTTTTAAAAAAAATTACAGCTGATTTAAATTAGCTATTTCTTTAAAAAAAATTCAAATAATTTAAGTTATGACTTTAATCATGACTAAAATCAAGTGATTTAAATTATGCCAACACTAACAGAAGCGATCAGAAACTTAGAAATCCAGTATACTTTTTTTATTTAATTCATGATGTTTTTAAAGAAAAATATTAAAGTTGATTTATTTCATCCATTTTTTTTTCCATTTGAAATGATTTTTAGCTAATTCTTTCTTCTTTGCTTTCTATAACTTTGCAGTAAAAATTCGATTTTCAATATATGTAGAAAACTAATTTTTGGATGCTTGAAATCAAATATTTACTACATAGTTACAATGAACAAAGAAGGAAGAATTAAAAATCATTTCAAACGAGAAAAAAAATGAAAAATAGACAAAATAATTCGACTTTATATTAATGTTTTCCTTAAAAGCATCATAAATTAATTGAAAGGTTTACATTTAAAATAAAAAAAAGTATACACATGAAAGTATATATTTAGAAAAATATTTAAGCATCAATTTTCTTAGATATAGCTTTACATCCCAGGACAAGTTAACTAAATGGTTAAAAAAAAACTTTCTTAAGGCTGTTAAATCTAACTGACTGACTTCTTTAAATTAGACAAAGATTTACACAAGCACTCATATTTACATAAAAATATTTAAGCTAATGATTTTACTTTCATAAAATCTATGCATTTTGCCCTAAAATTATCATTAGATAAAAATTTTGAAAAGATTTTTAAAATGAAAAGTAGTAAGTTACCATATAAGGAGACCTCTTCTTATTCAAAAAAAAAAAATCAATGTTGAAGGAAAATATCTATTAATTAATGGCATAAATAATATCCTATGCTAAATTAGTGAGAAAAATCGTGAAATAAAAATATCTATAAACATATGTGGGAAAAAATAATAAAAGAAAAAAAAAAGTAAGTTTTTAAAACAGTTTTTAAATTTGCTAAGAATAGTTAGTTTAATGCTTAGATAAAGCATTTTTAAATGTATTTTATTATAATTGTAAATCTAATCCTGATTGCAATATCTCAAATTTAATAACTTGACATAATATATTTTGATATATTTCTCGACCAAGTAGAAGTCGGTTGGCAAGATAGTGCTTGACTTTTTAAAATTGCACTCCTCATATGTCAATGAGAAGAGAGGCCTACATTAGAAAGGTAACCAACTAGAAGAGCAGTCAGCATACAGTTTGGGGTGGGGGTTATAATTTAGGCAATTACTGAGCGCAGTTCACCACTGCCCGATAAAAATATCATTCACAAAAAATTAAAAAAATTGCGCAAATAAATTCTATTATAATCTTACATCGGTTTTATCACGCAATCAATTATTCTACATGATTTTAAGCAAATTTAGTTTCATTAGTCGGAAACCAACGTTTTTAATCAAATTGTGGAAGAGATTGCCTATTTGCTTTTATTGTGAATGAATATTATTACAAATTATTTTATTTCTATCTAACGAATTCAAAATATTATTTAAATAAATGCTTTCTTCTTCTTCTTCTTCTTCATAAGCGCAACAGCCTTTCTCAGGCCAAGGCTGACTCGCAGATTCTCCTCCATCTGGCCCTGTCCGGTGAGATGGCCCGCCAGCGGTTGACTCCCAATAGCTTGAGGTCCTTTTCAACGTCGTCTATCCATCTTGTAGGTGGTCGTTCCCTACGTCTCGTCCCTTCAATTGTGGAAAAAGTCACTTTTTTGGCAGGGACGGCATCAGAATTTCTGAAAAGGTGGCCCAGCCAGCTAATGCGTGATGCTTTAATAGTTCTCACAATGTCGGTCCCACCGAATTTGTCATATTTTTTGTAAATTTCGTGGTGTAAAGAATTCTCCTTACGTTATTCTCTTGAAGAGATCCAAAGATTTTCCTCAAAATTTTTCTTTCAAAAATTAGCAGTTTTTCCTCCTCTGTTTTGTTTAGGGTCCAGCACTCACTTCCATACGTAACTATAGGCCTGATTAAAGTTTTGTAGATGTTTAACTTTGGCTTCACACTGATGAACTTGGATTTAAGTTGGTTTCTGAGGCCGTAGAAACTTCTGTTAGCCAAGAAAATTCTGTTATTTATTTCGATTTTCAGGTTGTTGTGGCTAGAGATCAAGGCTTAAACTCCAACATAGCCTCAAGTAGTTTTCCTCGGTTGATGCTGTCGTAGGCAGCTGTAAAGTCAATAAATAAGTGGTATGCGTCAATGTTATACTCTCTGGTTTTCTCCAAGATCAGCCTGATAGTATGCAATTGGTCAGTCGTTGTTTTTCCTTTCTGGAATCCGCATTGGTAATTTCCAATGATTCCCGAGGTGTAGGTCTCCAATCTCTTGCATAAAATAATGGAGAAGATCTTGTATGCAATATTTAGAAGGGTAATTCCCCTGTAGTTTCCACATTCGAGTTTATCACTTTTCTTGTATATAGGGCAAATGGATCCTTCATCCCACACAGTGGGCATTTGTTCCTTTGTCCATATACAACAAATCAAGCTATATATAGCTTTGTTTAGCTTCGTTTCGTCAATTTTAAAGAGTTCGGCTTTTAAGCCATCAGGTCCAGCTGATTTATTATTGTTTAGCCTCCTCAACGCTACTTCCACGTCGTAAGGAGTAGGTGTATTATGTTCTATGGCTTCACCTTCAGTACTCATGGTTGGCAGCATGTTACAAGTGTTTAGATCTTCTTCTCTATCTCTCCGCATTAGTAAATCTACGAAGTGCTCACGCCAAAACAAATGTTTTAGAAACATTAAAAATACAAGTAATTATTTTATTTATATTAAAATAATAACTCATTTTAACGTATAACTCTACAATGTTGTTATTTTCTGCTTTTTTAGTGCTTAAATTCAAAAAATTAAAATTAATATTATCATCAATGATTACGAAACAAGATTTATCCCGCTAGGTAAATATCGTTTTACTAAATTATATAATTTTAAAAATTAAAGACAATTAAATCTATACATCTATACATAATAATAAACCAGGTGAAAGTTTTAAAGAGATCTTTCACACTAATAAACACTGGCTATTAACTGTTTTTAATAAATGCCTGGAGTTGGGATACTTTCCCAGCTCTTGGAAGATTGCCAGAGTCACCCTAATCCTCCAAACAAATAAAGACCTCAGTCTTCCGAGTTCTTACCACCCGATCTCCCTCCTAGCAATCTGGGGCAAAATCCTAGATAAGTTAATTATTAAAAGACTGACTTACCATTTGGAAAAAAGAGAAATACTAAGCGATAACCAGTTTGGCTTCAGGGCTGGGAGGGGGACCGATGATGCACTCAAAAGGGTGGTTGATTTCGTCAACACTAAAAAACTGGAGAACAAACATACAATTGGGGTGGCTCTGGACATAGAAAAACGCCTTTAATTGCGCCGACTGAACAGTTATCAAAACAGCGCTTAATAAATGTGTTTTACCGGACAACTTAGTCTCTATTGTTTTTAGCTTCTTAGACGAGAGATCGGCAAACTTTTATGATGGCAATGGAAACATTGTCGTTAGTAGAAACTTAAACATTGGTGTGCCACAGGGCTCCTCCCTGTGTCCTATACTTTGGCTTGTTTTAATTAACGACATTCTTAATATAGTTTTAAACATTGATTTTATACAATTTAATGATTTTAGCCATAATGATATCGATATAATCGCCTTTGCAGACGACATCTTATTATTGGTAAGTGGTCCAGTTTTATACAGCTTTGACCAAATGGCGACTCATATTTTTACTTGCATGTCAGACTGGGTCGAAGGGAATAAATTAAAATTCGCTAAAGAGAAAACACAGCTCTTAACATTCCCCAAAAGTAATAAAAAAATCGGCCGGTTACCTTGTATCAAGTTTAATTCTACAGATTCGTGTAATGTCAAAAATGTTAAGACAATGAAATACCTTGGCGTCACCTGGGACCCGGGTCTGACATGGATACCACATCTAAACGATATTAGAGATAGAATCACAAATTTTAACCAGGGTATCAGAAGAGTCGCCAGAGTCACTTGGGGACTCAGACCCCAAATCTTGAAACGAATATATCTCCAGGCAAGCGAGAGAATCATCCTTTATGCCGCCAGTGTCTGGTACAGAAACAATAGTAAAATAAATGAAAAAGTAAATAGCCTTCAGAGGATTCCATTGTTAACCTTGACTAAAACCTACGCTACTACTAGTACTGAGGCTATCCAGATACTGGCGGGGGTGGATCCAATAACACTTAAGGTTATAGAGGATGTTTATACCAAGAGGGTGAGATGGGGATGGCGATTACGAGATCTTATGCATATACTACCTCCCGATTTCGACAGCACTTTGAATTTTGATACGCCGCCCCGGGAGCACCCAACTCTTTATCGCTCCTTGCCCTGGGGATATTGTGCCCCTAGTATCCAGGGGGTGGAGATCTATACTGATGGCTCTCGGATGGAGGTGGACACACCTGGAATTTTCCATGCGTCACATGCAATGATTATCAAACAGGATGGTATTACTATTTTTAAATCCTCCACCAGAGTCACAGACAATACTAATATCTTCATCGCAGAGCTAATGGCAATAAGATCCGCCTTTATCTGGATCAGTAATAATAATATCAATAGGGCTACTATCTTTTCAGATTAATTGTCTTCCCTCCAGGCCCTGGCTGACCCAGAACCAAGTTCAAAACTGATCGAAAACATTAAAATATATTGGCACAGAGGTATTACAATGAATTGGGTTAAAGCCCACGTGGAGATCCAGGGCAATGAGGAGGCCGACGAAGCAGCTAAGGAGGCCATTGGCTCCGAGATTATAGATCTCCAAGTTCTGAGGACCCCTAGGCAAGCAAAGACCGAAATCAAGCGGATTTCAATGCCAAGGTGGCAGTACAATTGGTACAGTTCTGATAAGGGCCGGCAGACTTTTGAGTTTATTAAGACCCCGTCAACTACAAGAATTCAATCAAATTTCTACTTAAACAATACCTGACGGGGCACGGAGTGTTCGGGACCTACCAAAGGAAGTTTTTCAATAAGGATGATAAATGTAACAACTGCGATCAACCCCAAACAGTGGAACATATTCTATATCATTGTTCCCGGTTCCGAACGCTCCGACAACAACACTTCCTCGAGAAGAACAAACATCAAATTTTTGCCAATATAATTTGCCGTAATATCATTAAACAAATTATTAAAACTACGCTCGAGGAGGTGTTGGTCCAAAATAATAATAACAACTTTTAATATCTTTTAATCTTGTTATTGATTGTCGCCTTGCCAAACTCCCTTTTATCTGGACCACTTGTCCATTTTTGCCAACTTTACCATTTTACCATTTTTGCCTTTTACTACATTACCATCTAATTATTATCTACTGTCTTGTTTTTAGTCTGCTTTGTCATGTTTACAGGATTTGTTTGTTTTAAACTGTCTTTTTGCTTTTTTTACTCCTGTTTTATTGTAGTGTCTTTTTAGTCATGTACCTCAGATTTTATACTGTTCTTTGGCACCCCTGGGCGTTTTTGCCTTCAGGGCGCGTTTACTTTTATCTTGTTGTAGATTTTAAATACTTTACCCTTTTCTTTAAATTGGTTTTACATATTATGTCAGCTGGTCTGACTAATGGTTTTACCCTTGCCCTTTTGGCTAATGATTAGTTGAATGATTTTAATTCCCTATTTTAAACATTGGTGGTTGTGTTTTTCTTACATTGTACTACTGTAAGTTTTTTTTTTGTACTTTTGTCTCCCACTCGTCAACTTTTTTGACATTTTCAATGTTTAATCACTCTGGTGTCACCTTTGCTTGATAGTTGTCGCATTTGTAGAACCCTGTCGAGCAATGTCTCTTTGTTACTTTTATCCCAGTTATACTGGTGGTCAGGGTATGTATTATTTTATACCTTCCTCTAACTGTCTCTATCCTTGCCAAAGGCAAAATGCTATGTAAAATAGGACAATTTTTTAAGGCTATAAGGGTCTGTTGACCTAATATTTTTAAACATTTTATTACTATGTTAATTTATGTAAATGGTCTGCTGCCATCCCGATTCTTCTAGGTATTTTTTGTATTTTATACATAAGGGTATGTTGACCTATTTTAATGTATTTCATTGTATTTGGCGTATGGGCCTATTGGCCTAGGCAGCTGTAAAACTTTCTAATACATAATAATAAACGCGGCTTTCTGTGTGTCTGTAATCACAATATATCGCCCCTGAAGCCTCGCCCAGGCACGAAACTCGGCACATAATTGTGTTTTGACATAATGAAGAAGTATTTTCTTTCTTTTTCAAAAATTTGGATTAGTTTTTAAGTTATCAGTCATTTTGTAAGAAAATTTATGATTTTTCGTCTTCATAGAGCCATATTCAAAAAACTATTAAAAAATGCATATACTTTTTTCCACTCTTATAAATGTATGCTAATGCGAACCTTACAATTAAAATATTAATTTTCGACAACTTAAACCAATTATATACGAAGGATTTAATAATTTAATTGTAAGGTTCGCATTAGTTTACATTTATCAAAGTGGATAAGAGTTTAACCTTTGTATTAAAAATATGGCAACATATTCGATACGTAAATAGAACGCTTAGCTTTGATATATTTGTCGCTGTTCTTAATTTTTATAATAAGTTATTCTTCTTCTTTCCACGCTCTATTTTTTTTTCTTAAGCGAAGACGATAATTTTTTTAGCGATATAGAAATAGGTACCATAAAAAATTATATAGAAATAGAAATTGATACCATAAAAAATTAATTCGTTTTCGTGTTCTTTTCATGTATTTAGCATTTAAGTTTTTTTTTCTTAAGCGTTTTAGCTATGTCTTTAAAAGTTGTTGGTCTTAACTTGCAGGAGCCTTGCTTTTCACATGGACAGCTTTATGTTGGCTGCTCAAGAGTTGGTGATGAAAAGAACTTATATTTATTGGCACCAAATGGAAAAACTAAAAATATTGTTTATAAAGAAGTTTTGCAAGAATAGGAAGAATTATATACTATCTGTATGCTGACTGACACAAGTTTCATTTTATTGCTGTTTTTTAAATATGTTATTAACTGCGTTTTAATTTTCAGCTATTGGCCAATGATGATTTCGAAAGCAACTTTTGTATGATTTTACAATTTCCGAGGTCTTTTTTTTAAAAAAAAAAAAAACAAGTCTCCACCTGATAGTTATATTATAGGTTAGGTTACCATAGACCTTAGGTTACCATAGCAAAGTTACATCTTCAAACATCCTCATGAGCTATAACACATCTGCAGCAGAACTGGATATGAAGACAAAATTGCAGGACAGGAACACTTTAATTGTCCGCTAATCTTCAGATTTCCTGCTATGTTTTAAAAAACTTTATTTATGAAAACCTTTAGCGGGGCGGACAGCTGGCCGCCTTAGGCGGCTAGTCATTAATAATTTTAAAACCTAATTTGATACTTGAAGTATAATTTCTTCTTTCCATTATAGTGTTAAAACAAGTTAGCCAGAAATTAGGAAAAATTAAATCCTTGAGGTATTCCATCAATTTTAATAAAAAAATGTTTTCCATTATAAAGATAATTATTAGAAAGAGAAATATTAATTAGAATTTCCTAATAATCAAAATCACAATTAAATATTCAGAATCTTCAGGCTTCAGAATCTTCTTACAAATTTCAATTTTTACTATTTTCTGCTTAACAAAATAAGGCATTTTCCTGATAACAAATTATACTACAATAATATCTTGGGAATCATGCTAAAGTAAAAAATTAAACAAAATAGTTTAGTATATTATCAGGAAAAAAATCTACTTGGTATCATAAAGAAAGAGTAAAAGATATAATGAAATAATTAGTGAATCACACGTGGTCAGATGATTAAAAATTTAATTTCACAACTAAGGTGTTAGGACGACATTTATATATACGATACTGAGATATTTTAAGGCGCTTAAAAATTTGGCTACGTATTCGACAGCTTTTTATGTTTTGTATCTTTATACTCTTTGTAGTGACTTATAAAATATCAAAACTATTTCAGATAATCTATGTTGAAGTCACGAGAAACAAAAAAAAGACAATCAATAATTTATACTCATTTTTCAAAAAAAAATAGTATGCTTAGTAAATAATCAGCTGTTTTGCATTAAATAATTTTAAACAGCGGAATGTTTTTAATTTCTTAACAAGGTTTTATTTTTAACTAGCAGACAATAATTCTTTTTAAGAAAACTTGTCTATAATTTAGAAAGGAGCTTTACGTTAAGGAAAACCTAAATTAAAGAACTGAAAAAAATTGATTAGTATATAAATGAAGAAATAATAAACGTAAAAGGGTAAAGAATAAGTTTCTTAAAAATGTCAAAATTTAATTAAATAATTGGTAAAATAGTTATGCGAAACACTTGTGAAACACTTCCGGAAATTTCTTTTAAGATTAAGACGATATAGGGTAAACCAACCAGTGATGGAACACACCCCAGTGAAGGAACATTTCATAGATATTTCTTAAAAATAAGATTTTAAACGTTTTAATTTAGATTGATTGGTAACAGTAGCTTACTACCTAACAATAGAAAGTCATCTAACAATGCATTGAGTTACCTGGTCTTAAAGTCTTCTCTGAAAAAAGTTTTAATTTTGTTAGTATCTGTTCAACGCCTTGTTTCTTTGACACAATTATAAGGTCAGTGGTGGTAGTTATCCGTTTAAAGTACAATTAATTGCATATAATAATGCTTCTTTTTTCTCATTGTGAAAAAGAGAATTCAAAATATGGTTATTGGAGTTACGTTTTATTTATTTCAAGCATCCTAACATAAGCAAGTACTGAGATTAGGGGGTGCTTATTAACTGGATTACCAAACGATGAAAAACCAAGGAATAAACAAATGTTCCTTCATTGGGATTTTTTTCAAGTTAATGAAAATAAAAGAAAATTTATAATTTTCCTGTACTTTTAGTCATATTATACATCAAAATTATGTTAAAAGTACAAAAAACAACTTCTAACCAGTGAAGGAACAGGCATGTTTCTTCACTGGGAATAGATTCCCCAGTGAATAAACAGCATGTGTGAAATATGATTTTACATGGATAATTAGTAGTTCTGCGATATAAAGGACACCTAATATTCAGTTAAATGTTGTATGAATAGTTCCTATAACAATTTCATTTCAAAATGCAAATTTAATTGCTAAATTTATGTAAAGAATTATAATAATAATTTATTAATTATTCATCGTTATAAATGTAGTGATTAGTTATTACATGATACCTTAGACACCTTAATAAACTATGTTTATTGATTAAATATAACAACTAAATATAATAATAAAAGCTTGGATAGAAAATTTCGTTGCAGGCCTTTGTGCTAATAATTAGCTTAGTTATTATCTTATTGCGGTTTTTAACGTCCAAACGGGAGCTGGTAGGAAAAATCCATTTAAAGACAATCATCCAGGTGAAAAATGGGTGAAGTTTTTTTTAAGGCGACATCCACCAATAACTCAGTGCAATGCGAAGATAATTTCAAAAGGCAAAACTTCCCTTTGAGAATAATATTCGAAATACTGGTTTTAAGAACTTTAGATGAATCTTTAAGAGGGAAGTAGCCCTAGCATCCTTTCAGAAAGTGATTGCATTTACAATGCGAACGAAACAAGAGTTGATTACTGCCATTAAACGGGAAGAATCCTTGGCCCTAAGAATACCTAGGAAAGAAAAAATATCTCCATTGGTAGTTTTTCCTTACTGAAGAATTCTTTGAGATATTACAGAATCAGTCCCTGCTATATATTTCATTGGAAAAAGCGATTCATGAAATGAAACAATGACCGCAGCAACATTTTACAAATATATTGCAAATGTATTTGTAAAATGTAAACCCATGGCTAATTAAAAATGCTATCAAATTCAATATTTTGCTTGTTTTGGATAGGCATAAATCTCATATCAATTTGAAACTGAGCAAGTTATGTTCATCAAAACAGATTTTCTGGTTTAGTTTTCTACCTAATTCAGGTAAATCTTCCGTTAGATCTTAAAAGAATTGTAAAGCAATATGTCGAGAAAATTTTACATCAATTTTTTTAAATAAGATTTTGATGCATCAACTGATGAAGTTAAAATGCTTTTATGAAATGCGATATTTTTCCATTCGATGTGGAAAACGTTGACTTTAACAAATGCGTGCAAAACAGACACCAAGAGTTAATGAGCAAGACAACTTATTAACAAAATACATGCTTCGAGAGTAACGATGCACTATTTCTTCAGAAGCTTGAGAAAGAAATCTCACAAGTTATGTTGCAATTTTTTAAAGGAACATTGACAACAGAAAAGCTTAATCTCCCAAATATCCAATAGCCTGTGCTTTTCTCAATATTGAAGAATTTATTTCAAAAAGAACATTTGGGTAATCAAATTTTGGCACTGAAGCTGATACAACTAACATTGATAATGAAAGTATCTTGAAAACTGATTTTGTTATAAGTCTTCTTGAGGCATTGTTAGTTGCAAAAACAATTGGTTCCATACGTAAATGGTAAGTACTGCTGAAGACCCACTAGATATAAGTCAATGAGTGATGGCTTTTACTCCAACTTCGAAACTCCTTTTTCTCATTTATTATCCAGTGAGGAATTCTAGAAATGGTACTGGAAGCTCAAAAGAAATTTCAAAGATACAATTACATTGGCCAAAAATTTAAAAAAGAGGAAGGTTAAATCAAAAGAAAAAAATTACTTTTTTGCATTAATTTCAGAAAAAGAACGAAAATTTAAAGAGATTGAAAGAGCTGGAAAAAAGTTAAAGCAGAAAATATGACGAAGAGAAAAAAAATACTTAAAAAGATTAAAAAGTAGCTTAAAAAAATATGGGGAAAAGAGTAAACAAAAAAGTGATCTAATTATAATAATAATAAAAACATCATCGGATTACGCAATGATAAACATTCATAATTTAGAACGGACTATTAAACTGTGAGAAAAAACATGCAAAAAAAATTTTTTTTTTTTAAATTATGTATTCAAACATATTTTACTTTCCATTCCATGACTGAAAAAAAGTAACATTTTCCACGTTAACTGTGGTTATATGTTGTTATTCTAAGAAAAATCTTGTTTTTAGACATTTGTGTGGCCTATGGATTCCTATCGAGCATCAAACATTCTCTAAATTGAGTGTTCATTCACTGGAAAATTTAGTGTTTATTCACTGGTAAAAACTGTTCCTTCACTTGGTTATCTTACTACTTATTATTTAAACCATAAAACAATATTATGTAAGTTATCTAAATTTTTTTTACATAATTTGTATTTAATAACAAATATGTCGGCACCATGATTTAGCTAAAATTACAAATTTTGAAATTTTCATGATTTTTTTCTTAAAGGCAAGATAAGCTTAAGTGTTCCTTCATTTGTTAGTTTACCCTATAAGATGTTGAGAAATTTGCAATGATGTGAGAGATGCTTAAAAATGTTGACTACGTATTTTTATTAATATTTATAAAAAATATATTCAAGAAATTGTTAAATATCTTATTCCAAATCTATGCATACGTATGTATATTATTGAAATTGTATCAGTTATGGAAAAACAAAATAAAAAAATAAAAAATTAGCACAATCTGGTATATAATTATATTCTATCAGAAGCACGCTTTTATAAAACTAGACATTCCTTGAATAAAGTGCTTTTTATTCAAAATGTTTTATTCAAATTTCTTTACTAAATTGCAAATAAATTATTAAGCGACTAAAAAAGAAACATTGTATTTTTATAGTTAGAAAGAAATAAAAATAAAAAGCTTAGCAACGATTATTAGCGAAAAAAATATGAATGAAATGTCACGCTACGCGCGCGAAGTAAAGTTCCTCGCAAGTTTATCACATTTTAATATTAATCGCCCCATTTAATCATTTCTTTATTGTCGCCAAATTATTTTTTAAAAAAATAATTAATTTTAATTTTTCTCTGCTTCTAATAAATAAACACAGTTGAAACTTTAGATTTTTCAATTGAAAAATATGTAGATTAATATGGTATAAAAAAATTCCTACCTTATAATTCAAAATTTTTTCATCCTCAATTTAATTAAATAATAAAAAATAATTAATAATTATTAAAAATTATTTTTTTCATGAAATTATCTTTGAGAAAATGAGTTTTATGAGCGGGTGAAATTTTCTTTAAATTGCTTAATTAGTTTTAAAAATATGACTAGAAACGTGAAGTAGAAATTAGTGATTTATGAGTGGTTGCAATTTTTTTCGAATTGCTTAAATAGTTCTTAACATATGACTAAAAACGCACAAAGTGAAATTAACATTAAGGGGTCCGAACTTTGGATAGCTCTCCTGACCCAAACTATGGGGACCAAATTTCCCAGATTGCGGCTACCCCCTATATTTTGAAGGTTAAGAATCCAAATATGTAAAAAAAAAATGTATGTTTATTCAAAGAAAGTACGTTTTAGTGTCTGATTTCGTAACTTAATTACTAGTTAGTACTAGTTAATTAGCATATTTGGGGTCACCCCCAGGAACCATTAAGATTGACTCTTAGTTCGTGAAAATCCGATCATTAGAACGAAAGTTATTCAGGGTGATTCGTTTTTTTTTGCGGACTGTACATATAACGTTTTTAACGATGTGTATTTCGATAAAAACTGGACTAGAAATGTCTTTAAAACTATATAGCTTTGAGGCAAAACTATCTTGAGATATGAAGTCCCCACACCCGAATCAACTAAAATCAATTATCTAAATAAATACAACCGAAATTTTGTTCCGCAGTGTTACTTGAAAGAAAATGATAGTGGAAATCTAAGTGACTTAATCACATTTATGCATATAATAATTCCTTTTATGTATATAATAATTCATTTATTCATATTATTCTTTAATAATGCATTTTACTTGAAGTAATGTTCGCATTCTTCGATCAAAAACGATTTGACATCATAATTTTCCTTTTTTTTTAATTGACTAGATATAAAATCAATTTAGATAAAATGAAAATATACAAAGCAAAAAGTTTGAATTTAAAAATAAAAAAAGAAAAGAAAAGAATTATTTAAATATAAGTATTAAAATTAGGCCTTTTTTAAAAAAAAAATCTGATTGAAAATTATGAAAACTTATTTTCTTCCAAAATATCATGCTGTTACTAAAATTCTATTCACCAGTTACAACTAGCGAATGTAAGTATTAAAATTCAAAATTTCACTAAGGAAGTTATAGTATCCCTAACAGCGATTTAAATGTGTCTCTATCATTTATTAAAAGTATTTCTAACATTTATTTCTAATGGTTATTGTTTTTAACCTTTCTTCTAATATTTATTCTTTTTAACGTTATATGTATTAGCTGATTGAAAATAATTGGAATAACAGTAAAGCCAAGCAGTACTTTTTCGATTATAAATATTAATATTCAGCATCTTGAAATAATTGTAAGTAATCCTACTTCAAATTATTCATTTATTTACTTGTGCTTGATTAAATAAAAAAATTATTTTAAAAAAAAACAAAACAAGCACAATACAGAATAACAGAAACTTTCAAAGGCTGGAATTCTCAGAGATATTTAAAAAAAAATACCTTATTCTTATAATTTAATTTATTAAATCGAAAAAGAATTCTGTATACACATTGATTATAAGTGTATGAGCTTTATGCAGGCATCATATTTCGCAGTTAAAAAATTTTAAATTCAAGTTTGGTATTTAAAAGTTCTGATTAAATTAAGAATCTCAAAAACTATCAATAACTTTTTTGACAATCAATATCTAATTTTTGAGATATCTTTAAAATACAATTATTAGTGCAATTATATTTACTAAATATAGACAGGATTCTGTAGATTCGACCATAAGAAGCATATACGATTCCTCACGTTCAAATATTTAATGACTGTGATATTTTACATGCATGCTCTTATAACTTAACGTTATGAAAATATACGACATCTTAAAAACTTTCAGTTTATGGACGTTTCTTTAAAAACATAATATGCTTACATTTACATTTGCAATTAATTCTGTATAATCAACAATAAAATGTATATCACATTTTCGAATTCGGTCACACACACATTGATCACATTTATGAGCTGTAATATTTTTTTTAATAACTTCTAGCAGTCAAAAGTTCTGAAAAGATGTGTAATCTACAAATATTTTAACATTAGAAAATGTATGAATTAATACGGAAAAAAAATTCCTAAAAAGAGATTTACTAATGAGAAAGAAAGTATTTAAAAATTGATGACTCAGTAAATTCTAATTGGTATTTTTTCACTTTTGCCTATTGAAATTAAATATTTTATAATAACTCAAAAAACGATTGCCATAAAGTGATTATTTATTCCTTTATTTTGTTGTTTGCATAGGTGAAAAATATCGTGAAAAATCAAACGCAATCTGAAAACTCAAAAATATTCGAGAGGTGAACATATTGTGAATATATTATTCTTACAATTGATTTTACTGATATAACTTAAGCTAAAAATGTTTCTATAAAAGTCTTTTTAAAGTTTTTTTAAAGTTCATCTCAGAAAATTCTTATAAAAATTCTGAGATGTATGCAAAAGCACACACAATTTGTGTAAAAACGATAGCATATCATTATTAAAAGTACATAGAATTTGAAATTATATCATACTATATAGACTAAAATTTTGTTTTTTGTTTAAACCTTTTTTTCTCAATAAAATATTAATATACTAATCTATAAAAGTGTAATGTCATCAAGAAATTAGAACCTTCAAAGTGTACTTTTTAGGCCACTGTACTTTATTCGAGTAGTACTACTGTCGTTTTGGATTGAAGTAAAATATAGCCTTTTGGATGAAAAAAGCTAAACGTTAATAAAAAAAATGAGAAACAACCAACAATACCCTGTATCACCAATTGTTAAAAACTTTGTGACTTCATGGTCAGTATATTTCCTAATTACTTCATAAATACATTTTGAATGCTCAATTTCTTGAAGAAAGCGCGTACGAGTATAAATAAGAATAAAAGAGTCGAATATGTGGTGTATGATTACACACGAAAGCCAGATTTAAAAAAAAAAAAATAGTGGCTAAGAATGCTTCATATACGAATGCAATAACCTCCGCATATCCCTTAGGAAAATTTGCCATAGGTTTGTCATAAAAAAATGCCATAGGATATTCCTATGGGGTTTTGCCTATGGCAAAAATTTTGCCATATACGAATGGCAGAATTTTGCCATACATGTATGGCAAATTTTTGCCATAGGCAAAACCCCATACGAATATTCTATGGCATTTTTTTGAATGGCAAAATTTTGCCATAGGCAAAACCCCATAGGAATATCCTATGGCATTTTTTTGAATGGCAAAGTTTTGCCATAAGTGTATGGCGAAATTTTTGCCATAGGCAAAACCCCATAGGAATATCCTATGGCATTTTTTATATGGCAAATTTTTGCCATAAATCTAAGATGTGCTACAGTTCATGAAGAAATATTTTTCCATAGGTTATGGTACACCTTTGCCATACAGCTATGGCAACATTTCTCGTTGATATTTTACCATACGTCAAAAAATAATTACTTACAAGAATCTTTCGCAATGGATATTAAAAATGCAAAACTTAATAATTGTAGAATAAATATATATCCAGAAAGCTTTTTTTAAAATTTCTTTGATAAACTTCTCCTGTTTTACTTGCAGAATCCTTTTTGCATGCGGTTCTTATTCAAATAAATTTCAAACAGTTAGTACTAACCGCTAGAAAATGGGTCCGGTGGTCGGAGCGAGTGGGGAAAATATTGGTTATGTTGATTAGAAACAAAATATATTGAGTACAGGCAACTAATATTTGTTAAAGCTGTAAAAACAAGAAAATAGAAAGTGGGTCCGGAGGTCGGAGCGAGTATAAAAAGCGTTAATTTGATTGATTGGTATCATAATTAGTTAGATAAGCGTCAGATATTAGAGGAACCTAAAAGAACGCGAAGCAAAATAACGGTCCGATGGTCGGAGCGAGTATGAAAATTCTTTAAATTTTGATATGTGATACTAAACTAAAAATTAAACAGACTACTAAAACAATAAAATACTATTAAAACTCAAAAGATAAAGAGTGGGGCCGGTGGTCGAAGCGAAATTAGTTTAAAATAGATCAAACGGGACAAAAGCTGAATATGTAACGGTGCAACCAGTGGTGGCATGTGAACAAAATTTTATCTATAAAAAAGATGGTATTAGACTATGAAAAGCTAAGAATAGAGAACAGGCTAAATTAGTTGATCCCCTACTAGTGAGGGATAAAAAAAACTCAGAAAATTTATGTTGAGTTGTGTTAAGCACATTTAGAAAAGAGAACACAATATAGAAACATTGGTAAATACAAAACATGTTTAAGACATGAGTAAAATTGGTGAAATTAATAATTGTTATTGACAAATTTACGCTTGGTCAGTGAAAGTAAATAAAAATTAATTGGGTATAGGGAATCATTATGACGAAAAAAATGTAAACTTAAGGAAAGATTAAATTGTTAAAAACATTTTTGGTTACAGCAGCAGATGATATGGCCAGGGACTGTTCAGTTGATGATATTGAAGCAAAGCAATTGTCAACCAGTAATCCAGCAAATCTAGTTAAGTGATGACCCTAAGCTATGTATAAACATGTAACAGAACATTGTACAAATATATGTGGATACTTAAGAAATATTAGTTGTAAAATAGTAAAACACAGAGACATGATAAAAAACAATTTAATGGCAAGCAAAAATTAAACACAAAATATAAATATAAAGCCCTAACATATGTAAGATAATGTAAAAAAGCATTGCAAGAACCTAAGTGGAATTAAAATAAAAAACTAATGAGAATGTAAACACTGATAAAAATACCAGACAGCCGGAAATTAAAAAAACTTAATAAATTCAGATAGATAATTGCATAGGCGTTTGCAATAAAATGTTTTTGACCAAGAATGAGATCAAAAAAATATTAAAATAAGTAGCCAAAGTTAGCGAAAGATTCCACTTGTAGTGGATGACACGTTAATATGGCGGTCTGATACTGTAAGCCTAAATCAGTGGAACATCGGATTTTAAACACTCAAAAATGGAAAAATTGGCCACCCGGAGGCCGGAAAAGACTCACCAGGAATGCCTTGCGGGTTTACATGTTGAATTTAATTAACTTCGGGGTGAAATAATGGATATTTATTTCTTTTAGAAGATGTTTTTGAGGACTCCATAGAAGTTGTTGTTTCGTTGGTGGAGATCTAGATCAGCTTTTCTCTATGGTATACTGCCATGCAAATCTTTAAGGTTACCATTGGCCTATGGTATACTGCCATACGAATTTCTGTGGTTGCCATAGGCCAATGGTGACGTGCCATACAAATCCTTATGGTTACCATTAGTCTATGGTATACTGCCATGCAAATCTTTATGGTAGCCATAGGCTTTTGGGGTTTTGCCATACAAATCTCTATGGTAACCATAGGCGTATGGTATCTTGCCATATAAATTTCTATGGTAGCCATAGGCTTATGGGGTTGTGCCATACAAATCTCTATGGTAGCCATAGGCTTATGGTGTTGTACCATACAAATCTCTATGGTAACCATAGGCGTATGGTATCTTGCCCTACAAATTTCTATGGTAGCCATAGGTTGCCATAGATTACCATAGGCTTCTCTATGGCAAATTTTCCTAAGGGATGAGACAAAAATCAACTGTAATCTCTACTGTAGTCTCAAAATATAATCGTAGTAGAATCATAGTAAATGTTACGCACACATACGCAGGCTTGTGTGCCCATTACAAAGCTTGGCTAATATGTACTTTTCAAAGTCGATATACAGAGATAGAGAAAGATAAAATATAGCCTGAGAACTGGTGGGACAAACAATTTCTAGAAGGAAGCTCATACAAGTGTGAATGGAAAAGGAGAAAAAAAAAGCCCTGAATATCAAGTGCGTGCTTAGAAAAATCTCTCTTTTTTATATTATCGTTAAAATAAAAGGAAGCGAGATTTTGATGCCTTGCATTTTTCGCTTGAGATATTTTCTCTTGTAGAATATATTTTTATCTTGAATATCTCTTTATTTCAATGTGCAAACTTTATTCACTCTTATGCACCGCCAAATTATACAGGCAAAAGTGCGATCCGTTTCCGGTAATAGAAATTCTGAGAAGTTCGAATTGACATTATCTGCGTTTTTCTGGAAGAGTGAAAAAAAAAATTCTTTGCTCTCTGAAGTGAAACATTTCTTACCTGTAAATATTTCGATAAGAAACGATTACATCAAAGGATTTGTAAGTAGATTATCCTTTCTTTGTGCATTTTTCGGGATTGAAAGGATCTTGTGAACAATTTTAGTAACAAGTGGAAACTAACAAGTGGTAACAAACTTCATTTTTGATTTATTATGTCGCATCAATGTTTTCTTAATAAGACTTTTCAGAAATATTACGATAATATATTAAAAACAAACGTAAGAAACGTAAAAAAAATTTCTTCGCAAAACCACTTATTTTGGATTTAAAAAAACTGTTATGATATAAATTTTGGATATATAATGGTTGCAAAAATATTAAGCAATATGTATGTATCATATTTTTTTAAAAATGAAATACTGAAATCTATACTGCAAAAAACCTTGCTAAATGTTTAACCAATACTTGATGCAAAGTTTCTAAGTGCACCATAGTTTAGTTAAATGAAAAATTGTTTTAGTTAGGTTACACCATAAATTGGTAAATATGATAGAGAAATACGTTCATGGCGCAAATCATTGCATCAAACTTTCATACTATGAGAGGCACAGGTTTTAACTGTGACCGATAACTTATTTTGTAACTTTTGACTAATGGACGATTTTGTTGTTGAAGCTTGCTATCATCTCATGCAAGTTGCCTTTGACGCCATTTCTTTTGCAGGTAAATAAACTTTTCTTATTTATTTGGATTAATGACAAATAATTTCTTTATTATCATCTTTAAAAATTTTGTTGCCTGTTCTGAATAAGTTAGTTTCAAATTTCTTCTAGGAAACTACATTCGTTGTATGAATAATTAAATATTTTGAAATCTAAATCAGCTCTTTTTCAGTATATAAGGACATGCATCCATTTTATACGCACAGAAAGTGCAATACCAGTGACAAATAAACGGTAAATACGACCATTTTTAGCAGTATAGCTTTCCGCCAAATTTACTGAAGGTGAAAATTTTCTAGGTTCGTGTTTTTAATTGCATTCTACCGAACAAAAAAATAATAATAGTAAGTACGTTCTGATAGGATTAACACTTTTTACCAATATCTGTGCTTCTGTTTTGATCTCATGCTCTATATTGCTCATTTTCGCTTGTAATATCACATAATTACGTGAATGTTTGTCTATGCATTCTTAAATGCCTTTGTAATGAAAGGTTTTCAAAACGAATTATACTCCGGTTCACCTTTTCAAGCTGGCACTAGAGAGAAAAGCAGGAAGACCAAGTTTCTGCCGTTGTCATGGATACTAGGTTTTTCTTTAAGTTGCTTGGGTGCACGAGGCGTTGAAGAAAACAAAACGCTAATTTTTTTTATTCACCAAAAATCTTACTGAAGTTTTGAACAAACTACCAACAAGAATAAAAAAAAAAATTCAGAACATTTATAAATAATCTTATTTTTTATGATTTAAAAAAAAATAAGATTTTCTTATTAATATTTCTTTTAACTAAGGGAAACAAATTTTAAATGAAACAAAATATTGCATTTTAGAGTTTTTTTTTTATGAAATCTAAATTAAAAAAATACTTAAGAGCTTATAAATATTTTGCTTTAGATACTTATTTCTCTATGCAATCCTTTTTTTTTTCTGTTGATTTATGTTTATCAATTGGTGTTTTGTGAGGGAGGGAAAAGTCAACATAAGCATGATATCGAACGTTTTCATTGATCATGAAAAATATAATATCTATTTTTTTATAATATTTACAATTGTTTTTTAAAATAAAAAAAAATGTTTTAAAATATTTCTTTAATTATAAAACTAATTTTTTATTATGAAATGTATCTGCTTTTATGAAGCTAAAGAACTTTACGAAAGAAGACAATCCTCACAAACAGTATACATGTGGAGTTTTAGTACCATCCCCATGAATACTGCTTGTGTGCTTATCAGCTGCGATATCCCTCCCTCTTAGGCACGAAATGAATTCTTTGATCTATCCAAGAGGTGATCATGTTGTTCATTTAATATTTTATTAGTTGACAGTTCTTGCAAACTTTTTGCTGGATCGCTCTGCATGAAATTAATTTCAAAATTTTTCATGAGGAAAATTCTTCTTACGTGCTTAGGCACATTTTAACCAAAAAATAATAATAAAATAAAAAAATTATGATAATAACATTTTAAAATAAACTCCTGTTTGTGAAAATTGAAACACCATGCAGGAATGGTCATACTTGAATGAAATTTAATACACAGTTGAGTGGTACCCTACAAAAAATGATCAATAGAAATCAATAAAAACATTTATTGATATCAATAGAATTCCATTGGTCTGTACTTGTTCCTATTGACATTTCAACTGATATCAGTAGTGTACTGATATCAATAGATATTGATCAATAGAATTTTATTGGTCTGTACTTGTTCCGATTGATATTTCAACTGATATCAGCAGTGTATTGGTATCAATGGATATTGATCAGTAGGTACTCTATTGGTATATACTTGTCTGTATTTCACACTTCAACTGATGACTACTGACATCAGTAGGGTACTTGTATCAATAGATGTTGATCAGTTAGGTATTCTAATTGTTTTATCAATGTATGAACTGATATCTACAGATTTTTATTGACACCAGTAAAACTATAGGTCAGTAGGTATTTTATTAGTCTATATTTGTTTTCATTAATACATCAACAGGTGCCTATGGAATTACTTTACATACGTTTGCTTACAATACATATTTTTTCGGAAATCTAACAGGTTACGACCTTTTAAAATTAGCTTACTTTGATAATAATTCTTCATTACTTCATAATTTTTTTTTCTTGATCATGTACTGATTTCCGATAATTAATTTCTTTGATTTTTATAAGGATTCTTAACATACATATTAAGGGTAGTGAAAACGTACACTTTCTGTGTGCACTAATTAAAGAATACATATTTAAAATTATTCAAATCATTTTATAATTTTGGAACAAAGGAAGTTTTTGAGTAAAATTTTTACACATTTTAATAACTTTAAAATCTGCTTAAAGTCATTTAAATGAAGGTAATTTTATAATAAAAGTAATTCAATAATAAAACTTGTTTTTATTAGTTTATCATTTATTTACTTATTTATTTTGTAATTTGCAAAATTTATTTTAATCAAAGTCATGATGACAAAAAAATATTATTAATTGTATCACTTTAAATTTTATTATAAGTTGTTTTTAATTTTTATTGATTTATTATTATTATCGAATTTATACTAAACTAGAACTATTCGCAAAATAAATAAATTATTTTAGGTTTCAAACAAATTCGTAGCAAAAGAAATATATTTACATAAATTAAAAATTCATATAAAATCTCAAACTTTTTACCTTGAAACATTAACCTCGCCATCATAAATTTATAAATTTCAGTCCCTTTTTGAAATTTGTTTTAAATAAATTTAGATCATAAAACAAAATAAACTTTTTTAAATGAAATAAGTAAATTTGTTTTGTAGAAGCATAGTTAATTCAATCCAATTGAATCAATAAAAGCAAAAAAGAGTTATTAATTCAGAATCGAAAGGGTAGCTTGCAAAAGACGAGAATCAACTTTTAGTCGTTCGTTAAATCTGTTCAAATCGTTCGTTAAATCATATCAAGTTGCCTACACTCCGAATTTTGAGAATGTTCCTTTTCAACTTTTCCCCCAGTTCATTCCGTTTCTCAGTCTGAAGTTACAGCCAATCACATTACTTCGACTTACGTTCAATGTTTACAATTGAGCGTCATGGAAAGAATGGCGCATATTATGGGGAGAAATAACTTGTGTCTGTGGGTACAACCGGCTGAGCAACTGCGCATGCGCAGGGCGAAATGTTTGACGCCTCAGCCAGTTGTAAACAGCGAAAAGTTGCCAAATGTTGCAAACCTATCTCTTTACAACTGGCTGCGAGATTTCTCGGCTTTGGATAGAAAGTTTATTAAATCATTGCCAGATGGCGCTGAATTTCAACGAACAGATGGTGATAAGAGGAATAAATTTTCATTTAATAATGATGTTAAGTTTTTAATGAATTTTTAGAAATACATGATTTTTTAAAATTGTCTTATAATATACATGACAAGAAAAAATAAGTGTGTGAAGTAATTAACTTCTAATATACTATTATATAATTAATCTTATGGGTATAGCCAAAGATACTATTATATATCTTTAAAAGTATGCAAACTCATGATAATTTTTTATTTCAAAGAATTTTTCAAACATATGTATGTATATATCAGCATTCAAAATTCATGCGAATAGTTAGATAAATAGCTATATATTAACAAAATCTATTATTTAAGTTATGGTACATATTTTTCTCATTAAGACATTGTATACAATTACAAAAACAGAGTATTTGGTAATTCAATTTCTCTATCTTAACATTTCATTCTTTGTAAATATTAAAGATTGATACGAAACATGGATAAAATTAATTTGATCCTATTCAGAACACTCATTTAAAGCCTACTTCATACAAATAGGTAAAATTATAGTTATATGTCATTATATGTAAATTTATTTTACATGATTAAATATTGCAATTAATATGATTAAATAATGTAACTTAAATATGATTATGACAATCTTACTGCTTTAATTATTATTTCTCACATGATTAGGCAAAGCATAATTTGCTTTAAAATATGTATTTGTAACACAGAAGATTTAAAAAGATTCTTAGAATTGAAGAAACAAAAATAGACAAGTATATAATGACACTTTACTGAAATTATACATTTAGTTGTTAATTATGTGGTTTTGAGCTTTTAAGTACAATTTAAAAACTATTGCCAATAAATAATGTTTCATGGAAATTCAGTCACTTAATAACCCTTTGCATTCTGAGTACTTTAAAATTATTTTTTTTTCTTACAAGTTTATTTAAAATATGCAATGGATTACCAATTTTTAATAACTAACAATCATAAAATAATGTAGTTAATATTTAAAAAATTTTTAAGTGGTTACTTTTGATGTCACATCAGAATGATTAGAAAATTTCAAAAATAATAGGTATATCCTTTCTTAAAACATAAGTTATCTTGCCATATTGTACTTAAGTCTATACTGTTATTATGCCTTATACTTACTAAAGCAATTAATTTTTATCAAATAAGTAACAACAAGTGAAGCATATTTTATCTTAAAAACCATTTAATACACTACAAAATATTAAAAATCATAAAATAAACTTCAATTAACAAAATTAACTAACTCAAACTGTATATAAGCCCATGTACTAGTAAAAACTGAACAGTAGGCTTATTATCTGGGAATTCATGTGAAAACCTTGTACAAGCTGTAAATAAATAAAAAATTAGACATGCTACGCTTGTAAATAAAAATGCACCATCTTGCAATAACGGTTACACAGTATGTATAAGCAAGAACATATTGATTCATGATTAGAAGATTAAATAATAAAAGTATTCCATTCAAATTGTCATTATTTGTTTTTAAAATTTTTATATACAGGCATTCAAATTTCCTTTATTTTACATTTTGTATGCAAGTTTCACAATATTTACCAACTGTCATTATTACACCACAAAAGGAGAGGCACTTTTGGTAATGTCCTAGAGTAAATTTTCAAAGCTAGTGAATCGGATAAGCTGACCTCTCCCCTTTAGCATTCATAAATGTTTTGCTCATGATTGGACATGGTAATTAAAACACATTGGGCACCAATGAATACCTCACTAACTGTCCTACTTTGGCTCTTAGATTTAGTAAGATAATGCAACACTTAATATGCACCATACAAAACTGTTAAACATCTAGGTATCCAAAATCCATAGGTTAAATGAACTTTTTATATTAGTTGCTAAAAAAACGTAAATATACAACTATAAACAACAAACCATTACGTATACCTCCGCGCAATCTCTTCAACAGGGTTACTTTTCGAAATTATTTGGTGAAAATTAAATTCTAGCCAAGCATTTCAAGCGCATGCGCAGTTGCTCAGCCGGTTGTACCCACAGACATAAGTGGGAGACTTATTTTAGTAAGTGTAACTTTTATTTGCTTCTTTGTTAGTTACAGAAATATTAAAACGTATGCTTGAGTTTTATTGATATTTTAAGTTATCTATACATGTATATTATTCATGAATTATTACTGCATTGTGCATGCATAGGTAGGGTTACGATATACTCGTATGCAAATTCCATCCATTGCAGGATAAGAAAGTATTTTTAATGTTTTTTTTCTGGGTTTCTTAATGAGACTTTAATAGAAGCACTTTGTTCACATGCTATTTACATAAATTCCAATTAATATCACCGTTAGTAACAAATTAATTATTTATTTAGTTGTGTATAATATTTTTAAACTTTGCATTATATTTTAAGTGTTAATCACAAATTCTTTTGCTATTTTTAATGCTTCTCCTGAACTGTAGCCAAAAAATATGAAGCAAAGCTTGATAACAATCTTTACAAAAAATATATATTGATTTTAAGGTAAATATATGTGTAAAAACTTTGTACAGTGAATTTTTTTTCTTTTTTTTTTTGCTCTCTGAAAGGTTTGAGTAATCTAAATTTATATTATTAGTATAATTTATTAATTGCATTAAATTTATGTTATTAGTATAACTAAATGATATATTTAAATGATATTTTTTTGTTACTCTGTCTTGGCTGTGTTCAAGTAAATGCAAAAAAAAATTTCAATTATTAAATATTTTTATAAATAATAATTATTTTTATAAGTAGTTATTTTTATAAATAATTACTTTTCTATTTGCATTTAAATTTTCTTTGTTTACTCCATTTTTGTTATGGGTTAAAAACAATCCTTGCACTTTCTTATGTATTTAATCTTAGCTGGATTTAAGTTCTTTTTCTTTTTCTTTAACATGTTGAATGCCACGCTAATTTTACACGGCTTGCCCGTCTGTCCAAAATGATTTTTTTCAGTATGTATTGCATTAATTTCTTCCAGCCATCTTAGTAATGATAATATAAAAAAATTAGGAGCATTAAAGATTTATTCTAATTTTGTGTTTCTAATAATCTAGGCTTCGCCGTTCATTGGTGACCCCTGTGGCGCTACAAACAAACTCAGTGTTAGTCACTGGTGACCCCTATGGCATTCAACGTGTTAAATTAGTTCAATAATATTACATTTAAAAATTATTTTGGCTAAACCTATTCTTAATGTAATAAAATCTTCATGAATGTATTTGTGTACATTGTGATGAAAACTTTTAACAACTTATTCAAATAAAATACTTACACATTGATAAGTTCTGTTTAATATTTTCTAGCCGAACTGAAAGCATGACAAGACTCGCATTTGGGTTACATGTAGAAGGAAACAACGTAAACATGTCACGGTTAGTCTGGCGTCATGATCCATCTACCACTGAGGATATTTTACGTCAGCACTGTGGTCAGTGCAAACTTTCTATTCCAAATATAAAGAATGTGCCAGATGTGGATGCTGCAGGAAAGATTTGGTTAGGCCTCCTCTGTGATGCTTTGCCCATGTACCTCCCCCGGCGAGTTTTTTAACTCTTTTCTCAACGAGTTTTTTAATGCATTTCTTCTACCGGATACTATTTTTAAATATCCGTTACTATTGCTCTGAATTATTTTGACTGTGTTAAGTAGTGAAAATTGAAAAAGAGTGTGTGATTTGATTTTTTCGAAATAGGAAATATGTTTTAATTTAAAAGTTCTGTGCAAAACATGTGGACTTTTTTTATGAATGCCTACATTAAACGAGTCTTACCATCTCTTCAAATTAAATTAACTAAAAGTCGTTTCACTCTGTATAGCAAATTTATCAGTATATTATTACCTTTTACTATGATGTTTTATTATTTTCTCATTATAATGCTAATTTTATTTAATTTTAAACTATAATTTTTGTAAATTTGATTTAGTCTATTCTTACTGGTTAATTTCCCATTGTATAAAGTATGATTTACCATTATAATTTGCTGCTGTTGTTGTGTTTTCTTTGTTTACCTGCTCTTTTTAATTACTGACCTTTAATAATGATATTACTGTCTATATATACATAGCCCATGCTAAGGATTTCAAATTTTTTTAAAATTCTAAGCCAAAGACAAATTTTAACAATTTTTTATGATTGATTTTTTCAGTTGGAAACTTTTAAGCAAAATGCATATTTATCATAAATTGAATTATTTTATAAAAATGCGAATACAAATTAAGAGTCATTTTGCTGTTGGAGAGGAGTAAATGAGCAATGAATGGATTAATTTTTCTTTTTGTTCGAAAACAGCATTTGCCAATACTTTACCCAAAATAACATTTTTTTTGTTGCCAAATTTCAGGTTTAACATATTTGGTAAGATGACAAATGCTTAGCACAAGCCATGTATAGATAAAAATCAAATAAATAAGTATATCATTTGTGTGTATAAGGATTTAAAGCCTATGGTATACTTTAAGATTGTTCTGTCATTTTTTTCTTTCTTAAATATTGAAACTTTTTACTTCCAGAATGCTATATCAAACACAATGGAGGGGGGGGAGGTGTTCAAACGACAATAAATTGACTTGTTAATTTTAGTCAGGTTTTTGACTCTCAATAAAGTAACATCCAACTAATCCCCATTCCATTTTCATAAAATCTGAGGAATCCATTTCTACTTTTATAATGTTGCTCCAAAACATTTTTTTGTATAGTATTGTAGATTCCAATATTATTCACAATAATTTTCTAACATTTTAATTTATTGTTTAAAAAAAATTAATTAACTGTAAAGAAGCTTTAAAAAAAGTTAATTTGTTTTATAAACATAATGCAAACTATAGCTTTTGATACAGTGTTTTATTTCTCGGTATAAATCAGGTGACTTAACTTTTTTACCCAATTGTGTATCAATGTTTTTTTTTACCATTGAGAGCTGGTCACTAAAGTTCCTGTATCAAATTGTAGTAACACACTATGCTTGTTTTAAGAAGAAACTGGTTTTTAAAACTCTATCCCAGTCTGCTGAGCGTAGTACACTAGTACCAATATATGCTGGCGCTGGCATGATACTAGGTAATGAAACAACAATTTAGGTATTATACCGGAGCCAGTATCCTGCTAACTTGTGAAACACCAGCTTTGGTATGTTACCGGCTGATGAAACGCTGGATCAGGTATAATTCCCGATCCAGGATCATACCAGAAGTCAGAACCTGTGTTTCATACGCCGGCATGATTTTTTTTATACCAGGAATTTTTTCCAATTAGGTTCCCTCTTGAATTCACATTTGAAGTTTCTTCTTATAGTTATATGAAACAAAATAGAATTTAGTAATAAATTATAATTGAAATTAAATTGGAAATATGAAAAGGAAATTAAAGTTAACTTTAAAACTAGCATAGTGTATGTAAAAAGAAGTATGTTTTTTTTAAATATAATTCTTTTATCCCTCCTCTTAAGCAGTGTTTAACTTTAAATATTCAAAACATTTTTAGAGGCTTTAAATAAATATTTTTTTATATACTGTCCAGTAATATTTTATAAATTTATAGTAAATTTTCCACTGGTTGCAGCTAGTAGAAAATTTACTATGGTGCATACAAAGCAGATGACCGATTCAGCTAAATCTTGCATATAAAAAATGATAAACAATGTTGCATTTTCCTGTTTAAACCTTTCTAATATGCTTACATTAATATTGTTTTTCCTAACTTGGACCAGTCTATGTTACTGATGCAGACCAGTCCATTTTTCTGATGTCAGTGTCTGATTTCCCCGTACGGACCAGTAAATTCGACTGATATCAATGTTCCATTTCCCACCAGTCCATTCTACTGATATCAGTGTTCCATTTCCCCGTAGAGACCAATCCCTTCTACTGATATCAGTGTTCCATTTCCCCGTACAGATCAGTCCATTCTACTGCTATCAGTGCTCCATTTCCCCGTACAGATCAGTTCATTCTACTGATTTTGACAAATACAGTGTATTGACCTACTCTACTGATATCAATATATCATGACCAGTCAGAGCCGGATTATACCTTTCGTAGGCCCTAGGCACAGCCGTTTTCGGGGCCCTTCCCCCACTCCTCAAAATATATGCTAAAATTTTCTTGCATATTTTTTTTTGCATTTTTATTAATATGGATTTTAATTTACAAATTTGTTTATCGAACTTTATCTGCAATACCGACATACTGCCGATATTGCAGTTGATATCGATAATACGTACCATTATGATTAGTTCGATCGATAACTATGTAAAGGTAAACACTTCACGTCAACAATACAGCAACAAACCAGCAAAGAAAACAGTGAAATTGATAGTAAGATTAATTACAAGAAGTAATTATACTACAAATAGCTTCATAGTTTTCATGATACTACTATGATAACTCAGTGAAGGAAATTAACATTGTCAAAAGTAAATCTTTTGACATTATTTATAAATAAATTTGCAAGGTAGGTTAAATGTTTACAAAAAGAAAAAAAAATGATTTAATACTATTTTCATAAAATGTTAGTCACGTTTTGTCAGGAACGTATTACGCCATTTTAGAAGTATTAATTTCAGAAATGACTAAAAGGCGTAAAGCTTACAGTGATTTGTACGATAAATTCGGTTTTTTTGTTCACAAAAATTTGTCAGAATCTGAGATTAAACTAGAAGCGCAAAATTTGGGGAAAATTTATTCATCCGATTTAGAGGAAATCTTTGTAGATGAATTTTTACTATTTTCAAATTTTTATGACCATAAATCTGCACAAGAAATGTTGAAGGCTCAAATTAAAGACAAACTTGTGAATACTTTTCCTAACGTTCACATTGCATAAAGAATATATTTGTCGATTCTTGGATCAAATGCAGAAGGAGAAAGATCTTTCTCCAGATAAAAATTGATAAAAAATTATTTGCGTTCAACAATGAATCAAGATCGTTTGGCATCGCTCGCACTTATGTCTATTGAATACGACATTTTGCGTAGTTTGGAATTCGACAGCATAATACAAGATTTCGTTGAATCCAAAAATCGCAAAAAAGTATTATATTAGATCATAAGATTATGCAAAATAATTTATTAGCGAAAAATATTGTATTTTTATTTGTATCTTCATAATTTTGTGTAAAATACATTTGTTGTTTTTAAAGCTAAATTATTTTTGTCAAAAAATTTTTTTCTCCCAAGTTTTTCGTAGGCCCCTGAATTTCGTAGGCCCTAGGCACGTGCCTAGTGTGCCTATAGGTTAATCCGGCCTTGTGACCAGTCCATCAATATATCATGATCTACTCTACTGATATCAGTGTTCCATTTCCCCGTACAGATCAATAATTTTTTTTATTGATTTCTATTGGTCATTTTTTGCAGGGTAGTGGTACAAATAAATGATTAAACTTTCAAAGCAAACAAACATTAACAAAAGATCGAAATCAGTATTTTGTGTAGCCAATACGCACCACAATAAGTGCTGCTACGCGAAATGGCTTGGAGTCAAGTAAACTTTGAAAGTAAGTCTGAGGTAGAGAATTCCATATTGTTCGTATGCGTACCCAATATTCGTCTGTGAAAGCAACAGGACGAGGATCAGGAGCAAGACGCCGAACAACGAAGTCCCCACATTTTCAATCGGCGACATATCCGGGGAATACACAGACCAAGAAAGTAGCTATACCTGCCGCGATGCAAGGAAGGATTGAACAGTCCTCAGCAATATGAGGGCGGGCATTGTCCTGTTGAAATACAGCGCCTGGCAAGACTTGTAGGAAGGGAACAGATTGGGGCTGTAGAACTTTACTGATGAACCGGTTGCTGTCCAGATTACCCACAATTGGTAGCAATTGAGATCGTCCATTCTTTGCTACGGCACCCCAGACCATAACTCCGGGTGTTCGTCCACTGTGGCGTTCGATAATGCACTCCGGAAGATTGCGTTCACCGGCATAACATCTGACACGAACGCGGCCCTCATGGTACCACAAATTAAAGCGGGATTCATCAGAAAACAAGACAAGCTGCCAATCAGCACGGCAGTCCCTATGCTGATTGGCCCATTATAGGCCGCAGGCGGAAATGGTTTAGCATGAGGAAGATCCTGTATAAAGGAGTCCTTGCGTGCAGTCCACGCGCATATACACTCATGGACAAAAAAATTAGCGCACCAAGAAGGAGTCATCAAAATGAAACGAAATTTTACATACATGATGACTACTTTAATATAAGTAAATTATTAGAAAATCAAAGAAAAAGGATAATTTATTTCAGAGAAAGAGGCAAAAGAACGGAGGAGCTAATACCCCGTTGAACCCCCTCTAGCGCGAATGCACGATGCGATACGATCGGGCATTGAGGCATACAAGTTCTGTATGATGTCTTGAGACATTTCGTTCCATATTTGCTGCAACTTTGTCCCTAGTTCGTTCAAACTCGTGGGATGCCCAACTCGCCGTCACAAATGATCGCAGATATGCTCGATTGGAGACAAATCTGGGGATCGGGCAGGCCAAGGAAGGGTAGTAACAGTACGGAGACTGTCTTGTGACACCCTTGCCGTAGGAGGCCGAGCATTGTCTTGTTGAAAAATTGCTCCTGGGAGCCGTTGCATGAGTGGCAACACATGTGGTTGCAGGATTTCGTGGACATACCGCTGGGCTGTCATGGTGCCGCGGAACAATTCTAGGGATGACCGTGTATTGTAGGCAATGTCACCGAAGATCTAGTCCGGCTCCCACTTCAGTGACAACTTCTCTACAGTAGCTCCTGAATAAATTCTTAAAAACCATAAAATACTAATATTTCCTCTTTAAAGTTTATGAAAACTAATATGTAATCCCCCAAGGCATCTCTGGTGAGTCTTTTTCGGCCTCTGGAGAGGTTTATTTTCCATTAATGAACGTTTAAAATCCGATGTTCCATTGATTTAGGCTTAGAGTACCGACCGCCATTTTTCTAACACCATTTAATGCAAGCGCATTTCATTGATAACTTTGGCTTCTTCTAAAAGTACCTTTTCCAATTTATTTTTTATTTTAAATAATTCTTTGCAATGGGCCATGCGATTCTTCACTAAATTTATAATGTTATTAAATTTTGGCGGTCTGGTATAAATTTTTTATAGGTATCTTTCTAAACAATGACATGATCTCGGAATAGGTTTTCGCTATGTTAAAGTTCACCATTTTGTAAACGTTGACTTTGACCGCTTTAATTATTTTCTTGATGTCAATATTTTTATTTAATTTTTTATTATGTACTTCTTTTTATTGTTTATGATTTAACGACTTATCTCTTATTCATCCTGTGGTTTTTTTTTAATTTTCAAACATACATCACTTTTCCATTATAATTGGTGTTCTATTCTCCATAGCAATATCAAAACATTTCATATGATGTAATATTCAGTTAAATTTGTCAATTCAATTTCATAACCTGCTTGATCCAATAATTTATTAAATATTTATATTAAGTCTGTCATATTATATTATATTTAATTATGTCATATTTTAATTTTAATACCACATAATTTAGTGCAATGCCATTTCCACATTCTGTAAATATGTTGAGTTTGTAACTTTATTTATTTTGATTTCATATGCTCATTATTAAATTACTAGGAGGCTTTGCCCCTACTCGCTGGCGCTCGCCAATCCCCGGAACTGCTTTCGCAGTTCATTTCGGATTGCTTCGCAATCCAATGCTCGCTCATTGGATACGTTCTTAACGTCTAGCTTTTGTATACTTTTTTGAATACTGATGTTCCGAAAACTTTTCACTGTAGAAAATTCTAAACCTGTACATTTCAATATTAATTTGAAATTGCAAACAGTTCACATATTTTGCTTAATCACACTATTCTAAATTTCAGTTGTTGAGAAAAGTAACTGTTGTAAGTTTTGTTTTAAAGTCTTTCCCACCAGAGGGCTAAAGACATGTGTTGTAAAACAATATGAAATAGTAGTCTGCCACTGAACGCCGGATCTAAAGCATCGGCTTCGATGAAGATAATTTTGTATTTTTAATTCTCTGAAGGGCACCACTCTAATAATATGGAATTTGTAAAATAAATGTATATATTTTTGATTGTTGATGAAGCCCATCATTTTGGGTTTTCATCAGTGTTCAGAAGCAGAACTATTATAAGTTTTTTATTTTATCACAAAAATATAAAATATATAAAAAACAAAGAAAAGAGTAAGAAAATGAGTATAGTCAAAGAAAAAGTTAAAATTATAATATAGTATTTGTCAGTTAAAATATAACTTTTTGTTTAATTCATTGTTAACAATTCAAATTTCTCCGAGGCAATTCTAAACCTTAATTTCGTTCTAAATGTCAGTATTCAGACACACAACAAAAGTTTAATATGAAGTTCTAAAATGCATATATATATACATATATATATATAAAAAAGGAATCATAGTAATTATATAAGTAAAAATTAAGGTAGTATTGTTAAGTTGAAACACAATATTTTTAGTTTAGATGTCAGCAATACAATTCAATTTTTCACGAAAATGATTGTTTCCATTATTAAATTCAGTGTCAACAATTCAAATTTTTCTGAGGCAACTCTTAACCTCTAAATATTATTTTTTTTATGTACACATTTCTAAATGTCAGTATTCAACCACAAAACAACTTAAAGTCCTCAAATTTAGCATAAAGTTGTAAAATGTAATGAAAGAGGGTCATAGCAATAATGTAAGTAGAAGTAAAGTTAGTACTGTAAAATTAAAACAATATTTTTAATCAATGAGCCAAGTTCTTCAAGAAGCAGTTGTAGAAGTAGCTGGATAGAAGTTTTTTTATTTAAAACTTTTTATAGAATTTCTTTAAAAACACAATTGTTAATCTGGGCATTTGGCTATACAACACTTATAGAATTGAAGGATTTGTTACGTCAAGCGCTCAGGTATCATAATTTTGATCTAGTTGCGCTTCTATGTCATTTTGATTTTTGTTGCTAAGTTAACTTTCAAAAAATTCCATGGCTGGCAACAGCATTTTTATTTTTTAAGTTGTTTATTTGTTTTTCTTTTAGAATTCGTAATTTTTTTAGCGAAATGTTTTTTAACCTTACAGAATTCTTTGCCGACTGTTTTCTCTATAAATAAAGAAAATAAAGTAAATATTTAAGTGTTGTGAAAAGAATCTTATTTACTTGTACAAAGTACTTCTTTAAAAATGAAAACTGTTGCCACCAGCGGAAAAGAAATGCAGCCAAAATTTGGGAGCCACGTAAGAGAATTATATATAATAGATAGATTACTGTTTACATTTTACTTGTGTTCATCTTCATCCCACATATGCTTGTACAATGCTTTTTCGAATAGTAATACATAGCTTAGGGCTTTACATATTTCTATATATTTTCTTCTTATAAAACAACCTCTAACATCATTCAGTTTCGCCAATGACTATCCCTGGCCAAATGAATTATCTCCAGTATATATGTATTGTCGTTTTAATTTAATATTTGACTCTGCATAAGCTTTAACATAGCGATCATCTTAATTAAATTAATTAAAATAATTCTACGATAATATTTTTCATTCTTACCATTCCCTGGCCAAACAATATCTATTATCAATGCAAAATCACAGACTAATTTATTATTATCATTATAAGCATCTAGATTAACATTGCATAATTTTTTAAATGTTTGTTTAACCAAACACAACTTAGCTTTATCTTCTTCTCTTTTCACATAGGTTGGGGTCAATATATTTAAGTATCATCGCTCCCACTAATTGATAACTATATCTTCTTACCTACTAAGTCCAGTTCATTTTTCAAATAATTTTATTCATCATAGGTTAGGATAACTGCTTCCTAACTTAGTACATCATTAGTTAATCTAATAATTAACGTAGTTGAATATAGTAAAATTTACCAGTGTCGCCGTCTATGAAATCAATAATGATATCTAACATATCTTCAGACTCGCTCCAATTTGGGGACCCTCAATTTCGCCTTGTTTGCAATTTTTCAGAAATTTTTAAAATTAACCGGTTGCTCTGAAGAGAGTTAAGCACAATTTTTTCAAAATTCTATTTCTCATACTGCTCCGACCATCGGATCCAATCATGCTATCTTCCTTATTTCCATGTTACTTTAATCTAGATATTTATTTTTGGACAGTGACACTGGCAAATTAGCAAATCAATGGAGCATCGGATCCTCAATTAAATTACATTAATCACTTTTCATGCGTTCATAATGGGAACTCTTCTGGGGCTGAGGGGGGCTCGCCATCGCCACGTAAAAATCGAATTACTTTAAATAATACATAGCTCCCCTTCTATTTTTTAAAAAAAAAATTATTTTTGTTTATTCTTTTTTTATATAACGTTTCTAAAAAATAACGGATAAACACCTAACAATTAAAAAAAAGAATGGAAAGACATATATCTTCAGAACTAGGTTGGGGTTCACCCAACGTTACCACTAGGTCTCGAATCAGAAATGAAAGAATCTTCACATCGACCAGAGACAAGCCATCAACAAAAATAACAAGACTAAGCAATAGTATAATTACGTCAAATAGAGAACAAATGGAAACAAACACACCTTTGAGAGCAATAAGATATACATCATCAACGCAATCCTGCCAAACAGAGGCACAAATTCTGGAAGAATTTAAAGAGAACGAAAAAGACTCAACAGAAACTCCGCAAGAAACAGCCCAGGAGGAAACAACAGAGACAAACTCACCAGCACCATCTGAATATGAATTATACCATATTGAAAAACTGTTCGACACTCTGGAAATCAACATAAACAACCAACATGGTCGCGAAAAGAAAATGTACAGTCTCCCATCAGCACAAAGAAAAGCTTGCCACGAAGCTCTTCGGCAGTTAAAACAAATTATGGACAACTCAAATGTTCAATCATTCTGCAGTCCGAATATCACCCTCAACTCTATAGACGATAGCTTGAAAGTCATATCAAACAAATTAGATCATATTAATCATGCCAATCCTGGTAACAGTGATAATGTTCAACCACAACTTCCTCCAAAGCCTATCATCATCCCAGCTTTTTTTTTTCTTTTTTTTTTCTTTTCTTCCAGACGTGGACACGTACTTAGGTTTGCAAAACTCTTAACCGTATAGTCCACGTCTGGACGACAGTCTAGCTCGCACAAAACTCGGCACAAAAGTAAACCATTACAAAGTTCATAACTGCACAATAAAGATGATACAGATGACAATAAAGATGACAATAATGCGTAAATTTATTTAAAAAAAAATTGAAGCAAAGAGAACAATAAATGAAGCGAATTTTGTTATATACATAATAATTAAAAAAAAGGAGCAAAAAGAAAACAAATAAAGAAAAAGTAAACGAGGACGAAATGTATAATGAAGGACAAAATCAAAAACTGTTAAACATTATCAAGATTACATAAAAAGTCAGGTTTAATTAAAATTTTAATAAGGAGTCGTTTTCTGCTAGAAAATTCATTACGTTAATTAATTTAGAGCTTAATGTTTTATTTGTAAGAAAGTTTTTTTGCCAAATATGTAAATTATTAATGTTTGAAAGTCGTGTATGCCATGATATTGTGTAAAGACAAGTTGATAAGTAATGCTCTGGTGTACCTGGTTGACCACAGGTACAAAGGTTTGTATCCGAGATATGAAGGTAATGAAAGAAAGAAGGAAAAGGGCCGTGACCTGTTAGGAACCAGATGACTTGTTTAATTGGAATTGAATTAAAGTAGTTGACATTATTGATGATGTTAAACAGACGTCATCCCAGCTACGGAAAATTGTCCAATTAATGTCATTCTGGAAAAAATTACTAAAACCAACTCGAAACTACGTGTCAAGAAGTTTTTCAAAAACAGCCATCTTGTGGAATTGAAATTCCACAATGATCATCAAAAAGTCATAGCTCTCCAAACTATACATGAGACTGGTTTATCGTATGTTGAAAAAGAAAGGCTGTTACTCTCTCTGATAATCCTTAACGCACCATTAGATTACAACGTAGACGAGATCCTAGAACTTTTAAAAGAAAACGGCACTTACAACAACAATGTAGACATCATTCAATTCATAAATACATTGCCGCACAAACATCAACAAAATAAACAACACATCATAGTTAGAGCCTCGCATCGTATCGCAGTTCAACTTCTCAAACTTCACTATTTCTTCGCAGGACAAAATAAATGTTTCATAAAAAAACGAATAGTACTTCAACGATGTCGTAACTGCCAATCACTAGGACATCATCAAAACCAATGCCAACAAGTATTTCCTACCTGTGCTAAATGTGGTATAAACGGTCACATGGAAGAAAACTGCGACTCAGCCGAGGACTTATGTATAAACTGCTCGGACTCAAATAAACACTCCGATTCTCGATATGACTGTACCCATAAAGCCTCCCACTCTACTTGTCCCACTTACCTATCAGAACTTCAACGCCTTAAAGCCAACTACAACTTCAATTTCAACTTTTAGGCGACATTTATCTTTTCTCACATTTATTTATTTATTTTCCATTCAATATGTAACCATTTTACAGATTTTCTACTTTAGTCACTTTTACGGCCTTTAAGTTTATTTTGTTTTTCTTTTTGTACTTCTTTCTTTATTTTTTTATTATGTGTAATTAACTTGTATTATATTTAATCCTTGTATTTTTAAACATTGTGACTTTGTAAATATCTAAATTGCCAATAAATTCTTGCTGACTGGGCTCGTTCCTAGGCTGGTGTGGAGCCGAACCAATAGCCAAGCTTTGGGCTACATGGTAAAGGGTCCATAATGACCTAGGTACATGTCCAAAGCTTGGAGAAAAAAAAGGAAAAAAAAGGCAATGTCACCCCATACCATCACACCAGCTGTGGGAGCGATGTGTCGCTGTACAGCAAAGGCAGGATTTAGGCGTTCACTACGGGGTTTCCACAAGCGAACACGATTGTCATCACTGCTGAGATTGAATCTGGAGATTCGTCGCTAAAGACGACCTGGTTCCATTCCGCTGCAGTCCAGTTTCCTCGTGCACGGCAAAACTCCAAACGGAGGCGTCGATGGGTGGGTGTCATGGGCAGCACTCGAATGAGCTCCGCGATACTAACTGTCCTTCAGCCAGGCGCCTTCGTATGGCTCGAGAAGACACAGGGGCCCCTAGTGAAGGTGCTACTTGTGCCTAAATGGCTGCCGATGAAGCACTTGGCCGTACGCGTGCATTTTTTACGATGTGGCGGTCTTCTCGACGACTGGTCTGTCGAGGATGTCCTGGCCTGATCTTCGTGTACATGACATCTCTCGAATCCACTGGTCCCAACACCTCCTTACAACACAATCAGAGCGGCCTAATTGACGAGCTACTCGCCTAGCTGACCACCCAGCTTCCATCATCCCGACGATTCTCCCCCTCTCAAACTGCGACAACTGCTCAAACTGTCTTCGAACACGGCGTAATGGCATGTCTACCTCAGCTCTTCCTTTGTAAATGATTCAGCACACTCAAATAAGCTTTGGTTACCTGTTTTATATTCCACGGAGTACGGCGTTCTACGCCCTCTACCGGTTATACGTATTGCGCAACCACGCTGCTTTTCTAATCATTTGCATATCACCCCGACATGTACCTTCATTGCAAGTTTCGTTACGATCCCGCAATTATTTCTTGGTGCGCTAATTTTTTTGTCCATGAGTGTATATAAATATATATATATATACATACACACACACTCGAGAGCTATGACCCCTGTTCGCTGTCGCTCACCAATCCCGATGATTGCTTCGCAATTATTGTCATTTCTTGACAGAAAACAGTTTTTCTACTAGAATTAAAGTTATTCCCTTAACATATATGTATTAAAAGAAATTCTGTTTGCTTACTGTTCTGTTCTGTTTGCCGCCACTTTCCTCCACGTCCAAATCTTATCATCTTTTAGTATTATGATTATTTAGACCTATTGCTAAACAGAAGTACTTTTTCTAAGTAATCATTTTTTAAAATAATAATTATATTGTTATAACAATATAAGGTTATAACAATATATCGCTCAAACAAATTTGATGAGTTTTCAACCGTATTTAATATTTTCCCTCACCAAATGGGCGGATATATTAAATACTATTTTTGTTTGCATCTCATCGTGCATGAATCTGATCATTAAGTTATAAATCATTTAACAGATCTCTTTAACTGTAATTTATTAAAGTATATTAATGTTATTTGCTCAATAATAATAAATGTAAAATGGTTAATAAGATTTGACGACCTTTGTAGTTAACTTTGTCTTAAAATGTAGCGCAGAATTACATTATAATAATTATACAGAAATACAAATTTTCTCTTAGTTTTGAATTGAATTGAAAAATTGAATATAAACCGTACTAATAGCAGTACAGAAAATAACTTTAAATTAGGGATACAAAAGTCTTTATTCGCGATCGCAACGCTCGAGTACGCCGTCTAGCGGGAACCTGTAAATATCAGACATTAATTTATCACGTTTTCATTTAGTTCCATCAAAGTCATTGACAGAATCAGACGCCATTTTTTAGCAGCAAATAAGAAACAAAATTTCCCTAAGGAAAAGGCCGAAAAACTTGAAAAAAATCTCCAGATTATTAATAAATCTTTCAGGAACAGAACACGCCAAACATTTGAAGAAAAATTCCTCAATAATTTTTAATTTCTATTATCAACAAACTTGCAACTGATGACTTCCGATTTCAGATACTGTTACAGATGTGTGTATTTAGGTAAAATGCATTTCTTCTGTCTTCCATTCATTACGAATTAAAGTGAAGTCAACATTGCTTTCGTCATTCCAGTGAATAAATATGAATTCAGAACATACAGAATTGTAATAGTTATAGCATATTCTTCTTGATGGCAACAGCTCTTCGAGCAAGTAGGTTGTGTTTTCGTTAGCGAGATTTGTTTACGTGTAAAAATGCAGTAAATAGTCAATTCTGAGGAATAATTTGTGTATTAAAGTGTTTAATATCGTCTGAGAAGCATATCGAGGTATAAATTTGCAAATTTGAATAATAATTAGTGAAAATATTGAACTTGTGTTATTCGCGAGACTTAACATGGCGGTAAACTAAAGTGGGTGTTTCCCGGTCATGTGAATTATTGACGTGGATATCTGGTTGATGCTGTTTAAACACTGCCAAGGTGAATATAGTGATAAATAATACCTTAAGATTGATTGTGATTGTGATATTTGTGGTTAATGCAAAGTGAATGTTAGATGCTTTGAGATAGTGATCTGTAATACGTCAGTGAATACGTGTGACGTAATAGCGGATACAATAAACGCTGAGTAAGTACTTTCTGAACTATAATTAGTGATACTTTTATTGTGCGGCAGGAGTGTACAACAAATTGGTTTTTTATATTGGATTTGATATACAGACGTCACAGTGACTTATTGCTTTTAATTCTTTTGCATTTTATCTGAACTTTCTTGTAAAGAACTTTTAACTTCTGCATTATTACTTTTAATGTATTTATTTTTTACCAGTGATTCAGATTTCTTTGCTGTTCATTTTTAAACTGGCTTTCATTGATTTCTATGATCGGTAAAATTTGTTTTGATTGGGAGTTGCTTTTGCTGCATAGGTGGCTCTTGGTCTGGGCTTTGGGGGCTGTGGTGGTAGGTCAAGTACTACTAGCGACCCAAGCTGGTCTTGGGTGTAATTCATTTTGGGATTTTACTCAATATTCAGGCCTCTTTTGGGTCAGGGTTTTATTGCTTTTGCTGTTAGATGTTTTTACACACACTCTATTTTAGGGGAACTGTAATACTTAATGGCAGTTCACTTATCGATTTGGTTTTAAGCCGAGTTACAACTGATCAACCGTTCTCGGAAAAGTTTTAGCCTCAATTTTTTATTCCTCTTAACTGTTGCCTCACTTTATTGGGCCCAGTTGGCGGGAGATTGGCCATTGCTCTGAAATGTCAAACGGCCAGAGGGACATGAACTCGGAGAATGAGGATGAATATGAGGATATTGGGGATTCCACGAATAATCCCTCAGTCTCGCCTGCTCTTGACATACAAGAAAGAATCTTTTTAGTGCTGTTCAAAGAGAAAAGCAAAATTTCACATGGAGATAGGGACTTGGTCGTCGGGGCTATCAAGGAACTCATGACCCTTATAGCTACACAAGATACAGAGATTGCAGTCCTTAAGACAAAATTGGGGGATCTGTGTAATATGAATCAAACAGTTTTAGATCCAATTATAGATGATAATACAAGACAGAATCGAAGAACCAGACTATCATACGTAGAGGCTTTGAATTCCAGCCGTTACAGAGATGCCCAGAGACAAATACCCAAGAAAGAACACGTAGTTATCATCAAACCAAAGTCAGGTGAAGGTACATCAGAGAATACGAGGGCAGCTCTCTTGGCTAGCATGAACCCTGGTAACCTTCGAGTCGGAATTAGAAGGATAACAAATGTAAGAGAAGGAGGTATCCTCATCGAAACAGACTCGGAAGAAGGGCTAAACAATATGAAGAGGGAGATTGAGAAGGGCAGGTTTGGAAGTGAGTACTCTTGCTCTCCACCAAAACTAAATGGCCAACCTTTATTGTGTTTGGGATTGAGGACGACATCAGTAACGAGGAAGTAGCTGAACAGCTGAAGGGACAGAACATTGAGCTTGAAGAGGGAGAAGTGAGAGTGAAGGCCAGACTAAAATCGAGAAATGGTAGGTCCCACAGAATCATAGAAATCGAGCCGAAGCTGTACAGAGACATTAGGTACCGAGAGAAGTTGAACATGGGTTGGCAGAGATACAACTTTGCAGAATCACACGGGGTAAGGCAATGCTACAAATGCGCAGGAATTGGCCATATGGCTGCGGAGTGTAAGGAAAAGAAGATCTGTAGGAACTGTTCCTCAGATGGCCACAAAGAGAACGATTGCAGAGAGGGGTCCTACTGTAGTCACTGCGACAACGCTAACAACAAATATAGGCTAAGACTCGAGGTGGACCACTCCCCCTTCGATAGGGCATGTCCGCAATATGAAAGGGCGAGGCAGTTCCAAATAAAAAGGACAGATTATGGACAATAATTTATCAACCGTTTTAAACTTTGCTCATCTTAATCTCCACCACACTCCAATTGCCAACATTCAGTTTAACGAAGATTTAATCAACAGAAATATTGGCGTTGCAGGGCTTAACGAGCCATATTTTAATAGTGACAGCATTATTACAGGTTTCTCAAATGCGTTTAATTTATTTTATTCTAAAAACAGGCCAAGAGCTGCTGTTATAGCTAGTTCCCAGGTTCAGAATGTATTTGCAGTGTATGTATCAAGAGATATTTGTTCAATTGATTTTATGTTTAACGGTTCGAACTACAATTTTATTTCGGCTTACTGTCCTCCAAATGATTGTATTGTTTCCTTTCTTAGCTGCCTTGAACCCTTAGTGGGTGCTGCGGGGAGCAGGCGTATGGTGCTCTGCGGTGACCTCAATGCAAAGTCTACAGCTTGGGGACCCAGTGGGAATGCCAGGGGAGATGCGGTCGTGGAATTTCTCGACAGACATAACTTGTCTATTGTTAACGATCCTGACTCGATTCCCACCTTTTCATCCACGTTGGGACAGAGTTGGATAGATATAATTGCGTGTAACTTTTCAAGCCTAAAGAATTTCGAGGTCCACGACGGCGTCTCATGCTCGGATCACGAGTTAATAACTGCCTCTATTGTTGAAGAAAGACCAATACTTGCTAGGAGCAGGAATACTATTAGGTTCGGGAACCTTGACTGGCTATGCTTGAGATCAAAACTGCTTCAGATTACTGAGGTGTACAACCCTGCCCTTCTCGCTAACACCAAGGATATTGACGATTTTATTGAGCAGGTCACTAGGGATATTAGGGACAAATGTAATAGTACAAGAATCCGGGCACCCAGGCGAATACAACAACACGCTCCCTGGTGGACCCCAAGTCTGGGTTGTATGAGGAAAATGGTAAGGGCCCTGAGGAGGCGCAGTCAGGGTGAAACAGACCCAAATCTTAAATGTGAACTTAGGATTAGATTTAAGGCTAACCTGGCGAGGTATAAAAAGGCAATCAGACAGGCTAAAACTATACATCTAAGAGAGTATATCAATAACTTGCCAACCGATCAGGCCTTCTCGGTGCCATACAAAATTGCTAATAACAACGTTAATATTAGGCAAACTTATAATCCTATTAAATTTCCAAACGGCATCACTGATTGCTATAATGAGACAATAGCACCACTCCCGATCGTGGAGCACCACTTCCCGAGCACTCAGGAGGACAGTGTGCCATTTCGTCCCACTGGCATAGATGACCCTGACTTCACTCTTGATGAGCTGGGACTGGTTATTGGGAGACTCAAACCGGGGAAATCACCGGGCCCTGATGGCATACCAAATGAGATTTTTAAGGAGCTATTTATTGTAAACAGCAATTGGCTTTTATTGCTTTTTAATTTATGCTTAAATTTGAGATACTTCCCGATCCCCTGGAAAACAGCCAGAGTCGCCCTGATACGGAAGACTAACAAAGATTCTAGAGACCCAGGTTCCTACAGACCAATCTCACTCCTCTCGGTCTGGGGCAAGATTCTCGACAAGATGCTAACTAAAAGAATAACATTTCATCTTGAGAATAATAATTACCTAAATAATAACCAGTTCGGCTTCAGATCTGGGAGGAGCACTGAGGACGCAATAAAAACAGTTATTGAGATCGTTACAGAAAACAAAACAAGGGGTAAACATACGGTAGGGGTGGCTCTGGACATCAAAAATGCTTTCAATAAAGCGGATTGGGGGGTTCTTAAAGCTAATATCAATAACCTAGGCATCCCGGACAATATTTCGGGTTCTATCTTTAGTTTCCTGAATTCTAGGAAGGTTATTTTTAATGATGATGCTGGCGAGCTTGTCATGGAAAAGCAGATCAATATTGGTGTGCCACAGGGCTCTTCCCTGGGTCCGGTCTTGTGGCTCATTGTCATCGATACCATTTTTAACTTTTGTGACTGTATTGATTTTACACACTTCCCTGGCTTTGATTGCTTAGATTTTAGGCTAATTGCTTTCGCGGATGATGTCTTCGTGCTGGTCGGTGGCTCGATCTTCTATCATTTTGATGCCCTGGTGACTCACATCCTTACCAATTTATTAGCCTGGTCCGAGCAAAATAAACTTGAATTTAGTCGTGAAAAGACACAACTAATTACATTCCCGAAAAACAATAAAAAGGTTGCTAGACTTCCCTGTATTAAGCTACACAGAAACGATAATAGTAATATTAAAAACACACAAACACTCAAATACTTGGAAGTCCTGCTCGACCCGGGCTTGACGTGGATCCCCCATCTTAACGAGACTAGAGATAAGATCCAAAGATTCAATCAGGGGATAAGGAGAGTTGCTAGGGCAACCTGGGGGCTCAGCCCATTTATACTTAAACGAATCTACCTCCAGGCGAGCGAGCGTATTATTTTGTATGCAGCCAGTGTCTGGTACAGAAATAACACAAGGATGAACGAAAAACTTAAATCAATCCAAAGGATCCCTCTACTTACCATTACCAAGGCGTACTCGACAGTTAGCTCTGAAGCTATACAGATACTGGCTGGCATTGTCCCAATTCACCTAAAGATCCTCGAGGACATTATTATCAAAAGGATGAGATGGGGTTGGAGGACGGATGATTTGGTTCATGTTTTCCCAGAGTGCTCTACACAGATTATTAATTTTGATACTCCAGCCCCACTGCACCCATCTAAGTATCGCTCCTTGCCCTGGGGGTATGATTTCCCAAAAGATCAGGGTTTGGAGATTTTCACCGACGGCTCTAGGATGGAGACTGGCAGCGATAACACCTTCAGAACTGCTTTTGCATTCGTTGTCTATTTTAACGGAGTAAAAACACATCAGGTCTCCACTAGGGTCGAAGATAACACTAACATCTTTATTGCTGAACTGCTGGCCATCAAATCGGCGCTGCAATGGCTTCAAAACAACAACATTACAGAGGCAACTATTTACTCAGATTCTCTTTCATCGGTGGAACTCCAAGGGCTGAGGACCCCAAAACAGGTTAAGAGTAAACTAAGGGATAGTATCCTTATTAAATGGGCAGAGGAGTGGAGGAACTGTCCAAAAGGGAGGCAAACCTATGATCTCATTAAAACACCATCAACTAAAAGGTTACTTACAAACTTTTACCTAAATCAATTCATTACTGGCCACGGAGTGTTCGGAGTGTATCAAAAAAGGTTTTTCAACAAAAGTGGTATCTGTCAATATTGCACGGAAGAACAAACCATTCACCACCTACTTTTTGATTGTGCACGCTTCCGGGCACTCCGAGGGGATATCTTTACTAATAAAACTGAGCATCAGATCTTCTCAAGTAATGACTGCAAAAATATCGTCAAGGAAATCATCAGGGTCACACTAGAAGATCTACTAAAAGTTAATCAGGTCTAGTCTCACTGGCCCTCCTCTCCAGATCTTCATTCGTTCCCCCAGTAGAGCCATCGGCCGGCATCCGGGCACGCTTGCTTTTACTTTGTGTGCCTCTTGTGTTTTAATTTCTTGCTAGTCTTGACTTGTATACCTCTACGGCCCTGACTTGTTGCTGGTTTTAACTTTTAAATTTTAAATCTTTCGAGCGCATGTAACTTTTTTGTATTACCACTGGTTGGTTTTATTTTCATGAGTCCCTATTGATTCATGGTTTTAACTATCTTGATCACTTTGTACCCCTTTTGGCTTGTTATTGCTCTTTTAACTTGTCGTTGTTATATATTTTTAACTTTCCCATTTTGGCTGTGTATTGCCAGTGTTTTATTTCTTGTGAATGTTTTGGGTGCTTCTTATGGCAGCGAGGCACGGCCATAATAAGGGTCTGTAGACCTAATATAAGGATCTTTTGATTCGACTGTCTCTTGCTCAAAACACAACCAGTTTTTACTTACTTTATCGCTATGCATTGTTCTTTATCTTTCTTGTGTATTGTAAATTTTGTATCTGATGGCCTGTTGCCATCCATCCACTTGATGTAAATTTTGTATTTTGTATTTTTTGTATTTTGTATTTTTTGTATTTTGTATTTTTTGTATTTTGTGTTTTTAATGCCTCTCCCGTATGCCCATAGATGGGCGGGTCGGGGACATACAATAAATTTTCTTCTTCGTTATAGAATAGTATATATTTCTGTATCCATATAATTCGGAAAATAACAATAAAAAATTTTCCAAGTTACTTGAAATAGTGCCATTTGTGCTGATTCTTAATTAATTTTAATCGTCTTCTTGGTAAGTACTTTTTAGTTTTGAAAGAATAAGTTCAACTAGAATTCAGCTATTCTGCTTTTAGCTACATATTCAAATTCACATCAATTATAAAATTTTGCTGCGTAGTATGTTATCTAAAAGTAATGAAGGGATAAACTATGTATCTATTATTTGAGAATAAAGTTTTCAAACAAGGAACTTATCATTTTGGAAATCTCCGGGAATTATAAATCAGGTAAGTGCAATGATTTTTACAATAAAAAATTTGCTTGTAAATATTATTTTTTTTTCATTTGATGATGGTTCTCTACAGAATGGTTTTTTACGTCTGATTAAGAACTATAAGAATAATAAAAAAAGAAACAATATGAAAGTTTTTATTTCAATGTAAAGAATTCTTAAAATCGTTTTTTTATCCTAAGAATTCTTTATTTTCCGTTTTTTAGTTTATAATTTTTTGATAAAAATTGTTCTCAAAATACTTTTTTTGAAAAATTAAATGGTATAGCATTATGTGTTTATGTATACTTCTTGTATATTCCAATGTTTGAAGTAATATGATTCAGAAAAGTATGGAATAAAAATTCGGTACTTACGTATTAACGCCACCGCCGCTACAGATATGGCGGTTTATAAGTGCCGCCAATCTACACTTAAAATTTTTGCGACAATTCATAAAATAAAACACTTTATTTAATATCAAAATAGTCAATCGGATTTCGGTGGAAAATGAGCCGATATAGAGTTTAGCATAGATTCAAAACAATCATATCGCCATATGATTTTTGATAAATAAGATTCCAAATGAAATAACATTTCCAAAACGTACGTTTACCAAGATAAAGTTTTATGTTGTGGGAATTGGTACATTTTCGTTTTTTCGGTAAAATATTTCCCTCCTGAAAAAATAAAATTGCATCTTGTTTTGTTTTTGGCAAATCCCAAAGACGAATATTCGTAGCACTAAAAATGGCGACAAAAAAGAATTGTTTTTTTTTTTTGTTTTTGTTTCGTCAGCATTCTTTATTTTACGTTTCTTAGTTTCTAAATAATGATTTTTATTGAAACTTGAAATTTTTTGATAAAAATTGTTGTCAAAAAACTTTGTTTACAAAATTAAATTTCATAAAATTATGAGGCTTATGTATACTTTTTGTTAATTTTAATTTTTGAAGTAATATGATTCTTACAACTATAGAATGTAAAGTTTAAATGGGCCTTTCATGTTATATCATTAAATTTAGTAATACTATTTCTCGGGCATTAGGTTTTAACTCTTATAAGAATATACATATTTTTGTCTGTTAATGTACAAATATTTTTCCAATGTGTTTTGGATATTCCTTCTCTAATAAAAAGAGATACCATTTTGTTTTCGTTTGCATAAGAAAGAATATCAAGCATTTTTCTTTTTTAAATTTAATTAGCCACAATAAAGAAGGAACGTTGCAATGCTACGTGCTACATTAACGACGTCTCTAGAGTAACTGAATGACTGTTCATATAGAAATCGCAGGTATTAGTCTCATACAACAACGCCCCCTATAGTTCGCTGCGATCGCGAATAGAAAATTAATACCTTTACCGACTTTTATTAGTTTTAAGCTGATGACAACCAAAACAATCTGGAAATGAATGAGGAAAAACTGGATCCTACCACGTGATTTTCCGGCCAATAAAAATGCACAGACAACAATGTAAAACTAGTACACCATCATTAATCATACTCAAAACAAAATAAAAATTTCAACAAATTTTAGCTGGTAAGTTTAGTTGCAACAATTCAGCAGACAGCATTATTAAAAATTATTACTTTTTTACACTCATGAGATCTCAATTTTGCTTGGCTGTTTTGTGCGTTACTAACCGCAAGTCTTCTGTGATTGGCTATGTGTTATCATTTCACTTCTTATATTATATATATATATATATATATATATATATATATATATATATATATATATATATATATATATATATATATATATATATATATATATATATATATATATATATATATATATATATAGTAAAGCTGAGCACCACTTTTCGTAGTCTGCAAATTCATAAAATTGTTCATACCATTGTTTGGGGCAAAATAGCTCGAAATTTTTTACAGTGTACGCCACTGTTGCTAATTATTAAGAAATGATGATAGAAGATGAACTTGTAGTGTCACTACAATTATTCAACTCAAATTCACTAGCAAATAAGACGTGTTAACTCGACTCTATGTAGGGGTACCTTTTCATAGAGGAGGGTTGACATGGGTGACCTTCGGAAGTGATGTGAACACGCCTACTTCGCCTTGGCAGTAACGCTCCCTTCGATACGGAAATGCCTACTTCGATGGATGGTTCATATTGAACAGTTGACTTGCTACTTGGGACTGCGACTTTGCCATCGTCACGCTGTAGCTTTTCAGTTTCGATCACACACAACGCATACACTCGACTGCTAAAGGCAACTCAGGAGAGACCGTGAACTTAATACAGCTCTCCCGGCTTCTCACAAAACAGCAATGAATCAACTAGTGGTATCCGTTCATTGAATTCTATCACAACTATAATTCTGGTGGGAGAGTACTGTAGTGTATCTACCACTGCAATTATTCTACTCAAATTCACTAGTATATAAGATTCACTAGTATTCTAGATCAAATTCACTAGTATTAACTCGATTCTATGGTGAGGTAACTTTTCATAGATGAAGGTTGACATGGTCGAATTCTACAATCCCCACAAACTACCCAACTTCAACATCTATCCATACTTACCACTATTTATCAAAGGTTATTATTTTGCTGAATACATTTTTCGTAAACTTTCACAAGCAAAATATTATTTTTGTTTCAACTGTTAATGAACAGCAACTTTCACTTCTACTTACATCCTTTGATGTGAAGATAGAAGTGAGATGTTTGTAATAAAACCACGTCTTATCTGGGGACTCGGTATATTCATCCACTTTTAGATGCACGTAGATAATTTTTTTACAAAATTTTTTCCGCACATGCGCTGTTTAAAGCAACTACTTCAATTACTGTTATCTGGCGCAGATATTATTATTATTTTTTTTAATTTTAAAGCAATAATTTCGTTATCAGTTTAAAGCTGATTCAAACGCTTTGTTTAATTTTTTTAAATATTTATGCTATAGCAAAAGTGGCACTAGACCTAGTATATATTTCGGACATTTACCAAAGGTCAAGTCATACTAGGTCTGGTTAAGTGCCATTGCCCGGTATATCCTACACTGATGTTTCTTTAAGGTCAAGTGCCACTGCCCGGTATACCCTACACTGATGCTTTTTTAAGGTCAAGTGCCACTGCCCGGTATACATTTGCCCGGTATACCCTACACTGATGTTTTTTTAAGGTCAAGTGCCACTGCCCGGTATATATTTGCCCGATACTCCAAACACTGATGTTTTTTTAAGGTCTAGTGCCACTGCCCGGTATACATTTGCCGGGTATACCCTACACTGATGTTTTTTTAAAGTCAATTGCTATTGACCGATATATATTTGCCCGATACTCCCAAACACTGATGTTTGTTCTAATCTATCGTCTGTAAGTATTAAAATATCGAATAAATGTAATTATATCCACGAATAAATTAATATCAAATCGGATGTAATAAATATTTCGGACATTCACCAAAGTCACTAATTTGATTGTCAACATTCACCGGTGATAGTTAACAACCACCGATTTCGGTCATTCACAGTAACATGCACATCATTTACATAATAACCTCATCAGGACGATTATTTGATACTTTGCCTAAATAGCATACGGCACTTCAAAAAATAAAAATAATTGGTTTTGTTGGCGATGATCTCGTAAGGCGATAAAGAATCATGCATTGTACAGGTAAGAAAGATATTAACTTCGAAGGAAAAGGGGATGAATAACCCAAGGAACCGTCTTTTCTATCTTTATTTTAAAAGAACTAAACAATCCGTTACTTTTCACACGTGTTTGTTAATGCACGCGCTTAATCTTAGTCCTGAACATCATGCATGCATGACGTTCAAGATTAAGTATACATTCGCTTATAATTAGGTTTTTCTTATGCTTCTATTTTTCCTTCGCTTGCATGTAAAAATTTAACTTGCGGATTCCACTCCCTACTCACCAGAACCGAGTTGTGCTGCAACTACTTCTTGATTCACCACAACTTTTTCTCGACCACCTACTTATTGTCAAACTTACTAATTACAATTTTTAAGAGAAAAATGCTATAAAAGTGTCTGAAAATCCTAATTTTGATGTGACAAAAATTTCACAGCAAAACTATTTTAGACGAACAAATTAACACATTTTTTCAACGAAAAAAGAAGAAGGGAAGAGTGAGAAAAAAAAGCTCAATTTTTCAAATTTTTGGTGATTTTAATAAGGGAACATCCACCTGTTAAAAGAATTTAAAAACACATCAACTGCTCAAAACTTTTTAAAAATTACGAATAAAGTAAAGTCAAAATTTAACACTAAATCATGACTTTATTAAAGGATTATCCTTTAATTGGAAGAAATATAGCTTTCTTAAGAATAACATTGCAAAATGGTGTTCAAAATTAAGAAAATAAGATTTGAACAAAATTAAGATTTGAGCTATTACCTTTATGAAGATATCACCAATTATACTTCTGGTTATTTTACACAGTTGTTTATATTCCTCCGCTAAAGTTCCTAATATCTCCAAGTTGAAAGTTCCTTATAAATTGTTTGCATTTCATAGACCTTTTTCCCGTTTGATAGTATTATTTTCTTTTCAAGTCTTCTAGAATGCTTTTAATATTTTTTAAGGCAATGTTCTACCATTCTTTGCTTTTTGTAAATCCCTTGCAGTTGCGTAAAAAAAAACTGAAATGAATTTTAGTATAGAAATATTTCACAAAACTGAAACAATAACATTTAATTTCCAATTGAAATTCATTTAGTGTGCGGATACGCCAAAACGTTTTTATGAATTCGCTCAATATTGATCACAGCTTTAAAAACATTTTCCCTTTCTTCAAAATTTATAAAAATCCAATTTATAAATTCATCGAATAATTTAAATTTTTATTGACTAAATTGGCTTTAATATTTAGCTGATTTTTAATTATTTAGCTGATAATAAATTTTTCAGCCGCCTCGTTCTTACAATCATAATTTCCTAGATATGTTCCCATGAAATGTAAATTTTAAAGAGTTTAAAGAACTTTAAAGTTTCAAGAATTATTTTGAGCAAGTAATGATTGAATTAAAATAAAAAAATTATATTTTTAAATTAGCATTAATAAAAGTGACTGCATAGTCAGTCACATTTGAAAGTAGTTTCACCACCGGCTCGCTCACGCTCACTAACTCCTGTGACTACTTTTCTTTCTTCATTATTTTTATTAAAAGTCGATATGTTGCACAAATCAAAGAACATTTTGCTTATTAATTATATAATTTTTCGAATCTTCTGAAAAAGCACTTTGTTAATTTGTCAATCGTAACGAAGAGGCCGATTACCTGGACTTGAAAAATAATCGAGTGTATTTGAAAAAAATTAAATTTATGAATACATGATGATTAATTTTTCTTGTTAACGAGAATATTATTATGGCAATTAAAGTGGGAGAAGCTTTTTATCTATCTTGAATAATATTTTCATTAAAAGACTTTAAATACGAACTTTGAGATTATATCCGACAACATTATTATTTTTCTTTCTTTCCTTTTCCTTCTTTTCCTTTTTTCCGTTATTTCTGTCATCGACTAAAGTGTGAACTTAAAAAATAAAGATTTCCAGAAATATAAATATATTTTTCAACAGTAATGTATATTTCATATTTAAAGTGTAAAAGAGTTTTGAAAAAATTTCACGAAAAATTCCTTTTCAATCGTAATATATTTTAAACAAAACATACTAGAAAAATAAATAAAACAAAAATTCGTTAAATAAAGACGGTTCTTTTAGCACTTGCAAGATTAACTTAGCAATTCCATTTCCGCGGGATGTAACTGGTTGAACATTTATCTACACTTCAAATTCCCAGGTCTTAAAATTTTTACGCTGCAAAACTTAAGGAAGCGTTAAAAAGTTGAATATATGAATCACGCTATCACACTTGCAGAACATAATTGTTAGGTACAAAATCTGTGACAAAGTTTCTTCTTTTTTAAATGTAGGAATTGCGTTGTGAAATTACCTTAATGTTCGGGAAAAATAAATTTTGATTCAACATTAGAGAATAATTGTTTCGTTTTCTTGCGATTAATATAAATTTCATATCTGTCCCATGCTCATGCAGACTTGCCAAGTGCCCGAAGATCAGATAACAATTTTAATCAATTTGTTTATACTGTAATTTGGACTAGAATTTATTACATTTGAAATTAATTTTCTCTATCTAATAAAATAATTATTTAGAGGTATTATACATAATCTTCGATGTTTATGGTATAGGCTTCACGTGCACTATCATGTCCCTGGTTTATTCATAGTTAAGAAAATGGTATAACTCATAATGAACGACTATTAGTATTTTAAACAAAAATGTATAAAAGCAAAATATTGACTACAATTCACACTACATACAACAATTCATTCCACTTAATTCAATAATTCGAATAACATTATTAGAACCTTCAAAAATTCGGTGCTGTACCTACCTTATTAAAAAAAACAATTTTAAACAAATCTAGCAAAATATTTTGTGGGGAAAACGCTTATAATTTTATCAATAAGTTTGGCTTGGAGTTTTGAAATGAAAATCCATCACGCACGTGCTCAGTAATTGAGTGTGTAATTATTAGTTAATGAATATAATTTAATTTTATCTTTAGCTACTACATTGTTTCACATATTAAATATACTTTAAAACCAAAAAACGCGAATCACTAAGTGAAAAAAAAATTTTTTAAATTAAAAATTCGAATTAAAATGGGGATGGATCCATCGGTGATGAAGGACACCAGGCCTAATAATCCATTTTTGTTTCAAATAACATTATAAAAAGTTAGAAAAGTTCATATACAGTAATTTTAACGTTCTGCAGTATATTTAATGGAAGTTTTAATGTACAAAAATAGTCATTGTTTTCAGTAAAACAATCAATATATATACAAATGAATAAATGTGGATGCGTGTGTTTGTGTGCGTTCTTTATAGACTCCTACACCATCCTCCCGAACCATCCTATGAAACTTGGCATACAGATAGTTGAAAGCACAAGGAAGATAACTGTCGACGTTAGAACATTTTATGACAAACCGTTCGAACAGTATGAGCAAAAAACGAAATGGAATTCTTTGATAGGTTAAGCGTTAGCCATTGTTTTAAATTTAATGATTCAGTTTTCCCTTATTTCAATGATAAGATCAGTGATAATTGCTAGATTATAGCTCTATTTGATCAAGAAGACTTTCAAGAAACTTGTAAAGAATTAATACATGCTTTTAAAAAATTTAGAAAAATTGGTAAAATAAGAAAAATTAAGTCAGCAAAACTCCATGCGGTAAATCTGAAAAAACTCATTTCAAATAATACCTACCTTGAAGAAAAGAATATTAGTGATAAAAGAATACTAGTGTTAAGTAGAAATGAGAACCATTAAGCGGAATGTCTGCATAATTGGTAATTTTTTTATTTCATTTTCTGTTTATAAACAAGAAAAATGGAAAAAACAAGAAAAGGAGCATTAATGGGACTGAAATATGGCAGGATTAAAACCGTAGAACCGAAACATCCAGTTTTCGCACATATATGCAAAGATTTAATTTACAAACTTTGTACTTACCACACTCTGCTTCATAAACTGATGGAATTTCCATGTAAATAACTTCTTCAATATCTTTATGAAACAGTTTTAATGTCAAAAATGTTAACATTTAAATCAAGTTTAGCATACAATGCTGTTAAGGACGAACAACACAGTAACATTTTTTAAAAAATGAAAGTAGAATTTATAGCAATTTTCGGTAGTTATTAGGATAATTTTATTCCTATTAGGATAATTTTATTAAAATATGGAATAATTTGGAATTTTGGAAAATATGGAATTTCGTAATAATGTAAAAGTTACAAAAAAATATATCAGGCGCGGCGATCGATAGGACTCGCTGTGACATGTAAGATCACGTGAACTTGTGCGCTCAGTTGATTAATGGATTTTACTTACTCATATCTAAGCATTTTAGGAAATTACTATTATTTTAACTAGTTCAATGAAATAATTTGTTTATATTATGTAAAAAAATAATTGTAATATAAATAATTAAAATTCAATATAAATAGTTGAAATTGCAACTTGTTTAGCCGTAATGATTTTTAATGAATGTTTTAATGGGGTATTAATGAGGAACCTGCATGCTTTTTTTTTATGTTTTAAAATGAAACACAATGTCATTTTATAAAGATAGACACCAATTTCAGACCGGTGCGATAACAAGTTATTTTGTTATTAATAGTTGAAATCGCTCAATTAGCCCCGCCCACTAAATCGCTGCTAGGTTTCCCATCTGCTCTGATGACGTCACGATACAGTACAACCACAACTCCCATCATGTGAAACGGTGAAAGCATATGCCGCTCCAAGTATAAATTTTAAAAATTGGCTCCAAGCAAAAACTACAAGTGTTGCATTGTACCATGTGCAATAGTTCTACATTAAACGCGCAAAATAAATTATTTTTTAGTGTACCAAAAGAAGAAAAAAGACAAATTTGGTGCAAAGCCATCAAACGCGATGAAAAAAATACTCGCAAATTGTCTGCAACTACTGCTTTATACTGTTGCTAAGACCATTTTACAGTAACTTACTTAATTATAATTTAACTAGGAGGCTTCGCCCCCTGCTCGTTGGCGCTCGCCAATCCCCGAAACTGCTTTCGCAGTTAATTTCGGATTGCTTCGCAATCAAATGCTCGCTTTGCTCGCTTATTGGATACGTTCTTAACGTCTAGTTTTTGTATACTTTTTTGAATACTGAAGTTCCGAAAACTCTTCACTGTAGAAAATTCTAAACCTGTACATTTCAATATTACTTTGAAATTGCAGACAGTTCACATATTTTGCTTAATCACACTATTCTAAATTTCAGTTGTAGAGAAAAGTAACTGTTGTAAGTTTTGTTTTAAAGTCTTTCCCACCAGAGGGCTAAAGCCATGTGTTGTAAAACAATATGAAATAGTAGTCTGTCACTGAACGCCGGATGTAAAGCATCGGCTTCGATAAAGATAATTTTGTATTTTTAATTCTCTGAAGGGCGCCACCCTAATAATATGGAATTTGTGAAATAAATGTATATATTTTTGATTGTTGATGAAGCCCATCATTTTGTGTTTTCATCAGTGTTCAGAAGCAGAACAAATATAAGTTTTTTATTTTATCACAAAAATATAAAATGTCTAAAAAACAAAGAAAAGAGTAAGAAAATGAGTATAGTTATAGAAAAAGTTAAAATTATAATATAGTATTTGTCAGTTATATATATATATATATATATATATATATATATATATATATATATATATATATATATATATATATATATATATATATATATATATATATATATATATATATATATATATATATATATAATTGCATTTGGCGATTCAACACTAATAGAATTGAAGGATTTGTTACGTCAAGCGCTCAGGTATCATAATTTTGATCTAGTTGCGCTTCTATGTCATTTTGATTTATGTTGCTAAGTTAACTTTCAAAAAATTCTATGGCTGGCAACAGCATTTTTGTTTTTTAAGTTGTTTATTTTTATTTCTTTTAGAATTCGTTCTTTTTTTAGCGAAATGTTTTTTAACCTAACAGAATTCTTTGCCGACTATTCTCTGTATATATGAAGAAAATAAAGTAAATATTTAAGTGTTGTGAAAAGAATCTTATTTAGTTGTACAAAGTACTTCTTTAAAAAAGAAAACTGTTGCCACCGGCGGGAGAGAAATACAGTCAAAATTTGGGAGGCACGTAAGAGAATTATATATATTAAAATTCTATAAAATTGTTTCTCTGATTGATAAGCTTCTCTGAATGAATAATTCATTATACTGAATTTTAAAATGTTTTTGAAATGCTGTTCAGATCACTTTCTTTCTTTTTTTTCTTTCTTTATTCTTTAAAATGAAAGAATTTTATTCTGACAGAACAGTTGTGTACAGGTTCTTTTTTTTTTTAAAGTTAAAAAATAATTTCATTTGGAAGAAAAAATTATCAAAGTTAAAATAAAAAAGGAAAGGATTTTATATATAGACAAATATAAATAAAAATGAATCAGTATAAAAAAATTAAAAATGAATTTATTTTTTTCTAAAGTTGTTGAAAAAAAAAGTAGTTTCGATTCGACATTTATTTTACTTCATTATACTGAAGGGTTTTGAGTTAAAAAATAATTAATTAATTTTATCTGGATGAACAAATTATGAAAGTTAAAATAAAAAATAATACGGGTTTAGCTTTATTTACATTTCTTCAAAAAAAAAAAATCCTTAAAATATTTTAGAAGTTAATAATAAAAAGAAATTTTTCAAAACAATTTACCTAAATTCCAGGTCATATAACATTCATTCCATTCCCTCTAATTGGGATCAACTAATTAAATAAAAAACTTTCAAAACAGTTCAGACTCTTATATATAGACAAATATAAATAAAAATTAATCAGTATAAATAAAGAAAAATGAATTTATTTCAAAAGTTGTTAAAAAAATGTAGTTTCGATATTTATTTTTTCATTCCTCAATTTTATTTCATTATGCTGAAAGGTGCTTACATAAATTTTCTCAAGGAGGAAGATGCAACTGATATACACTACATATATATTTAAACTATATATAAATAATATAAGCATGAAAGAAAAACAATTTTTAAAAAATGCGGTTCAAATTAAAACGCCTTTGTAACACATTTTTAGATAGGAAGCTTTGGTTTAACTCCTCCCGTTCGCTGAGATACTGTATCCTGACGTCATAGCAAACCACGCCTCATTTTGTGTCACGTGACTTTAGTTTCGTTTTGGGCTAATTTTAAGTTAAGTTTTTTTTTAATATTCGGGTCAGTTTTTTTCATTCTGAATTGATTTTAGGGAGTTTTAAGATATAAACTATTCAAAATAATCAACATTCTGCGATTACCCGAAGCATGCAGGTTCCTCATTGGTATGGAACTATTAGAAGTAAATGTAGTTCCAGCAGCCTATGAATATGCAGCACAATTTCGGCTGCTACGCTAGAAACATATGACGCGTCGCATGAGTGTAGATCGATCTGAAAAAGGGCACTTGAGACTGCTGAAAATGATGGAGACTGATAGACCTGGTATTAATGCAATATGTTTATATGGAATATTCATCACAAAACTTTAAACGCACTTTACTCTAAACTATATTTATCTTACTTGCTGTAACTCTAACTAGTACATTTTCAAGCCGATTTATTTCAAAATGTGACGTAATGCTCTCTTATAAATATAGTTGACTAGTTTTGAGTAACTCTTGAACATGTATAACTTACTTTAAGTCTCTTTTTTTCAAAACATTGCCTTTTTGGGAAAAAAAATTACAAATATAAGTGCAACAGAAATTGCATTCATAAAATTAAAACGGAATCATATTTTTTACTAATGAGAACAGCAGGTTATACATATTTTAAAAAATGAGTTATAAACATTCTATTATAAAGAATAATCTTAATTTTAATAAATAATCTTAAATCTAGATATTCAAAATAATCTTAATTTTTAATTTGATGACATCCTGCAGAGGCAATAATTATTGGTTTGAATTTGGAAGAAAATGAAGCCAAAGTTTTTGTTTTATTTTGTTTTACTTGCTTTGGTAATGTCTCAATGTGATAATCCTTCTAAATTTTTCCCCTTTGGGAGCTCTTAGATCAGGTGAGTGTCGGCTCATTGTTTTACCAAAAAGTGACCTAAAATAGGGGGTTTACATGTTTTTTTTTTTTTTTCTAGTCAGCTCACAAACAAATTTCTGTTTGCAGACGTGAACCCAAAATTGGGTCGGCTATTCAACGACGGTTATAAAACAACACTCGGTATCGAAAAAAAATGCAAATAGAAAAGTTGTATCTCGGTAAATTTATCATAAAATTAGTACCAATACGATAAGTTTAGCTTTAAACATGATTACTTGACCTAACGTTACAGTTAATTAAAATTATCAACTTTTGAACAAACTTCATTTTTTGCTAAAATTACTGCCAAAATAAAGTTTAAAAAAAAACCTTTTCATGGCACTATTGTTTGAATCATTGCTGCTTCCATAAGGTTTTGACGATTCTTTTTCTCGCTGATAAGTAGCCAATTTAAATACCCCCTTTTGTAAATATTATTACCTTTACATAGATCCAAAAACTGAAAAGTTATTTTTGAGGATTAAGGAAAATTTCCAGAAAACTATTAGTTTTATTATAACATATTATATTTAATAGTTCGAAATCAAAAAAATTAGATACTGTATGACTTGTACTAACTGCCTTGGTCTACACAAAATTAAAATGATAGGGAAATGTTTTATAACTAAATGTGTTTAAAATTTTTTCAACACGTGAAGAAAAAAACACGATCAGATACTTATTAGTTCTTTTAAAAAGATCATTGATTTACTTAAATATCAGTTCAGTATTAATATATGTTAAATTCAAATATTCAATCGTAAAATTTGCTATAACTTTAAATATTTCAGAAAAAACCTGATCAAAGCCAAATAATTTGGCTGAAAGAGAGAGGTATGTAATAGTTCTATTTAAAACTAGCTGAATACCCGTTCTTCCTCACGGAGTGAATAAAAAAAACTCAATAAATCAGTATTGAGAAACACTACGAAATCCTGCTCGAAACTGAAAGGCATATACCGACACAATTAAAGATGGAAGAACCAGGTGAATGACATGTTTAGGGGAATTAATGAGTTATAGAAAATAACTTAAAGTGGTAGCGTCAATATGGGTAGGTTTAATATAACAGAACTGTCTTTGCTTTCCCTCTTTTCTTGATTTAACTAATCCATATAAGTTTTCAGTAAGCTTACACGATTTTTATTTCTAGTTGGGGAGTGGTAAAAAAATGTCACTGAAATGTCCCGAAAATGTCGCTTTCCTGGTTCTTCAATTAAGTTTTTCAATTAATAGAGCCAAAAAATTTTTTTTTAAAAATATAATATTATATGTTGTAATCGTCGGTGGCTTTACGTTATTGAAGTTAACAAACCTCGTTGGTTATAATTTCATGTCAATGGAATAAAGATAAAATGTATTCAGCATCACTTGGCATGATGCTATTGCTCGCTGACAATTTATGATAGCTAAAATTTACCACTATTAAGTGATTTTCTCAGGTACATAACCCTTTCGAGGGGCCGAAAAACACTTAATTCCAATGTACCGGTATTAAAACTGCTAAGTATTGGTGCAGTATTAATAATCACCAAATATACCAATAAAATATTTTATACCTACATTAGTATATTTGGTATTTATTGCATAGCCCTTCAACATTTCAGTTTATGCATATTTCACAGCAGCAGCCAACTAAAGCCGATTTTTTTAAAAATATTAGAACTTCATAAGAATTTTTAGCATGATAATTTCTCTATCTGACCTTTAATTTATTGTTAAAATATTTATAAGTAGTTGAGGAAAAAAGTTATTTTAATTCTAATTCATTGAAATATTAATACACTATCACTGGAAACAGTATTTTCTAAGACTACGGAAAACCAGTTGTAGAATTCTTATCAAAACCGATTCACCAATAACCATAATACCAATAATGCATAATACATAATACCGTCTGTGATACACGTGAATTAGGCATCATCTGTAAATGGCGAATTTATATGGTCTTCTTAAACGAATTTGCCTTTAATCTTTCTTCCAAGAGGTTAGCTTTTAGCACATAGCATACTTTATTTTATTTCAATTATTCACATTCAATACATTTTCAATTCAACACATTATTCAACACATTATCAATATTAATTGAGCATTAATGCCAATTATAATATGCAGATTTATTTACGGTTACCCAAAACGCGAATAGGTATCTTTACTACCTATTTTTGCTTTAGTTCAGCTACGTTTTGCTTTGTTTACTTCAATTGATCATTGTCGTCAATGATAAATTGACAATTTCTTACAGTTCATTTCGACAGATAAATACTTTTACTAAATTACTTTTGCTTTCTAGTACATAGCTCATTTCTTTTATTTCAATATGCATATATTACCTTAATTAATTAAGTGTCATTGGCGTAAATAAGTCTTATTGGCGTCGATTTTTCATGTTTCTCTTAAATGTGTTAGTACCTCTTACCTATTAATATCTCTTTTAAATACATAAATATTTTTTTTCTATTCGCGATCGCAACGAACTATAGGGGGCGTTGTTGTATGAGACTAATACCTGCGATTTCTATATGAGCAGTCATTCAGTTACTCTAGAGACGTCGTTAATGTAGCACGTCGCATTGCAACGTTCCTTCTTTATTGTGGCTAATTAAATTTAAAAAAGAAAAATGCTTGATATTCTTTCTTATGCAAACGAAAACAAAATGGTATCTCTTTTTATTAGAGAAAGAATATCCAAAACACATCGGAAAAATATTTGTACATTAACAGAAAAAAATATGTATATTCTTATAAGAGTTAAAACCTAATGCCCGAGAAATAGTTTTACTAAATTTAATGATATAACATGAAAGGCCCATTTAAACTTTACATTCCATAGTTTTAAGAATCATATTACTTCAAAAATTAAAATGAACAAAAAGTATACATAAGCCTAATAATTTTATGAAATTTAATTTTGTAAACAAAGTTTCTTGACAACAATTCTTATAAAAAAATTTCGGGTTTCAATAAAAATAATTATTTAGAAACTAAGAAACGTAAAATAAAGAATGCTGACGAAACAAAAACAAAAAAACAATTCTTTTTTGTCGCCATTTTTAGTGCTACAAAAATTCGTCTTTGGGATTGCCAAAAACAAAACAAGATGCAATTTTATTTTTTCAGGAGGGAAATATTTTACCGAAGAAACGAAAATGTATCAATTCCCACAACATAAAACTTTATCTTGGTAAACGTACGTTTTGGAAATGTTATTTCATTTGGAATCTTATTTATCAGAGTTCATATGGTGATATGATTGTTTTGAATCTATGCTAAACTCTATATCGGCTCATTTTCCACCGAAATCCGATTGACTATTTTGATTTTAAATAAAGTGTTTGATTTTATGAATTGTCGCAAAAATTTTAAGTGTAGATTAGCGGCACTTAAAAACCGCCAAATCTGTAGCGGCGGTGGCGTTAATACGTAAGTACCGAAATTTTATTCCATACTTTTCTGAATCATATTACTTCAAGCATTGGAATATACAAGAAGTATACATAAACACATAATGTTATGCCATTTAATTTTTCAAAAAAAGTATTTTGAGAACAATTTTTATGAAAAAATTATAAACTAAAAAACGGAAAATAAAGAATTCTTAGGATAAAAAAACGATTTTAAGAATTTTTTACATTGAAATAAAAACTTTCATATTGTTTCTTTTTTTATTATTCTTATAGTTCTTAATCAGACGTAAAAAACCATTCTGTAGAGAATCATCATCAAATGAAAAAAAAATATTTACAAGCAAATTTTTTATTGTAAAAATCATTGCACTTACCTGATTTATAATTCCCGGAGAATTCCAAAATGATAAGTTCCTTGTTTGAAAATTTTATTCTCAAATAATAGATACATAGTTTATCCCTTCATTACTTTTAGATAACATACTACACAGCAAAATTTTATAATTGATATGAATTTGAATATCTAGCTAAAAACAGAATAGCTGAATTCTAGTTGAACTTATTCTTTCAAAACTAAAAAATACTTACCAAGAAAACGATTAAAATTAATTAAGAATCAGCACAAATGACACTATTTCAAGTAACTTGGATAATTTTTTATTGTTGCTTTCCGAATTATATGGATACAGAAATATATACTATTCTATAACGAAGAAGAATATGCTATAACTATTACAATTCTGTATGTTCTGAATTAATATTTATTCACTGGAATGACGAAAGCAATGTTGACTTCACTTTAATTCGTAATGAATTGAAGACAGAAGAAATGCATTTTACCTTAATACACACATCTGTAACAGTATCCGAAATCGGAAGTCATCAGTTGCAAGTTTGTTGATAATAGAAATTAAAAATTATTGAGGAATTTTTCTTCAAATGTTTGGCGTGTTCTGTTCCTGAAAGATTTACTAATATTCTGGAGATTTTTTTCAAGTTCTTCGGCCTTTTCCTTGGGGAAATTTTGTTTCTTATTTGCTGCTAAAAAATGGCGTCTGATTCTGTCAATGATTTCGATGGAAACGTGAAAACGTGATAAATTAATGTCTGATATTTACAGGCTCCCGCTAGACGGCGTACTCGAGCGTTGCGATCGCGAATTCCATTACCGTTGATTTTAAATGAGTAATTTTTTTAGAAGCACGTTTAAAGGAATCAATAAAAATAAAATAAAAGAGCGTGGTATCAAAGTATATATTTGGTTACATAAACCACGCGTGAAAAAACATTATGTTCATTGAATTTAACTGGCATAGCGAATATAAAATAATTAAATATTTAAATGCGTGCCGTAAACTATTTTTAATCAAGCAGAGCTATAAGCTGGCAATTATCACTGTTGTTTTTAAAATATGTGATAAACTGAGTCGTTAGATTTACAAAAATGGCTAACGCTTAGCCAATCAGAAAATTCCATTTCGTTTTTCACTCATCATTCTCGAACGGTTTGTCGAAGAATGTTCTAATTTGGACAGTGACCTTCCTCGTGCTTCGAACTATCTGTGTAAAAAAATTATTTAACAATCAACTCAAATAAATTCAATAATTCTTAATTAAAGGTAAAGGTAAAATTACCTTACCTGTAATTTCTGTTGCTCTTCAATTTTCCCGGTGAGACGAAGGAAAGCTTTTCTTTCGCTTTAAAAAGGATCGCTACTCTTGCAAAAATAAAAAGATGTCAATGATAAAAAGTAACAAGTTCTGCCATTAAAAGAATTAACTATTTCTTTTTAACACAAAGTGAAACAACAAACATAATTGAAAACAAAACATCAAGCTTTTTATAATGAGTATAACATATCAACCTCTTCTTTCTGAGGCGATCATTCCCCTTCTGTTTACAAAACTTCCGCCACGCCACAGTTACAGTTAAAATTTTAAAGTTAGATTGTTCGTTGCAGATTCTCGACAATATGTGTCAGGATCCTGATTCCTCTCCCACGCATTTGATTGACCCCTTGACCTGAGGGTCAGAGGGTGAAGGACACTGGAGGTGTCGTCCCCTACATTGGGGGTGGAGCAAAGGACTGTTTCTTATGGGAAAGAGGATTTTTTAGAAAGAGATTCGTTTTGAACGCCGTAAGAGTAGGGTTGTAATTGAACGATGATAGTTTTAGTATGAAGGGAGCAGTTGCGCTCCAAAAACATTATACTCAACAGCTCATGTATCTATTTGTAACTTTTCTGTAAATAATTCTATAATCAAGAATTTAATAATAAATAAGCTATAATTGAAATAATCCTTGGTCATCCTTATTGAGGAGTCTTTAAAAACGAACCAAGAGACAAAATGTCTCACAAATTGTCGCAGCCTGACAGGATGGAAGGAAGACTGCTATGCTAGTGAAAAGAATCATCGCCGATGCCCACTATGAGAAATGCCCAGTAAAGAGTGTTGCCTCATGGAGTCAATCTTGATAGAAGGATGCCTATGGAAATGCCTAGTGAAAAAGATTGCCTGAAGGAAAGGGTGACGGTGGACTGACAACATCGACGGGAGTTGAAGAGACGGTACTGGAAAGGGACTATTATCGCCGGAGGCAGCCAGCGCTACCCCCCGTGACCGGTGACCATAGAGTGTGGTTTCAACATCGACTCTCTGACAAAGAGGACAATTGAAAAGATAATAAAGGGAGGTAAGCTTTATCTCATGCATGAAAGGATAAATTACACGCTCACATTTCTGGGTAGAAGTTTAACAAAAAGGGTAGTTAGTTAAGGGGATGAGTTTATTTTGTTTTGGTTTAAAGTCAACCTGATGTGTTACTTTATTTGAGCTTAAGGGATTGGCCAGTTAGCTATAGTATTGTTTGTAATTGATTTGATGTTTTTTTTTTAAAGTAACCTAGTGGTTGATTTGTTAAGAGTGTAATTTTTTTATTGCTTTATTAAGAGTATGTATGAAAGAAGAAGAGTATTGATTTAATAACATGTAAAAAAGTGTAGGATTATTTAAAGATTGTGTTTTTATATGTCAATAGCGATCTGAGTAAACAAGATTCTTGGCTTATTATTATTTAGTAGTGATTATTATTTATAATGCATTCTGTTTAGTAATTTTGGACGAAAAAAAAAAGGTCAAGGAAGGGGTTTGCTTTTGTTTAAATGATAAAATGGTTAATTATTATGACTGTAGAATCTATGAAATTTAAGAGTTTTAATTTTGGGGAAAGTTTAGGTGTATATTTTAGGGGTACCAAAAGAGTACAAAATTTTATTATTTTGCAATGAAAGTTGAAAAGAGTAACTTGTATTTATGTGCATCAAGAAGTAATGTTTGAATAGTGCATGTTTTGAATATTGCATGATACAAATTGTATTGTATATGTTATGGTTACATGTGAAGGGTTAAATTTCATAATAGAAGGTCGGTGTATGAGTATAAGGGAAGGGGTTGCTAAGTTTTATTTTTTTTCAAGGTTTATTTTTAAATAGGAGTATATATTTTTTTTTGTGTTTAAGAAATTATAATTATATTGTCAGTATGAGTTTTTTTACAAAAGCAAAAAAGGAAGATCTGATAGTTCTAGCCGAGGAGCTGGGGATAACGGTTCCCGAGAGCGTTAAGCTGGTTGAGTTAAAAGCATTGATCACCGGGAGTTCGGATTACGACGAGCAAGGTACGAAAGAGATTTTGAATGGGATTAAAGAGGATCGGGAACGGGAGCGAGCGGATCGGGAACGGGAACGAGAGGAGCGGAAGCAGGAACAGGAACGGAAACGAGAGGAGCGGAAGCAGGAACAGGAGCGAGAGGATCGGGAATGGGAACGAGAGGAACGGAAACGGGAACAGGAGCATGCGGTTAGAATGCAGGAATTACAAAAATTGATAGACGATAGGGAACGGGAGAAACAAAAATTAAAAGAAGATAGGGAACGTGAGCAACAAAAGTTAAAAGAAGATAGGGAACGCGAGGATAAAATAAAGAGGCAAAAAGAGCAGGAACGAGAATTAAGAGAAGGTGCGAAATGGGCGTTAAATAGAAGGATACGTGAACTGGAATGGTTAAAACGAGAACGGGAATATGATTATGAGCGGATAAGAAGTACTATAGAAGGGATTGAGCTGATAACAAAAATTTTAATGAGTGACCAAGATGAGGAAAGTAAAACCCAGGATTGTAACCCCTTAGTCAATTTAAATGGATCGGTTGGATGTTTAGGCACCGTGGAATCAGCGGAGAGGCCGGAGTCCCGAAGGTTTGGTTTTGGAATTGAAGGAAAGGAGGTGAATGTGAAGGGTGGGGTGAGACAATTTCCTGAATGGAGTGGTCCGAATGTTAATAGAAAGGGTAAGTTTCAGCGTGAATCGCAAGGGAAAAATAGTACTAGCTCAGGAGAATGGTCCCCGAAATGTTATAAGTGTGGAGAGGTAGGACATTTAAAGAAGGGATGTCCGAAAATTACTAGATTTACTAGCTTAGGAGAATGGTCCCCGAAATGTTATAACTGTGGAGAGGTAGGACATTTAAAGAGGGGATGTCCAAAAATTACTAGATTTAGGTTAGATCAGAAGAAAGATCAGGCTAAGCAAGATTCTGTAGAACGCGTTATTCACGAAAAGAGGATGAAGAAAGACGAATCGGATTGGCGTAGAATCGAGGTGGCTGAGGAGAAGTCTTGTTTCTCAAAAATAATATACAATGTTCCTAAATTAAGCGTATCAAGGCAATCTTTAGATCCTGAAGAAAATTTTGAGATAGGGAGATGGATCTTTGTAAGTTCAGAGATAGGCCCTGCTGTAGAAGAAAAGCTCAGTAATGTTCCTAGTAACTGTGGGATAGGGGAAGGAATTGTAAACCCAAGTGAAAAAATCCCAGGAGTGGTCAAAAGTGAAAACGAGGTGACTGTGATAAGGTCAAGGGAGTTTAAAATATTAGAGGAGCAGGCTTTTGAAAATGCAGGGGATGAACGGTGGGGAAAAGAGTGGGAGAAAAAGATGATCTGTTCTGAGGGAAAAGAACAAGAAGGGAACAAGGGGATTGAGACTAAGGACACTGACCTCGCTTGCGAGAATTCGGACGGGAGAGGAGTGCGAATCACTCCGGGGGGTCTCGAGGTGTTGGAGAGAAAGTCAAGTAGGGGTGAGGACGAAGATCCACCATGTATTTTAATGAATCCGGAGTGTGGGGAGAAAGTAGGGGGTGGAGATAAGGAATCACCCTTTTCTCATAGCCAAAGACTTAAAAAGGAGCAGGTGCAGGGCTCGGAATTTGAAGGAATGTTAGAGGAAGTGAGGGAGGATTTTAAAGGCAAAGAAGTTTGTGGTCAGCGAGGGGTTGAAGTGAAGGTTAAAAGTCCAATTAACGCGTTGAAGAGGATGGATTTGTCCTGTGAGAAAAGAAAGGGAGATAGCGACGGCGCGATGGAATCTAAACTTCTGTGGTTTGAGGGGAGAGAAAAATTGTTTAAGTATCCTAAGAAGGAGTTGTACGCAGCTGCGAATTCAAACACTCCCGATATCAGAATTAAACCCCGTAAGGTGCAGAAGAAAATAAGGATTTGTTTTCAGAAAGGGGGGTCCGAAAGAAAAAGTAGAGCAAAACAGTTAGCTAGTCACTTAAGAGGAAGTGGTATAGAAAGAGATAGGTTCCAGGGGATTAGGTCAATGAACTTGAAAGAGTGGACATTTGGGCAATTTGGACGGTTAATTTTGTATGCTAATTATTATTATTGGTTAGGCAGGAATTTTGGACATGACTTTAAGGATTTTATTTTGATGGAATTTTATAAATGGATTTTGGCATGGATATTTTATTTTTGGCCTGATAAAAGTGATTTTAATGTTTTGATTGTAAAAATATTAGGTTCTTTTATGCCATGTTTTGATTTTGTATTTATTAGTCTGTCAAGTGTCCTAAGTGTAATTTTATGTTTAATAAGGTATAATGCGGCCAATCTCTTTTGCGCACGGGAATGTGTGCGTGTTATTATTTTTTGGTGCTGGGATGGGCTTGCATTGTTTTTAGGTTTCACTTGTACGACCAGGGAAGAAGGTCGAACTAGATGAAACCGGGGGGGAGGTGTCAGGATCCTGATTCCTCTCCCACGCATTTGATTGACCCCTTGACCTGAGGGTCAGAGGGTGAAGGACACTGGAGGTGTCGTCCCCTACATTGGGGGTGGAGCAAAGGACTGTTTCTTATGGGAAAGAGGATTTTTTAGAAAGAGATTCGTTTTGAACGCCGTAAGAGTAGGGTTGTAATTGAACGATGATAGTTTTAGTATGAAGGGAGCAGTTGCGCTCCAAAAATATTATACTCAACAGCTCATGTATCTATTTGTAACTTTTCTGTAAATAATACTCAACAGCTCATGTATCTATTTGTAACTTTTCTGTAAATAATTCTATAATCAAGAATTTAATAATAAATAAGCTATAATTGAAATAATCCTTGGTCATCCTTATTGAGGAGTCTTTAAAAACGAACCAAGAGACAAAATATGTCACAATATGTATACCAAGTTTCATCGATTTCGGTTAGGAATCTAAGAATTACACACACATACATTCATTTTTATATATATAGATAAAGTTTGTTTTTAGAAAGAAAGAAAAAGTAATGCTTTAAACATGGTAAGAATATTTCAGAGCATAATAGCTTTCTTTTATTTCAATCCTTAAATTAGCTCTTCCACATTTTGACAAAATATTTAGCTGCTTCTGATTACAATCTTTCATCATCCTTAATTGTACACTCAAGATTGTCTGTAAATTATTATAATCATCATCTTCACAACTGTATCTATCTTCCTCTGCAAGACAATTCATGTATGAATGTCCTTTACAATTTTCCCTAATTGTAGAGCGTTTTTAGCAAATGCAAGATATCTACAACTTGCTTTGCATTTAAAAAACATAATATTAAAAAGCAACAATAGAACAGCCACCAATATCTCTTGGAAAACTCCATAGATCCTTATCATTAATGGTCGTGACATACAGCCAAACCTTAGATATAATATTGGTAATCAAAAACGGAAATTGGTAAGTCATGCGGAAATCCACTTTGAGTTCCCAATATTTGCATTTTAGAATTGTATACAGTCTCAACATGAGAATTTCCTTTTAATGGATACAACAAAAAGGGATAAAACAAAATTGGTATTTATTTTCTCTTTTTGGGAAACTCTTTTTTTTTTAAGTAGTTAATTTTCAAATTAAAACCTGAGGTATTTACGTGATTTCGTTGGCTGCACTTAGCATGTTATTACTGATCATTTTATAGTTTCCTATATCCTTCTTGAAGTATTGCGTGATTTTTCAAAGTGAGTTTTGTTAAAATGAATTCTGCAATTATTAGTTATATAAAAATATGTACATCGCGAAAAAAAATAGATGGGCCACCTGGATAACTTTTGATCTAATAAGGAGATCTTCATGTACTAGGACTCAATCTTCAGTGATAATTAGTTAATGAATATCTGAGAAAGCGAATTTTAAAGAAGTTGTGTATTTAAATATTGTTTTGTCAAGAACTATTCGACTGATTTCGTTCAAATTTCGTATTTTGTAATATAAAATTACATTCGTTGAAATGATGCTAAAATTGTATGCCTTTCAATTCAAAATATTTCCTAGAATTATTAAAAAAGTTATAAAAATAATAAATATTTACCAAAAGTTATTTTTTTCAAGGAATTATATTTGGATAAAGAAATTTTTATGATTGTGAGCAAAAATGTTTCAATTCGCTTAAAAAATTTCTCGAAATATGGAGAAAAAAAAACATTTAAGGAGCCAAAACTTTGAACCGTTCTCTTGACCCAACTATTCAGACCATATTTCCCACATATCGGCAATCCCCAATACCTTGGGGGTCAGAAATCCAAATTTGTTGAAAAAAGAGTATGTTTTTTCAGAAAAAGTACGTTTTTGCCTCCGATTTAGAAACTGAAGATATCGTTTGCGCTAATTAATTTGCATGTTTGAAGTAACCCCTATAAACCATTAAGATAGAGTCCTAGAACGTGAAAATCCGATGATATATAAGGGATCAAAAATTTTTTAGGGTGGTCCGTTTAGTTTTTTGCGCAGTGTAATATATATTTTGGTACATACATCTCACGTTTTAACATAATAACATTCACGTTTGGATGATTGGGGTTAGTATTCCGAGCTTATACCGAGTTTATACCCTATATTAATGTAGCAGAAAGGACTGGCATTTTACTTAAATTAAAAATCATTTTCTTTTAATAATATAGTGATCATATAATCTGTCATCATTTTATTTTCGTTCCCAAATTTATACCCTTTAATGAAATTTTGAATAGCGCATTGGTAATAAAAACTATTGGAAAGACATCAAAGTTGCCATTGATAGGGGAAAAAAAGCCAAAAATGACATCTATCCGGGAAAGAACATATTTTTAAGAAAGCGGGAACAAATCATTTATGCAAAATTTAACAATCTACAACGCTTGAATTTACCACTTTACAATACAGGGCGTTGTATATGAGTTATCTTAAAATAATCACAAAAACGATCAACTTCAGCTCACATTTTTTGACCTAGGAGCCGATGCTAACCTCCCCGGAGGCACATTTCTATATCAGATATAATTTTGCGCTCTGCCGATCCGTCACTCCTTCTTCAGCAACCCCATTTTTCGCACAATGTGATTCTTTTACTTAACCTTAATCGTTTTTCCAAATTTCGATTTAAATATATTCAAATATAAATGAAAGACGCAAGAAAAAAATAAATAAATAAAAATCACAATTGAAGAAGTGGATCAGATATCGCCCACATCTTCATTGAATAAGAGATTTGATCGGTTAAAACAAAAAGAGCTTAGTATTTGAAATTATATAACTTTAAATATACAGACATGGTAGCTATTCGTAAAGGACTTGTCTACTTACAAAAATTGAATGACTTTTTTTTTATTTGAAATTGACTTCCAGTATTTTGAAACACGAAGGGTGGGGGGAGTGGGCACCTGCCCAGGGATTTAAAAGGCGTCACTCATGATATTCAAAGCATTTTATTTTAAATTTAGAAATTACAATTCTTTAAATCTGATATCGATAATCTATTATATGTAATTCTCTTACGTGGCTCCCAAATTTTGGCTGTATTTCTTTTCCGCCGGTGGCAACGTTTGCTTCGTTTTGAAAACACCAAAACATTCTGCCTTTTAATGATGTGTTTCTGATCTAATATATATAATTCTCTTACGTGGCTCCCGAATTTTGGCTGTAGTACTTTGTACAACTAAATAAGATTCTTTTCACAACACTTAAATATTTACTTTATTTTCTTCATTCATATCGAAAACAGTCGGCAAAGAATTCTGTTAGGTTAAAAAACATTTCTCAAAAAAATAACGAATTCTAAAAGAAATAAAAATAAATACCTTAAAAAATAAAAATGCTGTTGCCAGCCATAGAATTTTCTGAAAGTTAACTTAGCAACATAAATCAAAATGACATAGAAGCGCAACTAGATCAAAATTATGATACTTGACGTAACAAATCCTTCAATTCTAAAAGTGTTGTATCGCCAAATGCTCAAATTAACAATTGTGTTCTTAAAGAAATTCTATAAAAAGTTTTAAATAAAAAAACTACTTCTACTACTGCTTCTTGAAGAACTTGGCTCATTGATTAAAAATATTGTTTTAATTTTACAGTACAAACTTTACTTCTACTTTAATTATTGCTATGACCCTCTTTCATTACAATTTACAGCTTCATGCTAAATTTGAGGACTTTAAGTTGCTTTGTGGTTGAATACTGACATTTAGAAATGTGTACATAAAAAAAAATAATATTTAGAGGTTAAGAGTTGCCTCAGAAAAATTTGAATTTTTGACATTGAACTTAACAATGGAAACAGTCGTTTTTGTGAAAAATTGAATTGTATTGTTGACATCAAAACTAAAAATATTGTGTTTCAACTTAACAATACTACCTTAATTTATACTTTAGAATTGTCTCGGATAAATTTGAATTGTTAGCAATGACTTAAACAAAAAGTTTTATTTTGACTGACAAATACTATATTATAGTTTTAACTTTTTCTATGACTATACTCATTTTCTTACTCTTTCCTTTGTTTTTTATACATTTTATATTTTTGTGATAAAATAAAAAACTTATAGTTGTTCTGCTTCGGAACACTGATGAAAACACAAAATGATGGGCTTCATCAACAATCAAAAATACATACATTTATTTTACAAATTCCATAATATTAAGGTAGCACCCTTCAGAGAATTAAAAATACAAAATTATCTTCATCAAAGCCGATGCTTTACATCCGGCGTTCAGTGGCAGACTACTATTTCATATTGTTTTACAACACATGGCTTTAGCCCTCTGGTGAGAAAGACTTTGAAACAAAACTTACAACAGTTACTTATCTCAACAACTGAGATTTAGAATAGCGTGATTAAGAAAAATATATGAACTGTTTGCAATTTCAAATTAATATTGAAATGTACAGGTTTAGAATTTTCTACAGTGAAAAGTTTTCGGAACTTCAGTATTCAAAAAAGTATACAATAACTAGACGTTAAGAACGTATCCAATGAGCGAGCAAAGCGAGAATTGGATTGCGAAGCAATCCGAAATGAACTGCGGAAGCAGTTCCGGGGGTTGGTGAGCGCCAGCGAGCAGGGGACGAAGCCTCCTAGTAATATTTATAATTCGTGATAGTGTTACAATTATTGATTATACGAAAATCTTTTTTTTTTAATCATAACAAGTAAATAGTTAAGGATATAGTATCTTCATGTCTAGGGAAAAAAAACTTTAGAAAACAAAAATGAACATTTAGAAAAAAAAAGATTTATTTAAAAACAATTTAGATGGTTAATTGATCGGGTAGCTTAAATACAAAGTTCTGCTAATAGACGCAATTGTTTTGTAATTAAAACATGAAAATTAAATAATTGTATATAAAATTTGAAAAAGAAAGAAAAGTTATACAAACTAAATTTCAGATTTCTTTTTTTTTTTAAATAGAGAGGTGAAAATTTTAGCTCAATTTTATTCTTGGGAAACCGCAGTAGGAAAATATTTTTTGTTAAAAAGTTTCTGTTAGTTCTGATTTAACTTCCAGGTTTCTCGGTTTCCAATAAGCTGTTAATGTTTTTATTTTAAAACTTTCAAAAAATGTCGTTTGACTTACTTTCTCTTACAATTATTCCTAAATATATTTTTAAGGTTTCAATTAACTTAGGTGAGAATGACTTTTAGTACTCGTAAAAACTATTTTTTCATTTATTATATTCTTGATATTTTATGACGTTTTTATATTAATTTAAAAATTCCTATTTAAATTAAGATTCTGAAATTAATGTGAAGCACTATTACAGATGAAAAAGCCAATTGAGATATTGTTATTTAAGAAAAAAAAACTTATTTTAAAATTAAATAGCCAAATTTATTAAAAACTTTTCTTTTCTTTTCAATTCAAGTTTCAGTGAATAACTTTTGGGTCTGTAAATTGAAAATTTAGTAATCAAAATTTTCACCAGTTTCCAACGCGCCAGTTCACTAAAATCTCTTTCTTGAAACACCATGCCTTGGGGCAAAGAAAGTTTCAATATCATCATTATAGACTTTTATCATCAAATAATATTTTTTGTTAATTCAAATTTTCGATCCTTTCCCAACTAACTTAGGTACTCAAATTTCAACTACAGCTCCATGTCTGAGAACAATATGAAATTTAATATTTTCCTGACCACCTCAAGCAGAATTCGTTTCTATAATCATTTCTGGAATTCTTCATTATTGAAAAATTTAACCACTTTTGATTAGCTAGTGCGCTTAAACTTTAATAGGAGTTTCTCGTTGAGTGACAATACTAGTATTAATCGTTTTCTGAACACATAATGTTGAACACATAATGATACACATAAATGTTTTAGCTATTTCAATGTAAGACAACTTATCGAACCATCGAAATATCAATCACTTTCCAATGAGCTATTGTGCTCAAAAAGCCAACAGATGCTTATCAACTTTAAGAATGTTTTTAAATATTGCGATTGAAATTATGGCGATATTATCATCAATTTATTCCTCGAAAGTTCTACCACGTTTAAATGGGAACTCAAAGAAACTTATAAGTATAAAACTGAAAATAAAAATGTTAAAAACTACTTCTTTAAAATGTTTTGAATTGGCTAAATGTTTTAATTTTTGTCACACCTAAAATGGGTATAAAGTCTTAACTAACATAGATTGCATTATTAAAGTAAAAATTTATAACTTCTATCATCACCGAAAAATTCATCTTTCCCCTGATGTCTCTCGAAAGTTATGAGCTCTACGTTTCAGAAATTAGAACTATAAAATTGTTTCCTATTTAACACACTTGAAAAATTTGTTATATAATAAATTTTAATTTGTTTTTCTTAAATGTATAAAAAACTTCTTTTTTTTTTAATTATTGCCAATGCCCACCTGTCTTAACCTTTCGTTAATTCATGCATTTACAGAGCAGATTTGCTATCCACTCTTTCAGGGGCACCATATTAGTTGCTCCAACAGTAAGGATAGATAGTTCAGAGAATGAAAGAACATCCATGCCTTGCCCGGGATTCGAACCCAGAACTTTTCTGATGCAGGGGCAGTTCCTTGACCCCTACACAATTCGGTCGGCTATGAAAGGTTTATAAGCCCGCTATTATTTTTACATATATGTTTTTGATAAATTAAGGTTAGAGTAATTTTATCCTATATTGCTTACCAATCAATGTTAATAAACGCTAAAAAATTGAGACAGAAGTTGATGATCAATGAAAAATTTATATTATGATGTTGCTTGCTTCAACTATTTTAATTTATTTTGTTATCTGTGACGTCAAAGTAGACAATTAAAAATATATTTTTTTTAACGGCAGGCACTGAACTTTCATTCTTGGCCTAGGAAGATGCCGGATTTGTTACTCATTTAACGTTACCCAGTGGGCACCTGTGAACCTAAGTCACGGAGGCGAGCAACATTACCCACGCCACACTGCCACATACCCGTTTATAGGGTGGGCCACATTCACACATCACACAATAGAGAACACACACAGAGAGAAACATCCATGCCCTGAGTGGGATTCGAACCCGCAACCATTGGCTTCACAGTCAGGCACGCTGACCGCTCGGCCACCTGACCGGCCAATTAAAAATATATATCCATTTTATTTGCAACCAGAACATTAAAATTGCTGTCACATTTGGCGAGATATGTCTGCTGATGGAGAAAGAAAAGCACTTTGTATAAAATTAGAACTCTAAATGATGTTTGATTTAGAAAGGTACTCCTCGGAGAGGGAAAACTTAAGATTGCCATATTGAAACGTTACCAAAGCATTTAAAACAACAACAAAAATCCAGCAGTTGTTTTCATTTGAAACCCCTAATTACTGGCCTTTAACTGAAAAGACTTAGAATATAAAATTGTACCACTCATATTTTGAGAAAAGTAGCAATATTCCTTGTAAATTTTAAAAAATAAAACCAATTACTTTTTAAATATTTTTAATAAAATTTTGTCATTTTTAAAATTTTTTTTTTTTCATTTATTCTCCACGTGTCGTCTTTTTTGTATTTTTACCTTTAAATTATATATATATATATATATATATATATATGTATATATATATATATATATATATATATATATATATATATATATATATATATATATATATATATATATATATATATATATATATATATATATATATATATATATATATATATATATATATATATATATATATATATATATATATATATATATATATATATATATAAATTAATGTGTATGTGTATGTCCTTTATAGACTCCTAAACCACCCGACAGAGAGCGATGAAACTTGGCATACAGATAGTTCAAGGCACGAGGAAGGTCACTGTCGACATTGGAACATTCTGCGACAAACCGTTCCAGCGGTATCAGCGAAAATCGAAATGGAATTTTCCGGTTGGTTAAAAGTTAGCCATTGTTTTAAATTTTGCTATAAGCGATTCAGTTTTCAAATATCTTGAAGATAACAACAGTGAAATTTTCCATTTCATAGCTCTATTCATTTAGAAAAGTAAATTACATATACTTTAATATTTAACTATAATTCACGCACATTTCTTTATGTGAGGTGAGCACAAGAACGTAAAATCAATGAGAATAGATTTCGCAATTATAGGTCGCATCACGGATTAAGTATTCGCGATCGCAACGCTCAAGTACGCCCTCTATCAAGAGCCTGTAAATATCAGACATTAATTTATCACGTTTTCATTTAGTTCCATCAAAATCATCGGCCATGATGGACGCCATTTTCTTAGCAACAAATAAAAATAAAAATTTCCCTAAGGAACAGCTGAAGAACTTGAAAAAACTAACCAGAACATGCCAAACATTGAAGCAGAACACGCCAAGCATTTGAAGAACAATTTCTCAATAATTTTTACCTTTCTATTACCAACAACATAACTTACAATTTCATGATCAGTTGCTGTTACAGATGTGTATATTACGGTGAAATAATTTTTTCTGTCTTCAATTCATTACAAATTAAAATGAAGTCAACATTGCTTTCGTCATTCCAATAAGGAAATGTGAATTCAGAACGTCAAGAACTGCAATAGTTATAGAATTCTTCTTTGTTATGGGACAGTATATATTTCTGTATCTATATAATTCGGAAAACAACAATAAAGAATCAACCAAATTACTTGAAATAGTGTCATTTGTGTTGATGATTAATAAATTTTTTATCGTTTTCTTGGTAAGTATTTCTTAGTTTTGAAAGAATAGATAGTTTCAACTATAGAATTCAGCTGTTCTGTTTTTAAGCTACATATTCAAATTCATATCGAGATCTTACAATTATAAAATTTTGATGTGTGGTATGTTATCTAAAAGTAATAAAGGTATAATCTATACACATATTATTTGAAAATAAAACTTTCAAACGAAGAACATTTCATTTGGAACTCTACGGATTTATAAAGAAGGTAAGTGTTATGATTTTTATAATAAAAAATTAGCTTGTAAAACTTTTTTTTCTTATTTGATGATAGTTCTCTACAGAATGATTTCTTACGTCTGATTAAGAACTATAAGAATAATAAGAAAAGAAACTATATGAAAGTTTTTATTTCAATGTAAAGAATTCTTAAAATCGTTTTTTATCCTAAGAATTCTTTATTTTCCGTTTTATAGTTTATAGTTTCTTGATAAAAATTGTTGTCAAAATACTTTTTTGATAACATAAATGATATAACGTTATGTGTTTATGTATAATGCTTGCATATTCTAATGTTTCAAGTAATATGATTCAGAAAAGTATGAATAAAAATTTGGTACTTATGTATTAACGCCTTAGCAGCTACAGATTTGGCTGTTCTTAAGTGCCGCCAATCTACACCTAAAATTTTTGTGACAAATCATAAAACGAAACACTTTATTTAAAACAAAAGTAGTTTATCGGATTTCGGTGGACAATGGGCAAAATATTTCGCTCCAGAAAAAATAAAATTGCATCTTGTTCTATTTTTGGCAAATCCCAAAGACGCATTTTCGTAGCACTAAAAAATGGTAACAAAAATCGAAGAACAAATCATTTTGGAATTCTTTTGATTTATAAAGCAGGTAAGTGTTAATTTTTATAAAATAAAAAATTTTACTTTTAAGTAGTTTTTTTCTTGATGATAGTTTTCTATAGAATGGTTTTCGTCGTCCGATTATGAATCAAAAAAGAAAAAACATGAAAGTTGTTTATTTTAATATAAGGAACTTTTAGAATTGTTTTTGTTTTGTTTTGTATCGTAAGCATTCTTTACTTTACGTTTTTCAGTTTCTGAATAATGACTTTTATTAAAACTTAAAATTTTTTGATAAAATTACTTGTCAAAAAACTTTATTTACAAAATTAAATTACATAAAATTATGAAGCTAATGTTTACTTTTTGCTTATTTTAATGTTTGAAGTAATGATTCTTAAAACTATGGAATGTAAAGTTTAAATAGGCCTTTCAGATTATATCATTAAATTTAGTAAAACTATTTCTCAGGCATTAGGTTTTAACTCTAATAAAAAGATACATATTTTTTTCTGTTTATTCACAAATATTTTTCAGAAGTGTTTCGGATGTTCCTTCTTTAAAAAAAAAAGAGATACCATCTTGTTTTCGGTTGTATAAGAAAGGATATCAAAAATTTTTCTTTTTTAAATTTAAGGGGTCACAGTACCCAAAAAATGACAAAAATACCAATTTTTTTTATTGCTTATAATAAAACTTCAAACTATTTCAAATGCACTGAAAAAAAAATCATGTCTCTATCTACATTTTTGAAAAAGTTATGAATGATTTTAGATTGTCCTAATACAGAATCTTGTCTGCAGACAAACTTTAAAGGGCTTTTTCTCATAAAAGATAATTTTGTGTTTTGATCTTGATTAAATCCCTAAGGAATTTTTTCCATTTAAGATAAAGCTTTGAAGTGAGCTTTTTTATCTTAAGTATAATACACTTATTTAAACTGTGCATGGAATAAGCATTTTATAAAGTAATACAATTTTTACAGCATGTTATATATACCTAACAGGAATTTTTATCATTTTTTTTCTACTTTTTTACAAAATATTTTATAAAAAATACTCTAATTGATATATCAATAAATGAGTGCACAAAATTGTTAAGAAGAATATTGTAAGCACTAGGAAAAAATTTTTTTTTGAAAGTAAGTTAAAATAAAAAAGCCTTAGGAATTTAAAAATTTTGAATTTTTTCAACTTTTTTTAAAATTTTAAAAAATTTAAACAGTTTAATTGTTTTTTGAAGATAAATTATTGATTATAAGTTAAATAAGCATGTAAAGCATCCTCAAAATGAATAATTATACCTTTATTTAAAAAAATTGTTGCAAAGGTACTGTAACCCCAAATTTAATAAGCCACATTAAAGAAGGAACGTTACAATGCTACACGCTACATTAAAGACGTCTCCAGAGTAACTGAATGACGGTTCATATAGAAATCGCAGGTATGCGTCTCATACAACAACGCCCCCTATAGTTCGTTGCGATCGCGAATTGTGAAAACTGTTTAATAAAAATAAAGACAACAGCAAATTTTATTCAAATTGCACGTTTTCCATATTTATATTTGTAAGCAATTTTAGGTTAGCACAAATAAATATAGTTTTTGAAGATTTCATTGCTGAGACAGTTGTCATTTGAAAACTGTTAGATTGTTTATTATTCGAATTCATTCATTTTATTTCCTTCATTTGAAAAAAAAAAATTTTCAAATTTTATAATTTTTATATTTCTTATTTGTTTTATTTTTATTGCTCTTTTTATTATTTAAAATATATACGTGAATTTTCGGTTTAGCAAATTTACGACCACAATCATTTCTTTTTGTTTGTGAGAGAGAATATTTACAAAAATATGCCGCCTAAACGAATCGCACTTAGTCGAACGACATCTCAAGCACGCAAAAAGAGAACTACCCGTGTTTCAGAAGCATTGGAGCAACGGGGAAAAAGATTTGAAACTAATCGAGAACACAATGCTTTGCCCTTCCCTTAGAAACGTCTGAGCAACAGGAAGGAAGACTAATAACAAAACAACTATGCACTCTGCAAGCCCGTTCGTCGGAAACATCCGAGCGACAGGAAGCAAGAATGAAAGCCGATCGAGAACGCACTTCGCTATTCAGACGCTGCCAATACTCTGATTTGAATCTCAGTGCATTTCACTATGATCCGACAACCGACTATAGTCTTCACCCAAGCGTCATCATCGGAAAAATGGATCAGTTATGTACGTTTTGTAATACTCTGAAATTTAGAATGAAACAGCTGGAATTTGCTGTTTTGGAGGCAAAGTGAAACTACCAGATTTAACGTCGCCAGCCGAGCCATTTTCAACAATCCTATCAGGTCAAACAAATCAATCGAAAGATTTTTGTGCAAATATACGCCGGTACAATTCTTGTTTCCAAATGACTTCATTCGGTGCTACACGTATCGTGAACGAGAATTACATGCCAACATTCAAAGTGCAAGGCCAAATTTATCATCGTGCAGGATCACTTCTTCCATTGCCTGGCGCAGATCATAAATTTCTACAGATTTATTTTATGGGTAACACAAATTATCAAGTCAATCAACGTTGTCAGTTAAACAATGGCGCTAAGCGAGAAATTGTTACCGCGTTAAAAAAATTTTCAATCAACATAATCAGTTAATTAGACTGCTCAGAACTGCCCTTGACAAAATGCCATCCGATAACTACAAAGTTGTTATTAGAGCTGCAAAACACCTGTAGGCCACCACAAAGGAAAATACAATGAACCAACATTGGACGAGGTGGCTATTGTTATAGTTAGCGACAAATTTACCTCCCGCGATATAGTTCTTTATCGCAGAAATGGTGACGTTCAAAGAGTTTCAGAAACGCATCGATCCTATGATGCATTCCAATATCCTATTTTATTTTGGCAAGGAGAGGATGGATATCATTTTAACATAAAATTGAAAAATCCACAAACAGGCGAGAAAACCAATAAGAAAGACAGTGCCATGAATTTTTATGCATATAGATTAATGATTCGCCAAAACGCTGATAATCACATGATAAAATATCGACAATTATTTCATCAGTACATTGTCGATATGTAAATGGAAACCGAAAATCTACTGTATATTAAATTAAATCAAACCAAATTACGTTCAGGAGAATACATTCATTTTCGGGATGCAATAATTATTGACGGCTACATTTACAAGGAATCCAAGGCACTTGTATGAATATTCACAGGATGCCATGACATATGTTCGCCTCATATGGACGCCCAGGGGCCCTATTACCAGTTTCACGAAATCTAATTCCGATCGAAATGAAGCTCTCGTGACGTCATAAATCCGTGAATGTCAGTTAGGCCGTATCACGAGCTCTTGATTCCGCTCGGAACTAAATTCCGATGCGAAATTATTACGAATCCGATTCCGGCAGGTTTAGAGCAAGCGAAATCTAAATTCCGATAGGAGTTCGTTTATTTTAGTGATCAAAATGGCGCTGTTTTCTGTCATTACTACCGATTAAAGCCAATCTGAAAAACATTTTTGTAGTTTTTCTTAGCGTGTAACACAAAATTTGATCATTTTAATTTAATTTTATTCAAAATAGGATATTTTTATAGCTTTCATGAATATAATTGTATTTCGATACTTAAATTGCGGCTTATTTTGTTTTACGGATTGAGTTAAAAAGAAGAGCTTTTCGTTATATTCAGAAAGATGATAACTTATTTATTTCATAATTTTATAACCGTCGTCGAACAGCCGACCTAATTTTGTGTTTACGACTACTGATGTTCAACTCCGTAGTCTTTTAATTTTAAATCCAACCCAGAAGACAAGGAGAGTACTGTATAAGTATTGAGTGAAATTTGCCTCCGTGGAGGACTTTTTGATGGATCTAACCCTCATTTCCGTTACATGGAGCGGAAAACCACGGAAACCTCCCACAGTTACCCTGACCTCAAGGAGATTCCAGATCTTCTGAGCCACAACGGCTTGGCCTGATTAATAATAAAAAATGATTGCTTATGAAAAAATAATTTCATTGAGGTAATGATGAACGTTTAGTTGAAATCCAATTACCGCCGTGCAATCTGAAAAACATTTTCGTAGTTTTTCCTTGCGTGTAACGCAAAATTTGATCATTTTAATTTCAACTTAATCGCGGTTAAAATAAATTATTTTCGTAACTTTTATAAATATTGTTTTTCGCCGATACTTAAATTGCGAGTTTTGATTTTTGGGATGAGTTGCAAATGTTAATAAAAAAATATAAAGAGCATCTCGTTATATTCACAAATATAATTGGCTGTCTGTCAAAGATACTGAAAGATGGTTCATTACATAAAAAAATTCATTACGAATCCTGAACATTAAGCTGGAACTCTTTAAGCGTCAAGCAATCTGGAAGATATTTTCGTGGTTTCCCTTTACGTGTAACGCAAAATATGATAGTTTTCTTTAAAGAAAATAATAAAATAAAAAATTTGAAAATACATGAATTATGAGTTATTTTATCTTTTTTTCTTGTTAAAACAAAACAAAATGAAGAGCATTTAATTGAGGGCAGTTCATTAGCAGGGTAGATAGTCTTTTGCGGACGTTAAGAAATGATTTGGCAGATTTCTTCATAATAAATGCTACGAATAATTACTACGAATAAGAATTATTTTGATGAAAAAGATGTTTATTTTTAATTCTCATAGGAGAATTTAATAAACTTACAGTTGCATTATAATAGAACTAAACGCTTCAAACTAGTAATTATGGTTGAATAAGCAAATATCTTTCCTTCGGTTAATCCCAAAATTACTTGCAATGAAAATATAGGCAACCTTGATTTTCCATCTGGAATTTTATTGTAATTACATTCAGTGGTAGATATTGCTGGCGAATATTGATTTTTGTATGGGAAGCCATTTTTTAAAGTAAAACGTATGAATTTTTAAGCTTTCAGTTCTAAGTTAATGCGATTTTAGCTCGCATAGAAGAAGAGAAAACAAACATATCGTTGCCAGATTAATAAATTAGAATTATAGTAATTTTCTAATTGGTCAAAGTTTGTCCCGTCTACAAACTCCAATTTCACCGGAATCGTGCGGAATGGCGATTTCGATTCCGGATTCCGATATGCTCATGTTACGGCAAAGTTAAAGGTAATAGCAAAGTAAAGGTAATAGGGCCCCAGTGGGCGGAGCTTTGGGTAAAAGTGTAGGCGTTACTTTCATTGACTAATAATGAAAAATCTATATATATAAAAGTGAATGTGTGTCTGTCCTCTATAGACTCCTAAACCATCCGACAGAAAGCTATGAAACTTGGCATACAGATAGTTCAAAGCACGAGGAAGGTTTCTGTCGACATTAGAACATTCTGCGACAAACCGTTCCAGCGATATCAGCGAAAGTCGAAACGGAATTTTCTTATTGGTTAAAAGTTAGCCATTGTTTTAAATTTTGCTTTAAACGATTCAGTTTTCAAATATCTTGAAGATAACAACAGAGATATTTTCTATCTTATAGCTCTATTCTTTCAGAAAAGTAAATTACATATACTTTAATATTTAATTATAATTCGCGCAAGTTTCTTTATGTCAGGTGAGCACAAGCACGTAAAATTAACGAGAATAGGTTTCGTAATTATTAGTCGTATCACGGATTTAGTATTGTGAAAATGGCTTAATAAAAATATAGGTGAAAGCAAATTTCATCCAAAAAATATCAAAATAACATTTAATTACCCTTAGGAAAATTTGCCATAGAGGAGCCTATGGTAATCTATGGCAACCTATGGCTACCATAGAAATTTGTATGGCAAGATACCATACGCCTATGGTTACCATAGAGATTTGTATGGCAAAACCCCATAAGCCTATGGCTACCATAGAAATTTGTATGGCAAGATACCATAGCCCAATGGTAACCATAGAGACCTGTATGGCATTTATATGGCACGTCACCATTCTCCTATGGCAACCATAGAAATTTGTATGGCAGTATACCATAGGGCAATGGTAACCATAAACATTTCTATGGCAGTATACCATACGCCAATGGAAACCATAAGGATTAGTATGGCACATCACCATTGGCCTATGGCAACCATAGAAATTTGTATGGCAGTATACCATAGGCCAATGGTAGCCATCAAGATTTGTATGGCAGTATACCATAGGGAAAAGCTGATCTAGATCCCCACCAACGAAACAACAACTCCTATGGAGTCCTCGAAAACATCTTCTAAAAGAAAGAAATATCCATTTTTTTCACCCCGAAGTTAATTAAATTCAACTTGTAATCCCACAAGGCATTCCAGGTGAGTCTTTTCCTGCCTCCAGGTGGCTAATTTTCTCATTTTTGAGTGTTTGAAGTTCGATGTTCCATTGATTTAGGCTTAGAGTATCAGACCGCCATATTAACGTGTCATCCACTACAAGTGGAATCTTTCGCTAACTTTGGCTACTTTAAAATTTTTTCGATCTCATTCTCGGTCAAAAACATTTTGTTGCAAACGTCTATGTGATTATCTATCTGAATTTATTAAGTTTCTAATTTCCGGTGGTCTGGTACTTTTATTATTTGTATCTTTTCAAAATATGTCGCGATTGGATATAAGTTTTCGCTATGTTAAATTTTGCCGTTTGTTAACGCTGACTTTGTACACTTTATAAAGGGATGAAAATATAAGAAAGATAATTGGTTTGCAAAAGCATGAATAAAAGTAAAAATATTGAAAAAATAACGGGCTGGCAAAAGCATAAATAAAATAAAATAAGCATATAAAGAGATAAATTTAAAAAAATAAAAGCAGACGATAAAATTAGAACACCAGTTGATTTTTTAGAATTAGTTTTGTGTGGAATTTAGGTTCTCATATATCCCGTTACGGGCACTTTATCTAGTTTGTTTTATAATATTTTATCTATCCCGCTACGGGTGAGTTTCCTTATATCCCGTTACGGGTTTTTCTTGTTGTTTTATGATCTTTTCCCTATCCCGTAACGGGTACTTTATATTTGTTACTGTATGTGTTGTGGTGTGAAATAAACGTTTTTTTAATAAAACATAGAACTGTTTCCTAATATAGCTTGATACGTTACAACTTTAATTAATATCTTGCAGTTTATATTTTTATCTAAAATTTTTATATTTCTTTTTCCCAACTGCTTCTGATTAAACGACATCTTGCTTTTTATTTTATCCCCTCCCTCTGATTTTATATAAATTTTTAAAGTCACATCACTTTTCCATTATTAATGGTGTTCTATTCCCCATAGCAATTTGTAAACAATCTCATGATGAAAAACGCAGTTAAGTGCTTATCATTAAGCCAGATCCATCATTTCTTTAATAATTAAAATTTTTTAATTCTTTTAACTTCTTCGGTGACAATTTCATTTTATTGCTGTCATATGTCAATATCAAAGTCAGTGTTTACATTCTCATTAGTTTTTGATTTTAATTCCACTTGGGTTCTTGCAATGCTTTTTTACATTATCTTACATATGTTAGGGCTTTATATTTCTATTTGGTGTTTAATTTTTGCTTGCCATTAAATTGTTTATTTATCATGTCTCTGTGTTTTACTATCTTACAACTAATATTTCTTAAGTATCCACATAAATTTGTACAATGTTCTGTTGCATATTTATACTTAACTTGGGGTCATCACCTAACTAGATTTGCTGGATTACTGTTTGACAATTTTTTTGCATCAATATCATCAACGGGACAGTCCCTGGCCAAATCATTTGTTGCTGTTACTAAAAATGCTTTTTAACAATTTAATCTTTCCTTAAGCTTACAACTTTTTCGTCATAGCGATTCCCTATACCTAATTAATTTTTATTTACTATCCCGACCAAGTGTCAATTTGTCAATAGCAATTACTAATTTTACCTCCTGTCTTAAACAAGTTTTGTATTTACCAATGTTTCTATACTGCGTTCTCTTTTCTAACTGTGCTTAACGCAACTCAACATAAATTTTTTGAGTTTTATGTCCCTCTCTAATAGGGGATAAACTAATTTAACCTGTTTTTTATTCTTAGCTTTTCATAGCCTAATACCATCTTTTTTATAGATAAAATTTTATTCACTTGCCACCACTGGTTGCACAGTTACATATTCGGCTTTTGTCCCGTTTGATCTATTTTAAACTAATTTCGCTTCGACTACCGGCCCCACTCTTTATCTTTTGAGTTTTCATAGTATTTTATTGTTTTAGTAGTCTGTTTAATTCTTAGCTTAGTATCACATATCAAAATTTAAAAAATTTTCATACTCGCTCCGACCATCGGACCATTATTTTACTTCGCTTTCTCTTAGGTTCCTCTAATATCTGACGCTTATCTAACTAATTATGATACCAATCAATCAAATTAGCGCTTTTTATATTCTCTCCGACCTCCGGACCCACGTTCTATTTTCTTGTTTTTTACAGCTTCAACAAATATTGGTTGCCTGTACTCAATATATTTTGTTCCTAATCAACATAACCAATATTTTCCCCACTCGCTCGGACCACCGGACCCATTTTCTAACGGTTAGTACTAACCCTTAGGAAAATTTGCCATAGAGAAGCCTATGGTAATCTATGGCAACCTATGGCTACCATAGAAATTTGTAGGGCAAGATACCATACGCCTATGGTTACCATAGAGATTTGTATGGTACAACACCATAAGCCTATGGCTACCATAGAGATTTGTATGGCACAAACACATAAGCCTATGGCTACCATAGAAATTTATATGGCAAGATACCATACGCCTATGGTTACCATAGAGATTTGTATGGCAAAACCCCCAAAGCCTATGGCTACCATAAAGATTTGTATGGCAGTATACCATAGACTAATGGTAACCATGATTTGTATGGCACGTCACCATTGGCCTATGGCAACCACAGAAATTTGTATGGCAGTATACCATAGGCCAATGGTAACCTTAAAGATTTGTATGGCAGTATACCATAGAGAAAAGCTGATCTAAATCTCCACCAACGAAACAACAACTTCTATGGAGTCCTCAAAAACATCTTCTAAAAGAAATAAATATCCATTATTTCACCCCGAAGTTAATTAAATTCAACATGTAAACCCACAAGGCATTCCTGGTGAGTCTTTTCCGGCCTCCGGGTGGCCAATTTTTCCATTTTTGAGTGTTTAAAATCCGATGTTCCATTGATTTAGGCTTAGAGTATCAGACCGCCATATTAACGTGTCATCCACTACAAGTGGAATCTTTCGCTAACTTTGGCTACTTATTTTAATATTTTTTTGATCTCATTCTTAGTCAAAAACATTTTATTGCAAACGCCTATGCAATTATCTATCTGAATTTATTAAGTTTTTTTAATTTCCGGCTGTCTGGTACTTTTATCAGTGTTTACATTCTCATTAGTTTTTTTATTTTAATTCCACTTAGGTTCTTGCAATGCTTTTTTACATTATCTTACATATGTTAGGGCTTTATATTTATATTTTGTGTTTAATTTTTGCGTGCCATTAAATTGTTTTTTATCATGTCTCTGTGTTTTACTATTTTACAACTAATATTTCTTAAGTATCCACATATATTTGTACAATGTTCTGTTACATGTTTATACATAGCTTAGGGTCATCACTTAACTAGATTTGCTCGATTACTGGTTGACAATTGTTTTGCTTCAATATCAACAACTGGACAGTCCCTGGCCATATCATCTGCTGTTGTAACCAAAAATGTTTTTAACAATTTAATCTTTCCTTAAGTTTGCATTTTTTCCGTCATAGTGATTCCCTATACCCAATTAATTTTTATTTACTATCCCTGACCAAGCGTAAATTTGTCAATAACAATTATTAATTTCACCAATTTTAATCATGTCTTAAACATGTTTTGTGTTTACCAATGTTTCTATATTGTGTTCTCTTTTCTAAATGTGCTTAACACAACTCAACATAAATTTTCCGAGTTTTTTTATCCCTCACTAGTAGGGGATCAACTAATTTAGCCTGTTTTTTATTCTTAGCTTTTCATAGTCTAATACCATCTTTTTTATAGATAAAATTTTGTTCACATGCCACCACTGGTTGCACCGTTACATATTCAGCTTTTGTCCTGTTTGATCTATTTTAAACTAATTTCGCTTCGACCACCGGCCCCACTCTTTATCTTTTGAGTTTTAATAGTATTTTATTGTTTTAGTAGTCTGTTTAATTTTTAGTTTAGTATCACATATCAAAATTTAAAGAATTTTCATACTCGCTCCGACCATCGGACCGTTATTTTGCTTCGCGTTCTTTTAGGTTCCTCTAATATCTGACGCTTATCTAACTAATTATGATACCAATCAATCAAATTAACGTTTTTTATACTCGCTCCGACCTCCGGACCCACTTCCTATTTTCTTGTTTTTACAGCTTTAGCAAATATTAGTTGCCTTTACTCAATATATTTTGTTTCTAATCAACATAACCAATATTTTCCCCACTCGCTCCGACCACCGGACCCATTTTCTAGCGGTTAGTACTAATTGTTTGAAATTTATTTGAATATGAACCGAATGTAAAAAGGATTCTGCAAGTAAAACAGGAGAAGTTTATCAAAGAAATTTAAAAAAAAGGCTTTCTGGATATATATTTATTCTACAATTATTAAGTTTTGCATTTTTAATATCCATTGCGAAAGATTCTTGTAAGTAATTATTTTTTGACGTATGGTAAAATATCAACGAGAAATGTTGCCATAGCTGTATGGCAAAGGTGTACCATAACCTATGGAAAAATATTTCTTCATGAACTGTAGCACATCTTAGATTTATGGCAAAAATTTGCCATATAAAAAAATGCCATAGGATATTCCTATGGGGTTTTGCCTATGGCAAAGATTTTGCCATACACTTATGGCAAAACTTTGCCATTCAAAAAAATGCCATAGGATATTCCTATGGGGTTTTGCCTATGGCAAAATTTTGCCATTCAAAAAAATGCCATAGAATATTCCTATGGGGTTTTGCCTATGGCAAAATTTTGCCATACATGTATGGCAAAATTCTGCCATTCGTATATGGCAAAATTTTTGCCATAGGCAAAACCCCATAGGAATATCCTATGGCATTTTTTTATGGCAAACCTATGGTAAATTTTCCTAAGGGTAGTAATGGTGTTTGAAATTCAGCTTAGCAGTATGACGTAATGTAATATTTGCTAGATTCTTGCATCTGAGATTATTTGTATTATTGTTATAGTTTGTATTATTCGCGTGATATCATATTCTGTATTATTCTTACTTTACAATGACTGAAGATGGCAACTTCTATTATTTTTTATAGAATGTAATACGTTTGTAAGTTGTTTTTTAAGATGTCAAAGAACTTTTAAAATCATTAATACGAGAAAAATTTTAATATTTTTTGAAAATACGTTTTATTTAATCCCTCAATTATGCCACCAAAGCGAAGTGCCGTTGGTCGATCTACAAATCAAGCGAAAAGGAGAAGAGAAAAACGAGCTTCAGAAACAAGTGAGCAGAGACAAGCTAGGCAAGAAAGAGATCGAGATCACACTGCTCTTGCTCGAACATTAGAAACAAGTGAGCAGAGACAAGATAGGCAAGAAAGAGATCGAGTTCACACTGCTCTTGCTCGAACATTAGAAACGAGTGAACAGAGGCAAGCAAGGCAGCAAAGGAATCGAATTCGCGGAACGCCGACAAGACGAACGATACATACTGATTTGAATTTATGTGGTTTCAATTACAATCCCCTTTACAATTACAGTCTTCACCAAAGTGTAATTATTGGAAAAATGGGTAAAACGTGTACGTATTGTGGTGCTCAAAAATTTAAGAATGAAGCACCAGGTATCCCTTAGGAAAATTTGCCATAGGTTTGCCATAAAAAATGCCATAGGATATTCCTATGGGGTTTTGCCTATGGCAAAATTTTGCCATACACTTTTGCCATACATGTATGGCAAAATTTTGCCATACGTATATGGCAAAAGTGTATGGCAAAATTTTACCATAGGCAAAACCCCATAGAAATATCCTATGGCAAATTTCTGCCATACATGTATGGCAAAATTTTGCCATAGGCAAAACCCCATAGGAATATCCTATGGTATTTTTTTATATGGCAAAATTTTGCCATACGTATATGGCAAAAGTGTATGGCAAAATTTTACCATAGGCAAAACCCCATAGGAATATCCTATGGCATTTTTTATATGGTAAATTTTTGCCATTAAACTAAGATGTGCTACGAAATATTGAAAAATATGACGAAATATTTTTTCATAGGCTATGGTACACTTTTGCCATACAGCTATAGCAACACTTCTCGTTGATATTCTATCATACATCAAAAAATAGTTACTTACAAGAATCTTTCGCAATGGATATTAAAAATGCAAAACTTAATAATTGTAGAATAAATATATATCCAGAAAGCTTTTTTTTTAAAAAAAAAAATTCTTTGATAAATTTCTCCTGTTTCACTTACAGAATCCTTTCTGAATGCTGTTCTCATTCAAATAAATTTTAAATGGTTAGTACTAACCATTAGAAAATGGGTCCGGCCGCCGGAGTGAGTGGGGAAAGTATTGGTTATGTTGATTAGGAACAAAATATATTGAGTACAGGCAACCAATATTTGTTAAAACTGTAAAAAACAAAAAAATAGAAAGTGAGTCTGGAGGTCGGAGCGAGTGTAAAAAACGTTAATTTGATTGATTGGTATCATAATTAGTTAGATGAGCGTCAGATATTAGAGGAACCTAAAAGAATGCAAATTTAAATAATGGTCCGATGGTCGGAGCGAGTATGAAATTTTTTTAAATTTTGATATGTGATACTAAGCTAAAAATTAAACAGACTACTAAAACAATAAAATACTATGAAAACTCAAAAGATAAAGAGTGGGGCCGGTGGTCGAAGCGAAATTAGTTTAAAATAGACCAAACTGGACAAAAGCCGAATATGTAACGGTGCTGCCAGTGGTGGCATGTGAACAAAATTTTATCGATAAAAAAGATGGTATTGGACTATGAAAAGCTAAGAATAGAAAACAGGCTAAATTAGTTGATCCCCTACTAGTGAGGGATATAAAACTCAGAAAATTTATGTTGAGTTGTGTTAAGCACAGTTGGAAAAGAGAACGCAATATCGAAACATTGGTAAGTACAAAACATGTTTAGGACATGATTAAAATTGGTAAAATTAATAATTGCTATTAAATTGTTAAAAGCATTTTTGGTAACAGCAGCAGATGATTTGGCCAGGGACTGTTCCGTTGATAATATCGAAGCAAAATAATTGTCAACCAGTAATCCAGCAAATCTAGTTAAGTGATGACCCTAAGCTATGTATAAATATGAAACAGAACATTGTACAAATATATGTGGATAGTTAAGAAATATTAGTTGTAAGATAGTAAAACAGAGACATGATAAAAACAATTTAATGGCAAGCAAAAATTAAACACAAAATAAAAATATAAAGCCCTAACGTATGTAAGATAATGTAAAAAAGCATTGCAAGAACCTAAGTGGAATTAAAATCAAAAACTAATGAGAATGTAAACACTGACTTTGATATTGATATATGACAGCAATAAAATTTAATTATCACCGAACAAGTTAAAAGAATTAAAAAAATTTAATTATTAAAGAAATGATGATCTGGCTTGATCATAAGCACTTAACTGCGTTTTTCATCATGAAGATTGTTTACAAATTGCTATGGGGAATAGAACACCATTAATTATGGAAAAGTGTTGTGACTTTAAAAATTTATATAAAATCAGAGGGAGGGGATAAAATAAAAAGGAAGATGTCGTTTAATCAGAAACAGTTGGGAGAAAGAAATATAAAAATTTTAGATAAAAATATAAACAGCAAGATATTAATTAAAGAGTACTATGTCAGCGTCAACAAATAGCAAAATTTAACACAGCGAAAACCTATACCCAATCGCGACACATTTTAAAAAGATACAGATAATAAAAGTACCAGACAGCCGAAAATTAAAAACTTAATAAATTCAGATAGATAATCGCATAGGCGTTTACAATAAAGTGTTTTTGACCAAGAATAAGATCGAAAAAATATTAAAATAAGTCGCCAAAGTTAGCGAAAGATTCCACTTGTAGTGGATGACACGTTAATATGGCGGTCTGATACGCTAAGCCTAAAAAGAATAGAACATCGGATTTCAAACACTCAAAAATTGGAAAATTGGCCACCCAGTGGCCGGAAAAGACTCACCAGGAATCCTTTGTGGGACTACATGTTGAATTTAATTAACTTCGAGGTGAAATAATGGATATTTCTTTCTTTTAGAACATGTTTTTGAGGACTCCATAGAAGTTGTTGTTTCGTTGGTGGAGATCTAAATCAGCTTTTCTCTATGGTATACTGCCATACAAATCTTTAAGGTTACCATTGGCCTATGGTATACTGCCATACGAATTTCTGTGGTTGCCATAGGCCAATGGTGACGTGCCATACAAATCCTTATGGTTACCATTGGTCTATGGTATACTGCCATACAAATCTTTATGGTAGCCGTAGACTTTTGGGGTTTTGCCATACAAATCTCTATGGTAATCATAGGCATATGGTATCTTGCCATATAAATTTCTATGGTAGCCATAGGCTTATGGGGATGTGCCATACAAATCTCTATGGTAACCATAGGCGTATGGCATCTTACCATACAAATTTCTATGGTAGCCATAGGTTGCCATAGATTACCATAGGCTTCTCTATGGCAAATTTTCCTAAGGGATGTGCTGTGCAGGTGGAAAAGTAAAGTTACCAGACTTGCGTTCACCACCTGAACCATTATTAACTTTAGTATCAGGTGAAACAAGTCAATCCAAAAAATTTTTGAAGAATATACGTAAGTACAATTCATGCTTCCAAATGGCATCGTTCGGAGCAACAAATATCGTTAGCGCAAATTATATGCCAATATTTAAAGTACAAGTGCAAATTTATCACCATGCTGGATCACTACTACACTTGACAAATGCTGATCACAAATATCTTCAGATATATTTTATGGGAAATACTGACGAACAAATCAACAGACGGTGTCAACTGAATATGAGTACTAAACGAGAGATTGTCGCTGAATTACAAAATTTGTTTGAACAACACAATGAATTAATTAAATTATTTAAAACCGCCATTGAACAAATGCCATCTGACGATTACAAAGTAATAATAAAGGCAGATAAAACACCTGTTGGTCAACATCGAAGACAATTCAACGCGCCAACGATCGATGAAGTGGCAATTGTCATCCTTTAGGAAAATTTGCCATAGGTTTGCCATAAAAAAATGCCATAGGATACTCCTATGGGGTTTTGCCTATGGCAAACATTTTGCCATATACGTATGGCAGAATTTTGCCATACATGTATGGCAAATTTTTGCCATAGGCAAAACCCCATAGGAATATTCTATGGCATTTTTTTGAATGGCAAAATTTTGCCATAGGCAAAACCCCATAGGAATATCCTATGGCATTTTTTTGTATGGCAAAGTTTTGCCATAAGTGTATGGCAAAATTTTGCCATAGGCAAAACCCCATAGGAATATCCTATGGCATTTTTTTACATGGCAAATTTTTGCCATAAAACTAAGATGTGCTACAGTTTATGAAGAAATATTTTTTCATAGGTTATGGTACACCTTTGCCATACAGCTATGGCAACATTTCTCGTTGATATTTTACCATACGTCAAAAAATAATTACTTACAAGAATCTTTCGCAATGGATATTAAAAATGCAAAACTTAATAATTGTAGAATAAATATATATCCAGAAAGCTTTTTTTTAAATTTCTTTGATAAACTTCTCCTGTTTTACTTGCAGAATCCTTTTTGTATGCGGTTCTTATTCAAATAAATTTCAAACAGTTAGTACTAACCGCTAGAAAATGGGTCCGGTGGTCGGAGCGAGTGGGGAAAATATTGGTTATGTTGATTAGGAACAAAATATATTAAGTACAGGCAACTAATATTTGTTAAAGCTGTAAAAACAAGAAAATAGAAAGTGGGTCCGGAGGTCGGAGCGAGTATAAAAAGTGTTAATTTGATTGATTGGTATCATAATTAGTTAGATAAGCGTCAGATATTAGAGAAACCTAAAAGAACGCGAAGCAAAATAACGGTCCGATGGTCGGAGCGAGTATGAAAATTCTTTAAATTTTGATATGTGATACTAAACTAAAAATTAAACAGACTACTAAAACAATAAAATACTATTAAAACTCAAAAGATAAAGAGTTGGGCCGGTGGTCGAAGCGAAATTAGTTTAAAATAGATCAAACGGGACAAAAGCTGAATATGTAACGGTGCAACCAGTGGTGGCATGTGAACAAAATTTTATCTAGAAAAAAGATGGTATTAGACTATGAAAAGCTAAGAATAGAAAACAGGCTAAATTAGTTGATCCCCTAATAGATATAAAATTCAGAAAATTTATGTTGAGTTGTGTATAGCACAGTTAGAAATGAGAACGCAATATAGAAACATTGGTAAATACAAAACATGTTTAAGACATGATTAAAATTGGTGAAATTAATAATTGTTATTGACAAATTTACACTTGGTCAGGGATAGTAAATAAAAGTTAATTGGGTATAGGGAATCACTATGACGAAAAAGTTGTAAACTTAAGGAAAGATTAAATTGTTAAAAGCATTTTTGGTTACAGCAGCAGATGATATGGCCAGGGACTGTCCAGTTGATGATATTGAAGCAAAACAATTTTCAACCAGTAATCCAGCAAATCTAGTTAAGTGATGACCCTAAGCTATGTATAAACATGTAACAGAACATTGTACAAATATATGTGGATACTTAAGAAATATTAGTTGTAAAATAGTGAAACACAGAGACATGATAAAAAACAATTTAATGGCAAGCAAAAATTAAACACAAAATATAAATATAAAGCCCTAACATATGTAAGATAATGTAAAAAAGCATTGCCAGAACCTAAGTGGAATTAAAATAAAAAACTAATGAGAATGTAAACACTGATAAAAGTACCAGACAGCCGGAAATTAAAAAACTTAATAAATTCAGATAGATAATTGCATAGGCGTTTGCAATAAAATGTTTTTGACCAAGAATGAGATCCAAAAAATATAAAAATAAGTAGCCAAAGTTAGCGAAAGATTCCACTTGTAGTGGATGACACGTTAATATGGCGGTCTGATACTCTAAGCCTAAATCAATGGAACATCGGATTTTAAACACTCAAAAATGGAAAAATTGGCCACCCGGAGGCCGGAAAAGACTCACCAGGAATGCCTTGTGGATTTACATGTTGAATTTAATTAACTTCGGGGTGAAATAATGGATATTTATCTCTTTTAGAAGATGTTTTTGAGGACTCCATAGAAGTTGTTGTTTCGTTGGTGGAGATCTAGATCAGCTTTTCTCTATGGTATACTGCCATACAAATTTCTGTGGTTGCCATAGGCCAATGGTGACGTGCCATACAAATCCTTATGGTTACCATTAGTCTATGGTATACTGCCATACAAATCTTTATGGTAGCCATAGGCTTTTAGGGTTTTGCCATACAAATCTCTATGGTAACCATAGGCGTATGGTATCGTGCCATATAAATTTCTATGGTAGCCATAGGCTTATGGGGTTGTGCCATACAAATCTCTATGGTAGCCATAGGCTTATGGTGTTGTGCCATACAAATCTCTATGGTAACCATAGGCGTGTGGTATCTTGCCACACAAATTTCTATGGTAGCCATAGGTTGCCATAGATTACCATAGGCTTCTCTATGGCAAATTTTCCTAAGGGATAGTTGGTGAAGAATTTACTTCTCGCGACATAATTCTTCATCGTAGAAATGGTGACGTCCAGAAAGTATCAGAAACGCACCGTTCATATGATGCATTACAATATCCCATTCTATTTTGGCAAGGAGAGGATGGGTATCATTTTAATATTAATATGAGAAATCCTACAACTAATGTGGACATTAACAAAAAGGCCAGTGCTATGCATTATTATGCATATCGAATGATGATTCGAGAGAATGATGATAATCATATATTGAAATGCAGACAATTATTTCATTAATACATTGTTGACATGTATGCAAAAATAGAAAGTGAAAGACTCCTCTACATAGACTAAATCAAGTTAAATTACGTTCTGAAGAGTACATCCATTTACGTGATGCAGTTGTAAATGATCGCAATCTCAGTGAATGTGGAAAAATGGTCATTTTACCATCCACATATACAGGCAGCCCAAGACACATGCATGAATATGCACAAGATGCAATGACGTATGTTCGTGCATATGGTCGTCCAGATTTTTTCATCACATTTACATGCAACCCAGCATGGGATGAAATAAAGGAGCTTTTATTAACTGGACAATCACCATCAGATCGTCATGATATTTCTGCGCGTGTATTTAAACAAAAATTAAAATCCTGTAAGATTTCAATTCCGTAAGATTATTAACTCTCCATTTTAATAAACAAAAACATAAATAATTTATAACAGTTAGAGAATTAAACGCGCCTATCTTGGCGAGTGGTGGCCGTTTTGGCGAGGAGATGTGGAGTTGATTCGAGGAAGTTGAAATGAGAACACGGACTTTGAACGTTCTCTCGCTCGAGATTTTTTTATATATTATTTCATGTGTTGAATATGTGTGTGTGCATTTGTTTGTGTTGTGGAAACGAAGAGTTTGAATAAATAATAGTTTCCAACCTGGACTATATTTGTGCCACACATTACAGACAAGTATATTTATTGGAGGTTCCACCGAGATCGGTAGAAAAAGTGTTCTCATTTGTTTCACATCCCAGGCCATATTTTCGAATAATTTTTCCAACCGGGAAAAAAAATTAACACACCAGTGTTGCAGAGAAGGGAATGTATTGTGGATGTTTATTTTTCATGAATATTGAAATATTTTCGAATAATTTTTCCAACCGGGAAAAAAAATTAACACACCAGTGTTGCAGAGAAGGGAATGTATTGTGAATGTTTATTTTTCATGAATATTGAAATATCTTCGAATAATTTTTCCAACCGGGAAAAAAAATTAACACACCAGTTGTTGAAGCCGGTATGAATGTAGTAATAGTAGCGCCACCTACATTAATTAGAAAAAAGTTACTTCCTTGTTGGATTCATTGCGTCTAGAGATAGACCAATGCGCTGTTGTCAATAAACGCATAATTAATAATTAATCCGCTATTCATTATTTTTGTTGTTGTTTATCTAAAATTAGATCAACATTATTTTCATGAGCTCGTAATACGAACCACGCAAACCCGCAAACGCAATCAAATACAAAATATTAACATGGTGAAGTCGAGCCGCAGCATGGCTCGTGAAGATAGTGTTGCGCATTAAACAATAATCAACACCTTCCATTGGATTACTAACGCATGATATGGTAATATATTCAAAATTTATCCCGAAGAAGGGGTAAGTAGACTTTATAGTTATTTTGAACTATTTTAGACATTAAACATGGCAAAAGAATTAGAACTCCAAAAATTGAAAACAAAGCTGTCTTCTGTACGAAGATCAGTAACTGGTTATTTGAAGAAAATAGAAGGTAATTTATCAGTAGAAGAAATTAATTTTGATGAATTGTCGGAAAACTTAGAGCTATTAAAAGTAAAAGAAACTGAGTTAAAAACGATAAACTCTGCAGTTGAAAATCTTATTGAAGATGAAACTGAATTGAACAACGAACTAGATAAGGCAAACGAGTACGAAGAAAAAATTATTGTATGGAAATTGCGCGGTGAGAAAAAACTAAAAGAGCAACCGAGAAATGAGTCAGTTTTTTCTGCTCCAAACTTCGAGAGAAACGCAAGTGAAACTATAAAACTTCCGAAACTCTCCTTACCCTTTTTTAGCGGTAATATTACCGAATGGTTAACCTTTAAAGATTTATTTAAAGCCACCGTAACAAAAAATGAATCGTTATCAAACGCGCAAAAGCTTCAGTATTTAAAGACATCTTTAAAAGGTGATGCCTCGCGAATCGTTCAATCTATCGCAATTTCAGATAATAATTTTGAAATAGCTTGGAATTTGTTAGACGAAAGGTATTCAAATACAAGAGAACAAACTTTCGCTCATATTAAACGCTTTTTAAATCTTCCGAATATTCATAATGAATCCGCTACATCTTTATTGAGCTTGGTTGATAATGTAAATGAAATTATTCGTTCATTAGAAACTTTAGGCCAAAAAGTGGATACTTTTAGTGACACTTTAATGTTGTATTTAATATTGCAAAAGTTAGATAGTTCCACTAAATTATGGTGGGAGCGCCAATTAAATAATACTGAAATACCCAAACTCAAAGATTTAATAGAATTTTTGAAAAGCTATGCTAGAACTCTTCAAAACAGCAAAAGTTCGTCCAGTAAATTTCAAAAACCTATTAATGCTAAAGTGAATTCTTTTGTTTCGCTTTCTATATGTGTATATTGTAAAGATAATCATTATATTTCAAAGTGTTCGAAATTTTGTAATTTACCAGTTCAGCAAAAGATTGATTTCGTTAAAAATAATAATCTTTGTTATAACTGTTTATCAGGAATTCACACTATAAAAAAATGTAAATCTTCTAACACCTGTTTTAAGTGTAATCGCAGACATCACAGCTCTTTGCATAGAGATGAGAAACCGAAACCCTTTTTTCCCTCTTTAAGTGCCCCTGAATTTATACCCAGAGCAGATGTATAGAATTCAACGACGCCATCAGCCGCGCCTATTAATGAAGTTTTGTCTACAGTTTGTGCGAATTATTCGAATAGTGAGCAATTGGGCGATAACATAAATCAAAGGAATTCTCCAGTTCTTTTATGCACCGCTATAGTCAAGGTTATAAATTCTCAAAACGAATCCATTAACTGTCGAATCCTCTTAGACTCGGGATCTGAGAAAAACTTTATTACTCGCGAATGTGTCAGCAAGTTAAAATTAAAAATAAATCCCGCTCAAATATCTATTTCTTGTTTAGGAACTTGTAATACTTCGCGTAATGGGCAAGTAGATTTATTATTTTCGCCTCATTTTAATGATAATTTAAAATTCTCAACATCCGCATATGTTATTGATAAAATTTGCGGGATAATACCAAATTCTTCCATTCCAATTGATTTGTCTAAAACATATCAAGATCTCGTACTAGCTGACCCATATTTTTGGAAATCAGGAGATATTGATATTCTATGCGGTGTAAATGTATTCTTTACATTAATTAACGGAGAAGTAATAAAACGCGATGAAAATCTCCCTTTCGCAGTATGCTCTAAACTAGGTTGGATAATTTCCGGAGCAACTACTTTTGAATGCACTAAAACCAACCAAATTTCAGTCAATAATTTTAATATAAGTACCGATGAATTAGTTAAAACATTCTGGGAATTAGAACAAATTCCTTCAACACAACCGCTCACAAGGGAAGAAAACCTTTGTGAAACACATTTTGTGGAAAATGTCACACGCAATAAAGAAGGCAGGTATTCCGTCAGACTCCCGTTTAAACCCAATAAGGGAATTTTGGGAAATTCAAAAGCCTCCGCGTTCAAATTGCTTTTTAGTCTTGAAAGAAGACTTTTAAAAACTCCAGATATTTATTTTCAATACAAAAAATTTATGGCAGAATACCTTTCTCTTGGGCATATGGAGGAAGCTAATAATCTAAATTTAGATAACAAAAATGAGAGCTATTTTATCCCGCATCATCACGTAATTAATGATTCTAGTCCAACCACAAAATTGAGGGTTGTTTTTAATGCCAGCGCAAAAACTGCACCCGGGTTATCACTGAATGAAACGCTAATGAATGGTCCTAAAGTACAAGATGATCTTTTTGCTATTCTTCTAACGTTTAGATGTTACAATATCGCGATAACATGTGATTTGCAAAAAATGTATCGGCAAATAGAGATTCATAGTGAAGATCGCGATTTTCAAAAAATTCTATGGAGAGATGATCCCATGAAACCAGTTAGGGAATATCGCTTGTGTACCGTAACATATGGTACCGCGCCGGCCAGTTATTTGGCAACGCGAGTTTTAAAACAATTGGTCATCGATGAAAGATTGGGCTTTCCTAAGGCAGCTAATTTAGTCTTACATAATTTTTATATAGATGACGGCTTGTTTGGAGCAGAAAGTGCTGACGAAGCCGTTGCATTAATAAATGAACTTAGTGAGCTTTTGAGAAAAGGAAAATTCGAGCTTCACAAATGGTGTACCAATAGTCCTTCTGTTTTGGAATTTTTAAGTCCACCTGAAAGTATTGACAATACACCATGTAGGACTGCTGACTCTAAATTTATTAAGGTGCTAGGGTTGAGATGGGACCCAAAACATGATGATTTTACCTACAACATTTCCTTTTGTGAGGAGTTTAAGGATGAAAATCCTACAAAAAGGTCTATCCTATCCTGTGTGTCAAAAATCTTTGATCCACTAGGATGGTTATCCCCTATGATCATAACTGCGAAAATTCTAATTCAGGAATTATGGAAGCATCAGTTGGCTTGGGATGATCCAGTACCCCAGGATATTAAGGAGCAGTGGATTAAATATCGAGAAGATATTTCCCAAGTTACGTTAACTGTACCTAGAAAAGTTCTCCTGTACTCCCCATCAGGAATAGAACTTTATTGTTTCTGTGATGCGTCGGAAAAGGCGTACGCTGCAGTTATATACTTGAAATCAACTACCTTAACCACTACACAGGTTAGTGTACTTACATCCAAAACACGCGTCGCACCCTTGAAAACAATATCAATACCGCGCCTTGAACTTTGTTCAGCCGTTTTATTAGCGCACCTTTTACAAACGGTCCTCAAGTCCTTGACTATTCAAATTGACGCAATACGAGCTTTTACAGACTCAACTATAGTTCTTTCATGGTTGAAATCTGAGCCATCACGTTGGCAAATTTTTGTTGCCAATCGTGTTTCCGAAATTCAGTCTATTCTTCCAGTTCAACATTGGAATCATATCAGTTCTGGTCAAAACCCTGCTGATTGCGCTAGTAGAGGACTTCCACCAAATGAGCTAGTTAAATTTGATTTGTGGTGGTCGGGTCCGTCTTGGATGAAAAGTGGTGAAATATCGCATTTGGAGGAAATCCCTCTCTCAACAGACGCTCTCAAAGAAGAACGCAAAAAGACATCGTGCTTGATTGAAACAACTCCTATTGACTTTCCAATCATTTACAATGTTTCATCATATGTTAAGTTAAAAAGAATTATAGCTTGTTGTCTCCGCTTCATAATGAACTGTAAATCTCCGAACAATCGCATAAATGGTTATTTAACTAGTAGTGAGATAAAACTAGCTAGAAACATTTTGGTCAAAATAGTCCAAAAACAAGAATTTCCAAACGAATATCACCAGCTAAAAAATAATAAACCAATTTCTTCGAGTAGTAAGATCCTCTCCTTGAATCCGTTTTTGGATGAAGAGGGCCTTATCCGTGTTGGCGGTAGGTTAGAAAATACACAATTATCGAATGAAAGAAAACATCCTATTCTCCTACCGAAAAAACATCACTTAACTAATCTAATTATAATTCATTATCATGAATCCTTCTTGCATGCTGGAACACTTTTACTATTATCAGTTATTCGCAAAGAATTTTGGATAGTAAATGCTAGATCAGTTATAAAAAAGCAAATCTGGAAATGCATAAAATGGTTTCGATTAAAAGAAAAAACCGCGACACAGATAATGGCTCAATTACCACCTTCAAGAGTAACGCCTTCTAGAGTATTTTCCAAGACTGGTCTGGATTATGCAGGTCCATTCTTCGTGAAACCGCGATCTGGACGTGGAGTCAGATCAGTTAAAATGTACATTTGTATATTTGTGTGCTTCGCGACAAAAGCGGTGCACATCGAAGTTGTTAGAAATTTAACCGCTGAATCATTTATTGCAGCTCTAAAAAGATTTGTTGCGCGAAGAGGAAAACCAAATGAATTATTTTCAGACTGTGGTTCAAATTTTGCTGCTGCAAATAAGGAAATTAATCGAGTGGTTAAATCTCTTCAAAAAGAAGAATCTATCCATCAGTATTTTGCAGATGAGCAAATTAAATGGTACTTTAACCCACCTTCAGCTCCTCACTTTGGAGGAATATGGGAAGGTGCTGTTAAATCCGCAAAATCGCATTTGAAAAGAACAATAGGTGATCATAAATTGACCCTTGAAGAGTTTTTAACTCTTACTGCACAAATTGAATCCTGCTTGAACTCTCGTCCTTTGTGTCCTGTGTCGGACGATCCCGCTGAACTTTCAGCACTTACCCCAGGACATTTCCTTGTGGGAACCGCTCTTTCCTCTATACCAGAAGAGAACCTTCAAAACGAAAACATATCCCCATTAAAACGTTGGCAGTTGACCCACAAACTTTTCCAGAATTTTTTGAAAAGATGGGTTAACGAGTATATTTCCAGCTTACAGCAGCGCCCCAAATGGTTGAAAGAACAGCCTAATTTGAAAATTAACGATTTAGTTCTCATTAAAGAGGACAATATTCCACCTTTGAAGTGGAAATTAGGGCGTATACAAGAAGTTTTTCCTAGTGCTGACGCTAAGGTAAGAGTGGTTAGTGTCAAAACTGAGACTGGAACTTATAAAAGACCCATTCACAAACTGTCAGTTTTACCTATTGACTGATTAACTTTCTTTATTTTAGACTTTTATTTTTGCTTTGTGTTATAGTTATCCGGTTTATACCAAGGAATCTATACATCTGTTTATGATATATATATTTTTTAATTTCATGTATGTTGCATTAGTTTTTTATAATTATCTTTTTATTAGATGTGTATAATTTAATTTTGTTTTTTGTCAATTTATGTGCAAATTTTGAAACTATGTTTCAAGGTGGCCCGGTATGTTGAAGCCGGTATGAATGTAGTAATAGTAGCGCCACCTACATTAATTAGAAAAAAGTTACTTCCTTGTTGGATTCATTGCGTCTAGAGATAGACCAATGCGCTGTTGTCAATAAACGCATAATTAATAATTAATCCGCTATTCATTATTTTTGTTGTTGTTTATCTAAAATTAGATCAACATTATTTTCATGAGCTCGTAATACGAACCACGCAAACCCGCAAACGCAATCAAATACAAAATATTAACACCAGTGTTGCAGAGAAGGGAATGTATTGTGAATGTCTATTTTTCATGAATATTGAAATATTTTCGAATAAATTTTCCAACCTGGAAAAAAAATTTAACACGCCCGTGTTACAAAAAAGGGAATGTATTGTGAATACATGTGTATTGTGAATGTTGATATTACATGGATATTGATTAAGTTTAAGTTATTCTTATCATAAGAATTAATAATATCTTGGTATTCTCAACTTGAGAATTTTTGTTTTTATATGGTATTTGTTCTGATATTGTATTTTACTGAAGATAGTGATTTTCATTGATATAAAGGGGATGTGGATTTGAATTGTTTATATGTAGAAAGAAAATGATTAAGAACGTCAGTCCTAAACCTATTCGTTTGATATTGCTTTAGATTTAATATTTTTAATGAAATCTGGTTTTCATCTAGTGTAGATTTATTTCATTGATATTGATATTAGGCTCACATCTGTGCAGCAGATATATATATAAATAGTTATGTAAAGGTATGTGTTGTTTCAGTTTGATTGCTTTTAATTGTTGTTAAGCGAAACTCATTTTAGAATTAAGAAAACGAAATATAGACTCTTTGATGCGTCAGCCTTTTTGGCGCCAGCAGAAATATATGAGAATTTGTTTTTGTTTTTTCTTTTCCTCTGTTCATTTGAAAGGGGGAAAGGAGACTGTTTATGGTATAAGTAGCCGATTGGCGAAGTGAGTTATTTATGTAGCAGAATTGAATTTAATTCATTTTTATGGTTAGTAAATAAGAAGAGTAGTACTTTCTTTTTATAGAATTGAATATTAAGTTGTGATATTTTTTTCCCCCTTCTCTCTTACGTTCAAGTGGAGAAATAAATGATCTATTTCCTCTTATTTTTGTAAACCAATTATAGTGGTAGTTATAAGAATTTTTAAGGCTTTCTTTTGAATAATTTACTTGATTTATTATTATTGTTATAGTAAGATCTATTTATAAATTTGGAAAATTTCTTTTTTAAGTAAGGCTAAAAAGTGTGACCTGTTTGTGATCGTGGAAGAATTGGGAATAGAGGTTTCGGAGGACCTTAAAATAATTGGATTAAAACAAAAGATAGTTAGTAGTGCAAACTATGAGGAAGAATTTGTTAAAAATTTATGTGAAAATGCTAGGTTACGATAAATGCTAGGAAAATGCTAAAAATTTACGATAAATGCTAGGATTGAAAAAGAAACGTTAGAAACGGAAGAGAAAGATCGGGAATTTGAATTAATGAAACAGGAGAAAGATCGATAATTTGAATTAATGAAACAGGATAAAGATCGGGAATTTGAATTAGTAAAACAGGAGAAGAACAGAGAATTTGAATTAGAAAAAAAATGGTTGGAACTGGAATGCCTTAAAACAAAACAGGATACCGATCCCAATGTTTCTACATCGATTGTAGATTCTACTTTTAGTCAAAATTTTCAAAAGCTTATGCCGAAATTTAACATAAAAACAGATGATATAAGTTTATTTCTCGAACTGTTTGAGAGACAGGTTAAGGTGTTAAAAATTCCTTCAGACAGGTGGGTGTCATATCTTATCGGTACACTACCGACAGAAGTAAATAATTTAATTGCCCGAGAGTCAGAGGAATCAACTCGTGAGTATCCAAATGTTAAATCTTTGTTACTAACAAGATTCAAATTAAGTGCCGAAAAATTTAGACAATTGTTAGTAAAATCACAAAAGAATCCCGATTCAACGGTATGATTTCTATCACGAATTAAGCGCTTATCAGGATGGGTGGCTTGCAGGCCTTAAAATTGAAACTTTTCAAGAGCTCAAAGACTTAATGTTAGTAGATCAGATTAAAAGAAGGGTTTCGCTTGAATTTAAAGAGAACTTTCATGAAGAGTGGGCCTCTATAAAGTCACCTAAAGAATTTGTGACAAAGATTGAGGAATTTGAAGATGCTAGGAACACCATTGATGGGAAATCTAAACCTAACGAACCTAAAAACAAAACAATGTATAAATCTACTAGAAATAATAATTTTGGGGATTATAAATACAAAGATAAACATTTCTCTTGGAGGAAAATTAATGAAACGCGTAATTCTACAAGTAAATCAGAGATTTCTTTTGACCAAAAAAGGAAGTTAAGATGTTACGAATGTGGTTCTATGGAACATCTCAGGCCACACTGTCCTAACCTTAGAATTCCCAAATCTGAGGCAAAAAGGATCGAAACAATATCGGATAAAAACTTATTAGATCCGTATACTTTTGAAGGAATAATAAATGGATTTAAGATGCCCATTCTCAGGGATACAGGAGCAACTGTTGATGTTGTTTGTCAGAAATATGTCAGTAGGGATAGAATGACAGGAGAACACGTTTGGGTTAAACATATTTTTGATAACCATATGACATGTTTACCTGTCGCTAAAATTGATGTAGAGTGTAATTTAGGCATGATAACAACTAAAGCTGTAGTTGTCGGAAATGACTTACAAGGGAAACTAGGGAAGTGTGACTCGCCAATTTTTAAATAAACTAGTGGGATGTATGCCTTATGAGGAATAATTTTAGGGGGCAACATTCGTTTCGGCCCATAGAAGGTCCTATGAAAGAAAAAAAAATTATTCAATATATAGAAAATACGGTATTTTATTACTTGTTGTTGTTGTAGTTCATTCACGTCGCACTGGAGCTGCACAATGGGCTATAGGCGACGGTCTGGGAAACATCCCTGAGGATGATCCGAAGACATGCCATCACAATTTTGATCCTCTGCAGAGGGGATGGCACCCCCGCTTCGGTAGCCCGACGACCTACACGCGAAGTAGAGCATTTTATTACTTCAATGCAGACTATTAGTTATTGTAATTGTCTCATACTCCAATTAATTTGTAATTAATTGGTAGATTAATTACTTTTCCAATTAATAAATTAATTGGCAAATTTATTAATTAATTATTAATTAAATAATTATTAATTATTAATTAATTATTAGTTAATTAATTATTAATTAATTATTAATTGATTAATTAATTGATTTGCAATTACATACTCTAATTATTTCAGAAAAAAATTCTTAAAATTTTAAAAAGTTTGAAGTAAATTTTTTTTTTTTTTTTAATTAGCCTAACAGGTTTTTCGGAAAAACTACAGATATATAAAATTTTCGAAATCAATTTTGACAATAAATATGCATTATATAGTACGTGAAAGTAACACAAAAATTAATTGGAGAATGAGGTAATTACAATGACTAATAATCTGCATCTGAAGTAATAAAACACCGATTTTTCTATATATTGAATTATTTTTTTATCTCTCATAGGACCTTCTATTGGCCGAAACGAATGTTGCCCCCTAAAATTATTCCTCATAAGGCATACATCCCACTAGTTTATTTCAAAATTGGCGAGTCACACTTCCCTAGTTTCCCTTGTTAGATCAGGGACGTTATCTTTTAGGAAACGAAACTGCGTCTCTTTTTGAACAATCTGGGGAAAATGGTGGTTCAAAAATTGAAACTGTAAATGCCGTTATTACAAGGTCTCAAAATCAACAGATTAAAAATCAGGAAAATTTAGTCGACAAGGAGTTAGACGTCGAAGAGGAAAACGTTGAACTTGAAGAGAGTGAGATAGGGAGTGATTCACAGGATATGGACGTTTTACCTCAGTTAGATAAAAATGACTCGTCTCTAGATGTTATTAAAATTGACTCTAGTACTTTTATTGGAGAACAGAAAAAAGCAGAGAGTTAGTACCATTCTTTGAGTTAGCTGAAAATGAGGATAATCAAACTGATTTTAAAATAATTAATGGGGTTTTAGTGAGGAAAAAAATGGATAAATTGGGGTTTGAAAAAAATCAGATCGTTGTTCCTGAAACACTTAGGGAGCAAGTTAAAAGGATAAGTCGCGAAGACACATCTTGTCATTTAGGGATCAATAAAACGAAGGGCAATTTGGGGAGGCATTTTTACTGGCCAAATTGTTATAAAGGTATTGAAGCTGCTCCTGACTGGGAAACTCAAATACCTCTTGCTCTTTTTGCATTAAGAACTGTAACGCATGATAGTACCGGGTTTAGTCCTTCTGAACTTGTGCATGGAAATAATCTTAGGACTCCCAACGCATTATTGTACGAAAAATGGTTAGATCCTTCCGACGAGGAGAATACGGTAGTGCAATACGTTTTTGAGTTAATAAATTGCTTAAAACGCAGCCAGGATTTAGCTAAAGAAAAAATGGAAGAAACTAGGGACAAAAGAAAAAATTGGTACGATCGTAATGCTGTTAAACGGGAATTTCACGAGGGTGACTCAGTGCTTGTTTTGACCGTAAATCTACCTCATAAATTAGCTCCTCAATGGAAAGGACCAGGTCGAATTGAAAAAAAGTTATCAGAGACCAATTATGTGGTTAGTTTTGAGGGTAAGCAGGAACAAAATAAAGTTTATCACATTAACATGCTAAAGTCTTATTGTAAAAGACCTGAACTAGTTAATATAGTAGATCTTACGAAGAATGAGTCCTTTGAGTCTGAAATAGATGCAGATTTCCCTTACATGTTATCCGATCCTAATGTGTATGATTTTAACGAAATAGTTTAATCAAATAATTTAAATAAAAGGTTAAATGAGGAACAAATCAACCAATTAAAAAACTTGTTATTTAAGTATCGTAAAATGTTCTCAAATATTCCAGGGAAAACGCATTTAGTTGAGCATGATATTGAATTAATTAGTGATAAAAGAATTCAACAAAAACCCTATAGAGTGACGCATCGCCAAAATGAATTGCTTAAAGCGGAAATTGATAAAATGTTGAAGTATAATATTATAGAACCAGGTGATTCTGATTATATATCCCCAATGATCTTAGTTGAAACTCCGGGTAAGGAACCTAGGCCCTGTATAGATTATCGTAAATTGAATGAAATAACGCTAACTAAATTTTATCCTATTCCGAACATTGAACAGCGAGTAGAAACTGTAGCAGCTGCCAAATATATCAGTTTAATTGATTTAACCAAAGGATATTGGCAAATTCCGTTGAATAGTAGTGCTCAGAAAAAAGCGGCTTTTGCCACAATGTTTGGAACCTATAGACCTTTGCGTATGCCGTTCGGGCTCAAAAATGCCCCATATCACTTTAGTAAGATGATTAGTGAAATTTTAAAAGGGTGTGAGGATTTCGCAATTCCTTATCTTGATGACATTGTGATATTTTCGCAAACTTGGGAAGAGCACTTGCAACATTTACAAGAGGTTTTAGAGCGAATAAAGAATGCTAACTTGACTATAAAAACAATTAAGTGTAAATTTGTGCAAGAGGAAGTAAAATATCTTGGGCATGTTGTTGGTAACGGAAAACGTTCACCCGCGGAACTTAAAGTGAAAACTATTCAAAATTTTCCTATACCCACTTGTAAAACAGAAATTAGGGCTTTCTTATGCCTCTATCACACGAGAGAAAAATATGTGCAACTGCAAGTGTAACTGCAAGTGTAAGTGAAACTCGAAGCGCAATTCCTCCGTTCGGAGTTGCCGAAAGGGTTGCTTAATTGCCTGAACGGTTGCATGTAATTGGGTTACCATATTTTGTTATTTATCTTTACTTTTGGCTCATATTTTACTTTATCCTATTTTATTATATCATAGTTTCTGAACGATGTTCGTAAAGGGAGGAAAAAGAAATCACAGACGCTGTAGAATATTGATTGATTTTGATTTAATTTATTACATTTGTATTTGTGTTAAGTCTTTTTTTCAGCAGCAAATTAAAATTCTAAAAAACTTTATTTCCCCAATAGTGAAGTAGCATAGTATAAAAAGGATTATGATTTCTACCTCATAATATGAGATGATATTAAGATATCATTGAATTTCATGCTGCGTCCCTGAAAGGATAAGGGGGTGAAAGGGAGATGGACTTAAATACTATCTAGAATTTTGAATTTTTTTTTTATCTTGATTTGAGTGACTAAGGTATAAAACATAGTGCGTAGAGTTTTTGAAAAGTGCTTAAAGGTGCTTATTTTCGATTTTCATTTTTTAAAGGCCCTTAAAGGTGCTTTTCTTAATGGGTGTTTTTAAAAGGTGCTTTATTTTCCCTTTTCGAAAATGAAATTTATGAAAGGGAATGTCGATTTTCGCCACGTATTATGTAAAAACGTGTTTTTCACATTTTTCTATTTCACGTTTTCAGAATTCATTCAACCACGATCAATTTCAGCGTACCGTCAGTCCATAGCGTGTGAAAGCGCCAAACATTTTACAGGTTTGGTGAAGTACTTGCGAGTCCGCTTGTGCGTCTAGTGAGCTGGGTTCGGTGAGATCCTTGCTTTCTCATGTGCAACTCTGCTGTATTTTGCAAGATATTCTCAATTTCAGGCTTTATTTTTCACCCTCTGAAATCGAACCGAAAAATCGCTTGATCATTTTTTAATGGCTAATATAATCAAGAAAAGAGTTCTTTGTCAAATTCTAGTTATTTTATCATGATCATGTGAAGTCTGAGATTTATTTTGCATTTTGTCAATTTACATAGTGCTTAAAAATATTTTTTGAGTGCCTAAAATGTTCTTAAAAGTTGCTTATTTTCTGTTGAATTTGGCTCCGCACCCTGTAAAAGCATAGTTTATTTATATATATTTACTATCTAACATGCTAGCTAGGCAAGTGCGGTATCGTTATCTATGTATACGCTAAATCGAATGAGAATAAAAACAAGCTGTCTGATTTAATAGTTTAGCTACTCGAAAATTTATAAAAGTTTCATGTGTAGAAAAGACAATTTTATGACTTATACCATTTTATGCAACTGACATTGCTATCTAAACAAGTAAGGCATTTCTTCAAATTTAATTTTTTAAGCTTAATTAAAAAACATAGTCCTTTGAAATAATTCTTTAGAAGAAATGAGGGCTTAATGTATGAAATATACAATTTTTGACTTTCCTTTTGCTCATAAAATATTTATAACATCAAAACTATTAGTTCTATCAAATCAATTCTATTTTTTTAATTTAGTCTAAAAAATACATAATAAACAATGTCTATACTACTAATGTCTATACTTGTCTATACTACAATGTGTCAGAATTTTATTGTCATCAAATTAATTTACATTGTATTAAGGAATCATCACGCCCGGTGGCTGAGCGGTAGCTCTTCGCGCTGTCGTGCCACAGGTCCCTGGTTCGATCGTCGGACCGAGCAAGGTTGACTCAGCCTTTCATTCCTTCAGTGGGTCGATAAATGAGTACCAAGCATACTTGGGAGCTAAACACTGGGGGTTTCACGTATGGCTGACTTCCTAACCGGAAAAATGCTCCTGCATTCCAGAGCCCAAAGGTCAAGAAAACTGAGATGGGCACAGAAGGCCTTGGCCCTCTGTGGGCTGTGCCGCTGAATTTAGTTTAGTTTTTAAGGGATCATCAATTTTATTCATTTACACATTGCATATCAGGAGTATCACTTTTATGAAAATTATTTTTTCCAATTTCTTAGTAAAATTGTTTTTTAAATATAAGAGGATTTTCAATGTCATACTTACAATTTATTATTGTAAAATTTAAAACATTCTTTATTGATATGAGATAATTTAATTAAAAATTATAGGATTTATTTTAGGACAAATTTATTGTAATATACAGTATATAAATTAAAATTTATTTATAACTATGAAAAAAAAAACAATATTTTATTAAGAACATACTTTTTATGTATCATATTATTTTGTTACAGACTTTTACATGTTTTGTTTTGCATTTTAAATAATACAAGAATCAATTTAAAAAACAAAACATTTATTGTCAGGTGAAACATTTAGAACATTATTCATTTTCATTTCTTATTTTTTAATTTCTTTCATAAAAACAGTATTGCATCTCTTTCCTTCTTCACCAGACAAACCTTACAGGATTATACGAAATATCTGAAATAAAAGAAAGAAATCACTTTCATGATAAAATTTTACCAACACATTATTAGAATAAGAGAGATTAAATACCATTAATTTGAAATCATTTAAGTCCTTGGGTATCCCCTTTAAACTTATTTTAAGTTTGACAGATATTTTGATTAGAGTTCTAAGATTATTCTATACACTAATGAAAGATGGCAGGTATATTTGGTTTTGTAGTTCTTATGTTTGGATTGAAATTTGTTTTAAGAAAAATAGATTGTATTTATGATCGAAGACTATTAAAAATTTATGTATATTGAAAAATTAGTAAGGTACACTTACATACTTACTGTCATTGTAGAAAAGCTAAGTATCAAAATATAAATGTGAAGTATAAATAAAAAGTAAAGTATCATTAGTAAATCATCACACACACAAAAAAAAAAAGAATTGAGGGGATGAATGTAGAAACAGACAAGGAGATTGGAAATTTGCATTTTAGATTTTCAAAAATTAAAAGAATTCTTAGGGAAGAATAAAATAATTAATTCACAAATAATTATAATAATAAAAAAATTTCAAATAATCGGACACATGCCTTTACAATCAACAGTAATAAAGTTTAAAATTTGAAAATAAAGAAATATAATCATTATTATATTTTATGTTATAATAATGTAACAAAGTTTGGCGAGTTGCTTGGCAAATATTTCAAAGTAAAGCTTTTCGACAGTATAAATCTTTACATATATAAAAATTGAAATTATTTCTATTTAAAGTAATTAAAACTTTGATCGGAACAAATTATAACAAGTTTTAATTTTATTAGCTTAAAATAAATAAATATTTTAAAAGAAAATTTATCTAGAAAATAGTGTACTATACTCACCGATACTAAAATGATGTGCAGGTTCCTGTTATGGTAGTACATCAACTGCATTGAGATGGTTATTTCATCGTGTGAAAGTATTTTTAATGCTTTGATTTTAAAGAAAATGTTATTATTAAACTAAAAAACTGTTCCGTTTCGTCTATAAAAAAATTTCATCCGATCATCCTCTTCACCAACGTCGCCGCCATTTTTATTTACATTTGTATACGTCATCACATAAAATTGAAACGTCATAAAAGCAAACGATCTGATTGGTTCATGAAAGAAATTGCCTGAACGGTTGCAGATATTTCGTGCAACCGTGATTTCTATATCACACGAGCAATTTTTGGAGAAATTTCACTTACAGTTGCACTTACACTTGCAGTTGCACATATTTTCTCTCGTGTGATATAGCCATTAGGGTTTGGCTGGGTATTACCGTCAATACATTCCTATGTTTTCAGTGATAACTGCGCCACTCACGGAATTGTTAAAGGGTAAAAATAAAAAAGGAAAAGTTGTGTGGAATGAGGAATGCACTCAAGCATTTAATTCTTTAAAGGACAAACTTGCGAATAAGCCTATTTTACATGCGCCAGATTTTTCAAAACCATTTATTTTGCAAACAGATTCGTCAGATTTAGGATATGGGATTATCTTAGCTCAAAAAGATGATGAGGGAAATGAACATCCGATTTTGTACTTAAGCAAAAACTTCACATCAGCTGAGCAAAAATATTCCACAACCGAAAAGGAATGCGCTGCAATCGTATACGGTGTTAAAAAGCTAAAGGGATATATTGATGGGCAAACAGAATTTTGTATCCAAACAGATCATAATCCTCTTGTTTGGCTGAAAAAGAATGCCGGACAAAATCCGCGACTTCTTCGCTGGTCTTTGGCATTGCAATCGTATAATTATAAGATAGAACATAAAAAAGGAAAGGATAACTCTAACGTAGACTGTTTAAGTCGAAATCCTTTATACAAGGATTGATAAGAGATATTATTTTTTTCTTATTTGTTCATATTCATTCTAAATTGTGTTTTATATTGTTTAATATTCATATTAACTTGTTTTGTATTCATAGTCAAGTGTTTTGTATTTGTAATCAATTGTTTTGCATAGTTACCTGTATTAAACTAAATTGTTTTATGTAGTAAGTGCATGTACATAAATGTTGAAAATTTTTGGTTAGCAAGATTTCATATGCATATTACATTTATATCCTTCTATATTCTACAAACTCCTGAACTTATATCTATATATGTATATGAAGAACTAAACGTTTCTTAGATGGTAATATTTTTTCTTATGGCCTGGTGATGATGAGAGAACTCCCTACCTTACTGCCCTCATTGAAAGTTTTTTTCTTCCTTTGCTTTCCCCTATGTATCGGGAAAGGCAAAGTCTGGTGGTAGGAGGAGCTTGTAAGATTTCAATTCCGTAAGATTATTAACTCTCCATTTTAATAAACAAAAACAGAAATAATTTATAACAGTTAGAGAATTAAGCGCGCCTATCTTGGCGAGTGGTGGCCGTTTTGGCGAGGAGATGTGGAGTTGGTTCGAGGAAGTTGAAATGAGAACACGGACTTTGGACGTTCTCTCGCTCGAGATTTTTTTATATATTATTTCATGTGTTGAATATGTGTGTGTGCATTTGTTTGTGTTGTGGAAACGAAGAGTTTGATTAGATAATAGTTTCCAACCTGGACTATTTATTTGTGCCACACATTACAATCCTTAATAGATTTTATTGTCAAACACCGTGTATTTGGAGAGACGCGCTGTTGGATGTATTCCATTGAATGGCAAAAAAGAGGTTTACCACATGCGCATATTTTAATATGGATGATGGAAAAGATAACACCAAACAGAATTGATGAAATCATCTCTGCAGAAATACCAGACATAGAAATTAATAAAGACTTGCACGATATTGTCTCAAAAAATATGATTCACGGTTCATGTGGCTCCCGAAATAATAATTCACCATGCATGTCAGATGGAAAGTGCTCAAAGCGGTATCCTAGAGACTTACTTGGTGAAAGTATTTCAGGCAATGATGGATATCCACTCTATCGACGACGATCTACCGAAGATGGTGGAAAATCCATTAAACTAAAAGTACTCAACAATACTATTGATGTTGATAATCGTTGGGTAGTTTCATATTCTCCATTACTGCTAAAAACGTATAACGCACACATAAAGTTTGAGTACTGTAATTCAGTGAAAGCTATAAAATATATTTGCAAATATGTGAACAAAGGAAGCGATATGGCAGTGTATGCAGTGGAAAATACAACTGCTTCTAACGATGAAGTCACCCAATATCAACTGGGACACTACATAAGTAGAAATAAGGCTGTGGCGTATTTTATCAATTTCCATTCATGAGCGATATCCAACCGTTGTTCATTTAGCAGTACATCTTGAAAATGGACAGCGTGTGTATTTTACATCAGAAAATGTACGTGCAAGAGCAATGTCACCAACGCCAACAACATTAACTGAATTTTTCGCATTATGTAGAAATGATACCTTCGCAAGAACGCTACTGTACTCTGAAGTACCAACTTATTTTACGTGGAATACATCATCAAGAAAATTTCAGCGTCGTAAACAAGGTAGAGCAGTACAAGATCATCTAAATTTATATTCCACAGATGCATTGGGTCGTCTGTACACTGTACATCCAAATAACGCAGAATGCTTTTACCTGAGATTATTATTAATCAATGTTCGGGGACCAACATCTTTCCAAGAATTAAAAACAGTCAATGGCCATGTGTGTGCTACATTTCGTGAGGCTTGCCAGAAATTAAGTCTCTTAGAAAACGATGCTCATTGGGATATTTCACTCGCTGATGCTTCTAATACAGTTCAACCACCACAGATACGTACACTATTTTCCATCATACTAACTACATGTTTTTTGGCTAATCCAAAGGATCTTTGGGAAAAATATAAAGACTATATGAGTGAAGACATTTTACATCGCATACGTAGAATAAATGCTAATCCCAACATTCAATTTACATCAAATATATACAATGAAGCATTGATTTTAATTGAGAATGCATGTTTGACAATAGCCAACAAATCACTGACAGAATTGGGAATGATTGCTCCAAATAGATCTGGTAATGACATTTTCGATCGTGATATACAACGAGAAACGCACTTCGATGTTAATGAATTACAAACATTTGTTCGAATTAATCTTCCGAAATTGGTATTTGAACAACGAACAGCATATGACACAATTATAAATGCAATATCTAACAAGAGTTGTGGCTTATATTTCTTAGATGCACCTGCAGGTACTGGCAAAACTTTTCTTGTTTCAATTATTCTGGCAACTATAAGATCACAAAATAATATTGCAATTGCTATTGCATCATCTGGTATTGCAGCAACTCTTTTGGACGGTGGTCGGACAGCACATTCAGCATTGAAATTGCCATTAAATGTGCAGGTAATTGAAACTCCAACATGTAATATTAGCAAAGATTCTGGGATGGGAAAAGTACTAAGATCATGTCAGCTTATAATATGGGATGAATGCACCATGGCACACAAGAAATCATTAGAAGCACTCAATCGCACATTAAAAGATTTGAGAGGAAAGGAGCAGCTCTTTGGTGGTGTACTCATTTTGCTAGCTGGTGATTTTAGACAAACTCTACCAGTTATATCCCGTTCAACACCAGCAGATGAATTGAATGCATGTCTCAAATCATCAGTGTTATGGCGGTATGTGGAGAAAATATCTTTAAAGACCAATATGCGTATTCAATTACAACAAGATGAATCTTCTGAACGATTTACAAAACAATTGTTAGATATTGGGAATGGTAAAATAGAAATGGACCAATCCACACACTGTATTACATTACCAGAAAACTTTTGTCACATTGTAAAATCCACTGATGAATTGATTGCAAAAGTTTTTCCAAATTTATCGCAGAATTATAAAAATAATCAATGGGTTAGTGAGCGTGCTATATTGGCAGCCAAAAACATTTATGTGAATTTAATAAACTGTAAAATTCAAAATGAAATACCTGATGAAGAAACAACATATAAATCCATAGATACTGTTGCCAATCAAGATGAATCAGTTAATTATCCAATAGAATTTTTAAATTCATTGGATCTACCAGGAATGCCACAGCATATTTTATCTTTGAAAATTGGTTCCCCAATCATCCTTCTACGAAATATAAATCCCCCGCGACTATGCAATGGGACTAGGCTATCAGTAAAAAAATTAATGAATAACATAATTGAGGCAACCATTTTAAATGGAAAACACTAAGGAGAACATGAACTAATACCACGCATTCCCATGATACCAACGAATACTATATTTGAATTCAAACGTCTACAGTTTCCAGTACGACTAGCCTTTGCAATGACCATTAACAAAGCACAGGGACAATCATTGCAAGTATGTGGATTAAATTTGAAAAATCCATGCTTCTCACATGGACAGCTGTACGTTGCGTGTTCACGAGTTGGAAAACCATCAAATTTATTTGTTCTTGCACCAGATAGGAAAACAAAAAATGTTGTATATTTACAAGCACTACTAAGATAAAGTTCACCATCAATCACCAAATATCATTCATTTCATGATGATATCGTTTGCAATATTGCTTAATATCACAAGTGAAGAAACATGTTTATTCTACCATCAACTATGTATATCTACGTTTCATTATATTCAAATGACATATATGTAGGGATAATTTTATTATTAATTTCCATTTTGATGTATTGTATACATTTGATCATAAATCACAGCAACGTGTGAACGGGTACAGCTAGTAATCTATATATAAAAATGAATGTAATGTGTGTGAATGCATGTCTTTTATAGACTCCTAAAACATTTGACAGAAAACGATGAAATTTCCTATGCAGATTGTTTCAAGCACGAGGAAGGTCACTGTCAACATTAGAACATTCTACGAAAACTAATTCAAACTACTTCCTGCTCTATCCCCAATCATCCGTATAATATGATGAATAGGTCCAAAAAGAGTCCATGTGAGACCTCAGATGTCCTATTAAATTTTCATGACTATGACTCGACATGTATCCTATATATTTATAGCTTAGGTGAATGAGTTAATGACCCCTGTCAAAAGAATGCTTAAATAAATAAAGCATATAAGTATGGGAATTCTGTTTCGATGTTTTGATATGGGCTTTCTACTAGTTTTCCTCTCCTACGATAAAAGACCAATTTCGATAAAGCTCGCTTAAGTCGAAAATACTGAGCTCTTACTCTCATCCTCGTTAGAGTAAATTCCTTTAGCTCTATGATTGCTTCAACTTAATTAGCTTTACTTTATACGACAACTTCGTATAATAAATATTTTTCACTATTGAAAATTGAAAATAACGCCTACGTTTGGCTCAAAGCTTCGCTAAGAATTAAGAACTGCATGGTTTCAGTAATAAATATTCTGAATCTCTTGACTTGATATAAATTGTAGCAGAGTACCTGCCCGCGAAACGGGAATCTCACTTCTTCATCTGATGATATGATATAAAAGTTGAGACTGAATGGCTTGGCAAGAAAAAGATTCCAGTGTTGGCTGTGAAGCCTCTGTTAAATTACAGTCAAATCTAAGTTAAAAGCTGAAGGTAATTCATAGTCTGATAATTACGGGGGAAGTCCCTTGAGTCAATAACAAATGAAAAATATAATATGTACAGAATTATATACAGTGAAATCTGAAAAGTATATATATTTACATTATTTACAAATTGTGTATCTCTGCTAAAACGATGACCCGGTCGTCCCGGTGCTCGACCGCTCGTGCCGGGTTACTCATCGTACTGAGGTTAATAGACCTGCAGCTTGCCCGGATCGGACCCTACAGGGTTGCTCCTGCACCGGGTTCGCCGTAGGCCTAGTGTTATGACTGTGTTTGTTTGTGTAATGAAATGTTTTGAAACGGATAGGGGGGGGCTATCTGTTTGTCTTATTAAATTTGCTTGAAAGGATACTATCCGAGAGAAAGAAGTTTATAATCGGGTTATGATTTCTAGCTTCTGGTATTAACTTTTTATCCACGGTCCTGCTAAAATCTGCTGTACTTGATTTTAAGGCGTTTCCATAGAAACTTGCATTTATTTGGCAGATAAATTCATGTACTGTGTCTAATTTTAGATCTCTTCTCAGAGCTTCGTTCTTGATGTAGAGCGGAGCCCCAGTCATTCCTCTAATGATTTTATTTTGTACTGCATTTATTCTTTTAATTTGGGTAGCAGTGATGCAATTCCAAGCGGGGCTTGCATGTGTAATGATTGGCCTTATGTGTGTAATGTATAAGAGCCTTTTGAGGTTTAAGGGCAATTTAGAGTTGTGGTTCAATATCGGTCTTAAGCTTGAGTAGGCTGCCATGGCTCTGTTCCAAACTTTCTCTATATGGTTATTCCATTGTTAGCCTACAGTTTAGTGTTACTCCAAGGTAGTCTGCTTTTGTGACTCTTGGAATAGTATTGTTGAATAGAATGACATTATCCGTAATTTGTTTATTTTTCTTTTTTCTTCTGATCACTAGTAGCTGAGATTTATCTGTATTGATAGAGATTTTATTACAAGCACACCAGTCTTCAATGGCTGGGATATAGTCATTTAGCTTTTTCACCCCGTGATTTGGGTTTACTGATCTTGTAGCTAGTGCTGTATCGTCAGCGTAGAATGCAATTAGATAATTTTTATTTCCTTCTTCAACCGGGAAATCATGAGTACCGGTCCGAGTATACACCCTTGTGGGACTCCGGCTCTAATTTGTCTTTTATCTGATAGTTTATTGTTAGGTTTAACTTGAAAATTTCTATTGCTGAGATAAGAGTTGATAATCTGAATTAAGTCTGGTGTAGGCTTATTTTTAATTAGCTTGGTGATTAGCCCTGTATGCCAGACGCGGTCGAAGGCTTTCGCCACGCCCAACATAAGCAGGGCTGTAGTTTCTTTCTTATGAATTCCATCACTTATGAAATTAATTAATCTGGTTAACTGCTTCGTCGTTGAAAGGTTTTTTCGGAAGCCGTACTGTTGTTTTGGTATAAAGTTTAAGTGAGGTTGTTGTCTATTTAATAGAAGCCTTTCAAATATTTTGCCAAATGTCGGCAATAAGCTTATTGGCCACATTTCAAATATTTTGCTTATTGGCGTGATTTGAGGCTATTCTCGAGTCCTTGCCCAGCTTAGGGAAAAGATTATTATTGCATTTTTCCATATATGTGGGAAAATTTTGTTTCTAATACATGCATTTTAAATGCTGGTTAATTCCTGCAGTTTGTTATCTGTTAGGTATTTTGCCATGATATTGTTAATATTATCCTCACCGGGTGCTTTTCTGTTATTTAACTTTCTAATGATGTTAATGATGTCAGTCTTATCTATTTCTTCAATAGTGTTAACATAATTACTATGATAATTAAAGAAGTTGTTGTAGATACTAAATGTAATTCTATCTTCATCAACATCCGAGGGTTCGTTATTGATTTGGAATCGTGATTCAATAGAGTCTGCAAAAATGTTCAGTTTTTCTTCATCTTTATACACATTTATGTTATTGTGTAACATAGGCTTGTTTACAGTTTTAGTTGTTTTTAGGCTTTTTCCCTTTCGCCATATAGATTGATCTTCTGTGCATAAGCTGGCGACTTTGTCCTGCCAGTTTTGCTCTCTATGGATTTGACATTTTTTCTTAATTTCCTTAGTCAGTTTATTGAGTTCGGCTTTGTCATTTGGATTTTTATTTTTCTGCCAGTTCTTTCTGATATAAGTTTTATCTCTAATTTCTTGAGGTAGCCTCATATAATTGTCTTTATTTATGCTAGTTTTTGTAACATCATTGAAGGCTAGCTGAAGGTCATTCGTGAGTTTATTTATGACGTCGTTAATCTCTTCATTTGATCTTAGTTCTGGGTTGTTATCCTTTGTCGTAAGTATATTTCTATACAGGTCCCAGTTCGTTTTCTTTGTGAATTTTGGAGTATCCTGTATTGTCTCACCGATAAGTGCGACTACAGGGACATGATCACTTGAGAGCTCCGTTAACGTGTAGCATCCCATAGGTAGGCTGTGATTTACAATAAAATAGTCTAGTAAGTCTGGCTGTTTATTTGGGATGAGAGAAAAATAAATAGGTTCCAATGGGGCCACTACTGTTAGATTTAAGTCCCTAATATGATTGTAGAGTATTTTGCCAGCTTTATTATTTACTCTACAGCCCCAAGTTGTAGTTTTCGAATTAAAATCGCCACCAATAATGCATTTATAGTTATCTGGGCAGAGATCTTTTAGTGTTTCCTTCGTGATGATATGGTGCGGCTTATTATAAAAGGCAGTAATTTTGATAGAGTCTTTTCTGTTGTTATGAAGTAGTATTGAAGTCTCTTCAAAGCCAACACATTTCTGATTACTATAAAGGTTGGTGCTTAGGCTCTTTTTGGCAAAAATTGCCGTGCCACCTCCTTTACTGTATATTCTATCTGTTTTATAAGTATTATAGTTAACAACAGTAAGTTTATTACATGCATTCGCATGCGTTTCGGTGATAAGAGCAATATCTATATCATTTTGAAAAAGAAAGTTGGCAAATTCAGTAAACTTGGTATTTAAGTTGGCTGCGTTCCACAGCATGATTTTAAAGGGTTTACAGATCATGATTGTATTGTTTGAATTCCTCGTTTCCGATCATTTATACTGGTTTTTTGTAGTAGTGGTATAGCGTTCAGTCCGTTGAGCACACTTACTATGTCGTTAAGCTTATTGAAAATTTCAGTGGCTTCATTTACGGTTCTGCGCACATCTGAGTTTTGTTGATTTTTCAATGCATCCGCATAATTTTTATTTTGAAAGGTTCTTATTGGTGGCTTGTTTGGCCTTCGCTTTTGATTTGCTTATTTTATACAGCCGCGATAATTTGCCGGGTGGTCAAGACCACAATTGCAGCATTTAGGGCTTTGATATTTTGTCTTTGAGCATTGTGAAGTCAGGTGATCCCCCGCACAATTTACATATTTCGGTGGTAATTTACATAGGGCAGCAGAGTGGTAAAACACCGGGCAACGGTGGCATTGTGCCGGGCCAGGTCTCATCTTATAATTTTCAACTTTAATTATTAAGTTTTCCAGATAGGTGAGACTGGATATTTCTTTGAAGTTTCTCACTCTTTTCAGGTTAACTAGGACCATTTTTAGTTCTGTTATTTCACCTTTATATCTCCTAGTCATTCTTGATACGCTTTCAACAGTATATCCTTGTCTTATTAGTTGATTGGAGGATTTCGAATTGTTCTTTTTGGTGCTTCGTATTCTAATTCCTCCATTTCATTGTCTCTTTCATTATTGAAGTGATTCTTCTTATGCGACTTCCAACAAGGTTGCGTTAAACGTTTAACGCTGCATTTTTATTGGCCGGGAAATCACGTGGTAGGATCCAGTTTTCCCTCATTCATTTCCATATTATTTTGGTTCTCACTAGCATAAAAATATTAAAAGTATTGTTTTTCTATAAATATTTTAGTTTGATTTAATACACATCTATATATATATATTTCTCTTACACGGCACCAAAAAAAGCCTCATTACATCTCCCCGAATGGCAACGTTAGAAAATTGACCAATGATTGCTGCTAAAAATGTCACATGGCAAATGTCACATGAGGTGGCTCAACATATAGCGCTTTTAAAAACGGAAACAATAGCCAGAGTGAGCATTATCAGGTTGTTCAATTCAGATTCATGCCCTAAAAACATGATAATATTTCATTTAAACTGGCTCAACATATAGCGCTTTTAAAAACGGAAACAATAACCAGAGTGAGCATTATCAGGTTGTTCAACTCAGATTCATGCCCTAAAAACATAATATTTAATTTAAACTCAATTAGGAATTAATTAGGCTGGCCTTCTCCATGACTATAAATAAGTCACAAGGTCAGACTTTTGAGAAAATCAGTTTATTATTGCCTACAACAAGACAAGTTTTTAGTCATGGACAACTTTATGTTGGCCTGTCAAGAGTTAAGTCATTTGACAGCCTTTCAGTAATTGCTCCAAGATGCCAAATCTATAATTGTGTTTTCAAAGAAATTCTAAATGCTTAGTGTTAATTTCTTAGAGCTTTGCAGAAAAAAATGTTTTTTGGAAAAAAATTTAATTGAAACTTCTATTGGCAGTAGGCAAGGGGAACTGCCAAAATCAAATCTCCCCGATTAGAAATGCAGCATGGCGACCTCTACGTGGTATTTCTGGGGTAATTCTAACAGCCATGCAATTTAAATTATTGTATGTAAAACATCCTTATTTTGTTCTAAAATGTTATGTATTTTATCACAAATGTTAATTAATATAGAAATTGATTTCAATAATGCTGATCACCAAAAAATGTTTCATTTGGCGATAAAACAAATTTTTGTGTTCTTGAAAATGAAAGATTTTTTGAGGGTTATTATCTCACAAGGAAAAGTTAGGGTTTAAAGTTTATATTCTTAAATAATAAAAAAAATTTCTAAAACTTTCAGAATTTCTAGCATTAACTAATTTATTGTACACATTTAGTTGAATTTAGGTGAGTAACTGCAATATTTGATAATTTATTTTGCTAATATGTTTCTCATTTAGCTAATGCTTTGATTTTTTCACCATGTACAATCTAAATAGCTAATATACTTTTTTAAAAGCCAATAAGAACATTGATAGAATTCTTCTACATAAGTACAATACTATGTCTTTGATGATAAAATACTATGTCTTTGATGATAATATACTATGTCTTTGTGCTAGAACATTGTGTTCATTGGCGAGCGAGCGCAGCGAGCCATGGTTCACGGCTTGAACCACATAGGATTGCGTAGCAATTCTCGGGGGTTGGAGAGCGTTAGCGAACAGGGGGCGGAGCCTCCTAGTATAATTTAATAGGGCAGTATTTTTTTCAAACTTAGTGGATAACAATTGTAAAAAATGAGTGAAAACAATCCCATGGACAATGCGACGGATTTAAGGTTATGTCAAGGTACGTCTCTTGTGAATATCAATTGATTGTTAGGTTTTTTCTTTTCTATTTGCCATTTATATTTCACCAAATGCAGCCATGAGGGATATTAAATTATTTATTGCAAAATCTTTATTGCCACTATCCACTGCAGGTTCACAAGCTCTAGCAGACGTTACTGGTGAAGAAATCGATTATTGTGAGCGGCCTGTGATCCTTGCAGGAGATTTTAATGTGAATTTCTCGTTACCTGAAGCTGAAACATTATTAACCTTCCTTAAAGACAAATTTGGGTTGGAAATGATAAATGGTAGGAATGATTCAACAACCAAAGGGGTAACTACCATTGATGCAGTTTTTGCAAGAAATATTGAAAGAATAGAACTCAAACATTTCGTATCTTACTTTAGTTATCATAATCTATATTATATAAAACGCTAATACGTACGTATGTATGTATGTATCAATAAAACCGATGATATTTCTTTTCTCGCGCTGGCAACAGTTTTGATTTTTAATTGATTGGATTCGGCGCGCAAGAGCACGTAGTGAGCATCATATGGCTAATCCATGCTATTCGCGATCGCAACGCTCGAGTACGCCGTCTAGCGGGAGCCTGTAAATATCGGACATTAATTTATCACGTTTTCATTTAGTTCCATCAAAGTCATTGACTGAATCAGACGCCATTTTTTAGCAGCAAATAAGAAACAAAATTTCCCTAAGGAAAAGGCCGAAGAACTTGAAAAAGATCTCCAGAATATTAGTAAATCTTTCAGGCCATACAACACGCCAAACATTTGAAGAAAAATTCTTCAATAATTTTTAATTTCTATTATCAACAAACTTGCAACTGATGACTTCCGATTTCGGATACTGTTACAGATGTGTGTATTAACCCTCTGATTCCGATCGAGTCCTAGAATTTGTGTCCCTTCATTACGGGAGTTTTCTGAAAGCAGTTTCTATGATTGAACTCGTCCAAAACTATCTTCCTGTGAGGGGTTGAGGAGGGGTCATCGTTTTCTCGCAGTTGAGTATTCAAAATCACTCATGCGGCAAAGGAGGGGAATTGTTGACAAATTAGAACATTTACATGAAATATAAGTTTTCCGAAAATAAAAGTTTAGCACCTTATTGGCGATTTTCAAGTAGAGGAGTAATAAATTATACTTTAATTTTTTTCTTTCTTTTATTTATTTCGTTCTTTCTTCCTTTTTTTCTATTCTTTCGACATTTTAAATAAGAGAGGAAGACTCTTTTGATAAGTGCCGAATATTCAAATTATCTCATCCGTTTAATTTTTGTATAAGTACAGCGATTTATTAATTTTATTTAATGCAAAATGGTTTATGAAATCTAATATTATGATTGTGTTATCTTTAAATTTATTTCTTAAATTAAGAAATTAATACTAAACGGTTCAGAGTTATATTTTAGTAAATTTAAGAGTATTAGCTTTTAAAATAAATCAATAATAAGAAACGGCTTCTGAAACATATCTTTCATTTTATTAAGTGTCCTGACAGAAAAAAAAAAATTAAGATGCATGCAATATAATTGTTTACGACTTGCTTCTTAATTCAAATCAACAGTGTTCAAATTGACAGGATTTGCAATCATAATTACTTTGTAATAACGTTACTGAAGAATACAGTTGAATAAAAATATAAAAATTATAAGTAATTATTATTCTTGTATGTTCATAAATCAGTCATTCATATGTAGCAGGATTGATATAATTAAAAGTATTTCTTTAGAATAAACTATTTTTATAGATTGTCATAATTATAAGGAGTAAAATCTACTTACTGAAGTTAAAAAAGTTTTTTTTATAATTTCGACAGTAATTTATACTGAAATATAAAACATTTTAAGCATATTTATTTTGTGCGTTTTTTATTTTATTTTTCTTTGCATCTATATTTATATGGATCTATATTTACATGGATCTATATTTATATACACCTATAACTATCAATTTATGAGTTTGTGTTTCGTATTAATTAGGACTGTTAGTGCATTTTAAAATTTGGACAGAAGATGAAAGAAACTAATCTACCACTCATCTTAAAAATTCTCTAAAAAATTTAATTACATCGTTCAAGAGTTTGAAAAATAGAATTTACTCATTGGTTTTACAGATACCTTTGCTATAAATTAAACAATAATTCAGCAATTTTAAATATATGTATTTTTATAATATATATATTTTAAAGATAAATCATCAGTAATGTTTGCTAGCTCATAGCTCTATTTAATTATAAAAAGAGTTTATTGCACGATATTTTCAAGTGTTATCTTTTAATGTCAGATAAACCCAATGATGAACAAAACTATGGTTGACTGCGTCTCGAAATTAGTAAATTTTCCGAAATCGCATGTTTATTTTGTTCAAAGTTATACTTTTAAAATATTTTTCTATAATACAAAATAATTTAAAATCAATATAAGTGGAACAAAAAAAAGATTATGTTCTGAAAGTCACAATAAATGAAGAGAACTACGTAGTATGTTTAGGAGAAAAGTAAAAAATCGCCTTAATATTATTGATACCAGTTATAATTAGTCAACTTTATTAATAGATACTTATTGAAATAAAAAAGAATAAACTATGTATTAAAAAGTACAATGGATGGAGAAAAGGTTCTTCTATTTTGGAGAACCGTATGACGCTTAAATAATTTTGGTGACTTAATTTTAGTATGAACCAATTACGATTAATTTTATTTAGTAATATGCCCAACTAATATTATGCAATTGATACACCGCTAATCTAGATATAGTTGAAATAGTTTTTTGGTCTCTTGAAAGGAATAAGTAAGTATGCTTTGTTGATTGTGTTAAATTTTATTTTAACTATCATTATAAGTTGGCATCGAACAACAGAATATATAATATATATATATATATATATATATATATATATATATATATATATATATATATATATATATATATATATATATATATATATATATATATATATTAACATAATAATAATAATTAACTTAACTTATATAGAAATGTTATAATAGATCATATTTTTGGGTTTTTAAGAAACTTTTTAGGAACAAAGAAAATTGGAATATTGTTTCAGGAAATTCTAGTATTTTCTTTCAGGACATTTAATTTTTCCTAATTTTTCGTTAAAATGTATTTTTTATTTTAAAAAAATTGAAAATAATGTGACTATAATATTTTTTGTAAACATTGCTCATTGACCTCACCCCTTTTGTTAGAAAAATGAGATCTCAAACTTCCTTCTTCTTCCTTTCGTAATACTTAATACTTTCGTAATTACTTCGCTTACGTAATACTTAAACAGAATATTTAGCCTTAGTCGTTACATTTAAAGCTAAGTTACATTAGCGGTTGATTTATAATCTAAGATTCAATTTTGATTAACAAAAAAAGCTGTCTTTAGTTACTGATTGATTTTCTAATAAATCTCCAAGTATGTAGAAAAGAAGGAAATGTGCAACGTGTTTTTCTACAATAGAGTGTGACAAAAGGTGTCATGTTATAGTGCTGCCTTTTCAGGAACACGGCTGGAATTCACCGTTTAGCTTAGGTAAAAGAGAACCGCTAAATATTCCCTGCTTCTGTTCTCAGAAAAGTTGAATGGGCTCTTCCTTCCATCTGTCTCTCTCTCTCCTGTCATATAGTCTAAGAGCAACTCAGTTTTAGAATTATCAGTTTCTTACCGAAACAGAGATAATATGATAGATAAAAAAATTAAAATAATCTAAATATAAATAAAAAAAATAGAAAGATGATTGAGGGAATAAAAGAAGAATCGGAATTTTAGCAATTTTTCTCGAATAGGAAAGATGGAAACGAATTTTAAAAAAATCGTTTAGGTGCTAAATATCTTCAATAAATTTTGACGCTTTATTGAGAATTGTTACAATACGAAATAAGTTTATTAAATCTAATATTCAATTCCCTATTTTATATTGCCATCAGGAGAAAAAGAAGTGCCATTAGGAAAACATTTGTTTGGAGTGGAGGGTCTGACCACAAGGGGGGCACAGGCTACTCTATATAAAACATAAAAATACATGTTAATTTAATTTTATTTTATTTATTATTCACACTTATATATTTTTTGAAAAGGAAAGCTTCTAACATCTTTCCAAAAATATAAAATGTTTTGAACATCTGGTGGAAATTTGACAATTGAAACATGTATAAGGCGTAACTTCTCTTTATATATATGATCATAGAAAATAAAAATAGTTTAAAAATAATTAGACTTTAAATTTAAAAAAAAAAACTGAAAACAAATTTTGAAAGTAAAATAACCTAAAAGTCCAAGTCACAGGGAAACATTTTTTCCAAGATTTGCGATGTTAATATTAAAAATAAAATATTATGTTCATAAATTTGGCATTATGTTTATAAATATTATGTTTAAAATGGGGCATCGAGGCAGATAAAGTTTTAAAAAATGTACGTATTTTAGAATCAAATACATAGTTAATGAAGCTCACGAGCTGTGTTTTGTCAGCGATGGCATGATCGCGGCAATATGGTCACTATTGCGCACAAACCACCTTTACTTGCTAGACAAGCTGCTACTTGGTACTCATCCCTCCAAAACTGGGTGGGTTTCCAGTCACCAGCTCGGATCAATAATATTACTATCATTAAAAATATTGCATTTTATTTTTCATTTCAAATCTAAAAAAATTAAAATGCTTTATTTGCTGAAAATTGTCAATTTTTAGATAATAGCGCATTTCGTTTTTATTATAGCAAAAGTTTATTACATAAAGCTGATTAAATTTATTACATGAAGTTCCCCGGTATTAGAAATGTCATTTATTGCTACAGAAAATTTAAAATACTTACTGAGATGCAGAGAAAATTTAGTGCTTTCGTATTTGTCTTGATTCGTCCCTGTCTATATTGATTAATTATTTTTTTTATTAATTACAGATTCTACAGTCCGGGTAAAATAGAAATCCTTTTGTCCTAAGAGTTTTCTTAAAGCGAATGAAAATTACCTGAACTTACAACTTATATTTTAAGAATCATTTTATGATTAAGATGAATATGGTGTAATACTTTTTGTGTGTGGTTATTTTTTATATGTGGATACATTCCAAATGTTTAAGATTTCACTGTTGATAATTATTTTATTTTGATAATTATAAAAAGTAAGTTACTAAAACATTAATTTACTTAATTATTTCAAACCAGACCATATGTTATAATAAGGTCGTGTAAGTTTTACCCGAAATTTCAATTGGGAAAAACTTCAATCTTTCTTTCAACATAACAAAATTCCGTTTTTTCCCCCTATGAAATATGTAATAATCAAAGTAATATGCTCGCTAATACTTAATGAGTTAGCACACGATTTCACTGTAAATGCAGAAGTATTTCCCTTTCTGTGATGCCGATAGCACACTAAGGGGAGTGGTGGATGGTATAACTCGGTTATAAGTGTCAAGAGCTATATTTTGTTGTATATTGTTATCCTTTCAAGAACGTGTATTGTGTAGTTTTTACAATACTTATTTACTTGTTGACAGCCTGTTTAAAAATAATGATTCCGGTGAATTCTATAATATGATACAGGAAATGCTTTCGTATTGCAAGGAATTAATTACTTTCTTCCATTCGCCATGCTTTTTCTTTCTAGTAATATTCTCTTGAAGTGCTTACTACAAGAACTCAAGAACAATAGATGGTTTATTTTTAATTCTATTTATCAATTTATTTTCACATTCAATGTAATTGCAAAAAATATTTAATATTTACGGAATCAGGGGAAGTAAGATGCAACAAATAACTAACGAGTTTTGTTTTCAAAATATTTAGGAAAATTCTAAAATTAATGAATTTATTTTCATGTTGATTTTTATTCCTTATATCTTGGTCTTACGATATAAAAATCCATTCATTCTAAAAAACAAAAGCAAAAAAAAAACACACACACACAAAAAACAGGTTTTTTCCTTTTAAATATTGTACTTACACCTAATAATATGAATTGTGTGAATAAATAATTAAGCAGAAACAATTTTTTTCATAGTTTTATGTTTTCATTTTGATTTAATCCGTAATCGTTATAAATATTATAATTTGATAATGACAAAAATGCTCTATATTTACCCATTTGTAACATCACTGATTGCTAACTTTAAAGTCAGTTTCGGTGGTTAATGTAATTTGTTGTTAAAAGTTCTTCTTCCCTTAAAAAAATCCTTTTTAATATATGTATTGGAGTTTTAACTGTTGTTTTCACAATTAAATTAAGCTGTTTTTACAGTAGGATGTTTTTTTCCCAAATAATGAAAAATAATAATTAAGTAAATAACTAAAAAATAATAATTTACTACAAATTTGTGCAATCCATGTCCTGATTTCTTTTAAAAACTAAATTTAAGGATTATAAAATCAATCAATAAAATCAATCTGCTCAATTTATGTTACACTTATAATAAATTTTAAACATATTTTTTTAAATAGTACTGATGCAAATGAATCCGCATTTGATTTAATTTTTTACCAAAAATAGTAATAATAATCACAGAATAGCATGGAAATTACTTCGTTTTCTCTTTTAGTGCAAAAATAGTACTGTTGTAGCATGAATAATAGTACTGTTATTGTTCTCGTAACAAAATGTTTCTAGATCTCAACCATGTTCTTAGCATACACTCAGTAGGTACTTCAAATTATTTGTAATCGCGATAGTATGATGGTCAATCTGAATTCAAATTATGCTTCCTGTTCATTCGGTATTGTTACTATTGATGCATATTTTTCAAGAACTAAATAATTTCCACTGAGCTTTTAAAATTGGACTAATCAGGAATTCAAGCTGATCCAGACCAGATTAATTTTTAAATCACATTAAATTATCTATAAAAAGACCAAATTTACGAAAGGCTAACTTTTAATTGTGTAATAATATGAATATATTATATAATAAATCATATTAAATTGTATGACTAAGTCTGTAATTATATGATTATATCAAGTTATTTATACTTTTTCTGGTACCCTGAGATGCTTACCGTGATTTAGCAAGTCTCGAATTTTAAAATTTTATGTCAAAAACATCTAACTTATAGTTAAAGAACAAGTTTTTTTCCCTCTTCTATAGTGATTATAAAGATTAGTCAAGAAGCTTTTTCGTATCAAATATTCGTGGATTTTAACTATTCTGGTTTTAAACAACTTTTATTTGATTCTGATTTTAAATAACTCTTATTAATTCTTCGCTGAAGGTTCGTTTGAAAAAAGGCAGGTAAAATAATTTAAAAAATAACATCCCTTGTTCCGTTTAAATTTTTTGCTTTTAGTAAATCCGTAAATATAATATTAATAAATTTATTACATGCATTGAAAGAAAATAAATATAATATAAATATGAAGTAAAATAAAATGAAACTTTTCTTAATATTTCGCGCCATATCTATTAATCATTATTTTGGTATTTCTATTAAACGAAAAAATCTTGAAAATTATAAAATTGTGTAAAGTTCTTATAATCAGATTTTTTGTTTAATATTTTGATGAATAAATCCTCGATTAATAAAAATTTAAAGAATCACTTATCTGATAAAATGGAAGGAAAATGAAGAAAAAATGTATTATTCAGAGAATCTTTATTATATTCTTTGCCGAAAAACTATAAAAAGTTTTATAACAATTGAAATCTGTAAAAATTTAGGTAACTAAAACAATATAAAAGCACTGAATTTTTTTTTTTTTTTTTAATATTATTATCAATTTTTTTTTACTTTATTTATTTATTTATTTTTAATGATAACAAAATGCGGATAAAAAAAATAAAACATTATTTGAAGTAGATTATTATCGAATAATCATAATCTTAGATTACATATTTTTAATAATGTTATTTAAGAAAAAAAAAACATTGCTTAAGAAAAAGCTTCTTAGTTGTGCTTCTCAAAATAGTTTTCAATGTAAGTAAAATGATAGTATTGGCGTTTTTCTTGAAGGCCAAATTTCAAAGCAAAAAGCAACCCATTCAGAAGAAACTTAGGGGAAGGATAATAGTTTGAGTAATTGAGGTAAACTGCCAACCCTTCTCTTTGTTCGTCCTCCCCTTAACTGACCCCCATTTCTTTCCCCACCCAAGAATCTCTTTTTCTACTCTCCCTACCCCAAAAAAACAAGACCGTCACGAAACGACACTTGCCGTAGTTTGCTTGTAAATGTCTTTTCATGACGCTTCGGATGCAAGGGGTTAAGGTAAAATGCATTTCTTCTGTCTTCAATTCATTACGAATTAAAGTGAAGTCAACATTGCTTTCGTCATTCCAGTGAATAAATATGAATTCAGAACATACAGAATTGTAATAGTTATAGAATAGTATATATTTCTGTATCCATATAATTCGGAAAACAACAATAAAAAATTATCCAAGTTACTTGAAATAGTGCCATTTCTGCTGATTCTTAATTAATTTAAATCGTTTTCTTGGTAAGTTTTTTTTAATTTTGAAAGAATAAGTTCAACTAGAATTCAGCTATTCTGTTTTTAGCTACATATTCAAATTCATATCAATTATAAAATTTTGCTGTGTAGTATGTTATCTAAAAGTAATGAAGGTATAAACTATGTATCTATTATTTGAGAATAAAGTTTTCAAACAAGGAACTTATCATTTTGGAATTCTCCGGGAATCATAAATCAGGTAAGTGCAATGATTTTTACAATAAAAAATTTGCTTGTAAATATTTTTTTTTCATTTGATGATGGTTCTCTACACTGCAGAATGGGTTTTTACGTCTGATTAAGAACTATAAGAATAATAAAAAAAGAAACAATATGAAAATTTTTATTTCAATGTAAAGAATTCTTAAAATCGTTTTTTTATCCTAAGAATTCTTTATTTTCCGTTTTTTAGTTTATAATTTTTTGATAAAAATTGTTCTCAAAATACTTTTTTGGAAAAATTAAATGGTATAACATTATGTGTTTATGTATACTTCTTGTATATTCCAATGTTTGAAGTAATATGATTCAGAAAAGTATGGAATAAAAATTCGGTACTAACGTATTAACGCCACCGCCGCTACAGATTTGGCGGTTTTTAAGAGCCGCTTATCTACACTTAAAATTTTTGCGACAATTCATAAAATAAAACACTTTATTTAAAATCAAAATAGTTAATCGGATTTCGGTGGAAAATGAGCCGATATAGAGTTTAGCATAGATTCAAAACAATCATATCGCCATATGAACTCTGATGAATAAGATTCCAAATGAAATAACATTTCCAAAACGTACGTTTACCAAGATAAAGTTTTATGTTGTGGGAATTGGTACATTTTCGTTTTTTCAGTAAAATATTTCCCTCCTAAAAAAATAAAATTGCATCTTGTTTTGTTTTTGGCAAATCCCAAAGACGAATATTCGTAGCACTAAAAATGGCGACAAAAAAGAATTGTCTTTTTTTTTTGTTTTTGTTTCGTCAGCATTCTTTATTTTACGTTTCTTAGTTTCTAAATAATGATTTTTATTGAAACTTGAAATTTTTTGATAAAAATTGTTGTCAAAAAACGTTGTTTACAAAATTAAATTTCATAAAATTATGAGGCTTATGTATACTTTTTGTTCATTTTAATTTTTGAACTAATATGATTCTTAAAACTATCGAATGTAAAGTTTAAATGGGCCTTTCATGTTATATCATTAAATTTAGTAATACTATTTCTCGGGCATTAGGTTTTAACTCTTATAAGAATATACATATTTTTTTCTGTTAATGTACAAATATTTTTCCGATGTGTTTTGGATGTTCCTTCTCTAATAAAAAGAGATACCATTTTGTTTTCGGTTGTATAAGAAAGAAGATCAAGCATTTTTCTTTTTCAAATTTAATAAGCCACATTAAAGAAGGAACGTTGCAATGCTACACGCTACATTAACGACGTCTCCAGAGTAACTGAATGACTGTTCATATAGAAATCGTAGGTAAGCGTCTCATACAACAACGCCCCCTATAGTTCGTTGCGATCGCGAATATAAAACGCTAATACGTTTTAATTGATAGGCTTCGGCGCGCAAGAGCACGTAGAGAGCAAAATTAAGGTTCAGAATTGCTTCGGAGAAATTTGAATTCGCGATCGCAACGCTCGAGTACGCCGTCTAGCGGGAGCCTGTAAATATCGGACATTAATTTATCACGTTTTCATTTAGTTCCATCAAAGTCATTGACTGAATCAGACGCCATTTTTTAGCAGCAAATAAGAAACAAAATTTCCCTAAGGAAAAGGCCGAAGAACTTGAAAAAAATCTCCAGAATATTAGTAAATCTTTCAGGAACAGAACACGCCAAACATTTGAAGAAAAATTCGTCAATAATTTTTAATTTCTATTATCAACAAACTTGCAACTGATGACTTCCGATTTCGGATACTGTTACAGATGTGTGTATTAAGGTAAAATGCATTTCTTCTGTCTTCAATTCATTACGAATTAAAGTGAAGTCAACATTGCTTTCGTCATTCCAGTGAATAAATATGAATTCAGAACATACAGAATTGTAATAGTTATAGCATATTCTTCTTCGTTATAGAATAGTATATATTTCTGTATCCATATAATTCGGAAAACAACAATAAAAAATTATCCAAGTTACTTGAAATAGTGCCATTTGTGCTGATTCTTAATTAATTTAAATCGTTTTCTTGGTAAGTTTTTTTTAATTTTGAAAGAATAAGTTCAACTAGAATTCAGCTATTCTGTTTTTAGCTACATATTCAAATTCATATCAATTATAAAATTTTGCTGTGTAGTATGTTATCTAAAAGTAATGAAGGTATAAACTATGTATCTATTATTTGAGAATAAAGTTTTCAAACAAGGAACTTATCATTTTGGAATTCTCCGGGAATCATAAATCAGGTAAGTGCAATGATTTTTACAGTAAAAAATTTGCTTGTAAATATTTTTTTTTTTTCATTTGATGATGGTTCTCTACAGAATGGTTCTTTTACGTCTGATTAAGAACTATAAGAATAATAAAAAAAGAAACAATATGAAAGTTTTTATTTCAATGTTAAGAATTCTTAAAATCGTTTTTTTTTTATCCTAAGAATTCTTTATTTTCCGTTTTTTAGTTTATAATTTTTTGATAAAAATTGTTCTCAAAATACTTTTGAAAAATTAAATGGCATAACATTATGTGTTTATGTATACTTCTTGTATATTCCAATGTTTGAAATAATATGATTCAGAAAAGTATGGAATAAAAATTCGGTTCTTACGTATTAACGCCACCGCCGCTACAGATTTGGCGGTTTTTAAGTGCCGCCAATCTACACTTAAAAGTTTTGCGACAATTCATAAAATAAAACACTTTATTTAAAATCGAAATAGTTAATCGGATTTCGGTGGAAAATGAGCCGATATAGAGTTTAGCATAGATTCAAAACAATCATATCGCCATATGAACTCTGATGAATAAGATTCCAAATGAAATAACATTTCCAAAACGTACGTTTACCAAGATAAAGTTTCATGTTGTGGGAATTGGTACATTTTCGTTTTTTCGGTAAAATATTTCCCTCCTGAAAAAATAAAATTGCACCTTGTTTTGTTTTTGGCAAATCCCAAAGACGAATATTCGTAGCACTAAAAATGGCGACAAAAAAGAATTGTTTTTTGTTTTTATTTCGTCAGCATTCTTTATTTTACGTTTCTTAGTTTCTAAATAATGATTTTTATTGAAACTTGAAATTTTTTGATAAAAATTGTTGTCAAAAACGTTGTTTACAAAATTAAATTTCATAAAATTATGAGGCTTATGTATACTTTTTGTTCATTTTAATTTTTGAACTAATATGATTCTTAAAACTATAGAATGTAAAGTTTAAATGGGCCTTTCATGTTATATCATTAAATTTAGTAATACTATTTCTCGGGCATTAGGTTTTAACTCTTATAAGAATATACATATTTTTTTCTGTTAATGTACAAATATTTTTTTCGATGTGTTTTGGATGTTCCTTCTCTAATAAAAAGAGATACCATTTTGTTTTCGGTTGTACAAGAAAGAAGATCAAGCATTTTTCTTTTTTAAATTTAATAAGCCACATTAAAGAAGGAACGTTGCAATGCTACACGCTACATTAACGACGTCTCCAGAGTAACTGAATGACGGTTCATATAGAAATCGCAGGCATGCGTCTCATACAACAACGCCCCCTATAGTTCGTTGCGATCGCGAATTGTTAACAATGACTTAAACAAAAAGTTTTATTTTAACTGATAAATACTATATTATAATTTTAACTTTTTCTATGACTATACTCATTTTCTTACTCTTTGTTTTTTACACATTTTATATTTTTGTGATAAAATAAAGAACTTATAGTTGTTCTGCTTCTGAACACTGATGAAAAAGCAAAATGATGGGCTTCATCAACAATCAAAAATATATACATTTATTTTACAAATTCCATATTAGGGTGGCGCCATTCAGAGAATTAAAAATACAAAATTATCTTTAGCGAAGCCGATGCTTTACATCCGGCGTTCAGTGGTAGACTACTATTTCATATTGTTTTACAACACATGGCTTTAGCCCTTTTGTGGGAAAGACTTTAAAACAAAACTTACAACAGTTACTTTTCTCAACAACTGAAATTTAGAGTTGGGTGATTAAGAAAAATATGTGAACTGTTTGCAATTTCAAATTAATATTGAAATGTACAGGTTTAGTATTTTCTACAGTGAAAAGTTTTCGGAACTTCAGTGTTAAAAAAAGTATACAAAAGCTAGACGTTAAGAACGTATCCAATGAGCGAGTAAAGCGAGCATCGGATTGCGAAGCCATCCGAAATGAACTGCGAAAGCAGTTCCGGGGGTTGGCGAGCACCAGCGAGCAGGGGGCGAAGCCTCCTAAGTCCCATTATAAATGTTATAGATTTGGATATTTCTCCACTCGAAAATTATAATTAAAAGATGCGATCAATTGTGAATTGTAAGCATTGTTAATAAAGTTTGTCTTAAAAAAACAATATGATTTCACTAAAACTCAATTTCTACCCCTTCCTATTTTCATTTCCACATTACGAAGTTTCACTTCTTCCGCGCGGAGGGACTCCACGCACTATTTTTTTTGTGAATCTGACTCATTATTTTCAACCACAGTGATTTTATCGTCTGCCGTAGCTATTCTTTTTGCTACTATATAGTTAGTATTTTTCTCGGGAGAAGCTTTTCTCTTTCCTTTCATTCTATTAGGAATTGTTTCTTCTATGATCATACTGTCATTGTTTTCTAATTCTACTTCTTCAGTAGCAAGCATGCTAAATTTATCTCTTTCTCTCGTCTGGGAGTTGAGATTTTATTTTTTGTATGGTTTTTATCAAAATAATTATTATCATTATGGTTCTCAGGCTTTTTGCAGCCGTCACTCGTCTTGGGATTTCTTTGCCAATTTCAGTTCTTAACTGTGCTATTTCTGTCATTTGCATGGTGAATTGGTGGAATAGCTTTCTGATGATTTTATATTGGGCATCAATGGCTTCTTTGATGTTATCATCTTTAATATCTGGCTTAATATTATGATAGATATTCTCGCTGATCCGAAATAGTTCGTCGTTTGATGTATCCTCATCGATGTGCTTTATTTCATCTGCCTGTAACCTAACCGTGTGGGGTCCTGCCAAGCACTCAGACGATCTGTACGGTTCTGGCGCAATCGTCCCCGCCGGTGTCGAAAGAGCGCCGGGCTGTCCCGCATCCCAGGCTGAGCCTCGATTCCCATATCCCGGTCAATAACAAGCTCTGATAAGAGCTGGGGATGAATGGGTAAGCTCAAGATGGTTGGGGACTAAAGCGTAACCTCCGAGAAAGGAAGAAGGCCATGACAGCTGCGAGTGACTCATACCTAGCCGTCCGACGGGAAGCATAGCTAGAAGACGGTGATAGCGGAGGAATGTAAAAGGGAAAAATAAGGATCGCTTCGTTAAGCCATAATTCTGACAATTATATTAAATTAAACATCACTTATTTAAAAAAAAACTAAATTCAGTTTTTAAAAACATTCGGAAATCGAATTTTTTTTAGAAATTCTTTTCAAAGATTATGAATTGACCTGTATAATATCATACATTTGGGAAAAAAGAAAGAAACACTGCGGATTTTTAACAGATAATTAAATATGCAATAAAATATTTTTCAATAAGATTGAAAGAATTTATTACTTGAATTAAATTAAAAACATGATTATTTTAAAATGCTTTATCATTGGAAACTAAATTTTAAAAATAATTACAAATTGCTGTAATATAAAGTTAAATATCTATTTGAAAAAAATAATGTATCATATACATATGTTAATTATTGTATTAATTAAAATAAAAAGTCAAGGAATACTATCAACCTAAAAGGAAATAATCCAATAGATTTTTATAAAATTTGAATTTATATTATTTCAAACTATCTAAAATGTATGAGATTTTAGGGATTTCTATTATGTGAATAAAATAAGAAGAAAAAAAAACTTTAGATTTAAATTGACTGCAATACTTAATAATTCATAAATGTTTTTTAATGTTTATTCTATTTTTGAGTTTAGAATTTGTTTTAGCAAGAGATATTGAATTAATTTTAGACTGTAAGATATTATTTAATTTGAAAAATAAAGCACTATATAATACTTCATATAGAAATAACTTGTTTACCTACTCAAGCAAGCAAAAAACTTAATAAAACATATATCTTGCATTGGAAAATGTCCAAATTTTAAAAAACTTTCTAAAACATAGAAGAAACCAATATAATTTTTAGAAACCCAGAAAATCAAGAGAAATTTGCAAAATCCAGTACAGTTCACATCTATGACGCTACTATTACTATACAGGAAGAAAGCTACTAAAGATTAATATTCAGAGTTAAAATTCAAATAAATTAGATTCACATAGAAAGAAATTTGATTTCTAAGTTAGTGTTATTTATATTAATTTTGTGTTCAATTTTATTTCAAAATTTTTATTTGCTCTAATGCGTTATCACAATCATATTAAAATTTTGCGTTAAATATGGTTTAATAAATCATTAATATCAGGTAACTTTATTACTCGGTGACAGTTTATGAAGGGAAATTTATTAAAACAAAATAAACAGAAATGTTTCATGGTGTAACAAATTTATTAATGTATTCATTTCAATACTAAATATTACATACATTATATGATTATATTTAATCCTTTACTTTTAAGTTTAGAAAACTATTATTTTATTTTACCGGCAAGACAGGTTAATTTCATGAAACACGGCAATGGTGTAGCCATGTTTCCTAACTCAACATTACTGAAATAGTATTTGGAAATAATGTGAGGCTTTATTAATTTACAATACAATATAAAAATTGAGGTACTTTTTCCACATCATAACCTCACAGACAAGAAACTTTAATGTATTTTACAAACATATATTTTGATAAATTATTTATTGTTTCTCTCATTTGCTCCAAATTAATAAATCATTTAATTTCATTCATTAAAATACACTTAATAAATCATTAGTATCAGAAAACTTTTTTACTTGGTGACAGTTCATTAACGGAAATTTATTAAAATAAAATAAACAGAAATGTTTCATGGTATAACAAATTTATTAATGTATTCATTTCAATACTAAATATTACATACATTATATGATTATATTTAATCCTTTACTTTTAAGTTCAGAAAACTAAAATTTTATTTCACCAGCAACACAGGTTAATTTCATGAAACATGGCAATGGTGTAGCCATGTTTCCTAACTCAACATAATTGAAATTGTATTTGGAAATAGGGCGAGGATTCATTAATTTACAATACAATATAAAAATTGAGGTACCTTTTCAACATCATAACCTTACAGACCAGAAACTTTAATAGATTTTACAAGCATATATCGTGATAAACAGAATGAATGAAATTATTTATTGTTTTTTCCAAACTTATTTATGCCAGTTATAAAACATGCAGTTTTTAAAATGGTTAGTATCAATTTTTATCTCTTCATAGTCCTCTTTTATTTCAGACATATTTGAATTATAGAAGCATTAACATTCTTATCTTTACTTACTGAAACAGTTCTTTTGCTCATTCTATAGAATTTTATAAATAGAAAGTGCATTATGGAAAACTATAGATTTCAATTTTCTTATAAACATAAAATCCATTACTATAATTTTACAATAATGAAAGCAAAGTTTGTTTATTACTTCACAATCAAACACATATTGTTGATTTTAATGTACTAGCAAGAAGAATAGTTGATTCATCAAATGTACAGCCAAGAGAATTTGTTCTATAGATTTTTGATGTCGAAGAGAAGAATGAAAATAGATTTATCAAGGTCAGGCTTTGAGTTTAAGAAAAATTATAATGCAAAAAACAATATGACTATTTTAAAATAATAGCACCCGAGCTTTCATTAATGATAGATTTCATCAAGCCTTAAATATATTACCAACAAGAATTATACTGCCCGTCAACGTTAATCAATAAAAAAGTAACATTTTTTAAATAATGCTACAAATACTCTTTCAATAAATTTTATAATGATATAAACATAGTAAGGGTAAATTTGTGATAATTAATTATAAAATTGAACTAACTCATACTCTGGGCAGGAAATTTCTGCCATTCCACAAAATATATAGTTAAAAATAAATATAAAATTTCAGCATTTATATCTGATAAGAAATAGAATGTCAGAAGAAAGAAATATAATAATTTAGATAAAATAAAATTTTTCAGATGTATGCCTTGATTTCTTTCAAAATAATTAAGTAATAAAAACCATAGATTTAAAATCATTAAAAAAAATATCTGTGTATTAATTTATTATCAAACAGGTTTGCTATTTTAAATATGTAAAAAATATGGATACATTGTCCATTAATGGTTCATTGCAGAATTAAAAAATAGAAGAAAATAACTTAGAATAAATTTTTCTCAATTTGAAATGGTACTATAGTAATAAAAGTCAGACTACAAAGAAATTATTGACAAAAATCAACACAATTATAAAAAGTAGATAACATAAAGTACAGCGATAGTATAACTTACCAAATTTAAAGGTAATATATAAAAAGCACAACAAAAAAATTAACGAGGTTTGAATTTTTTCAATTTTCGTTCTTGTAAATTTACAAGATTTTTGTCAGATAGCACTTTAGTATAATTTTTTAAGCAAATGTTACTAAAGGTGGTGATAATTTTACAAACAGAATTAAACAATTCAGTTCCACAAATGTCACATTTCTCTTGTAGTGAAAACAAATCACTGTTCTCAAGATAAAATTTAATTAAGTTTACAAGAACTTTATGTTGTGGCATGTTACACTTTTGAAAGTTTTCTTCAAATTCAGAAGTTAAAAGCTTTTTAAAAATACTATATGCATGAATGATTATGTTTAAAATTAGTCTTGAGGGTTTCTTTAATCCTCCTCTATTTACGATGTTTATAAAAGAGTCGGGTTTGTTTTCTGAAATAGGTGCCAAGTGAATCTCACTAGGTTCAATCAGAATATTATGATTAACTACATAATGTTTTAAACACATACTGCATGTTAGATTTAATTTGAAGACACAATAACCAGAAATATATGTAAGAATCTCTACTTCATCACAACTAACATCGACGTTGAAGTCGCACAAGACATCACTGAAATCACAAATGTCCACTTCTTCAACGTCACCTGAAGTATCATCACCACATAAACTGCGAAAGAAAATGTTCCCCAAACTGCTTGAATTCAGAGTGAGGATACTTTTGATTCGAAGTTTTCTCTCACTTTCAATTACATCAATTACCGAAACATGGTAATTGCTACCAGACATTTGCCGGTAAATGCCAAATCTAGACTCTAAACAGTCTGTCTGAAACTTGCCTGTGAGGACATAAGAGTTTCCTTGGTTCAAGAGATGTTCAATTAAGGATATCATGCATCGAGTTGTTTGGGTGAGGGCATAAAAGGTTTCTTCTGACAAACATCCACAGCGAGGCTTCAGTTTCAACTTTTTCCATGCATCTAACCACGCAAGAAAATTTCCAAGAAATTGAAACCTTTCATCACTTAAAGAGCGAAATGGAAAAGAAGCAGCATTTCGTTTAAGGAAACCTTTCTTAGTGTTCTTTATGTTCATAATATCCCACCACTTTTTTACTGTTTTCATAAATTGAACAGTAGGTTGCCAGTTTGAAAAACAGTTTTGTTCCCCATATATCTGAATTGCAGCTTGAGTACTTTCATCAAAAATATTCAATGCCAGGTTGACATTTTGTCTCTCAATATTAGTTGGATAAGTTGTCTTAAAAGACAACTTGTGGGCATACTTAACAATCGAGTTTCGTTCAATGTTAAAAACTTTTCGTAAAAACGAAAATTTCACATTCACGATTTTGGTAAAATCTTCAAAATCTGGGCACACAAATGTCTTTTCTGAATCTATCTGATTTAGTAAATTATTTCGTATGGATTTTATGATGTGCACAGAATCAAATAAGAGAAATAGGGGACGAGAATTATCCACAGGATTTTTAATACAAACTGAATCCTCAGCTTGAAGTTTTAAATGTTGAAACATATTTCGATTAATTCTATTATTATCTGATATGACAGTAAGCACATTGAATGATGAACCATGCAACACCGAGAGAGCAGTTTTGGTAAAATTGGTCAAATCTGAAGCACTCATGTTTTTCACCGGAACTAGTCCAATTATATCTTTATATGTACTGAATATTGAAGAAACCATGAAAGCTTGAACTGATGTTGCCTCAGTATTAACAGCATTTTCAGCAAAACCATACAAAGCTTTGCCCTTGTAAGAAATTGCAGGTTTTACATGTACTTCATCAATTAATAAGCTTACAGTTTTCTCATGAGCTAAAAGACTTTGGCATTTTTTTGTTAAGTAACTAACATTATTAACATTGTTTGTAGATGGTGATAAGCTGAGGAAGGAAGTTAATCGTTTTAGATGTCTAATAGATGGCAAATAAATTATCTGGCTTTGACGAAGCTCTTCGTAGCAGGCAGCCGATTTAATGTACAAAGAATAGGTTAGCGTTGTCAAGTGAGGACTATACCTTCGACTATTTGGTGATTTTTTGTGAAGCTTTAACTGCTCCGAAACGAACACCTCAAAAGAAAATTCCTCACATGCTTCTGCTTGCACAAACTGATCCCATACTTCAACAGCGGCAGAATACATATCCTTGGAGGATTCGACATTATTTTCCACAGAAAAATTATAAATAAAACTGCATACATTTTCTAGTTCACTCCATAAACTTACTTTAGTCGAGCTGTTTAAAATATGGTGCAGGTGCTTTTTAAGATCCAAATGATCTTGCATTATGTATATATTTATATTCATATTATCATCAACTATAATACTTTTTAGCACAACTGGAGAAGGATCATAACTCATATAAAGAACAAAAAACTTTGACTCAGCTTGGTAAACAAGCAGATTTTCTCTACGCAAGAAGTTTTCCATCTTTGCAGAAAATTCATTCACAAATTCCTTAAAATTAGAAATCTGATCATCTTTCACAAATGATGAAATCATCTCACTGTCCATTTTGAGTCTTTTTTCATCTCTACTGGATCTCTGAGTAGTTTTTATTTCACTCAAATAAGGGGGACATCCATCAAATATGCATGGATATGCATCTTCAGTTAAAATAGGGCGTTCTCGTTTTATTTTATGAGTGATTCCTTTGGAGTCTGTAAAATCTTCTTCCCTGATGATCATATGATTTTGGAAATGCTTTTCGCACACCACTGAATGTTTAGATGGTGTAAAGTTTTGCCGAGGGATTTTACGTAGCCACAATTTCTTCCTTTCCTCATTTCTAGGAAATTTAAAAACACTGGCATACTCGACACTAGCAGCTTTTGATGTATAATTAGACTTGCAAGCAGGCACACAACAACGGTCCGGCATTGCTAACACTAAAATCTTTTAACGATGTTTAAAAACAGTAATAATTGTGAAATTTCAACAATATAAAAATGTAAACAAAACAATAAGAAAGTTTTACAAAAGAAACTCAAAAATTATAACAAGAAATTAGATAATTCGCTCGAAAATGATCGTATTTATCGCACTGTATACATAAGTAAACAACGCGCATTGCAAAGTTGCTGCGGTCGAGATTACACTTGATGGAAGGCGGACGACTAGCTATGAGTCATCAAAGATTCGGCGGTAGCCGTCATGGCCTTCTATCTTCTCGGAGGTTACGACTAAAGGCGGGATGCCCGACCGTTCGGGGGTCTGGTTCCCGCAACACTCGGACTGTCCTTCGCCAGTAGTCCCGTCGTCGTTCGTAAAAACCGGTTCTAAAGAAGACATCCTTCTTCGTCCGTGTCTAATCTCTTATTTCGTGTTATTCGATTATTGTGTTCGATTATTTTTAATAGAGTACTAGCTGGTATATCAAACTTGACAGGAATTTCGTTCTTTTTCAAAATAAGATAAGATTCACACAATGGAGGAAAAAATAGCCAATTTAATTTTAAATAAAAAACATATTTGAAAGATACATATTTATAAAGCAAATTTCATTCATGTAACCAATATTTCCTTCATTTCACCAAACGTAACTATTAAGACTATAATTTTCCAGTTGTGCTCCTTGTATTTTTTGGGGAGTCAAGTTTCAAAATCTGCCAAACAATTTTATACTTATTAAGGGAAATTATATTTCTTCAGTCTGATTTCGTAATATAAAATAACGTAACTCAATAATTAATTTAATTACACATAGTTATTAATTAAGGTTTCAATCCTTTAACGCAGATGGGACACCGGTTTATGGCTTATATTTTTATTTTTTCTCTCGCTCTAATTACAAGCGAAAATATATATTGTTATTATTTAATTATAAGACACATTCTAATAGTTGATAAAAAATTATTTATTAGATAATCGGAATTATATTTGAAATAAAATATAAAACTCCAAGACGCCCGGTGGCTGAGTGATAGCGCTTTGGGCTGTCGTGCCGCAGATCCGTGGTTCGATCCTCGGGCAGGACAAGGTTGACTCAGCCTTTCATCCCTTCAGTGGGTAGATAAATGAGTACCAAGCATGCTTGGGAACTAAACACTGGGGGTTCCACGTTCGGTTGACTATCTGACCCGGACATCTGCTCCTGCACCCCAGAGCCCAAGGTCAAGAAAACTGAGATGGGCACAGTAGGCATTGGCCCTCTATGGGCTGTAGCGCTACTGAGTTTAGTTTTTAGTTCAGTTTATAAAACTCTAAGAAAGTAGTCTGAATTTTTTTCTTCGATAGTATTCAAAAATTCATCTAAAAATGATTTTTCAAACTAAGGAAATTTCAATGATGATTAACTGTTTCTCTTAGCCCTAAATAACTCCATATATGTGCAATTTGGAGAAATTATAGTTTGGATGAGAGCCGTTTTCGTAAGATTTTACCTTTAACGCATCAAAAGAAACCTTATTTCAGGCTGTATTTCATAAATAAAATTACTAAAATGTTCAATATATTATTTTAAACTTATTTGGACCTAAATGAGTAAAATTAATTAAAAAAGTATGAAAAATATGTTTAATGAAATTTCTGCGTCAAAGGGATGATAACCATTAGGATTTCATTTAGTGCGTAGAATTCCTATCACTTACAGGTAGTTGCTGCGAAAACAATGCGCTGCCGATAACACAAAAGTTGGGGAAATTAAAGCTCCACAGCATGTTCCCCACGGTCTCGTCGATTTATCAAAGACTATACCGACCTAAAAAGCATATTCCTTATTTTCTGATCATGGTTTTATGAAAGTCAACAAAGAAATTCATAGTTCTTAGTGTAAAATAAATGTATGTATAATATTTTACCATACGCTTTGTGATCAGGTGAAATAATGATATTCAGCGAATAATTTTATAACTTTTAAATTTGTAACACAAATTCATGATTTTTAGATCTTTGTTCCTTACAATATCCATGCTGATTATACAATAACTTCTTATAATAAATATTTTTCACTATTGAAGATTGAAAATAACGCCCTACGTTTGGCTCAATGCTTCGCTCATTGTTTATATTAAGAATACATTTGAACAAGGTTCATAATTAATCCTATTGGAAATGTAGGAAAAAGTTTTTCAAGATTATTTATGCATTGCTGTTCTAAATTTAAAAAAAATAATAGATAAATAAAATTAAAAAAACATTTAGAAATTTTTTTCGTACATTTTTAATTGTAAAATTTTTCTAACTACAAATTATTAGAGACAAATATTTTACATGTGATTCATAAGAAGACGGCCTTCATGAACTTAACAGTAGAAAATATTCTGCTGCAGTCTATAATGAACTGTTAAAAGGGAGTTAATCTGAGACATGTGTGTGGATGTTTAATTATGGGGTTAGATTCTGGTAAGAACCGCTGATAATAAATAGTGCTGTACCCAATTTTTGAAAGTGCGAATGTGACTAAAACAAGACAAGCCCCTCGCCCCCCAAAAAACGAAATAATCTGATTAAATTTTACCACTTTAATATAAAAAGTAATTTATTATATAAAACATTAATCCTTAAAAAGGTTGAAGTTTCGATCTGATTTGAAGTGTAAAATTGAAACAAAGCTGGGTCGCCTATGGTAGGCTCGGCTGTTGTAAAAAGAAATAACCGAAAACTTTTTTCTTCTGTGTTGAAACGTCAAGTAAAAATATAGGCGTTACTTTCATTGATTATATGAGAATAATAACACAGGCCTGCGATGACAAAAATACAAGAGGTCTGACAGCTGAACTTAATGTATTTTTTGGTGCTGAAATGGAAAATAATAATGAAAAATGTCCGTCACGTTTCTTAGAAAAATTCAATTTTACTGGAATTTTTATGAACATTTACCATAAAAAAATTTTCGTTTTTGAATTTCTTCCCTTCTTGACTGACCAGTATTCTACTTTGGTTAAATCTACAAAAGCACCCCTCTATCACTGCTTCCTGTCACCAACCCTCTCTCTGTAACAATCTCTCTCTACCAATAGCGTCGCAAGAATCGTTATCTAGGTTCGCTGACCTCTCAGAACCACTAGCAAGCTTAATAGGGAGTCATTTTGAAGTTTGCTTTTTTTCTGTGCGTTTCGTGAAACATGGCTTTGAGTTCAAGACATTGTGAAAATTTCCCAGATGACTTTTTTTATACATGCGGCGAATATAGTGTTGTTAAAAATCGCATGAGGAGCATTATAGATTATGTAAAACAACTTTATCTCGCATATTTTGACATAAAACTCGGAGATCAGGACAAATCAGCCTCATAAACTTTGTGTGCAGTGTCTCAATGATCTACGCTTATGACATCAAGGAAAGAAGGTTGCTTTACGATTTGGAATTTGTAAAGCAGTCGATTGTGACGTGGAGGGAGCCCCAAAACCACTTTGATGATTGTTATTTTTGTTCCTGCCATGTTCGTGGGTATAACCTAAAAATCAAAGACTAATATCTTATCCTGATAGCATTCCATCGGCCATGATAGCATTCCATCGGTTCCTCATGGACCTGATGTGCCTTTGCCTCCAACTGAATTACCAATCATCTCTTCAGAGTCTTCAGACTCGGAACAACCAGAAGTTCAAGGCTCTGATATCGAATATAAACGTCTCTAGCCGGTTTACCTCAGCCCCCCTCTCAGGTTGATCTTAGTGATCTGACTAAAGATCTTGGCCTTTCGAAAGAGGCAGCTGAATTGTTAGGCTCCTGACTGAAAGAAAAAAACTTATTGGCCAAAGGAACATCTTTTTATTGGTGCAAGAATCGTGAAAAGGAATTTATTAAGTACTTTGATGAAGAGGAGAACTTGATCTATTGTTCTGATGTTCCTTAATTGATGAGCAAATTTAATGTCATCTACAATAAAGATGAGTGGAGGTTTTTGAAAGAAGCCTCAAAGATGTTCTTCTTTATCATAGGAGCCAGTATGCATCAGTACCAGTTGGACACTCAGTATATTTAAAAGAATGCCACGAAAACCTGGCTCTCGTACGTTTATTCGTTTATATTGTTTTTATATTTGTAAGAAATAAATGATTGGTTTTATTTGTATTAAAAAAAACATAATTATTAAATTTAATACCTAACCAATTTTCTATCCATCTTCCCCTAACCCCATTACTTACATGTTGAGCTGCATCGTTTAGCGCTGATTGGCATGGAACGTATCCTACGCGATAAGCGGGGTCTTACTGTATATATATAGATAAGAAAAATTATAGACATATGAAAAAAAGGGGGGGGGGTATAATAAGTAAAAAAATAACAAACGCCAGTTTTTTTTAATAAAAAAAAAAGAGAAAGTATGAAATTTTATTTAAAAAACCGGAAATAAAAGATATAATCTTTTCATCAGCCCACACGATTATATCCGCAAAAGATTATATTAAGATTATATCTTTTTTTTCCGGTTTTTTAAATAAAATTTCATCGTTCTTTTTTTTTTAAACTGAAGTTTGTTATTTTTTTACTTATTATTCCCCCCCCCCTTTTTTTATATGTCTATAATTTTTATTTGTTTTATTCTACACTTTGAACTTATCTAATGAGTTCTGTTTACTTGCAGCTTAAGCGAAATAAATGAAACTTATTGTTTTTCTTAACTTTCTTCGTGTTTTCTTGTATTTATATATATATATATATATATATATATATATATATATATATATATGGCCTTTTTCTGTCTGCTGCTTCTGGACACAGACACAGTGAGCGATGTTTAACTAATTACTACAACCGAATTAATCATTCAATCACAATTTATTAAAAGATATTTTAAATTTTAAAGTAAAATTGCTATTGCTATCTAATATAACGAAAAACACAGTTAAAAGCATTTTTTTTTTCAATTTTTTGTAAATCTTAGCATATCTAAACCAAAAAATAATAATTGTTTTTATTTATAAGATTTTTATGTAATACTTTAAAAAAAAGTCTGTTTATGTTTTAAGAAAACTTCCCATGAAGTCTTTACAATAATTTTTTTCATAACAAATTTAGAAAAATCTCAGTGTGAAACAATAAAAAGAAAAAATCAAAGCAGAAATAATCGTAATTAATTCAAAATATATAAATCAACGTTAAAGCGATTGTTAAATTTTACGTATTAAAGATACGTTTAAGGAAAATTAGACAACTATACTTACTGAGCATTTGTATTCTTCCAAAGCCAACAATGTGCAATATCTTGCCCAAAGTAAGAATACTTTTAGGTGGATTGACGCAAATTGGTTTGCTGTACGGTGTGCAAGGAATGGAATGCTGTAGTTCTAAAAGGACTATATCATTATTCTTCTTGCTGAAATCATATTCAGGGTGAATGATGATCCGTTTGACTAGTACTGATTTAGTAGGTCGATATTTACTTTTGCCTAACAATCCAATTCGTAGATTTTTATCTTTCATATCTTTGAAACTGAGTGGAGTCATCAAGCTCTCTAAATCCCTAGCATAAAGGAAATACATATTAATTCCTTCATTGGTATTATAAGCTAACGTATTAACACAGTAAAACTTCGATATGAATGTGTGTCGATTTAGATACAGTGTGTCACGTTTAAATTAAGCTACCTTGATTTTCTTCCATAACTTGGCGCAAAGAAACCCAATGAGAACCAAACATATATATTGAAAATGTCTACAACTAAACACACATTTTCTGAGCGTAACTCACTTTCTGCTCTATTTGGACAGGAAAAGACATTGAATATGTAAAAAAAGGGAGGAAAAAGATTTTCCGCCGAAATAAAAAAAGACACCTTCTGATTGTAGTTCATATGTCCGTCATGTTTATATACGATTTGGAATATAAGATGCTACGTAACATTTACTATATTTAACTTTTACCGTATACAATCCTTCTGAGGATAGCTCTTAAGTTTTCTTCGAGATATAGGTCAGGTAAGAAGACAGGACATTCCTGACGTGCGCCCCAGTACTCCATTGTTCATATTTACTAACTCTACTTACTAACTAAAAGAATATTTTGAAACTTAAATAGAAGCATGGTTATGTTGGAAATTCCATCTTCTGCAACCAACTAATTCTCTCAAGAACAAAAAAATAGAGATTTCTAAAATATATATATATATATTGTTGTAATCCCATCATTTGTTCATGTGTCGAGTAACTCGTTTGGGGGGGGGAGGAAGTAAGAGCTTAATGATATTAATTATTTATTTACAACAATATTTACAGATATCATAATTGCACTGACTCATTTGCGCGCACCTCTACGCTCTCTTACATTTGCAAAAACAAAACAGACACAACAGTTGCGGAGCTACGCCACCTGCCGGAAATTAAGGGGAAAATTTTAATATTCGGGCATCATGATGATACAATTGCCCTCAATTGACACTTACTTAACAAAAGATGCACACATCGATTATTACATAATAGATATAGACAATTAACATTTTTTTTCATACTTAATACACATTTATTTTTTTTGAAAATGAATGAATAAAAATTTTAAAGTTCTATTACAGTTCTATTTTGACTTGCTTAATAGTTCTGTTTTTGTTTTTAATTGTTCCAAAATGAAAAGTCTTTCAACTGTTCAATACTAAAGTTATTTTCTTAGAAGTAAAAAAAACAAAAGTTCATATTACCTGTTTCCAATTTATAAGTTACCTGAGACCTCATCATCATCGTGTAACGGTGGTCGCCATGGCTTTAGTTGACTCACGTTGGACGTTGTTGCATAGTACCTATTTCCCACTTTTTCTTCCAATTGGGTCTCTCTGTACGTATCGTTGGGGAGGACTTCAGTCACAAGTAGAGGACCTCTGTACCTTGGCTGAGTCTTTGTTGGTTCTCCTGTTGCTTTTGCTGGACGTCGGACAACCACTATTTCTCCCGGTTCAAAAGTCATGGTTCGGCACTTTTTCTTATCGTAGTATTCCTTCATTTTACGTTGTTTCTTTTCAATCACACTGGTTGCTTCTTCTTGAAGTTCCTTGGGATCAGTCCATTTGTCTGCACTCTCGTCGGCGAGTTTTCGAAGGATACCATCAGTGAATCTTGGAGAATATTCATGCAAGATTTCAAAAGGCGTTTTATCAGTAGTTTTATTGACGGTGTTGTTTAAATTTCCTTCAGTTTCTTTGATTCGTAAATCCCAATCTTTATGACATGGATCACTCATCGATGTTGTTATTGTGGATAGAATTGTTCTATTAGCCCGTTCAACCATTCCATTACCCATGGGATGTTGGGTCGAATTCAATGTGTGATTTATTCCATTGTTGTGACAGTATTGTTCAAACTGATGTGACGTATAGCATGAACCTCTGTCACTGATAATCCGATCAGGCAGTCCAAAATCCTGAACGAAATTCTCCAGAGCTTTTAAAACGTGTTGAGAAGATGTGTTTTTGACTGGAGAGAGTGTGGTAAATCTTGTAAAATTATCTATGATAACGAGCAAATCCTGATTTCCTCTAGAACTCTTCACAAATGGGCCTAAATGGTCCATGTGTATTATTGAAAATGGTCTTTTTCCTGGCTTAATTGGATGTAAATGTCCCTGTTGCTTTCCCCCGGGAATTTTATTCACTAGACATTCAAAACACATGGATATGTGTTTTCTTAAATAACGCTTCATGTAGGGAAACCAATAAAGTTCTTTGATTTTGTTGACAGTCCTGTCAAGAGAAAAATATCCCATCAAATCATGAAATTTAACAGTGGTACTTTTTCTCATACTTTTTGGGATCACGTAGAGTAGTTTTTCCTTTCCTTTTTCTAGTATTCTTCGGTATAATCGATTTCTCTTGAAAATATAATTACTTATTTTCGGTCTTTCTTCTGCAGATCTTTCTCCTTCATCTTTCTTAAAAATGTCTATTAATGTCTTTAACTCCTTGTCAGTATGTTGGATATTTAAAATTTGCTCATCTTCGCTCAGTGTTAGACATACTTCAATTTTTTTCTCGATAAGGCTTGTCATGGTGTCTTCTGGGTCTGAGACAGGAGCTCTGCTCAAAGCATCTACGTGGGTCATTTTAATGCTTGGTTTGTGGCGAACTTCAAAATTGTACTCTTGTACTAGAATACTCCATCGTGCGATTTGGGGATTACTTGACTTTTTGGCATTCATGTATATTAATGCTTGACAATCTGTCACAACTGTAAAATTGATACCTAACAAAAACTGTCTGAGTTTTTCTAGTGTCCAAACTATGGCCATCAACTCCAATTTACTTGAATGGTAATTCCTTTCAGGTTCAGTAGTCTTCTTGCTGACACAGTAAACTAGGTGCCACTTATCATCGCTTCCCAACTGAAGTAACATTCCTGCGATGCCGTCTGCACTTGCATCAGTATAAACTTCGGTTTTAGCTTCAGGATTGTAAAGTGCCAAAATTGGTTGTCGTGCGAGTTCATTTTTCAATATTTCGAAAGATTTCTTTTTCTTTTCGTCCCACTTAAATTCTTCATTCTTTTTAGTTAATTCGGTTAAGGGTTTAGCTTTTATGGCGTAATTCTGAATAAACCTTCTAAAAAAACTTGTTAAACCAAGAAAACGTCTAACCGCATGCACATTTTTAGGTTCGGGAAACTTGGAGATAACCTCAACCTTTCTGGAGCCCGGTTTTATCCCATCTTTATTGACAATAAAATGACGAAATCTCGGATTCCTTTACATCGAATTTTTGCATTAGATTTCGAAAATCAATAGTCTTTATATTTGACTCTGGCACCGTAGTATTACTTTCATTTGACGTTTGACATACAATTTTGTTTTCGTTTTGCAATTGCAGTTTTTGTTACTCAAAATTTCTCTGTTTCTCACGATCTTCGATTTCCTTAAGCTTAAGTCGTTCCTCTATCTCGCGTTGTTTTGCACGTTCTTCTACTTCCAATTCTCTTACTTTTTCTCGTTCTTGCAATTCTAATTGTTTTAATTTTTCCTGTTCTTGAAACTCTAACAGTTTTAATTTTTCTTTACTTTCATTTTCTTCGCGTTGGATTCTTTCTTCGATTATCCGTTCTAAAATTTTTTTAACGAATGTTTCCTCATAATCTTTACTTTTTGTGATAATATTCTTAATTTCTATTACCACTGCATTGGGTGGTACATTTTCACCTATTTCGTTAGCCAGTTCAATCAAATCATTTTTTCTGCCTTTTCCCAGAAAAGACATTTTGATAGTTTATAGAAATACGTTAAACTTTCTTAAAATACTTTTTACTTTCTTAAAATACTTTTTACTTTCTCAAAATACGTTTTACTTCCATAAAATACTTTTTACTTTCTTAAAATACGTAATACTTTCTTTAATTCATAATACTCGACTCATGCATAATTTTAAAATCAAGATAGACATACCTTGAGTTTACGTTAGGTTCTATCACGGGGTTTTCATCCCTCTTCTGATTTTTGTTGTAATCCCATCATTTGTTCACGTGTCGAGTAACTCGTTTGGGGGGGGGGGGAGAGAGGAAGTAAGAGCTTAATGATATTAATTATTTATTTACAACAATATTTACAGATATCATAATTGCACTGGCTCATTTGCGCGCACCTCTATGCTCTCTTACATTTGCAAAAACAAAACAGACACAACAGTTGCGGCGCTGCGCCACCTGCCGGACGTTAAGGGGAAAATTTTAATAATAATATATATATATATATATATATATATATATATATATATAATACTTTAATACTTAAAGAATTTTAAAAAATAGTGTTAATTTTGAAACTTTTGATATATCTGTCGATATTTCACACACTAAGAAATAAACTAAATGTCTGAGGTCTAACTTTTAATTTGTACTAACGATATTCTTTATGCTACGAAATAAAATATTAATTGGATAGATTGGACGATTCATTTCAAGACTATTCAAGAAGATTCATTACAGCGAAATTTGAGTGAAAATGATCAAATAATTTTCAGAGAAAGGAATGTCTTTTAAAAAAATTAAGTTGCAAATATTTATTTTTGGTTACATGTGGTTTTCATCCTCACATAAATGATTTGATCTTCTTAAAAGAAAAAGCAATATTTAGAAAAATAATAATATAATAATAATAATTGTAATATAATTATAAAATAATAATCTATTATAATAATAAAATAATAATTAATAATAATATAATGATAAGAATTCTAATATAATTATAAAATAATAATCTATTATATTAATAAAATAATAATTAATAATAACATAAGAATAATTCCACTCAACCAATAATGGATATAAATAATGATTGTAAAAAAATTTATTTGGATTTTTTAAATATAAAATTTTCTTAAAAATATAAATAATGTTATTAAAAATAAAAATTTCTCCAATAAGAATACTTACGCTATTAAAAACAAGAAATTCCTATAAAAAATTTTTTGAAGAACGAACTTTTATTTTAAAAAAAATATTTTTTTTAAAAATAAAATTAAAAGAAGCATGTCTGTAACTTCTTGATTGTTGCTCCGTTCAAACAAAGTAAGTGCATGATCTTGCTGAAAAGGTTACAAAAGCACCTCCCAAATATGAGAAAGAGCTCTTCCTCGCAATATATTCTGCTCTCTTCGCTTCATCAGTAATAAATATTTGGTGTAAAAGCGGTAAAAATCGCGCCAAGCTAGTTTACCGGCTAAGCAGTGAAGGCTTTGAGTCGATGGAGAGGGAAAATGAAAACCGGACCCAAGGATGAAACAACTACGACACCTTATTTTTAAAGAGCTATTCAATCGAATTTTTGGATGCCGATTATTAGAATTACATATCCTTAAATGATTTGAAAATTTCTTAACTTCGAAATCAACAAACTTCTATATTAGATTAAATAATATAAAATCATCATATTTCTTTCTTGGAACTGTCTTTAGAGAAACGAATTTAATATCTATGTTCTGAAAGTTTTATACTTTCTTTAAGGTTTCTTTGATTTTTGGTTTTCTTTTCTTTAAGGTTTCTTTGGAATTTCTCACCATGTGATATTAATATTAAGGAACCCTAACATTTTACAACCGTCTTTGAGCAGCCGAACCAATATTAGGTTTCAGCTACTGGATTCAACTCCGTAGACTTGTAAATTTCAATCCAATCCAGAATACTTCTGGATCAAATAGTGGGATCGTTCACCAAACTTAACTATTTAGACTGTATTTTTCCGATTTTGCTCCTCGTATTTTTTGGGGAGTCACGCTTCAAAATCTACCAAACAATTTTATACTTATTAAGGGAAATTATATTTCTTCAGGATGATTTCGTAATATTAAATGACGTAACTCAATAATTAATTTAATTACACATAGTTATTAATTAAGGTTTCAATAATTTGAAGCAGATGGAACACTGGCTTCCCGCTTATATATCTCTTCTGTCGCTCTTATTACAAGAGGAAATATATATCGTTATTATTTAATTATAAAACACATTCTAATAGATGCAAAAAATTATCTGTTTGATTATCGGAATTATATTTGTACTAAAATATAAAACTCTAAGAAAGTAGCTTGAAATTTTTTTTTCATTCGTATTCAAAAATTTATCTAAAAATGATTTTGCCAACTGATGAATAACTGTTTCTCTAAATAACTCTCTCTAAAGCTCTAAATAACTGCAAATATGTGCAAATTGGAAAAATTATTTCTTGGATGTGAGCCGTTTTCGTAAGATTTTACCTTTAACGCAGAAAAAGAAATCTGTATTTCATAAATAAAATTATTAAAATGTTAAATATAATATTTTAAACTTATTTGGACCTAAATAAATAAAAATTAATGAAAAAGTATGAAAAATATGTTTTACGAAATTACTGCGACAAAGGGATGATCTTTCATTATTTATTTATTTAACTAAACTGGGCAGAGCAGCGGCCCCTATCCTATGCATCATGTAATTTAGATACATTGTGTTAAAAGCATTTTAAGTTTAGCAGCATTATGGTAGTTATTTAAATAGGTCAAGCACATTTGCTTGATACAAAGGGAGGATAACCATTAGGATTTCATTTAGTGCAGAGGTCGCCAAAGTGGTCTATATAGACCCCCAGAGGTCTATTTAACAAAAGTGGGGGTCGATCTGAGCCAGGGGGTCGATCCGAATCGGAAGGGTCGATTGGGGGTCAACGAAAAAACAGTTATTAAATCGTAAATCACACATATCTAATTGAGTATGTAAAATTTGTGATTTTTTTTTATAATTGACTTAATATCAGTTTCTTTATAGAACATAAATAAATAAACGCGTCATCAAAAACGTGGACATCAACCTGCAAGATGAGTTTGAATTATTATCGGAAGACGCTTTTTAAAAATTTAACAATAAGCAAATTTTGGACAAATATAAATATAATGCAAAAGCATGTAAAACTTTACGAAAAAGCTCAGCCATTTATGCTAGCATTTCCAAGTTCCTATATGGTTGAAGCCGGTTTCAGTCACGTAAATTCAATCTTAACTAAGAACAGAAATAAATTAAATGTGAAGTTTCGAGGGGATTTAAGATTAAAATTGACCAATTTTGAACCCAATATAACGAACCTTACAAAAAAACACCAGGCACACTCATGTCATTGGTGTCATTGGTCAATAAATCTGTAGTTACTTTTCTTATTATTTCTACTTACTTATAATTACTTATTATTTCATAAATATTAAGGTATTTTTATTTCAACATTAATATATTTTTCATAAAACTATTGTTACACTATGTACTATTACTTTAATAAATGTTCAAAATCATAAAATAAATGTACAAACACAGTATCTAATAGAGTTTTATTTTAATTAACGGAAAATTACTTTTATGGGGGTCGATGGAGAATTCGAAAAATTATGTAGGGGTCGATGATCAAAAAAGTTTGGCAACCCCTGATTTAGTGCATGGAATTCGTATTAGTTTCAGGTATCTGCGAAAACAATGCGCTGCTGATAAGACAAATGTTGGGGAAATTAAAGCTCCACCGCATGTACCCCATGGTGTCGTTGTTTTATCATGGATTATACCGACCTGAAAAGTAAATTCCTTATTTTTTGATCATGGTTCTATAAAAGTCAACAAAGTTGAATAAATGTATTTGTAATATTTTACAGTAGGCTCACTGATCAGATAAAATAATGATATTTAGCGAATAATTTTATAACTTTTAAATTTGTAACACAAATTCATGATTGTAAGATTTTGTTCATCTTTGTGCCCTTCATTATCCATGCTGATTATGAAAGTGGCCAATGGTTTCAAGATGTAGAAAAACCGCATGACTTTAAATGTGAAAAAAATTGTGGGCTAGTTTTTTTTTCACAACGGGATTCAGCCCTGCATTGTTTGAGCTTGAAAAAGCTGAGAACTATTCATTGATTATAATCATATCCACCTTAGAGGAAAATTTGACGGTGAATTTACTTTAAAGCTTCAGATGAGCTGATAAATAGCTTAGATGTTTAAAAAATATATCTGATTCCAATCAATTCCTTTTAGAACATTAGTGAATTCAAAGGGATTCAACACAGCTGTTACATTTTGAAGGAGTGATAGGATTGATTGAATAAGAATATAGTTTGTAATTGTTGTGCTGGTCGGTAGGGAGCGCAGCTCATGTCCGAGAGTTCGTGAGTTCGAGCACCGCCGGCCGAAGTGACTGATGCACGTTAAATCTGACGAGTCGCAAAATTCCTCCATGTCCCCATAATAAATCAATACCATTGGGGTACTGGATTGGAGATCGACCGTTCTCTGATTCAGGTCAAAATTACGATCTGTAGATGATTAAATGGATGCATGAATGGGTCCGCCCTATAAACGGGAGTGACGTGTGGTGTGGCAGAAGTCGAATTCTTGGCCATAGATGGCGCCACTGGAAATCAAGAACAATCGCACCCCCTCTGCCTAAACAGGCATGCGTCAACAACAACAAACAATCACTCTGCATAGTTAAAAGCTTTACTTCGTGTTCAGTATTCAAACTGTAGTATTTTTTTTTCTTCATTGGAGAAAGAATTTATTTCAAAGAACATCCTTGAGTGTTGTTGGCTCAAGAAATAAAGCGTTCGCCTCCCAAAGAGATGAAAAAGGTTTTAATCCCAACGAAGGCTGATCGATACAAATTCTGCATCCACCTCGAGCCAACCACATTGCTCATGTAAAATATCCTCAGTGATAGAGGGATCATGGGTTAGAGTCCCCTAGTCATGAGGCTAACCGTGGGAGATTTTCATTTTTTTCCTATCCATGTAACACAAATGCGAGTTAGTTTCATCAAAAAGTCCTCCACGAAGTCAAATTTCTCCAAATACTTCAACTCTTTTGACTTCTGGATTGGGTTCAAAATTACAAGTCTACAGAGTTGAACTTTGATAGTTATAAATTAAAAACTGGGTCGGCTATTCAGTAACAGTTATAAAATAAAATAAAAGAACATCTTTAACACTATTTTTCAAAACTCTATCTTTAAGTGCATTGCGCGTAAAGTTATAATTTTAGCCTATCTATGTCATCTCGCAGTAAACAATTTTGCGGGCATTTAAACAAGCAAATGAATTTTGCTATTTTGTAAGTTATAAAATATTTTTAAACATCGCTAATTTAGCGAGATTTTAACACTTAGATGCAAATTATATAAATCAATGAATAATTTTCAATTCTTATACATTTTTAATAGTGCAGAAAAACAGCATTGAAGAATAATTACTTAATTATACTCCATTATTTAATATTAAAAAATTAGATGATATACATATTTCATTTTAAAAAAACTTGATTTTATTCATAATGACGTTTTGCTCTATTTTCAGAATCAGCACAGAAGCCACTGGCTAAATATAATATAAACTTCATCTAAAATTCATCAATAACTACTACGAATTCTAAGCAGGTATGAAAATAACACACAATTTGCAAAAATACGTTATTTCATATAACAACCTAACTTCTCAACATTTTTGACTCCGTTTCATCAAAACTATTAAGCAAATTGTAAACATAATGAATAGAAATTTTTAAAAGTTTGATTGAAATTATATTAACTGATATAACAATTTTAAACTACTTTAAATGCGTATTAAATACATAGCTAGAAATTGAGCTAGTAGAAATTCATGACTAATAATTTAATTTGAAAAAGCCTTTTCTAAATTCTTTTAAATTAAACATGCTCAAACGTGCAAGCAATTACGCTTTCCATTTTGATAACTAAAATAAATAAAATTATTATTTAATAATTTTTTAAGAAAAATATTTGATAAATCAAAATATCAAGGAGACTTTTTAAACCTTAAATATATTCACTTCTACTTTAGTTGAATTGTAATTATTTTTACCTTGTTTTAAAAAGTTGAACGAGAATAAATTTCTGTTCCTTTCACTTGTATTTACAAAGAAAAAATTAATTCAATTTAGCAAACAAATATAAGAAACTTAGAAACAAGTAGAATTGTCAAGCCTATTTTTTTAAATTTAACATGCTCAAACATGTACGCAATTGCTCATTCTCCCCTTAATAATTAAAATAATTAAAGCAATTAAATTATTATTTAAAACTTCGTCAAAAAATAACAAATATCAAGGGTACTTTTTAAACCTTAAATAAATTCATTTCTATTTTCATCATCATCATAGTTGGCCAGAGAGTCCAATGTGGGCCAATGCCTTCCTCTGAATATTTCCCAATGATGACTTCCAATTTATCTTTGATCTCCATTTCTTTTCATTAATCGTAAGAAAATCAGACTCAACCGAGTCAGCCCATCTCAACAGCTGCCATCCCCTTTTTCTTGTTCCAGTGGGTCTAAAAAGCAGTATCTTTTTCATCGTGTTGTCAACACTCATTCGAATCACGTGGGCCATACAATTCATTCAATTTATTTTTATGTCTTTAATAATATCGGTTTGTTTATAAATCTTATACGGTTTAAAGTTAAATCTCTTTTTCCAGTTATTGTTTTCATTTACACCACCAAGTATACTTCGCAAAATCTTTCTATCAAATACTGTGATACAATTTTCCTCCAGTTTTGTCTATTTTAGTTACCTTAATTTACTTTAGCATTTTAAGCTTCCATTAAAAATTTAACGAAAATAAAATCCTATTCCCTTCATATGTATTCACAAAAAAAATTTAATTCAAGCGACAAATATAACAAAACTTATAAACAAAGAGAATTGTCAAGCTGATAAGTTTTCTTCAAACATTAAAAAAGAAATACTTACAATCCAAGGATACTTTCTGTAATCTTCAACTTTTTTTCCATTAATAATGCGCTCCTCGGTGAAACCAGATACACCGCATGCTGTAAAATTTAAGTTAAAAAAAATTTATTTCGTACCTTTTGCAGAGTGAACAAGAGCTAAAGAGACTCTCAGAATAATAGAAAAAGACTTTTAGGTTAAGAGTTAAAATGGGACAAACATTTTGTAAACTTCTGTTTGGTTTTAATCTATACATTTTCATGTATATTATTTTGGGTCGAAATTATAGAAATGAATATTAGAATTTTGTTAGAAGAGCGGTAATAGATCATAAACTAGAACTGTTTTTCAGGCATTTAAAAAACAATTAATCAAAATTTTGCCAAAAGAACGGTAATAGATCATAAACTAGAACTGTTTTTCAGGCATTTAAAAAACAATTAATCAAAATTTTGCCAAAAGAGCGGTAATAGATCGTAAACTAGAACTGTTTTTCAGGCATTTAAAGAACAATTAATCAAAATAGAGAAATTATTTTTTGCGATCAAGCAAAAGGTATTTTTAATTTCTATAAAATGAAATATAATACTGAATCTAATAAGAACAAATTTAAACTCACGACATTTATTGCAATGACGGTGATGATGACCAACCTTATGATGTTTGATAGGATGTGCTTTTCCTTTAACCTGAAAATGTAAAATAAAAAGCATTGTTACAAAATGTTACAAAAAATGGAAGCAAACTAAGCAATAAGAAAAATGCAATATACTCGTTGAGTTTATAGTTTAAATGAAGTAAACAAGCGAGATGGAATCAAATGTGCAATCTAACAGACGTTATTGAAAATTCAAGAAATACTACATTTAACTATCAAAAGTAATTTTAAACATAAATATAACCATTACATAATTTGAATTTTCTAATTCGTCCAAGCGGCATTATAATTTCAATACGTTCAGACCTATTAAACTGTTATAATAAAATTTTCTGTTGTCAAATATTAATAATAAATATTTATTTTCTTTTGCATCTATTTTAAACACATGTCTTTATTTTCTAATTGTATATTATTTTGCATGAAATGAAATATCAAAAAATTTACAAAAATAATCCAAAACTTTTAATTGCGAGAAATTGGTCACCTACATCTGTTAAAATACATCCAACTTGATACAACAAACATCAAACATAAATTTAAATACATCAAACACAAATAATATGTTTGAGTACTCTTATTTGAAGCCTATATCATCAAGCCTAGATTAATTTAAGACCAAGGCAAACAATATTTCGTCTCAGCTTAAAAAGTAAAATAAAACAGATTAGCAATCAAATGTCTATTTTAACCCCTTGACCAATCATTAAACATTTCTTGATATAGAAATGATCTTTGATTGCACTGTAAACAACAACTCGCAATGGAATGTAGTTGAAGACGTCTAAGTCACTTCAATTATTGTTCTGACATAAGAAACAAATGACGTCTCCCAGACGTCTTCGTATGTCAATGGGTTAATTACCAATTAAACGTGCCATATGAATGTGAGGGCTGATTTTAACTTTCTAACGTTGAAACTTATTTACTTGATTATGTTATCTTTTAGTTCATTAACAGAGTCATTAAGAAAACTTTTTCTGCTAAGTTTGTTTTATTATCCAGTAATAGCGCAATTGAGGTTAATGTCATGGTTGTTTTGTTTAATATGTTAGCACATTTTACGCTGAATATTTTTATAATAAATTAACCTTGATACCCATACTAGTCAAGATATCTTAGATTGCCTATATTGGTCAAGAGATCTGAAAGTTACGTAAGAGGTAAAAATTAAATCAGAAGAGGCTAGTAATTTAATAGCAGGTTACCTGGGAGATTTTAAGTCAGTAAAACGAATAACATTTTTTTGAAAAATAAACACGTTATATGTATAAATAAATAATAATAGTAGCGAATCAGTTCTTTTTCTGGGGAAAGGGTGTAAAATATAAAATTAAATTATCCAATAGAATTGATGAAGAAAAAGGGAGACCAGGCTCCATTTTTGACTGGTACGCAATAAAGGATACCATTTTGAAATCTGCACGTGAAGCTATCCCAGATCTAGGACAACGAACTTGAAATGAGTGGTTTGACAATGATTGCAGAAAGGCTGCAGAAGACAAGACCAAGCCTATAGATTAATGCTACAAAAGCATCGTACGAGAATTTTCGAGGAAAAATGTAGGAATCTGAGAAGGCTAGAAAACAAACTACATAAAGAGAAAAAACCGGCGTCCCTGGAGGAATCATTGAAAAACCTTGAAAGTTTGAACAACCAAAATGAATTTAGGAGGTTCTACAGAACTGTCAATTTCATGCGAAGTGACTTCAAACCAAAAACAATCACCTGTAGAAATAGAAAAGGAGAGTTAGTAAGTGAACCCAGAAAAGTAACTAATGTGTGGAAGGAATACTTTCAATACCTACTTGAAGGCGGAAACGATGCTGTCGACTCTCGGATCGACCAAGCGGATTCAGTCACTATCCGAGAAGTGAAAAATCCTCCACCCTCCCCCGATGAAGTGAAGCTCGCTATTAAAAAACTTAGAAAATGCAGATCGGCTGGTCCCGACTGTATTACATCTGAACTTTTTAAGGTTGATGAACCTGAGTTTATTAATGCTATCCATTAGATCATGCTTAAAATTTGGGACATGGAGAAATTGCCCATTGAATGGGAAAAAGGCTCTATCTGCCTCATCTTTAAAAAAGGAGACCAACTTGAATGTCCTAAGTACAGAAGCATTACCCTACTCAATATGACATATATAAAATCTTCTCCAATATTCTCTTTAATTAGACTCCAGCCTTTTGCTGATAAAGTGGTTGGAAACTACCAATGTGGATTTAGATCTCAAAGGTCCAAAATTGACCAAATCCACACTCTAAGACAAATCCTGGAGAAAAAAAACTAAATATAGCATCAAGACTTTTAACTTATTTATAAACTTCAAGGCTGCCTATGATAACATCAAGAGGGATAAGCTGCTTGAGACAATGAGTTAGTTCGGTATACCTGTAAAGCTTGTTAACCTCACCGGTGCTACACTCAATAATGTGAGGCGCCGGACTAAACTTTAAAACCATCTTTCTGAACCCTTTGGAACTGAAAGAGGCTTGCGTCAATGTGATTCCCTTGCTTGCCTACTTTTTTAACATTGCTTTGGAGAAGTGTATCCGAGACAGTGTATTGGACCGAAGAGGCACTCTCTGGAATAGGTCTCTTCAAGTTTTGGCCAATACTGATGACATCGATATAATTGGAAGGTCAGAAAGGGATGTCAAAGAGGCTTTTCGAGCTCTCGAAGTTGCTGCCACAAGTATGAGTCTTGCTGTTCATGAAGGTAAGACAAAATTCCTAGAATTTTCGTCTTCAACTGTAAATTACAGTGCCCCTTTATGTATTAATGGTTATAACTTTGAAAGGGTTAACGAATTCAAATACCTTGACTCTGTTGTTAACGATCAAAACATACTTAGAGCAGAAATCAACAATAGAGTGCAAATGGCTAATGGTTTCTTTTGACTCAGGAGACAGTTAAGATCGAATCTTCTCAGACGAAAAACAAAAATTTAGAACTCTATAAGACACTCATACTTCCTGTGCTACTTTATGCAAGTGAAACTTGCACCCTAAATTCAGATATATAGTGGACTTTTGAAAGAAAGATCCTCAAAGCCATCTTTGGCGCAATTCAAGAAAAGGCGAACCAGATATAACTTCTTGCTCTACCGACTCTACAAGCAGCCCCAAATTTCACAAATAATTCACAGTAATAGGCTGATATGGCTGGGCCATCTGAAAATAGCGCCATGAGAATAGTCACCTTTAAGAACCCCGAGGGGTCACGTCCCAGAAGCAGACCCCTTCTAGATGACTCAACAACATCGAAAATGATTTGAAAACCCTAAATATTAGAAGGGAGTTGCCGTGGATAAGAGGCGCTGGCGTTTGTCAGCTATTGAAGCGGCCAAGGCATGCAAGGAGCTGTTGCGCTGACAAAGAAGAAGAAGAAAGGGGGTCAATGCTTGAATTGATTTCCGAATACAATAATACAGAAATCAGAAAGAAAAGCTTACATATCTGTTTTACTTTAACTACAATAAGGACTATTTCAAATCTAAGAAATGTGAAAAAGATCACAATATTAATTTTATTCAATAGTTATGATAAGTTGTATATCGTAAAACAGCAAATATATCTTTTTCCCTGGAAAAGCAATGAGAATAAACGGTTTTATGCTTAAAACAAATCTGAAAAAGCTGAAATACTTTCTCTAATGTAGGCTTAGGTTTTAAATCCAAAAAATCAATTTTATTATTTTTAAGTAATTACAAGTTTAATTTTGTGTAAAAAACTAAAACATAATTTACAAGAACCCAAGAAAAAAAGGGAAATTAGGAAATGTTTTTATTTAATTATTTAGAGGGTAAAGTTCAGCTCTAATTTTAAAACGATCAACGGTCTTTAGAAAAAAGATATAGTTCGTTTGTTTGTGTACACTTTTTATCATTAGTAATTTATATAAAAAATATCTTAAAAATGAATATTATAGATATATACAAGAAAGGAACAACTTTTTGTCTACTCACACATGAAAATATTGTTAATAACAAGGAAATACGTAAAATTTACATGTTTAAATAATTTTCGTGGCATGAAACTTTTGAATAAAAGATTTTATAAATTGTTTTGTTGTTTTATTCAATTCTCCTATTCCAAAATTCATTTCCAGCGAAACAACATATTATCCATTGTAATGCACTTTCGTTAAAAGTCCTCAACCCCAATTTTTTTCATTGTTTTTATAATTTTCTTGGAACTATTTCTGTTGGCATTGTTGATTCATATTTGCTATTGACGTTTCAGTATATTCGCTTAAAAAATACATAAATAACATTAAAAAATCTCTTTTATTCAAAATCACGAAACAAGTATACGTATTTTGAATTACCTAGAACTAGATCATAGATTGTGTTCAGACTCATTTGTTTAATAGTGCCTGTTGTTATTTTCGCTCCGTTATAAAAATAATGATACATTTAAAATTAAAAGCAAGATTTTGGATCCTATATTCTTTCTAATGTTCATTTGACTTTTCTCCTCGATAAAAAATTCTTAGAATTGTAGTCAATTCCCTAAAGATTTCAATAATTAAAAATCAGATAGTTAAACAGAAAAATCGAATGTTAAAAAATCAGATGCATAAAACTCGATTTCTCAGGAACTCATAACTAATTTCGTTCAAATTTTGTATTTAACCTTATAAAATTACACTCTTAAAAGTATATACTTTGCAGTTCTAAATATTTTCGACTCTAATTAAATAAAGTAACAGAAAATAACAGTTGTTATTAAAAATAGATTTTTGATAGAAACTATTATTGTATAAGAGAATTTTATAATTGTGTGTAAGTATATTAAAAATTAGTTGAGATATGACAAAGTACGCAGAAAGAAAAATGAGCATTAAGGGGTCCAAACTTTTGACCCTACTTCTGCCCAAACAATTAGAACCACATATCCCAGATTGTGACTCCTCTCTACATTTTGGGAGTAAGAAATCCGAATCAATCGAAAAAAGAGGTATGTATACTCAGAAAAACGTCATTGTATGTCTGATTTGTATCTTAAAATATTGTCTGCACCAATCAGTTTACATATTTCAGGTCAATACCTTGAGTTATTAAGATTGAGTCTTAGAATGTGAGGATCGGATTATTAGATCAAACGTTATTCGGGGTGATTTTTTTAAGCCTACCGTACGCTGATTTTTACTGTTAATCCTCACTACTGGGCAACGTGTTCCTTCTTTTTCTCTCCAAGTTGAACTATATGCATTTCATTTTCAACGTTTTCCTATTCTCTCAATCATCCGTGTAATATGATGAGTGGGAAAAGAGCCGTGTGCGGCCTCAGGTGTTCAGTTAAATTTTCATGACTATGATTCGACACATATCCCATACATTTACAGTTCAGATGAATAAGTTTATGATACCTCTCAGAAGAATAAATAAAATAAACAGGTAAAGGAATTTCTGTTTAGAATTTTTTCTGTAGGGTTTCTACTACTTTACATCTAAGCTGAAAGACCAATTTCGATGAAGTGCACAGAAGTCGAAAATACTGTTCCCCTCATCATCGTTAAACTTAATCCGTTGCTCTCTCTGATTGCCTCAACTTTAATAGCTTTATTTTATGCAATAATTTTTTATAATTATCGTTTTCCACTATTGAAGAATGATATTCATTTACTTCTAAAAACAGCCTATAAGAAAATTTATAAACTGCCCTTACTGAAACATTAATGTACGATTAATCTTTCTGGGGATTCCAATAAATACAGATCATTTCAGTTATTGCATTGAATTTCCAATAATTCCTCATTTCTCTCTGATCGCCTCAACTTTAACAGATTCACTTTATGCAATAATCTTTTATAATTAATATTTTTCACTATTAATTGAAAGTAACGCCCACTTTATACTCAAATTTTCACTTATAATTGTGAACTGCGTTGTTTTCGCAATGAATATTCCATAGAGTTCTTCTAAAAACACCCTATGAAGGAAGTTTGTAGTTCCACCCTAACTGAAACATTAGTAGGCGTCTTAGCTTTTTGGTGATTCCAATAAATACAGAAGACTTTAATAAATACAAAAAGCTATTTAGGTAATTCCAATAAATACAAAAGGCTATTTAGGTAGAATTCCACATAAACGGAAGATTACTTAATATTTTAAAATAATATTGACAAGAACATGCAGTTGCAAGTATGTGTACTTTCGTATGCATGGCAAAATTTATGACAGCCTAGTAAACAAGTAAAATCGCATTCTATTATAAGCATTTATTTTTATATACGTTTAGTTACGCTTTTATGTGTATTTTAATTTATCGTTTTATGTTAAGGTAAAACATTTGATAACTTTAATTTTTTGCGTTTTTTTTTCTATAATTTTGAAATTTATCTCAAAGGATTATTCATTTTTTATATTTAATGTTACAGTCTTTCCAATAATTATTTATTTTGAGTGGTTTACATAATTAAATAGTTTAAAAATTACAATTTAATAAAGTATTGCAATGTACTTAAATATTCGCATTTTTTTCGTAAATGCGTTTTTTTTTTTTTCCTAAATAATTGTTAAATCTTTTCATTATTTAAATTGACCATAATCTAGCAAAATGTCTGATTATTCCTACTTAAGGTGCAATATAACATTTGAAATATTTATATTCTTTTACTTAGTTATAACAAGAGGTAAAAGTATGCGTGCCTAAAATTATTAGTCGGCTTGAAGTATAATTCGTATTTTGTTTATCTTATGAATTATGGCAGAAATTTGGAACGGTAAAATATATTTTGTAATATTTCTTTACACTTCAACAGTGAAGAGGTCAAACTGGTTTGCAGATGAAGTGATAGAAATTTTCTTTTCCGAAAATATAATTAATTACATATGGTATAAGTTTTTAAAATTTTGAAACTTAGATATTCTCACAAGAGTGCATTCAATTGAGACTTTTAGCATTTGAGACTTTTCAGAAGGGTATGATAAACTACTCTTTTTTTAAAAGGTTCTATTCTATCGTAAACTCTTTATTGTAAAGTTGTTGTTCTTTTTTTTAAGGGCATAAGAATTGTTTCTTTCCCTTTTATTCCTAACGTTTTCTTTACTAACAAGCTGAATTTTTTCTTAACATATTAAATCTAATCTAATTGCGATATATTTTAGAAAAAAACCCTGACATTATAGCATTTATTTGTCACCATAAATGTGAAAAAGTAAAAAAAGTCCTATTGTTAACATTTGAAGACAAAATATTTGGAAGCGGGTGTGTAAAAGACAACCCAAAAAATCGAAATAATCTATTTATTTATGTATTTTAAAATTACCAGTTTTAATTTTAAAAACATTTTAATAAATAAAACAATAATCTTAATTTATAATTTTATATGAACTGAACTATGAACTACTGCAAAATTACATACTTACAAAGGTTCGAGTCGCCGATATTTATTTTTTAAATCTTGGTGGTCTGAGCTGCATTTTGAATAATGAAATGATCAATCAAATTCAAAACACGCTTTATTCTGGGTGGTGTGAATATTTGAGTAAAAGTGTAGGCGTTACTCTCATTGAAATTTGAAGAAAGAGCTTAACAAATTGCTTCTAAAACTAAAATGATTCTGAGCTTAGTCGAAATTAGTTTAAATACTGAGGGAAGGAAGAACCCAACTTCTAATCAGAATTTTTATAATTATTTATTTTATTTATCTAAATGTTCTTCTGGAAGGGACCTCTCTTGGGGTTTACTTTCCTTAGGTAAACACTGTGAGTCACCCCCCCCCCCCCGGGTTGCCCTAGTGATATGGCCTCTCCCTTTTCTTCTCTTTCCTCTCGTCAGGGTTGCCAAGTTTACTGGTGAACTCTTTTTGTCTGTGTTCGATTACTACTCTGTTGTATCGGACAATGATGAGAAGTGACCACCCACGTGTTCGCCCTGAGTGGAGACCCATGTCCTTGGAAAAGTCGATCCTGGGAATCTTCGTACCCCAACACACTGCTTTGACCCCTACTTCGGGTAAACGGAATGTCTATATTGGCCTGTATACATCACCCTGATAGTCACGAATGTTTTCTGTCTGCTAGGTCAAGCCCAGAGTCACTTACTGTTTGTCTAAGATAGGTACTCTGACCGCCACTAAGTCTGCGGCAGTCTGGTGCTATGGAAACAAGAAGAGGGCATTTTAAGGAAGGTAGCTTCGATGAAGAGGTCTCCTTTTCTCTCGCCGAAACCAGTCCTTAAGAGGGACCCTGCACCCCTACTTGAAATAATCATACCTCGTTACCATAGTCACCGCCACAGTTCCAGACGAATGTTTGGCAGAGTACCTATCTTAGACAAACAGTACTGGGCACCTCGTTAAGTGTGGAAGCTGCTTCAGGGGTGATTCGTGAGCGTATAGTTATTGGTCATCATCAGTGTTAAGTAACAAATTACTTTCTATTTTTTGCTTCCTCTTTAGTTGGACTCCGTGGTGGGAGGTGCCGCTAAGAGTGGAAGTGGTCAATGTTTTCTGTGACTGAAAGTAGCAAAGTGTTCAGTTCCGCGCACCATGACAAAAAGCGGAACAACCCCTTTATCGTTAAGCTACGCTCGATACTTTATTGTCAATTTGACTAATCCAACTGAACCGAACACCTGTTTTTCCAAAATATCACGAAAATTTCAAGTCACTTGACATTACTATCTTGTCATTGTATAATTTATACTTATTTTGCATTAGTTATAACCTAGAAATATCTACTTTTAAGTCAACAGTTATATTTAAATTATATTCAAAAAACTACTATGTTATTTTACTCGATCTAGTATTTGATAATATTTTTTGTATTTTGTTATTTTATTTTTTGCTGATTAGCAAAGAACAAAATAAAGACGCACTAAAAGTAGAATTAAATCACATTTTAATATTCTCGGGTCAAAACTAAAATTCGGGACAAAATCAACAGAGAATAATTTCTGTCCTCCAAAGAAATAAAACCAGAAGGATTCTACTCATCAACCTCAATAATGGAAGGTTATCTATGAGGCTGTTTTGGAAGGTCTTTGACATGTTCTCTGATGAAGTGAAAGTAGGCATCGGTTCTCATGAGCACAGAAGGATTCTTTAGGCTGCAAGAAAGATCACCATAAGAAACCACTCCCACACTATGAAACTTATGTTTATGTTGAAGGACCCCAGAATCACCCTAGAACATAAAAGGTATGAAAATTAGAAAAATAAAATAACATTAATCAGGTAAGAAAACGATATTATTTAACATCAGATAGATGCAATATAATACTGAAAACGCTAGACTATTTTTTTATTTTCACAATTATTACGGAAAATAACAATTTAAAAACTCAAACAATAATTTGTTTTAATCTTGGATAAATCTAAATATAAAGCTATAGTTTTATTTTCGGAAATAAATTACATTTATCTATATATTTTAAAATTATAGGGTAGGGGGGGGGTTTGAAGTTTAAATTTCCATTCAATTCAAATGAAACTTTTCGACTATATTGTGTGGTTTTTATTATAATCTTTCAAAATGTGATGATAACTATAAAATTACATATGACTGAAGTAAGATGAGAGATAACTAGAGCAATGATCTTCAAAAACATGTTTAATAAGCTAAGTGACATTTTAATAAAATTGCTTCTTTCCTAAATGATAGGTGATATTAAATTTAACTGAAAACTCTTTGAGTAATGGAAAGAAATATGAATTAAATTTTTGCTACTCGAGTACTATTTCTTAGTTAAATTTAAAATATTCATTCATACAAATCTGTTGGACACCAAATACAGTTTGTAGTAAGAGGGCGGAAAATGTATAGTTGCAAAATTCTGTAATAAAATTATATTCATTATTTATATATTGCATAGCATCAAAATAATGTTATGGAGTAAGCAAGATAATATTAATTTGTATAGAATCTAACTTTATACCTTGCATCATAACATAGTGCTAATATACCATTGCATAGATTAAAATTTGTTTAATACTTAGCACATAGAGCGCGATTTCGAATCCTGGCTTAAGTACTTTTTTTTCTGCCTTGTCAAATAATACGCATAGTGAGTTTTCAGATTTTTTTTAAAAATATAATATGGAATATTAGTTCATAAAATTAGAGTTCCTCGCTAAACTCTTACTTATTCATAACGTAAATCATGTTTAAGGCACTATTATCTTACAATTAATAATAATAAAATTCCAGAAATTAGAATCTTTTTTTTAAAAAATATATAACAGCAATTATGAAATAAAGCAGCGCTTCCCAATTTTTTTTCCTGAGGAACACTAAATTATCAATTTTTTTTCGGCGGAGCGCAATTATGAGCGCCTATACCAGTTAAATACTATTTTATTCAGAAAATATTTTATTTGAGATAGTGAAGTTTTGTTTTTATTTTATCATTACGTTAATCTTAATCTTTATTCTTTAATCTTAATCTTTAATCTTAATCTTTAATCTTAATCTTTAATCTTAATCTTTAATCTTAATCTTTAATCTTAATCTTTAATCTTAATCTTTAATCTTAATCTTTAATCTTAATCTTTAATCTTAATCTTTAATCTTAATCTTTAATCTTAATCTTTAATCTTAATCTTTAATCTTAATCTTTAATCTTAATCTTTAATCTTAATCTTTAATCTTAATCTTTAATCTTAATCTTTAATCTTAATCTTTAATCTTAATCTTTAATCTTAATCTTTAATCTTGATCTTTAATCTTGATCTTTAACTTGATCTTTAATCTTGATCTTTAATCTTGATCTTTAATCTTGATCTTTAATCTTGATCTTTAATCTTGATCTTTAATCTTGATCTTTAATCTTGATCTTTAATCTTAATCTTTAATCTTAATCTTTAATCTTAATCTTTAATCTTTAATCTTAATCTTTAATCTTAATCTTTAATCTTGATCTTTAATCTTGATCTTTAATCTTGATCTTTAACTTGATCTTTAATCTTGATCTTTAATCTTGATCTTTAATCTTGATCTTTAATCTTGATCTTTAATCTTGATCTTTAATCTTGATCTTTAATCTTGATCTTTAATCTTGATCTTAATCTTTAATCTTTAATCTTAATCTTTAATCTTAATCTTAATCTTTAATCTTAATCTTTAATCTTAATCTTTAATCTTAATCTTTAATCTTAATCTTTAATCTTAATCTTTAATCTTAATCTTTAATCTTAATCTTTAATCTTAATCTTTAATCTTAATCTTTAATCTTAATCTTTAATCTTAATCTTTAATCTTAATCTTTAATCTTAATCTTTAATCTTAATCTTTAATCTTAATCTTTAATCTTAATCTTTAATCTTAATCTTTAATCTTAATCTTTAATCTTAATCTTTAATCTTAATCTTTAATCTTAATCTTTAATCTTAATCTTTAATCTTAATCTTTAATCTTAATCTTTAATCTTAATCTTTAATCTTAATCTTTAATCTTAATCTTTAATCTTAATCTTTAATCTTAATCTTTAATCTTAATCTTTAATCTTAATCTTTAATCTTAATCTTTAATCTTAATCTTTAATCTTAATCTTTAATCTTAATCTTTAATCTTAATCTTTAATCTTAATCTTTAATCTTAATCTTTAATCTTAATCTTTAATCTTAATCTTTAATCTTAATCTTTAATCTTAATCTTTAATCTTAATCTTTAATCTTAATCTTTAATCTTAATCTTTAATCTTAATCTTTAATCTTAATCTTTAATCTTAATCTTTAATCTTAATCTTTAATCTTAATCTTTAATCTTAATCTTTAATCTTAATCTTTAATCTTAATCTTTAATCTTAATCTTTAATCTTAATCTTTAATCTTAATCTTTAATCTTAATCTTTAATCTTAATCTTTAATCTTAATCTTTAATCTTAATCTTTAATCTTAATCTTTAATCTTAATCTTTAATCTTAATCTTTAATCTTAATCTTTAATCTTAATCTTTAATCTTAATCTTTAATCTTAATCTTTAATCTTAATCTTTAATCTTAATCTTTAATCTTAATCTTTAATCTTAATCTTTAATCTTAATCTTTAATCTTAATCTTTAATCTTAATCTTTAATCTTAATCTTTAATCTTAATCTTTAATCTTAATCTTTAATCTTAATCTTTAATCTTAATCTTTAATCTTAATCTTTAATCTTAATCTTTAATCTTAATCTTTAATCTTAATCTTTAATCTTAATCTTTAATCTTAATCTTTAATCTTAATCTTTAATCTTAATCTTTAATCTTAATCTTTAATCTTAATCTTTAATCTTAATCTTTAATCTTAATCTTTAATCTTAATCTTTAATCTTAATCTTTAATCTTAATCTTTAATCTTAATCTTTAATCTTAATCTTTAATCTTAATCTTTAATCTTAATCTTTAATCTTAATCTTTAATCTTAATCTTTAATCTTAATCTTTAATCTTAATCTTTAATCTTAATCTTTAATCTTAATATGTAATCTTTATATGTAATCTTAATGTGTAATCTTAATATGAATCTTAATATGTAATCTTAATATGAATCTTAATATGAATCTTAATATGTAATCTTAATATGTAATCTTAATATGTAATCTTAATATGACTCTTAATATGTAATCTTAATAAGTAATCTTAATATGTAATCTTAATATGTAATCTTAATATGAATCTTAATATGTAATCTTAATATGTAATCTTAATATGAATCTTAATATGTAATCTTAATATGTTCTCTTAATATGTAATATATTATGTAATCTGTTTATATTGTTATTTGGAAAAGAAATAAAAAAAAGATACGTACTTTGCAAGCTTTTGTACGTTTATCTGTCACTAAACAAAGTTCCCTTGAAGGTAAGAAGTTGGGATACTGAAAGGAACATTCTTTACTGTCAACAATACGTGAAGTACCTTCGCGAAGTTCTTTTGAATGCTCTGAGAGAGGAAGAAGCAGAATCGAAATGTCAGTGAATTTTAAATTTTTTAGGTGACAGAGGTACATAGTGTGTTTTTATCCAACACAGAGCTTCTGGTAAAAATATGAGCTATTTGGGAAACGGTCGGAAATTCGATTGGTGATAAAATTTCTTTTGATATCGTTATAATTTTTGTTGTAGTGATTCAGACAGACTTAAGACTTTCAATGACATTAAGCACAACGCTCCTGTAAAAATTTGAGATTTCTAGCTGGCATAGTGGTCAAAATTTCATTTGGAAGATTGCACTCTCATAAATTCGTAAGCAAGTAAATAAGAACGTATTAAAATACTAAAACCCCATACTTATACATTTTAATGAGACAATTGTTTACGTTAAATTTTAATCTCCACTTTCTAAACAAAGTTTCATGATAACTTTGACATTTTCATTTATAATCAGCATATCGGAAAAATAATCAATCAAAAAAGTTTTTTGCATAAAAGGCAAAAAGTTAATTCTTATAAATCACAAATCATTTGTTAAAACAACTATCGTTTTAAATTTTTTCAATATGCCTAAATTTAAATATTGTTAATTCTTTTGAATCGACAATACTTGATAATGATTGTCTGCTGCTTCTGGGCACGGTCCTTAACACTGTAACCCGACACAGTAGCCGAATTAATCATTCAATTACAATTGATGGAAAAATGTTTTACATTTTAAAATGAAATTGCTATTGCAATCTAATATAACGAAAAACACAGTTAAAAGCATTTTTTTCCATTTAATATTTGAGAAATCTTAGTATATCTAAACCAAAAATAATAATTATTTTTATTTATATGAGCTATATATAATACTTAAAACAAAGGTCTGTTAATGTTTTCAGAAAACTTCGCTTGAAATTTTTTCTGTAATTTTTTTCATGACAAATTTAGAGAAATCTCATTATGAAACGATAAAAAGAGAAATAATCAAAGCAGAAATATTCATAATTATTTAAATCAGTGTTAAAACAATTGCTAAATTTTACGTATGAAAGATAGGTTTAAGGAAAACTATACAACTATACTTACTGAACATTTGTATTGCACCAAATCCAGCAATGTGCGTTATCTTGCCTAATGTAAGAATACTTTTAGGTGGATTAACACAAATTGATTTGCTGTACGGTGTACAAGGAATGGAATGCTGTAGTTTTAAAAGGACTACATCATTACTCTTCTTACGAAAATCATATTCAGGATGAATAATGATCTGTTTGACAATAAGTACTGTTATAGCAGATTGATATTTATTTTTGCCTAATAATCCAATTCGTAGGTTTTTCTCTTTTGTAGCTTCTTTGCACCTGACAGGAGTCATCAAGCACTTTAAATCTCCAATATAAAAGAAATACATATTTATTTATTGGTATTATAAGCTAACGTATTATACAACGAAACCTCGATAGGAATGTGTGTACCTCAATATACAACTTGTCTCAATTAAATAACGCCACATTGATTTTCTTTCGTTACTTGGAGCAAAGAAACCCAATGAGAACCAAACAATTTTATTAATAACGTCTACAACTAAACGCATATTTTCTGAGCGTAACTGACTTTCTGCTCAATTTGGACAGGAAAAGACATCGAATATGTAACAAAAGAGGGGTAAGCTTTTAACAAAAAAACACCTTCTGATTGTAGTTTATATGTCCTTCATGTTTAAATACGATTCGGAATATATGATGCTACGTAACATTTATTATAACCAGAAGACATAGTTACTAATATAAGCCAAGGTTTAGAGGACAGCTGCCATCGATTCTGCCACTGACAATTTTTGCCGTACACAATCCTTCTAAGGGTAGCTCCTAAGTTTTCTTGGGAATATAGGTCACATAAAAAGACAGGACATTCATGACCTGAACACTAGTACTCCAGTGTTTATACTTACTAACTCGAAGAGATTTTGTAACGTAAATGGAAGCGTGGTTCTGTTGGAAATTCCATCTTCGGCAACCAACCAATTCTCTCTCATCAAAAAAAATAGATATAAATTGATTTTTGAAATATATATCTATACTCGGCTGCATTAGGAGGTAGGTATAGCTTTTATATATATATATATATATATATATATATATATATATATATATATATATATATATATATATATATATATATATATATATATATATATATATATATATATATATATATATATATATATATATATATATATATACATACAAGCTATACCTAGCTCTTAAGGCCTAATGTATATGTAAGTTCAAAATGAAGATAAGACAAAGGAAAATTACAGACATATGAAAAAAGGGGGAGGAAAGAAAAATAATAGTAAAAAAATAACAAACAACTGGGGTGAAAGATGATAAAAAAAAAATTTAAAATATCCGGAAAACAAAAGATATAATCCTTTCATCAGCCCACACGATTATATCCGCAAAAAAGATATCTCTTTTTTTAATTACACATAGTTTTTAACTAAGGTTTCAATCCTTTTGAGGCTGATGGGACACCGGTTTCCCGCTTATACATTTATTTTTTCTGTGGCTCTAATTACAAGCAAAAATATATATTGTTATTATTTGATTGTAAAACATATTCAAATAGTTGCTAAAAATTATTTATTAGATAATCGAAATTATATTTAAACTAAAATATAAAATTCTAAGAAAGTAGTTTGAAAATTTTTTTTTTCATTCGTATTCAAAAATTCATCTAAAAATGATTTTGCAAACTAAGGAAATTTCAATGATGAATAACCGTTTCTCTTAGCTCTGAATAACTGCAAATGTGTGCAAATTGGAAAAATTATTGTTTGGATGAGAGTCGTTTTCGTAAGATTTTACCTTTAACGCAGAAAAAAAAAAAACTTATTTCAGGCTGTATTTCATAAATAAAATTATTAAAATTTTAAATGTAATATTTTAAACTTATTTGGACCTAAATAAATTAAATTAATTAAAAAAGTATGAAAAATATGTTTCAATTTCTGCGTCAAAGGGATGATTACTATTAAGATTTCGTTTAGTGCGTAGAATTCCTATCACTTGCTGCGAAAACAATGCGCTGCCGATAACACAAATGTTGGGGAAATTAAAGCTCCACCGCATGTTCCCCATGGTCTCGTCGATTTATCAAAGATTATACCGACCTAAAAAGTAAATTCCTTATTTTCTGATCATGGTTTTATGAAAATCAACAAAGAAATTCATATTTCTTAGAGTGAAATAAATGTATGTATAATATTTTATTATACTCTTTGTGATCAGGTGAAATAATGATATTCAGCGAATAATTTTATAACTTTTAAATTTTTAACACAAATTCATGATTTTTTAGATCTTTGTTCATGCTGATTATACAAAACTTCTTATAATAAATATTTTTCACTATTGAAGATTGGAAGTAACGCCTACTTTTGGCTTAAAGCTTCGCTCATTGTTTATATTAAGAATACATTTGAGCAAGGTTCATAATTAGTCATAGTAGAAATGTAGGAAGAAAATTGTCAAGATTATTTATACATTGCTGTTCTAAATTTAAAAAAAAAATAATAGATAAATAAAATAAAATAAAACATTAGGAAATCTTTTTTCGTACGTTTTTAATCCTAACATATTTCATTGAAGACAAATATTTTACATGTGATTCATAAGAGGGCGGCCTTCATGATCTTAACAGTGGAAAATTTTCTGCCGCAGTCTATAATGAAATGTTAAAGGGGAGTTAATATGAGACAGTAGTGTCGATGTTTAATTACGAGGTTAGATTCTGGTAAGAACCGATGATAAAAAATAGTGCTGTGCCCATTTCCTAAAGCGGCGAAATATTCTGATTATATCTATTCTAAACCTACCACTTTAATACAAAAATTAATTTTTTATGTAGAACAATAATCCTTATTATGTTACTTCGTTTGCGCAATCATGATTAATGTGATTGTATTATATTAAAGTAAAGCTGGGTCGCCTCTGATAGGCTCGGCTGCTGTTAAATGAGATAAAAGCTGAAGTGCTGAATGAAAATGAAAGCTGAAGTGTCGCGTAAAAATGTAGGCGTTACTTTCATTGATTAAATGAAAATAATATTTATAAGAAGTTATTGTATTAGGGGAATTCAATCTGCAGTCCGCGGAATCTACTGAACACGATTTTTTTTATTATTTTAAAATTAAAAAAGCGTCAAAAACTTTGAATCGCTCATTTCAGTCATCACTTTTTGATTCGTGCAATTTCCACAGATTCTATTGTAAATCTATGTTGTGTCTCTCAATCGCTATTTCAACGGTTATTACTACGAAATTCCGCATGATCTTAAAAAAACTCAATATTTTTTTAATACTATGCACGAAGTTCAGATATAACTTCTAGAGTCTCTTTATCATCGCAAATCTAAATGACGTTGCGATTTTCTTTGTATTTAAAACTACCAATTTATAAATTGTTTTTAAAATCCCGATACATATAGCATGATATTACGTCATAAATCGTAATGATTTTTTAAAGTGAATCATTGTATTATTTACGGTTTTCCACTCGATAAAAAATCCGTATTTATTCTACGATATTATTATGACATACGAGTTTCAAATCTCTCATTTAAGTAATAACCTTTTGACGCGCTTTGTTTTTGCCAAATTTATCGCAAATGCAAGTTATTTTTCAATCATTTTTTTCGGCAGGATTTGTGATATTTTTCCAGGTGGATTTAATTTTGGTTCAACTTTTATTACGATTATTTTATTAAGCAAATTTTTAGTAACACATTTAAATAATCTTTTATTTATGCTATTTATTCGTTCTAATTTCATTGTAAATTTTTTTTCCTCAATCATCTCGCTGTTTTTCTACGCGATTTTAGCGATTCTATTCGATGTTATTACGACACATGAGTTTCTAATCGCGTATTTAAATAATCATTGTTTGATACTATTTATTTGTGCATCTTTCTTTGTAAATATAAGTTATGTTTCCGTCTTTCTTTCGACATTTAGTGCCATACATCTGTACGTGTTATTTAGATATTTTAATTTTAATGTTGTTGCAATCTGAAGAATTTGAAAACTGGTGGAAATAGCTCATTGTATGTAATTTACTTTGATTAAATTTTTTGCAGCTTAGATTTTTTTTTTTTTGAAAAAAAAATGAAGAAATTTTTTTTTTTGTTAAAAATTCATAGGACCTCTAATAATTCAAGATATAAAAAATAACAAACAAATATTAAATCTCATTATATCTGAACACAACGAAACTTCGATGTGAATGTGTACCGACCAATATACAGTGTATCTCATTTAAATTAAGAGTTAAAATGGGACAAACATTTTGTCAAATTCTGTTTGATTTGAATACATGCATTTTAATGTATATTATTTTGGAGTGGAAATTTTTGAAACGAATGTTAGAATTTTGCCTAAAGAGCGGTAATAGATCATAAACTGGAACTGTTTTTCAGGCATTTTAAAAACACATAGTCGAAAAAGGGAAATTATTTATTACGACCAAGCAATAGGAATTTTTTATTTTCTATAAATCGAAATAGAAATTTGTCTTGTTAAAAAACTGTGAATAAATCTTCGATATTTGCTTCTAACGCAATGTTCAATCATAGTTGGTCCGAAATCAAACTTATTTTTGAAAACAAGTTTAAACCTGACAATGTTTCTTAAAAAAACAAAAAAATTTTATGTGGTTTTCACTTATTTCACTGAATGAAAAATCAAAAATCAGGGCTCAATCTACAAAATATTTTTTATAAAAAATAAATACATAAGTTTTTAAATATGTTATATTTTATTTCAAAAAAGTGAAACAAATACCCAGAATTTTAAAGAATAAAACAAAATTAGAAAGATGGGCAAAATTTTAGGAAGTGCGCCCACACAGCCACCGCTATCCCAGGGATATCCAAACACGTCTGTTACTTATCCAAATATCCAGTGGATATTCGGATATGTTCCAGACTTCTTAGGTTGCGTTCCAATATTCGCTCCGGTGACACTGGTTACACGAAAGCGAACTAGTCACGTGATCTCAGTTCACACCGTAATTTAGGAACGATCGGTGCGGTTAGGTCAGTTCTGGTTGCCATTAGCAACCAGAAGCAGACGCTCTCCTCTTTCGGAATCTTTGAGAAAAATATATTAGTGATAACAAATTCATTTTTTGTTCTATTGTATTTATTTCTTGGCCATTCCATTTTTGCATTACTTGTTAAAGAATATATATTTCTAGACTTGTAAAGCTGTTTCATATAATAAAGCAAAATATCATGATTAGTTTCAGTTTATCTTATTTATTTTTTAAGTTTAGTTGATAGAAAGTAAAACTTCTGTTTCTTATTGCATATTTTTCCTATTTAAATGTTTATTTTAAAATGCATCCATCATCTCAGTAAGTTTTATATTTAAATATTTAACAAAATTAAAGAGAAAAATAAAAATCTGCTTAGTACAATTTTTATTGTTTTTCTTTGAAATATTTTGGAAATCATATTTTCAAAAAATTAATCGTTATACACTATTCTTTTCCTCCTTGCCCAGAGTGAGTTTTGATTTTTTAAATTTAAAAAAAAATATTTAGCTTGCTTTAAGCTTAATTTTTCATGTAAATAGAGTAATTAATTGATTTTAAATATATAATAAACTTACTTTCATAATGAATTTTCTCAAGAGAGAAACTTTATTTTAATATAATAAGATCTTTTAAAATGTAAATTTGATAGCATTTCAAATACATGAGATGGCATCTTTGAAATGTTTCTCATTGTAAGCTTAAATGTCAATGACAAACAGTCAAAATAAGTTTAAAATTTGATTGCCAGAATTCAGAAAAATTAGCACAGCTTCTATTTTGATAGAGATGGTATGTGGTGCAATGTTTATGAGCAAATTGACTTCAACTGTGTAATGAATATATTTTCATAGTGAAATTTTTCACGAAAGCTAATTTGTTTACATGAAGAAATTTTAAAGTGAAACTTCCTCAGTTCCTCTAACAGAAATTAAAAATAACCATATGTTAGATAGGACTAAAAAGATCAAAATCCAGTTGTGAGATTTTTTTCTTAGCTGCAGTTTAAGCATTTAAAAAAAAAAAATAATAAGTTAGGTAATTTTTATTAGTGAACATATTGTAAGATATTTTTATACTAGCCACCTTTGGCGAGAAGCTATGTCACCTTTCAAAATTATCTTGTACAATATATAAACTTTAACGGTAATCAAGTCGAATGCAGAGCACATCAGTATTTAAATATTTTAATACTTCAAACCCACCTCCAATCCTAACAGCATAATTAATTTTAAAAAATATATTAACCAAATTTTTTTCACCTTTTAGCTGTTGCCCCAGTTGAAAGTACTTTGATCACAATTTTAGCAAAATAGTTAACACAGAGGAAAAAATTAGATTACTGTATGGTAAAAAAAATCCCTCCTAATACTGGATAATAAAACCAAAATATATAGTATTTATATATTTCACTTCAATTTTCCCATTCACAAGATAACGATTTTCTGAAAATTCTGGTTTTCAAAATTACCCACACACAATTAATAAAAAATACTTAACTGAAAAGCGGGTTTAAGTGAATAAATTAATTTTAGGCCATGCTGTAAGGTATCATGAAAAAATTATTAAACTTTACCAAACTTAATTACATATTATAAAACCATATTTTATTTATGGTGTTTATTTCTATAAAATTACAAGATGACTCTAAATAAATACTTAATGCATAACTAACTGTAAAGCTTAGTGCCAAATATTTTGATTAATTACGAGGAGAAAAAAAAAGGGCCATTCGGTTTAAAGTCTGAGCATCCACTGCCTGGTACAGAGATTCTCAACCACTGTGCTGCGGCACTTTTGTGAGCCGCCAAATTCTTAAAATGTGCTGCCTAATATTAGAAATGATACAATAAAAATTATAATGCTTTTTTTTTATTATGACTAAAGTTTAAATTTAAGAAAAGTGTATATATATACTTTTTATAATTTTTCCACGCTTTAACCGTGTGATCATCTTTGTCGGTGATTATATTGTCTCTGACAATCTTAAAATAAGATGGAAGTGTTTAAATTGTAAATGACACGAGATTTTAAAAAATTTTGTAAGAGCTAATCATTAAAGTAAGCAATGCAATTAATAAACAAATTAACAAAGGATAACTAAAAAAACAAACATATAAAAAAAAATTAAAGGATTACCAACAAATATTAAGCTAACAATTAGCAAAAAAACTAGTTCACAAGAAACCACAAAAAATAACAGTTAATAACTATAGAAAACAAGCAAACAATTAATAACTAGCAAAAAAATAAAAATCTGTTACTAAATAATAAAAAATTGGTCGAAAGAAATAATTAATCCCTTAATAAATGTGATTTTGTAGCGCATAGTATTTTATTTCACATTCAAAATTATTATCACAAACTATTTAACACAGAGTAAAATAGGTAATTAAACAACTTTTAATCTAATTTTTTTCATTGTGAGCCGTCAAATTTCGAAATCGTTATAAGTGTGTCGAAACAAAAAAAAGGTTGAGAATCACTGGCCTGGTATGTGGAGGTGCTGTGGTAGCTTGGCGATGTAGGCACTGCAAGTTTTTATATAGTTAACATTTCAGTATGAAAAGCTACTTGTTGAATTATTTTTTTCAAAAATTGTTTTTATTTTACCAGTTATTTGAAATTCTATATTAGCATTAATAGTATTAGCAATAGAAAGAAAATAGTTGTCAAGCCACTTTTCTTGAATTCTACTGTGAAGCACTTATGCTGTTTAAAATTTACTTTGAAACACTAAACAGTGTTGCTAATATATAGAGAAATACCATGGTGCCACATGGGAGAAATATTTATAAATAGATAACATACTTACCTGAAATGAGTTTGTGTTAAAAAGAGAGAAAGATATCATTATAATTTTGCTACAAGTGGGAGCTTTAGTATTCCATCACAACTATACAATTATAGTATTTAAGTAAAAAAAATGTTTTAACACAACAATATCATTTTATTGTAAAATATATATATAAAACTTAAATTTTTTAAAAAAATTAAGAAACAAAAATGTTGCAACAAAACAAGAAATGAACTAGTAATGATAAAGTTTAAAGCGTTTTTATTTGTTTACATTCAAAAATAAGAAATTCACTAATGTTGTAATCTGCAAATATTGTTGTAATAAAAATTTTTCCATGTTGGACAGAAATATTTAAATTTGTAGTAATATAATTACACATAGTGACAGCAACCTTTGCCATCAAGTTTAAAATCGTTTCAGATAAACTTAACTATTGTTTGCAACTAGTGTGAAATAATGGTGTATACAAAGATGTTTCACATAAAGTTAAATCTCCCTGTCTATTAAGTTGTATTTGTCAGAAATGTTTTAAATCAAACTTTTAAACTAAGTTCAAATATTAACCCGAAAGTTTAAGATGACACAAGCTAGTCAATAATTCACTTATTTCAGTCTTTTTTTAAAAAAATTTTGCCAAAAGTTAGATTTAGTAGTATAATTCAAAAAAAAAGTATACAAAACAACAGTTATTAATAAGTGTTTCAGAAATTTTCAAGTTAGTGTTATAAAAAATAAATATTTATATTACGTATAGATCAATAATCACGTAATAAATACCTTGAATTAAAAAATAATTATCATTAAGAAATAGAAATCTTGAAACAAAAGTAATGAACTAATAAGAAATTTAAATAGAAGTCGATTTTTTTAAAATTTTAAACAGAATCAAAGCTTAAATTAAAAATTTACCAATAACATATAAAATCTTCATATTGTTCAAAATTATAATGTCATAATATAATACTAAAATGTTTATTATATTGTGATTTTCAGAATTTATTTTAGTTAACAATTATGGAAGAAATATAAATGTTAAAAACCTTTGGCATTAAAAGTCTAGTTCTAATAACACAGGCCAATGAACGACCTTTGTCGTTGGGCTCCATTTAAGATCCTTTTACAAAAACTAAACTTTTATATAATATCATCTGTTATTAATCTAAGACATTGATTTGCACGTGTGCTGAAGGAGGTATAGATCAGGATAGATTTCCATATCATCACTACTATGTTGTGGTTATCAGAAATGATTTAATATTATAAAAAGAAATACATACAATACAAATTATAAGCATAATATATTGAAGGCCTAGTTTAACAACTTAGGTCAGTCTCTTTAATAAAACTCATATGATGTATAATACAGTAAAAACTAAAAGCATAATTTGTTATTATGCTAGGATAATATTCATCGTTCCAGGTCTTTTATGGAATATAGAAAGGATATAAGAAAAATTTATAACACAAAAGAAATGTATTTAACAATCAAATATTGATTGGATTTGTTTATTTTAAAAACAATATACATTGGACGAAAATGTTTATGAATGCATATGAAGCAATAAATCTTTTACTGATTTTGAAGTTCTATCGCTATTAAAAATTTATCAATGATTTGGATAGTTGTTTGATTTACAAAATGATATGTTTATTGAAAATCACAAGTCAAAATTCTTTCGATGTGAATCTATCAAGTAAATCTAATCACCACACGTATTAAAATTCAGATGAATTCTTAGTCTTGAAAACAAAAACATACTAATATCAGAAATAACACGTTTATGAATGATATCCATTGCTATAAACAACATCAAGACGATTCATCTTCAGAATACATTTCCAATAATAATTATTATATTTCAACTTATTACAAGAAAATTTATTTTCAATGATAAAACAAGTTTTTATAACAAATTTATATTAAAATCCATTCAAAAATACAGCAAAATTTTGACGATCTCTCAACAGCAGTATAATAAAGTTTGTAAACAAATAAGGGTAATGACGTCATGCGAACTGACCAAACCGACCAGAAACCCGGTGCACTTCGTGCGTAACTGGTGACACTGGTTTGAATATTGGAACGATCGGTGCAGTGCACTGGTGTAACTGGTTTTAATATTGGAACGGTCGGTGCGGCAAACCAGTGCAACTGGTTACACCGGTGCGAATATTGGAACGTGCCTTACAGATATCTAAACACATCCAAGTCCATGAGTTAGATATTTTAGACATCTCTGGGATATCATTTTTGGATATCTTGGGGATGTGGTAATTTGGTTATTATAGAGATATCCAGGCATATCTAAGTTCTAGATATGGACATTTTGGATATTTAATATAGATAAGTTTAAGACATGGAACTCTGGATGTCTGCAGAATGTCTAAGAGATGTTTCAAATCGTACTCAATAGCTGGCGCAGATCCAGTTTTCGATATCTCAGAGATTTCAGTTTTTGGATATTGATATTCTTTTATTTACAATTCCAAACTCTGATATAATTTTCTTTTTCTGATGCAGATTTTTTTTTCTGAATTAAAACAGAATTTTGAATTTTTAAATATTCTTAGATAATTATAATTCTAACCGTACTCAACAAAAATAGAAACCTGATACCAAATACGAAACTGCAGAATTTATTGTTAGAGAGCGTCTTCTTTTACAACCTTGATATAAAAATCATTTATTGTTGAAGTAAGTAAGAGTTTTTTATTATTGAAATATTTGTTTTCTTCTTATTGGTTATATTGTCATTTTTATTTCTCCTATATGCATTTTACATATCTCTGAAATGTATGAACTTGGATATAAGTCAGACTTAGATGAATTGTTATGGCTTACAATATGAAGAGTTACTGTTTGAAAAATTTTCTTTAAAGATTTCATTTTCTAATAATGTATGCTTATTAAAAGATAAATCTATTTGTTTAATAAAAAATATTATTAAAATATCAGATGGTAGTGTAAATATTGTAGTCACCAAATTTTTTAGCTGTGTTGATGTTATGAATATCTTGCTAAATCTTCACAGCTATGAATATCCTGCTAAATCTCATATATTTTTGGCTCGGAATCATTCCTCTTTATTTTATGTGTGTCAACCATATTTTATGTAAATGCCTTGCCTTAAAAGAAAATGATAATTACAAATAATTCCTTTGTATTATAAATATTAATTACGTTCTAATTAGATTTTAGCTTCTTACCTATATTACATTATACATATTTATTATTTTTCATACTTTTTATATCTTATTGCAAATAAAACGGATTGTTTTGTTCTTGTATAAATTACTTAATCTTCCTCATGTGAACACGCTTAATGTGAACTAATTTTTCTCTTCTCGCTAAAAGTCTTATTAATATCAACAGCCCCTTTTTCCTAGACTTTGCAGTTCAGATTGACAAGTCTAAATACATCATAGCTCATTCTAAACAGAAAAAAAGGGCAGGGTGCAAAAGTTTAAAAAAAGGGCATTATTATTCTAAAAAGGCAATAATTTCATGTTCTATTAAGAACACGAATTCTTTACACATTCTATTAAAAAACATTGTCAATTAGTAAATGAATTTTTTTTTATTACTTAATTAAATGTAGCAATGCAATCATTAATTACTTATTTTCATTAATAAATTAACATATATATCAAGTTAATGAGCTAATTAGCTTAGTAATTTATTTAAAATGCATGCATATATCAATAAAATAATAAATTTATGTTTTTAAGTGTCTATGTATTGGCAGCAATGACAAACTAAATAAAAAGAGTTAAAAATAACAGTTTAAGAAATCCATTGTAGAGTTTGGGGAAAAAGTAAAGAAGGGTTGAGGAAAGAAAGTGCAAAAAGGGTATGGAGTCTATTACATCAGGGCACTAATTTACTTCAGGGGCAACAGGGTGAATTCTTTTGACTGAAAGGGCAGCAGGGTGCTGCGCCCTGCTTACCCTGCCTAGAATGAACTCTGAATACATTATTTTTTTTTCACTTAGTAGAATTGAAAGTTTTAACAAGGAATTCCTGTTTTCCTCACAAAATCATTCCTTTAATATTAGCGTTGAATTCTGTTCAATATATATAAATATATACGATTCTTCTATTTTGTTTACCCACTTACAAATTGCTGAGCCAAATTTTTAATTTTGAATACATTAGCCATTTGTCAGACTGATGATATTAATACATCATTATTTTATTTGTATATGTAATATTGGCTGCTGAAATTGTTAATAATATTTTATTATTGTGGTCATCCCCATGGCAGAATCACAGCGACATTGTCACAGAATGTTAAGGTTCTTGCAGAAAGATTTTTCTTTTAAAAAGTAAAAAAATTTAGTTTTCTTTTCTACAGAAATTTACACATAATATTTGAACCATGCATTTAGATAATCACTTTTTGACGCGCTTAATTTGCACCGGTAGTATCGTAAATCAATGTAAAGTTTCTATTATATTTTCGGCAGTTATTGATATTGATTTTCACCTGGTTTTGTAAATATCTCTATTTATTTCACACTATATGGAAAATTCGAATCTTGCATTTGAGTATTTACTTTTAAGGCAATGATTCTGTCTAATTGTTGGCTGCTATTGATTTCTCAATAGTTTTTATATCAGATATTTTTATACGGTATTAAAATTATTTATTACGCATTTGAGTAACCCCTTTTTGATGAGTCCAATTCGCATGATTTCATCGTTAATCTTCGTTTTTTTCTTCTTATATCATGGATTACATTATTTTTTAAAATTTTGATGATTATTTACAAAATGCGAAGAAGAAAGTAATTTGTGTGACATCCTCTCCCTCCAACAAAATGCGTAAATAACACCCATAATATTAGAATAAAAAATTATTACATGTTTAATTAAAAAAAATTATAGTTTTTTTGGAAACACAGCTTTTTTGTTATTTTTAAATTACTAACATATATGTTTGTTATATTGAAGTTATCTTACAGAAAGATATTAGTGCTAGACAGTTTTGTTGCAAATAGCTTGAAAAAATTCTGCCACAGGGGTGGTCATTATATTATCTTTGTGCAATTTGCATGTTTTAAAAAAAATCATATTTCTTAAGCAATATTTCCACACATACTGAAATGATTGCTTGAGTGTTAGGAATTATCATTGTATATATAGCTTTTAATTTAAAAAATGTTTAACTTAGAATTTTGTTATTTTCTTTTTTTTGTAATATTGCAATTGCTTTATTCATGTATATATCTGAAATATGTAAATGTTCAAAAGTATGTTTAATTTTGCATTATATGGATAATGACCAAGTGCATCAAAACAATGTTTCCATGCATGGACATGATTGCTTGAATGCAATGGATTATCATTGTATATATAGCTTTTAATTTAAAAAAATCATTAACTTAGAATTTCTTTATTTTCATTTTTTTGATATTGTAATTGCTGTATTCATGTATATATCTGAAATATGTGTTCAAAAGTATTTTTAATTTTGCTTTATATAGATAATGCCGAACAATTTTTCAATTGTTAAGTTTTTTATTGACTGATGAGATTGCAGTTGTGCCAGTGACCTGGTTGTCAACAAAAGGTTGTGTGTGTGGCCTCCTTTAAAAGCGTATGAAGTAATGAAACTTGTTATGAAGCTAACTAAACCTTCTCCAGATTGGATTTGCCATGAAGCAAAACTTTTGGGTGAATATTTTAATAACTTTTTACTAAAAGAAATTTTTTTTTTTTGTCCAAATGCAATTTCAACTGGTATGTATACACCAGTTAAGACACGATGTTTGTATATAATTAAATAGGATGTGATGAACTTTGTATAATTTTTGTTATTTAATTACTAATTTGTTCTTCTCAGGTACAATCTCAGAGTGCTGTATACTTCACTATTTTATTATTTACTTCCTTGCTCTTTTCTTACTTTTTTTTCCCCTTTGGTTTTTTCCTGTGTTACCTTGAGTGTTCAATATTGTTATTGTTATGAAGTTTTTTAACTCAGAATTTTACAGTGCACCACTGGATCTAGCCCAGATCTAGATGTAAAGTTTGAATATACATTCATTCAATCTGATACAATTGTTCTTAACCAATTTTGGAAAGTTAAAGCCTATTCATATTATCTAAACCTGTTACCAGACCCAATACTAGACACTGTTCCCATTTCTCAACAAAATAATTTGGAAGTTAAAAATAGTATATTTTACAAATCTTTCCCAAAAAAATTTTCATTTATTTCATATGATTACCGATGTGATTAAATAAATCAAAATGACATAAGAAGTATAAAACATTTTTATTTATGAGTTGATTTTAATGTAATAAAAAAGAAATATATATATGTGTATGTATGCACACATATTTCATAAAAAATTATAAATTTATAAAATAAGTGAAAAGAAGAAAAAAAATCATAAAATTAAGAAAAAAAATAGCTGTCACTTTTTACTATTTGTTTTCTTAAGAAAAGATTGTATTCCTTAAGTAAAATTTTTTATGAGTTAGTATTTAACCATAATTACAAAAGCATATCAGCTATCACTCAAATAATGTGCCCTTATTTACAATGCATCAATTCCCAAAAATTTGTTTAATTATTTTGTTCATTGTCTGACTCATGGCATTTGTAGAAGAAAAAAATTTAACTTTTTAAATTTGAAACATAATTATCTAATATATATAAGCAAGCAAGGTATGTTTAAATGTGATGAAATCTATCTTCGTTTTCTAACATAACAGGGTGCCTAGCATTTTTAAAAAATGCTCAAAGGTGCTTATTTTTTATTTTCATATTTTAAAAGATATTTAAGGTGTTTTTATTATATTGTGGGCTTGAAAAAAGTGCTTAATTTTCTATCTTTTAAAAAGAAATTTTTTAGTGTGGCGATTGTTGTCGTAAATAAATTACAAAAACAAAAAAAAACTTGATATTCAAGATTTTCTTTGCAATATTTAACCGAAACTAGTTTAAGTTTTCAAAAATGTGTTTGTATTTTTTTGGAAAGTGATAAAAAATATTTTTTGAGTGCTCATTTTTTGTTGAAAAATTTGATTATGCATGCTGTATAAATATTATTACTGTATCCTTAAATGATAAAGTACGATTGGGTAATTTTAAGAAGCAAAAATATGGAGAAAGGTTACAACAGAAATGTTTAAACTAATATGTCAATATATTAACCACTGGTCTTTTAATTTTCACCAGCACACATTTTAGAATTTTTTTTTCTTCTTCTTAGCATAAATTAAAGGATTTTTATGCTCTTTCTGGTAGACTTCTCCATAATTCCTTCTATTTTTATCAATCAAATTAGTTTTAGCTTATTGCTTTTAACCAGATTATAAAAAAAATTAATGTGTATTTTATAGTGGCAAAATAGTGCATCATATCATTCTGTATGCAATTAAAAAGTTAACATTTATTGAGAGTAAATGCTTTTTTAAAAAGTCACATTTAACTTTTTTACACATTTTTTACTTTAACTCATTTCTGTAAACAAACTAAACTACAGAAACAAAATTTAAAATTTTGACTATTTTTATGAAAAAAAAAATTCTGATGGAGAATTGAGGGGTAAAAAAATCTGTTAAGGAAAGAATAGGTAGTTTTCTTGAATGTCATTAATGAATATTTAATTTCAATCATTTCTAAAACTTATGCTATGCCATTGCTCTATTTTTAGGTGCTGTGAGGAGAAATCCTTCGATCCAAGACATAGCAACAGACCATGAAATTGAAAAATGTATGAAAAACGGCATGCAAAAAGCAAGAAATGTTTCTTCATTAAAAAATTTTAAATTTTAAATTTTACTTTTTTGTAAATAAACTATTTTTTTGTAAATAAACTATTTATATATGATTGTTTCGATTTATGCCCTTATTTATTTAACATTCTTTTCAAGCATGAAAAGTAAAAAAATTTCAGTTTCAGAAATTTTCCTTTTTTTCTAATTTAAATTAAAACTCAATAATAATTTAAACTTTTCTTAAAGTTAATTTAAATTTTTTTTTTAATTTTAGAAAATAAATCATTGATGTTTTACAATTTTTTTTTTCATAATTGAAAAAATTCAGAATCTTGAAATATTTTCATATTATTCCTTCAACCTTCATTTTTCAAATACTACAACCAGTTCTTTTCTTCCAATAAAATTTTTTATGCCGTAATTGTAATTACGTTTCTAATTTAAAACACTCTGAATATTACAATCACCTTGGAAAAAAATGTATTTTAATAAAATTTTACTAAATTCAGTATATTATAAAATTTACTACTTTAACAAATTTCTTAAGGTAGCAATCAAAGCAAAAAATAATTTCAAGTATACAAATATTTCAAATTAGAATTCTGAAATAATTTGTCAAATAAAGTGAATCGGGTATTATGAGTATTTTACATATATCCTAACATTTTGCAATCAATATTCTCAAAACTTACGTGATATACAATCTAAATATACTCATAATACAAGATAAATCAATTTAATGAGAAATTCTCAATTAAAAATTTGTATCGTTTAATAATAAATAATACAAATTTAGTAAATAAGCATTCTTTAAATACTTTAGTAAACAAAAATGAAATATGTCTCTCAGACATTCAGGGTTGTCTCTGAGACATCTAAAAGAATATCCTTGGGATATCCAGAAACTAAATATAACAGACATCTAAACGATGTGAGAGAGATATCAATGTTTAACTTAGGACATCCCTTGGATGACTGTGGTAGGTCAAAGATATCTGTCGGATGTCTCTTGGATATGCAACAGACATCAATATCCAAATATCTGCTAGACATCATACAGATGCGACCCCTGGATTTCTGTTGGATATTTCATGGATATTCAGACGTCTCGGGGATCTCTGGTGGATATGGCAATATCCAGTTTTTTTATCCAAGAGATATCTCAAAGATGTGTTGTGGCTGTGTGGGGCTATGCCAATATCTTCAATAAGTTGAAAAAGGTTTTTATTATGTTCTTCAGAAAATCAGTATTGTTACTTTTCTAGTTGTAACTTTTATATTCAATTTAAGTATTGGAGAAATACAAAATAATCTCTATCTGAACTGTAACTTAAAAAGAAAATTGTAATTCTTATAATTATTCTGTAATTATTTATTTGTAATTATTCTTATTCTGTTTTTTTTTATAACACTTTATGTAATTTATGAATGAAATACCAAGAAGAAAGTTCACCTAATTTCATAATTTTTTTTTTTTTTTAATATTTTAGTAACAATGAATTATCTTAATTGAAAAGTATATTTTTTCTTAACTATTCACATCATTCATTACCAAAAGTGATATCTTTATAATGATAACATTTTTGTCTCATGGTTTTAAATTTTTGAGATTAACTAAAAAGAAATAAATTACAATTATATTTTTACTGTTCATTGGTTTTATCCCTTTGTAGCTTGGTAAAATTTTTTTGTTTCAAGGGCATCACCAAGGATCTTTTCTAGTAAATGCTTCTATGGTTTTACGTATATTAGTGCCAAAAACATTTCTTTAGATATATTTATTATTTTTTTAAAACTCTTTTCTATATTTAAGAAAATAACAAACTACCTTCTAGGAAAAAATAGTTTAGTTTATGATAGTATTAAATATTTTTACAATTTGATTTTTTATAAATATTGATATATTTATCTTATTATCGAAAGATTTTGCAAAGCTTGTATTTAATTTTATTTCAAATTATTTGGTGATTCATATTGTAAATTTTTTCTAGTACATTAATGGTGGAAGCTTGGAACAGCTTTTTCAGAACAAGCATATTGAGTTGTCATGGGAGACAAGAATTAAACTGCCATTAGATATAGCTCATGGCATATGTTACTTGCATTCACGCGGTGTTTTTCGCAGAGATCTTACTTCAAAGGTATGAAACATCTGTTATGATTTGACCTCATCTTTCTTTTCATTCTGTGTTTATTGTTGTGTTGCTGGCATCAGATTTGTTTGATTAGTATTTTTATTTTATTTACTTGTATTTTAGTGTGTGCACTGGTAAGAAATTACCAGCTATTAAAACTATTTTTACATCTCATAATTATGGAGAACTGTATGTGTATTGTAAGGATAATAACTGAAATTTTTTTTTTAGAGTTTATCTTTTTTCTATAATTTTACTTACTGGTTATGAGAACATGTTGGCTGTAAAATTATTAAATTATAATCAGTTATTTTTTTAAGTGTTATAAATTTAAACAAAATAAAAATTTTAAATTTATCTAAAATAGTTTTTTAGTTTAAATTTGAGCCATGCTTAACATCGTGCCCCAGCACAATGTTTTTCTTTGCCCCCCCCCCTTTTTTTTTTTTCCTTAAGGTTTTTTTAAAAAATTAATTAGACCTAAAATGCTTAAACAATATTTTTTTAGTAGATTTGAATTTTTAATACTTGTAAATCTTCATTGAACTACTATGACATTTAACTCTTTGACACACAATTTTTATTAAACATATTTTTTATTATTTAATATTAATTTAGGTCAAAATGAGTGAAAAATATTATATTTAGAACTTTAATAATTTATGGTTATGATATACAGCTATGTCTTTTCATGTGTTAAAGATTAAATCTTCCAAACACTGCTCACTTCGAAACAATAATTTTTCAAATTTGCACTTAATTGCAGTTATTTATATTTAAAAGGAAGTTATTTATCATTGAAATTTCTTTAGTTTACAAAATCAATAATTGATCAATTTTAATATGATTAAAAAGAAATTCAAACTACTTTCTTTGGATTTTATATTTTAGTGTAAATATAATTGTGATAATCTTCTAACAATTTGTTTTCGTAACTATTACTGATTTTCATAATTGAAAAATACTAAAATATATGTGTTTGTAATTAGAGGGTTTGTAATTCGAATATATATATGAAAGGGACACTGGCGTCCCACTTGCATCAAAGTGTCTAAGATGAATTGAGCTTAAAATGTTCCCAGCACAAGTTCAGTTTAGTTAAAAGGTTTTAGGCTAAGGCAAAATTTTTCTTTCACTAAAGTTCTCTTTTTCTGAAAGTTAAAGAATTATACCAAATTATACATATATTATAAAGAATTATACATTATATATATATATTATGAAGAATTATACATTATTTCTTTCATTGCAAATTATGGCTTTAATTTGACATATCGTTATGCATGCAACTTTAACTCAAATTTTTTTACTTTAAACATTTGAAATCTTTCATCTTCATAAGTTACTATAATGTTCTAATTTGCTGCGCATTTGCAATATATGAGACATAAAAATGTGTTATTATTTTTATTTTAATATACATTTCATTTATAAAGAAAATTTGTAAGTTTTAACTTTTATTATTATGTATATGATTTGTAAGTAGTGATACTTTGTTCTACAGAATGTCCTCATCAAAATGAATGAAGATGAGATGACCGCAGTTGTTGGGGATTTTGGCTTAGCAGAGAAAATACCAGATTCAAGTTAAACAGTAACTGCCCATGAGCCTGTATATATTTGAATGTTTATAGAACATTATTTTATTATATTTTCTGTATTAATCTGTTAACTGGGTGAGAAACAAAATAGCCAAACTTCATTAAGACTTCAGCAATAGATTATTCTTTTGAAAAAATTGAATTCTTGTGTCCACCTTTTATTTGGTTAGTCCATCTTAATTTAGACAGCTTCCTTAAACTTTCAAAAGACTTAACTGATTAAAGTTTATTTTTAATTGGTTTAAGATAAATCAGATTACTAGTTGTAACTGTCCTTCTTAATGCTGAAAAACTTGTAACCATTTTGATGAAGGTACCCAGCTAATGGATAAATATCTCAATCAATCAATCAATTCAAAACTCCCGTTTGAATTTCTGGTTTCTTATATATGATGTTAGCACTTTTTAACTGGTAGATAGCACTGATGAAAGTACCAACAGATGGTGATAATTTTTTTTTTATTAAAGCGTATTTTATATGTATCACATTTATCCGTAATTTAATTACAGTCCCAGTTTATTCTTAATATATGCTATGTTAAAATAATTTGTTTATATGACTGAAAAGCTTAAAATATTGGTTATATGTTTTTTTTTCAGGGATGAGATTTTTCCGCTTTTTAGCGGATTTCCGCTTTTTTCACTTTTATCTCTTGAATTTCAGCTTTTTTATCAAAAATTCAGATTTTCTAAAAATTGCACTTCTTTTTATAAGTATTCCGCTTTTTCAGAAAATTTACCGATTTTCAAAGAGAAACAGAAAATTCAAACTACATAGCTACCAATCCTTTCTCATTTTCACTTATTTTAGCTATTTTCTCCCCTTTTACACGCAGCAGATAAGATTTTCTGAATTTTTTACCCCGCCCTCCTGATAGATCCGATTTTCGTAGTTCAAGCGACGTTGCTTCTGACAAGCCTTTTAGAGGTCCCAAGCCTGGAATCTGCTAATATCTCGATTCTTATTCACACAATTTTAATATCAAACATAGCTTTTCATATTTGCGTGTTGCGATTCTTATTCACGCGATTTGAATATTGTACGTTGCGATTCTGATTTACAAGATTTGAAAATCCGATATTGTGATTCGTATTTACCCCTTATTAAAAACCTATGTAGCGATTCGTATTCATGCTAGTTTAAAATTCAATGTCTTGATTTGCTCATGCGGTTTATAATATCAAACATTGATTTTCGTATTTATATGTGATTTTAAAATAAGGCATTGGGATTCGCATTCACGCATTCTATAAATTATGCATCATAATTCCTATTTATGCAATCTAAAAATTACGCATCATGATTCGTATTTACGCGATCTAAAAATTATGAATACTGATTTGTATTTACGCGTTTCAAAAATTCTATATCCCAGTTTGTATTTTCTCATTTTCAAAATCGTATATCTAGTTTCATATTCATGTGATTTCAAAATCCATAATTGTTATTCATATTCACGCAATTTTAAGATCAACTATCGTGATTCCTGTAAGAAGTAAATTTTTTTTAAAAATTAGTTGTTATAAAGGTGACTGTTTTTCCAACAACGATTATTAGTATAAGTAAGTCTTACAACATCAGAGAAACTGGAAGGGAATACATATATATTTAAAACTTACATTCTGTGCTTGCAAAAAAGGAAAAATAGGATTTGTCACAAGATGTTTGAAGATAGACTAACGACTAAATATAGCAAACATAAAAGATATAGCAAACAAAAGCAATAATTTAAAAAGGGATTTAATTAATTTTTTTTTTTTTTTGGAAGAAGAGTTTAACTCATCATCAAAATTTTATTTATAATTGCTGTTATTTATGCTATAAAATGCAAAATTCTTATCAAATAAAAAATAATTATCTAAACAGTTGCTGATTGTCATGTAATTTTTCAAACTAAAATAGCAATTTTTGTATGTTAAGGAGTTACTGTATATTTCTACTTCACTGTTATTGATATGTTTCAGAGGGCTCTAGTTAGATTAGACTATAATATGAACATAATGATTCGGTCCATTATTAAAGTTTTTTTTCCAATATAATTTAAAAAGTAATATTACTAAAATATTTGCTATAAATCACATAACAGTATTTATTAAAAGAAATTAAATATTAATGTATATTCTCAGTAGTTTTAATTTGCTACACCAGGTAGTTTTTCAAGTAATAATTGTCTCTTATGTGAACTGAGCAAAAATATAATTTCCAGCTTTATTTTTTCAATTGGTAATTTTTATTTTCACTAAATGTTAAGTATCAATGTAATCATTTATATAATAATAGATTAGTACACAATTGTATGTCAACACATTATTTATTACCTTAAACTGTCTGGAATTTATTATTAAAGGGTAGCGCTTGCGTAAAATTTACTATCGTGGAAATTCAGCTTTTTTGCCTTTTGGCTAATCTCATCCCTGTTTTTTCTCTGTACTTTGACTTTTCTTCTTTTTTTTCTATGTAATCTCTAAATATTTGCCTTGGATTTCAGAAACTCTTAAGGCTTCCTAAACTCCAAAATACAATTTTTCCCCCTTCAATTTTTTTTCTTCTTAATTGTCTATGTGTGTGGAAAGAATTGTATATATTTGTGTACTCAAATTATTAAGTAATGGTATGATTATTTTAAACTTATTTCTATATTTTTTCTACATCGATAACATTAAATGTCAACTTAACAATAGCTATTGCATTGTCAAAATTAGTGTTCTTATGAAATATTAAATTTAAGTTATTTGATTTTCCGAAGTAAATATATCAATTTATTTTGGAAATTGATATATTACAATTATCAATTGACCGAAGTAAATAAATCAATTTCCTTCGGTCCCTTGAAAAAAAATGCTTTATTGTAATATTAAAATTTAAAAATATGAAGGAAGGATAGTCATTTTAGAAGGCGTCTTTTATCCTGTAGTGTGCTTGGCGATCATGAATGCTATATTTATCCTAGTGGTAGTAAACAAAAGCAGAAATTTTAAAACAAATTGAATTTTTGTTAAATGTTAATCCAAACTTATGAGCTTTTACGTATCAGACTTTTCATACATTAATTTAAATCATTTGCATGTAGTGGTGAACAATTTTATTTTAAATTTACTTAATTAAAATATTAATACTTTACATTTGCTACCATTAAAAATATTTTCTGTAACTATGAAAAATCTGTAGTTGTTAAAGGATTTGTGACACAAACTTCTATGTTGTGCAATAACTGTTGCAGCATAACCGTAAAGTGTCTATAAAGGAAAAAAGATCTGATTTTTCTCTTTTTTTAAAATTTGGAATTTTTTTGCTGAATTTGTTTAATTACATTCAAAATTAGCATGTCTCAAAAATATATAGCAGTTTTAAAAGCACTTGAATGATTCAATATAAGCTTAATATGTATATATTTTTTTAATAAAAGTGTAAATATCTTTTTAACAAAGTCTAAATTATACATGCTAGTATTTAAACTTCTTTTGTCCTTATTTTGAGACTTTTTCTGTTGAATTATAAATTTAAATGCTTTTTATAACTAAGCTTAATTGTTTTTTCTAAAATATTAGGATGTTATTTGTTTATTTAGATATTAAGAGGTTATTAAGGTATTAAGACATTATTTGTTTATTTTAGGAATCGTAGTCAACTTTTACTAATTGTTGGTTTACCTTATTGGATGACACCTGAGTGTATAAAGGAAAAGTGGTATAATGAAAAGGTAAATATTTTTTAAAGAAGTTAGCTCTACTTTATAATTTTCAGTGTTCTAATGACACTTTTTGTCATATTTATTTACGTTCCTTCAAAAACTTCATGAGTATTCTTGTATTAACAATAAAAAGATGACTGGGGTGATCTTAGCCCCTCTCTATTTTATTGCTCTGTAATTCAAAAAAGTTGCTGAAAATATTTAGTATTTCAGACTTTTCATAATTTGATGAAATTTAAGTGCCTATTTAATCATTCATATGTTAGCCTTATTGTAACATACTTCTAGAACCTTATACCTAAAATGATGGGAGGAGACAGGTATCCCATTACTCCAGGTAGTTTGGGTATGAAGTACCCTTTAGTATGTATGAGGTGTCTCAGTTTCATTAAAAAAAAAGTGTTTCAAAATATCAATTATGAAAGAGAACTTGATTATCTAAAAAACTAATGTATAAGTATAAAGTGCTCGGTGCACCTTTTTTGTAGATCAAATTGAATAAAGTATAGTTGTTTATATATTTCTTATTAAATTGATTATGATTATATTTCAGGTGTCTAACGTACAATCTGGGAATGTCTTTGCTTCCTAATGAGTTACTAATATTTAGCTGGGGGGAAAATGTTACAAATTAATGTCAGCTCATTTTTAGAACTCTTTAACACTAGAACGCCGGCTATTCTTCTACCCCTAGAATGCCGATCGGTGTCATTTTGACACCAGTGGAAACTCAACTAAATATTTTTTTAATAAAATGCTCTTTTCATTTGGTAATAATATTTATATAGAAAATTAATATTGCCAACATATTTACCTTTTAGATTATTATTCTCGTTTTGAAAAAAATTATTACAGTAACATGATTATTTATAACAAGGCAATAAATAGTTTTGACAGTTACATAAAATATAAATTTTGCTTCTTGATATCACAAATAACATATCTTGTAAACTAAACTACTTACTTAATCGCAGTCTATACACTGATAAGTTATGTTCTTTGTTCATTTTCCACATGCCATCCTATTACAAGAGGAACATATTTTGTTCGTAACATTACCATTGAATTTTTTTATTTCACACTTTTTACGCTTGGGAGGAATTACACGTTCGCATTCTTTTTCAATCTTTCGCTTTCGTTCAATTGGTTTTTTATTGCAATCTGTTCTTAATTCTTCAGCTAAACATTGAATAAAACTGCGTCTCGATAATTTCTACCCTGTTACACATTTGAAAATAATCCAGGCATTTATTGCCGTGAAGTCTAAAATATTATAAAAAGTATGGACAGGCCATCTCCTTGACCCAGCTTTGACTGAATATTGCCTGCACATCTGATCTACTATATCTACGCCAAATTTTGTTTCATTATAAAATTTTATGGTTTCTGGAGTTTTCTTTGAGTTATTTGCAATATCAATGCTGGCATGCATGGAACTCAGTACAAGCACATTTCTTTTCTTCTTACACTGATAAGCAGTAAGTGTTGATCCAGATTCTTCATTTTTTAATATTTTTGTTGAATATAACTCTTCTCTTCTAGTTTTTATACAATCTGGAATCTCGCGTCCGGCTTTATTCATCGTACCAACTAAACTAGTTCTTTTTTCCTTTAGCTTCTTTGCTTATTCCAGAGACGTAAAAAAGTTATCAACAGTCACATTTTGTCCCACATTTTGGAAGGGTTCAATAAGTTTCAAAACTACATATTCAGATAGTTTCTGATTCTTATCTCGTTCTTCATTCTTTCCCAAGTAAGGAAATGCATTTAGAACATATTTAGTTTCCACGTCAGCAGCAAGCCAGAATTTTTGCCCATATTTGTCAGGTTTTGATGCTATAAATTGAGTAAAAGGGCATCGAGTTTTACTAGGAGACAATTGTTCATCTATCGCTATATTCTGACCTGGTTTGTAGCACGTAACACAGTTTTCAATAAAACGTTTCCAAGCTTCCGATATCATGGCAAATTTATCTTGTTTCAATCTATTTCGGCATGTCAATTTCAAGTCAAATCTTAGATATCTTGAAATTTCACAAAATCTGTCTCTAGGCATCGTTTCTTTGCAAAAAATTCAAGCCCTATGAGGAGGACCATAATGAGTGTAGTTCTAGATTTCTAGCTCCTGAGATTCCTCGAGCATACAAAATGGAAATGTATGCTAAAAGTTCTTCACTTGAGAGAGACCAATCATCACTTTCAAGCTCTCTACGAGCTTCTGTTTCTGTGCATTTCGTGATAGGATTCAAAATTGTTTTGTCAACTAAAAGCAGCCAAGCACTCAAGACACTCTCGCTGTCAATGTTTCTCTTTGCATAGCTTGTTGCTCCACTGGTCTCCTTCAAAATATTTTGGCGGGAAAATCTGCCTACTGTATTTCCAGGAATGCATTATTTCCATTGCGAGCCATCACGGGAAATAAATATGTCATTAATTTCAGAATTATACTTTTCATCGATATCCTCTTCGCTTTCAGAGTCAAATTCTTCTCGCCTAACAAAATTTTCATTAGCACAATCTTCATCCATATCCGACAACTCACCACCATCGGATTCATTGTCAGATAATTCTCTGAGAAGCGCTGTTATTTCTTCATGAGTCAGACCCCGTTTGCGAGACATTATAAAATGTATTTGATAAAAAACGAAAGAGATGATGAAAAATGGAATCAGAAGTTCTGGACAAGAAACGACAGAGGGCAATTCCATATGTGACGGAATGACATTTTGACTTGCATGATGACAATTAATTGAAGTTTCTATGCATCTAATTTCAAATAAACATGATTTTTTCTCATGTATATCATTATTATTGGTATAATGTGATTCATAAACTAAAAAAAAAAGAATTTTGTATTTTTTTTTATTTTTAATTTTTTGAACTTTTTACTTGTGTGACGGAATGACATTTTGGCAACCAAGCTTTCGGCATGCCGCTTAGAACTGGTAGTTTCTGTGAATTTTGCAACGATTATTTTCCTGAACTATTTTTTACTTTTAGTATAATGTGTAAGCAATGTAAATTGTGAATTTGGAAAATTAACCTCAGGTTGGCAAGCAGTTATTAACATGTATTTGCTGTGACGGAATGACCGTGACGGAATGACAAAAAGTTTAGTGGAAGAAAGTCTTCATTTAAAAAATGTTTTATTAATATGTAAATGATAAACAGAATGTAACAGATAAACAGAATTAATATTTACGTAAGAATCAGTTAAAATTTCAACAATTTGAAAATTAGGTTGTTTTAGAAGAGGTTTTATATCTAACTTACCAATGTCACATCTTATCTTCGTTCTCAGGAAATTTATGCATAAATCAATTTTTGTCCTACGTTCTTTAAATACTTTAACATCTAAATCGTCTTTGTTTATCAAAGTAATTTGCGCTGCATATAAATGTGCCTTCTTTTTTTCGCAGTATGGGACAATGATTAAAGAGCCGACCGCATACTCCTCAATCATATTTTCCATTTCCTCTTCAAAACAGTGGCTTTTCAAATCATACACTTGGTTTTGGTTAAAATTAGAAAGCATTCCAATTTTGATGATTCGCTTCTCAACTACAGTAGCATCTAGTGCAGGTCTCTTGTTCCTGGCAATGATAATGTAGCAAGTGTCTAGCTGAAGTCATTCTCTTTTGCCCTCTCTTAAATAGAATAGCTGGACAAAAATAACACTTCAACGATTTGTTGCTTCGACTTTATGAAATCATAAAATTCTTTTACATATTATGTGCCGTTTTACAGCAGCCAACATCTTGTTTGGCCTTTTAGAACAACATCACAATTACATGGTATTTATAGGTGCATGTGCTGTGAGGTATTAATGAAATACACTTAACAAAAATAAGAATAAGAACAAAAATGAGATAAGACACACTTTACATCAATATATGCTTCTTTATGAAAAGCCTCTTTTAAAGCCATAAGTATATATTGCATCTGCACTCTTCGTTACTCTGTCAGAGTTTGTATTATGACTGAATAACATCATCTTGACAGTAAAATTTTTTTAGCCAAATTAAACAGCTCATCAACATTACTTTTCTCACTTAGTTTCTTTTGAGTTCGATGTTAAATACTTCTCACATAAAGACTGAATTAATTTTTTTACCTCTATTGGTGATTTTGGAAGTGAGTGTAAAAATATTTTTATGGTGAGTGTACAATTTTTTTTATGGCTTTCCAAGACTATGCAGGAATTTGTATAGGGAATTTAAATTATTTGTATGTGAAAAGATTGGTAGAATTTGATTTTTTCTTTGTTTACACTATCTCTGCACAACAGCGTTTGCACTTCTGAGTTTTTTAAGTCCAACTTTTGTCACGGAAGCTTTCTTCTCTGCCTTTCTTTTTCTGTTTTTTTTCTTCATCATATCATGGGGATCTTGGTCTTTTTCAACATTTTATCTGTCTTTCAACAGCTGTTTTAGAAATTAGGTTAATTGAAAAAAAATAATTCCCTAGTTTTTGACTAAGCTTCTCAAGGACTCGTTTTGTCATTCCATCGCCGAAGATGTGTCATTCCGTCACGCTAATTATTGGAAGTTAATAATCAAATGCATAGAATTTTACAATTTCTCATTGATTCTTATGCCACATCTGCTTTATATTCCAAAATATACACATTTTCATTCAAAAACGCAGTTGCTATTTAAAAAAATATACTAAAACATGTGACGGAATGACACAAAAAAAAGTTACTTTTATTTAATATATTAAACTTAAAATGACTTAAAGGCTATGTTTTAAATGTTTAAATTTTGTACTATATGCATATTTTTATCAAAATATTGCAAAAGAAAGATACATTTCTTTTATTTTATAAGTATTTTTCAAGAAAACAATTTGAGCACAAATGTGAAGAATTCACTTGTCAGTCATGTGATTACTTTAGAATGCTGTCAGATTCAAAAAACTTAAAATTATCAAAAATTAAACAGTAATATGTAGACTTTGGCTATTTTTGAACATATTTTTAAAATTAAAATATGCAATTCATTAAAAAAAAATTTCACTCAAAAGTTGACAATTTCGTGGAATTGCCCCAGACACATTACTTTCGCGAACAAAATCCAAAGTAGATCTACGTGATCAAGGGCAAAATTTATTTGGCAGCTTTCCAAAAAATGTTACACTGAATTTCTTGACTAACAAAAGTAAAAACGAACGAAATTTTTTCAATAGACGAATCGAAACTGTTGACGTGTCATATTGACACCAAACCGGCGTTCTAGGTAAAATCATCGATAAATAATTTTTCATTAAAATAATAGACTTTTAATTAGGCATGCCAAATCTAAATAAAGAATCAATAAAAGTCACAAAGAAACCCAAGAAAAAATCCGAATTCTGCGGTTAAATTTAAATTGTCAGGTGTCGAAATGACACCGTCCGGCGTTCTAGTGTTAATGCTATAAACTTTTGAAATCTGTCATACACTAACATGCAGTATGCTTTTCTACTACAAAATGAATACTAGTGGTCTATTCTATTTAAAGGGCTAACTATGTTACTCTGATGATCATTGTAAAAACCTCTTAACTGGATATCATATAGTGTATTACAGTATTGTTATAAGTTGAAGATATTCAAACAGATTTCATGGATGTCTATTTTGTTTTTATATTATGCCAGGATTTTTTCAGATGAACGTAAATAACAATTTCATAAAATACTGTATTTGTTCTTGAGCTATGATTAATTATAAATTTTTATGTTGCTTAGTTTTTATGTTGTTGTAATCCTTTCTCAGTTACTGAATCATTTATTCAAGTCTCAAAGAAAAGTTAAAATATTCAGATGGAGAGCTGAAAATGTGTACTTTTATACAGTTCTTTTTTTATTTTATTTTTATTTCAAAAACTATGGCATGAGCATAAACAATTATATGATTTCAGACAGTATAGTGAAAAGCCCCACTTTTTCTAAAGATATTTTTCTATGTATTTGTTCTTTAGTATTGTTTCCAGAATTTCTGAAATTTCTTTTAAATAATAGCACAATTCATATAAATATCTTGTTGTGTATTCAGAAATCACTCTTGTTGCATTCTTCCAAAAACTCTAATTTGGCTTACTGTATTCTCCCAAGCTCTTCAACTGTACAACGTGAAAAAATAAAATTTATAGATGATCCTGTTTCCAAAGTTCTATTTTAAGTGCTTCTATACGCCGTCACTTGCCTATTTAGAAAAAAAAATTGGAAAAAAAAAGAAAAGGTTAAGACAGAGAAGTGTTTTGTTGGCACAGGTTCGAGTTCTGCTGGGAGCTTGACAAATTGAACAACTTGGTGACAAATTGAACAACTTGATTGTTTATGGAGCAAGGTGCATGTTAAACCTGTCATGAATAAAAGGTAATTATGTGGTATGGTAGTTAAGAAAGAAGAGTATCAGATATTTAGGGTTCACACCAGCAATGAAAGTTTAATGTCCCAATAGGACCACCTAGGTATTCATTAAGTTTTTAAAAAAAATTTTAATGATGAACAAACTTGAGAAAACAATCAATCTGTTCAATTTACACATCAAAAATTATTGCCATCTATAATACCCTAAAACTAATTATAGATTCATTAGCTCATAATGATTGAAGGTAAGTATTTATTAAAATTAAGTATAAGAAAGCTAAAAATAGAGTAAACTTAGACGTTAAAATGCTGAGATCAAATAAATAAATGAGGAAAATAGAGAAAGTAAGACCTAACAGAATACAAGATTAAAAATTGTAAAGTTTTAAATAACTAAATTATGGAATTTTAAAGTCAATTCCGAAGGAACAAAAAATATTATTTTATTTATTAATAATTCCTGAATAAAAAGGTCTAAGTCTGTTTTATTTTAGGCTGATGTATTTTCCTTTGGTATTATCATGTGTGAAATTATTGCAAGAATCGAAGCTGATCCTGATATTTTACCTAGAACAGAGGTATTTTTTACCTTCTTAAATAGTCTACTTTTATGATATAAATTTACTATTTTTCATGCTTGCACATAAAGCAAAAGAAATTACAAGCAAGACTCAAAAGCTTTAATTGTATTTAATTTTCGGCCTAATGTTTAAAATAGCCAATCATGTTATTCAGATATGAGACTTGATATTCTGCTCTTTTTTAATTTTATCTAATATTCTATTTTTAATTTATATATTTCTGAGTATGTTGAAAAAATAACCCTATTGCTGAAATTTTTCAGTCATTCAACTTTCAAAATGTGTCAAAACTATTCAAATAAAATTTTGATTTCATTGATTGATAGAGATTAAAGTCACGTGCATGCAATTTAGATTTTAAAAAGTTTGCTTATTAGTAAATTAATTCCTTTATTAGTTTTTTGTAGGTTGTAAGTGTTTGTCAATTTAGTTTCAGTTTCTATGCTCAGCTTTGTTTTTTTATTTATATTCATTGTGTCTGTATGCAATACTGAAATGTTATTCAATTTAAACTTGTAAGATTCCAAGGATAATTCAGTTTTTCCAAGATAATTTAAACATTTTACTGATGATACACTTTCTGAAGATCTATTAATGATATGATGTATAAATTATGTTTCAAAAATTGCTGTAAATTATTATGTAGCCTTATATTTGATGCTTTTTTCTCCCATAAAGCAGTATTTACGAAATATTTTAATTTGTTATCGATTGTATCTTATGTCTTGAATTTACCGCTGAAAAGTATTTGTGTAAAAGTACTTTTTTCTTTGTTTACATTTGTCATTCATGAAATAGCCATGTTTTAAAGCTGAAAAATTACTTAGGAGATAATATTTGTTATATAATCCTACTACTTATTACCACAATTCTTGTGACAATTTATATAATATTTAATAGGATTAATTGGTGTTGTGGTTTGTGTTGTCGATCCCGAGAGCTATGCCGGCGGGAGCTTTGGCTCCTGGTAGGGTCACCCAAGCCGGACAGGTCGGAGGGGAGACACCAGACAAAGAGGAACCCCCTGGTCCTCCACGTTGGGGGTTGGGCGTGGGGCTAACAACTCCACCTCGTAAAAACCAACATGTTTCAAAATCCAAAGAAGTAAATGCCGGACTGCCTTCATGTAATTTGACCAGGAAACGTTCAATGGAAATGAGATTTGGGTACTGGAATATACGCACTCTCTATCAGAGTAAAAATCTGCAACTACTGATCGAGCAAATGGACTCGTATAGATTGGACATTGTTGGCTATACAAGAAATGCGCTGGACTGGTAGTGGAGTCTTGGAAAAGAGAAGACACACGCTTTTTTACAGTTGTCATAAAACAAAACATTTATATGGAACTAGCTTCATCTTAAATAAAAGACTCAGCCATCTGGTTATTGATTTTCAAGCTATCTCCCCTAGACTATGTCTATTACGCTTAAAAGGAAGTTTTGCCAACTATTCCATCATTAATGTATACCCATGCAGCAGAGATAAGTATTAATTACGTGAAAATAACGTTAAAATGCCACAAGGTTTAGAGCAAAAAAACGTTTTTTCGAAGCGTTTTATTTACGATTCAAGTGGTAGTTTAGAATTAGTTAAAAAAACGTTAATATTTGGGCTGTTTTTAACGTAAAAATGACGGATTTTTGCCTTTATTTTGACCAAGGTGAATTTCGTGACCAATTTTTCACGTGATTTTAACCAAGCAGGTTTCTTTTTTAACGCATATTTTACGCTTTTCTCACCAACTATTTACGTTTATTTTTGGTTCTATAAATTCGTTTCTTTCACCATGAATATTTACGTGTTTTTAACGCTTATTTTTATTAAAATAACGCACATTTAACGTTATTTTAACCAAAATACAAACGGATTTAATCCGTACAATTTACGTATTATTATCAATATTTTTAACGCTTATTTTGAGTTAGGTGAATTAATAAATTTTTCGCGTAAATTTAACTAAATTAATTTCAATTTTAACGTAATTTTAATTTTTTTAACTAAGAAGGGAAGAAACCATTCCGTATTTTAATGTTTACGCTGCACTAATTACACTAAAAAATATAGCATTTATTTTTTATTTAAAAAAAACTTTTAATTCTTATCAAACTAAAACAACTCAAAACAGCCAATATTAATGCTTTTTTTAAAGAATCCTAGAAAAAGCTTTTTGTTTTTAATCTCACACTTTTTATAAATTTTTACAATTCAAATTATAACTCAACGAATATGGAATGCAAATCTTACTACCTCTTCACAGCAACATACTAGTTTATTTACGAAGTTTCATGTCTCTCAGGAATTTTTAAAATTTTTCATGCCTAAAAGTTTGTAATATAAAGAATTGGTAGGAGAAAAAATTACTCATTACTTACATGATTTTCCAAACCCCTATGGAAAAAATATTATTTTTTTTTAGTTCAAATTAATAATTAAGAAGTCTACTGCTCTCCTTAAATCCATGCTTCCAAATTGCTTGCTTGAAATTATCTACTCTTCTAGAATGCTTTTGGGTTATTTTTTTTTTTTAAATGCATATTTTTTAGTTTTTAGCTTGAAAAATTTAACTAAAATTTACTTTAACACACACACGAAGTAAAAAAATATATATATATATTAACCAAATTTACCATTTGATTTGTTTACTTACAAAAATTACAATTTTTCTAAGTCATATGTTCGTAAAAATTACAATTTTTAATCCAGAAGAGCAGTTAACTTAATAATTTTAAATACAGAAAAAAACATTAAATCATATAAGATTTATTAAGTTTTATTTATTATACAACTATCATACAATATACAGATTTACAATTATAACACATCGCCACAGATCAGAAATATATCTATTCATAACTTCTTCCACCCCGCTGTTAGTATCACCTCTTCACTGCAATGTACCTGGAAAACAAATAACTATTTTAGCATATGAAAAAAAAATATGCCGGACAATAATATTAAAATGTTTCAACCAACAGTAGATTTCTAAAACGAAGCAATACTGACTAGATAAAATACAGAGTTAAATAAAATGTAAAAAAAAAAGTATTAAAACTGTTTATTATTTTCATGGAATTTCTACTAAATATATATCGATTGAGTACATCCAAATATTTAGATATAAGAAAATCTATTTTACAAATTTTAGTCACATATTACACGACAAAATTACATACATATACAGCACAAATCTGAATTAGAATAGTATTTCATAAATTTTTTTATCCTAGCTAAATCTTACATTGAAGCCAGCAGTAAGTTATAAACAAAACATAAAATTATTTTTTGTGTGGCTCAGAGGAGAACTCCTCCAGGCTTTTAGTCTGGTGTTGTCGGCTGCTATGGTAACAAGTAAGAGCACATTTCTAATGGGGGAACAATGGAGAAATAAAGGTGTCAATTGGTTTACCCCCGGTGATCTGAAATCAAGACAAAACTATTCACAAAACACCCCTATTTGAAATGACTTTTTCTCATAACCACAGTACTTGCCACGACACGTGCCTGTTGTCAGGTGAAGTTCTCCTAAAAGTTGCACTATACTTTCTGTTTATTTACTTATCATCAGAATTTTATTTTCCTCTCTCATTTTTTTTCTTGCTCCTTCCTTAGCTGCAATTTTCATTCCTCTGCAGAATATTTTGCAAGAACTTTGTAGTTCAGAAACACAATTCCATTAGTTTCAGTTATGTAATTTTTAATTTCTCATTTATTAAAACAGTAAAAATACTATGCCTTTTAACACAAACAGTATCTTTAATATACAAAAGGAGTAATTTTAACAAATTCAGTAATTTATTAAACTATATATTATTTAGTTCAAGTGAAGAATTACATTTTACAATTGCCTCTGTTAATGCTTTTTTAAACAAAAAATGGTTAATTTGAAAGTTCTTTAATTACTGGAAAATCACTGCTAAAACTTAACACTTTACTCCAAAATACATTAGAAAGCTGTTTGGAGATTTAGAAATTCATTTCCACAACGAAATTCTTAGTAATGGTGGGGCATTAACTTCCAGGGTGGGAAAAATAGGTTCTGTGTTCCTTGACCTTAGTGTGTTACTATCAGGTTGCTTGGGGGCAGTAAATACCTTATTTGTTTAAACCACTTTAAAAGGACAGGATAAAAAAATTTAAAAGAAAAAAAAACTTTACACACAAAACACAGTTTTTGGAGAAATATTTTAATAAATATTTCGTCGAAAAATTTGATAAAATGAAAGGAACACAATGGTGTTAGTTAATTGTAGCAACATGACAGAATGTTTGGAGTAATGCAGTATAGCAATTTTGGACTATAGAAACAATTCGGAGGAACAGCTTTAAACTTAAAATTGTTTAACAAAATAATAATTTTAATCTTGGAACTAATTAGAAATTATCGTTCTTAATGCTGCATATATATATATGAGCTAACTTATTTAAAGTTGTGAAAACAAATATATTTTTTTTTGTCAAACTGTAATTCATATAGTTTGTAGTAATGATAATTTCCATTGCATGAACTACTTAACTTACAAGATATATAAGTTTTCTGCAATATAAGACATTTAACATAAATTTTACTTAATAGTTTTTGTTAAAATAAAAAGTTTGAACATAAGTATGCTAAATGTATACAGTATAATGCAAGAAATTATAATAAATTAATGAAGACTAGTCAGCCTAACTCTTTTAGAAAAAAGTAAGCATTTTTTGCAACCTTGATATACACAATGAATCGTGTTTTAAAACATTTTAATCATTAATACTTTAACACCAAATAATAAACACAAAAACATTCACTTGGTAAAAATAAGATATTTAGATAAAAGATGTTTTCAAACAGTATGAAATCAAAAATTTTTTCATTTAATGTAAGCATTATAATATAGTGCAGAAGTTATTGAAAAAAAAAAACTTTATAAAAATAAAAGTTATTATTAATATTTCTTTTATTGTGATGATTATTTACAAAATGCAAAGAAGCAAATAAAGTGTGTGTTTTCCCACCAACAAAATATGAGAATATCACCCATAATGTGATACTATGATACTTTATAAAAATAAAGTATCATAGACAGATATATCATATAAATAGAAAATATCATAGGTATAGTCATAGATATAAAATCATTGATTAAAGTTAACAATATTGAAAGTTCAATTTCTCATATGCGGAATTGTAGAAAACTGCAGATGTACAGAAATAAATAAATAAATATAAACATATATACAATTGTTTTTTTTTTAAAAATTAAAACAAGGATAATTTGAAATCTTGTGGCAGAATGTTTTTGAACTATCTGCGACTAAACTCTCCAGCACTAATATCTAATTGCAAAATACATTTAATACAAACAAACACACATGTTGCTAATTTAAAATGGCTAATACGCTGTGTTAACAAAAAAATAATACTGATTTTCTTAATTTAACATGAAATATTTTTTTTTAATATTATGGGTGATATTCTCATATTTTGTTGGTGGGAAAACACACACTTTATTTGCTTCTTCACATTTTGTAAATAATCATCACAATAAAAAAATATTGAATATCATGAAATCCATAGTAGTAATTGCCCCCCCCCCAAAAAAAAAATATGATGTAATTATGTAAATTGGACTGCTCAAAAGCGTGTTACACTTTGAAATTCGGTTGTAATAAATAATATCGTATAAAAAAATATTAGATTTAAAAACTAAGGAGAAATCAACATCTATAACTTCCAAAAATTAGATAGAATTTCAAAAAAATAAATAGATAGCCTTAAAAAATAGATACTCAAATGCACGATTCGAGTTTTCCATATTGTTTAAATATATCAAGATGGTTAAGAACCAAATGAAAATCAGTATCAATAACTGCCGAAAATATCATCGAAACGTTACGTCGATTTATGATATTATCGGTGAAAATTGAGTGTGCCAAAAAACTTATTATAAAAATGCATGATTCAAATATTGCATGTTCAAATATTTCTGTAAAAAAGAAATGCAATATTTTCTTCTTTTCAAGAGAAAAATCCATAGCTGCCAACCTCTAGTTATAAAAATGCAGATGATAGACAAGAAAAATGCAGAAGGCTCGCAACTGAATACTAATTACTAATAAATTTATTTTTAAAAAAATACTCCCCTTTTTTTTAAAACAAGAAAAGGTAAAAAAATTTTTTAAAAATTTTGACCAGCTACTTGAGGGTACTATATTCATTTATTAATTCTAATAAAGGGAAATATATAAAATTTTAAGACATATTAAAATTAGTTTAATTACACTATAATAGTATGCACTATATATAAACTCAATGGAAATTACGGAGAAAGAATTACATTAAAAAAATTTTTTTTTGCAAAGATCCTTTAGTAGCACCTTTTGCTTTTACTAAAAATTCTTTCAAAACAATGTATTTCTTCTTTAGACTTAATTATTAAAAGTTTTTCGAGCAGACTGCTCATCAGACATTGATGAGCAGAATTGAGTCCTAGTTTTTTTACCACAGAAAACACCCTTTCGCATTCAGCATTGCTGTGGGGTATAGTCAATACAGTATGACTTAAAGAAAATACTAGCTATCGGGCAACCGGGTAAAATGCAGAAGATCTTATCTTCTGAGCGTAAAAGCAGAAAAAAATAGCTAAAATAAGTAAATATGCGGATAGCTTCTGCAAAATGCAGAAGGGTTGGCAGCTATGAAAATCTCTCTACAAGAACTATGTAAAATTCTGCAACAATGTCACCGTGTCGCTCCGATTCTGCCACGGAGATTTGAAATGCTGAGCAATTTGTATAAATCTTAATTCCCCGAGAATTTCCAATTGATGTTGTTTATTCCTTTTATAATTCATTTGAATGTTTGCCAAATGTTTGGTTTGCCTCAGCCTTTAAATGATTCATCATGTATGATCGCTGAAGAATTCATAAAAGCAAAATAGAAGTTTCAGAATTTGTTTAAACTTATCGAGGACTACGAATAAAAAGACTAATTTAATACAGATAAAGCACATATTTTTTAAGTGCCAGTGAAATAAAACATTGGAACAGCAAATATAGTGGAGGTAAAAACAGTAACAGTTTACCATTCTACTTGATACTAACGGTGAATCTTACACCAGAAACTTTTATTATAAATTAGTTGAATAGTGCAAATGCTGATGATTGTGCATCAAATCATTAGGATTCTACAGTACATGCAAAATATATTTACAATATATGATAATTCATTTTAAGAGACAAGTTTTTGAGTACTTTTATTTGTTGTTATTGAAGCATGGGCAGCCTATGTAAACAATTTTTAATTACTATTTTTAATATCAGTAAAAGTTATTTGAAATAATTTTTAACAGTTGATTTGTTCATGTTTATAACTTCAAGAAATTTTTTTTACCCATTTTTAAGAACAAGAAAAAAGGAAACAATTCAAATACAGTTATTTCTTTAGACATACTTAATTCAGGAACCTTCAAATGAGACTTGATGGAGCTTCATACTCAAAGCCAGATCCTTTCCAAAGATCTTCCTCAGAAGTACATCAATAGATTATGAAAAAGAAAATTCATTCAGTTAATACGTTTAAAAACATAGAAATTATTCAAACATATTTTGTTTTGTTTATACGGGCACATTTATTATTCAGAACTAGAGAGGTAAGGAGTAATGGTTTGGCAGAATGTTAGCTAAATAAAATGGTGAAATGCAGAATATATATTTATAGTAATATTTTTAAAAAAAAAAATTCATTAATAAATATTTTTTACGAATAAATAAGTTTATTTATAATTGGAAATTACTCCATGCTTATCTATATTAGTGGAATGGGCTAAAGGGAAAACAAAAAATTAAACAAGAAATACTTATAAAAAAACTAAAGTTATAAAGTAAAATAGAAAAAAAAAATATCATAATTGTTGCAACAAAGCTTCTATGCTAAGAATAATATTTTCTCCAAAGCAGTATCCATAAAGCAACATTAACTAAAATATAATCTATTTGAAATATGTTATTAAAATGCTGTGTTACTAACAAAAACAAAAGATTATATACAAATGTAAAACAGAAAAATCTATTTTAATTCTCAAAATAAAATTTTAAAGCTTTACATCTCAGCTTTCCAATTATCATATTTTCCAGATAAGAATAAAGTCAATAGAAACCTTCTTAATTACTGTGTCATACACTTAATAAAAACAAAGTTTTTTAGAAATGTAAAAAGCTAAGTAAAAACCAAGACAAAAATTGTTTAAAAGAAAAATCTAGCAATAAAAATTTCAATTGAACTTTTTCACCTACAAGGGGTCTGTCTACGTTTTTCTGAGAGGTACCTATTTTGTAAAAATTTAGATATAATTTGAGAAAAATTAAAAACTATATTAAAAAATCAACACAAAAATATGGATTTATTGTTTCTTAAGGAATACAAAAATAAAATTATAAGAAAAAGTATTTTGTGAAACTACTGTTTTTCCTAAAGTTGATTTTGTGAAGGTACCGCTAAACGGTAGTAAATCCGGCCTAGACAGACCCCTACCTAGGCATGTTTTTAGAATACAGTAACTATAAAAGAATTAAAAAGGTTTTAAACAGCAATGTAAATTTAAATAAAAGCTTGAATAAGAATAATTCTAAAGATAATTTAATATTGAAAATTAGTGCAATTATTTTCCTTATCGTGTTAGCTGATAAATTTCAAAAACTGTTTCAAAAATAAGAAGAAAAATTTCCAGTAAATGTTCAACTGGGTGTTTTTTTTTTTTTTTTTAAGATATCATGTTGCAAAATAAATAGTCAAAAGACTATTTTGTCCATGTGAGATTTTCTCTTGCAATAGCTTGTAAAGACGATACTTCCACGACATTTTGGCTGAAGAACCATCTGCTATAAACTCTTGTAAAATTTACACCAATCAAGCGTGTTTAACCCTCGGTTCTTTAAAAAAGTAAATTTAAAAGAAACTGCCATGAATCACAACTGCTACTACTCAACTGTTTTAAAAATGCAACAACTAATAGTTTTAATACTTTATAAGACAATAGTAGGTAAGTAGATAAGACAGCTCAAATTAATAACAATATGACAGGACTGTTTCACACATAAAACTTGTCTCGTCTTATTTGCTAATAAAAATGCCATCTCGTACTGAGTAGGCAAAACAGAAAGAAGAATCTGCCGGTGAATAATCACTATATCTTCTAAGCAACTTCCATGCAGCAACCAGGAGGAACTAAAAAAAATTAACGAACGGAGATCAACTTGAAGAGTATAACTCGTAGCTACATTTCGCACACCTTTACATATTCTTTTAAAAAGTTAGCAGTTGGCATAACTGCTCACAATACAGAAGTAACCCTAATAGGGGATTAAAAGTTTAATGAGTATTTCTATGCTGTTACCTATGGCTAAATATTCATAAACTTTCAGCGATCCACGAAAAATTAAATTTCTCAGAATGGGAGTAACTCAAAGAATATAAGTTGTAGCAACCCTCAGGAAAACTTCTACTACATACTTCTTTTTAAATTTTTACAAAGTACAAAATCTTATTATTTTTTTTTTTTGCTTCAACATTTTTAGTTGGCACAAACTAGTTCAAATAGGGAAACATCCCCTTTTATTTGATTCATTAAATCAGGGGATAAATGAAATGAACAACAGCAGAATAATCAGCACATGTTGGCAACTTCTGGTATCGGAGAAACTGAAAGAAAGAAAAAAAATCACAGAAAGGGACCAACTCGAAAGATATAACTTGTAACCATCTGGCAAACATTTATGTTTTTTTTTTTTTTTTAAAACTTCAAGTTTACATCTATTTTGTAGCTTGGCTATTGTAGTTAGTGCAACAGATTAAGATATGGAAATATCCCCTAAAATTAGTGAAACAGAAAAATTTACATTATAAATCCAGCTAAAATTCTTTTCTACTCTGGAAAATTTGTTTATCATCACCTGTGGCAGAATAATCAACAAGTCTTGGTAACTTCCAGTGGCTATCATCACAATGAAAACAAAACATGGGTAGAAACTCAAAGGGTATATTTTGTAGCCACTACCCCCTGGCAAACCTCTACATGTTTTCTTTTTTAAATGTATGCAAGTTTGAAATCCACAATAGTAGGTACAACAAATCACAGATGGAAAATATTCCCTCTACTCATATTTTGGTTTGTGAAGTCAACCATGATTAATAACATTTAAGTATTATCTTCAGAATATTGCTTATAATTGTTACTTTTTGTTAATTGTTATTTATTATAGCAACAAAATTTGCCAGGTGAATAAAATAATGCAGCAGTAATTTAATAATTTTGATAATTAAAGCTTTAAAACGGAAATTTTCTTTACATAAGATCGCAACTTCAACTAGTTTAACTTATTTCAGATTAATATTCCTTCATTAAGCTTAGGTCCATCAGAATACTTTTAAAATATTCATGATTTTATTAAAAATATCTCAACTGCATAGCAATCGTATATAAGGGTCTGTATTTCATCTCTTTACATTTTATGCTCAGTAAATGAGAATCAACAAATTCTCTTGCTTTTTTCCAAAATCGTTACGTTTTGTCATAGTTTGTTAAACTTCGCAAATGATAGGCTTAGAATATTTGTGTTTTTTTCAAGTAGAATTAACTACAATAATTATTTACTTTTTTTTATAGTGAAGCATTATAATGAATTAACATTCTAAATAGTAATAATTAAAGTAAGGAATAAAAGAACTTACCATTGAATTCGGCGTATGTAAGTACACTATAGAATAGCTATATCACGCGTGCAACACATGTAAATAAGCGTTGTCTAGTGTAGGGGTAGCAGTCCCTGTGTAGAAATTGTTCCCACGGAAAAGGAGTGAAAAGTTGAAACTCAGTATCATTTAATGCATTTGTAAAACGAAAACTCAAATAACTGGAAGCAATGTGGAACATTACTTTTGAATCTACATTGTGAATCAATTTTTTTCTCGTCTATTTTTGATTTTTCATCTTATTTTTCTTATTATTATTCTAATTAAACCTGGAATAAAATGCTACATTGTAGAATAACTTTCATATAATATTTTTAATAAAGTTAAATAAAACTGTCCAGCATTTTTAAAAAATTATTACTATTTTACATTTTTAAAAAATTATTACTATTTGTTATGTAGTGTTATTTTCATTTCAGAGATATAATAGTATTTTATTTTAACTAGTATAATATTATTTGAATAGCTTGTACATAAAAAAACCCGATTTTATTGCTTTTTAGAATTTTTATGAATTCATAAAAATTGTTGTTTTATGCTCTGGAAATCTAAAATTTTTATAACAATAATTTATTATTAAAAGAAAAACATGAATAAATATTATAAATTAAGATAACTGCTCCGGAAGACATACAAGATTATTTAAAATACGTGATTATTTATTTTAAAACTTTACACTTTTTTGCTTCCTCTAACCAGTAACTTCATTTCCAATCGAAGATTTGATAGTTAGAGGATCGTACTATAGTAACTTAACTAAATGAGACATAACTATGTTATATTTTAAAACTGTAAAACTAACAATGTACATTGATTTTTTTGTGCATCAGATAGGCTGATCAATGAACCATAAATTGTAGGATTTCTATTTCATCTGAAATGAGAGTAAGAAAGATATTGTAGAATACATTCTACGTTAGGTCTTCCATCAAATCAAAAAGATTTAATCTAACTACATCCACCAATATAAAAGTTTTATCGAATAACATAATATGGGATCAACATGTACATTTATTTATCTCTGGTTAATTTTAATTATTATATCGTGATTACACGTTATTTCTCAAATTTCGTGCTTATTTTTTGTTTTTCTCGTCTGCGTGGGTAAAGATTTTACATACATTAATTGGCATGCATAAATGCATGGTCTCATGATTTAGGTATCATTTTTAGTTGTTGGTGATGACCGTGTTAAAAATAATAGTTTGAAAAAATTCCTAAAATATTTATTACATAAGAAAATGCACATTTAAATAAAAAGCACGTTTTAAATCACGATTTCAATTGAAAAAAAGAAATAAAAGAGGTAATATAATGGATTTGAAAACTTTATTATAACAAAAAGGGTAAAAAAGGGCGTCGAGTTGTTAACATTCCCCGTGGATCAAGTTATTTTCATATGATATATCAAAAATTTTATATTTAATTTTAGCTGGAAGGATCCATTTTCGTTGAACGTTCCGTTTCCCCTCTTCAGTGTCTTAGATAAAAAAAAAATAAAAAAGGAAATTTTTATGAATCTGTTTTTTCGTTTGCTGATATTTGCCTTCCTTTTAAAAGCAATGTATGTATATATTAAAAAGATTTTGTTGAAATTGTATTCCCAGATAACACAGTGTAAACAGATAATTTGTCAACGAACTAATGAAGGTAGGAGTTTCAGTTGCGTCGCACTAGAGCTGTACATTAGGCTTATCATCCATTTAGACTTAAATCTGAAGGGGTAGGAAATTTTCTCCAGATCCCTGTACATTTGGCACAGCAATGCGATCGACCACAGGCCTCTCGATTCCACAGATTTTAATAGCACATATATCGCATGTACTCGGTGGTGTCGAGGATCGAGCACCGTCCCCGTCAAGGACTAGAATGGCTCTTAAAACCCCTATTAAGTCGGAACTAAGTTTAAATGAAAAAATCTTGGTCAAAGAACATAGAAAAAAATTGTCGCACTAATGTCAAAATGCAAAAAGACAAATATTTAAATCCTTTTTTTTTTTTTTTTTTTTTTTTAAAGGTGGTTTTTTTTTTAGGGTCTATGTATTAGCATTGCAAAATTAAGGTCTGAACTAAAATTTTTGAGGGACTTTCTCTTTCCCTACCTTAAATTTTTTTCTTTTTTCTTTATATGATCTAAATAATTAAAAACAATTTATTTAACTGCATTAACTATTTAAAACCCTCCAAGCATTGTGTCCCTAGGTAAATTCCCTGTTATGTAACATTATTGCCCCATATGGAAAAAAAACAACAACAACAAAAAACAGGCTATTCAATGCAAGAAAGCCTAAAACTGACAGATAGGAAAAAGAAACCGAACTAACGCTCAAAATATTTTAAAAAGAACTTTAATTTCACATAATCAAAAACTCACTCATAAATAATATTTTGCGGAGAAATAAAGAATTATCATTACTTGCTCCGATAAAAAAATTATTTTTCTGACATTACAACAAAACTTACAATTATTATTTATATTTTATGCTATTTTATATTACTTTTTATATTTTATAAATTTATATTATTTTTTACTATATATGATTTTCATAAATAATTTACTCATTGCAATTGAGATTTTATATTTAAATAACTTCTAGATTATAAAATTCAAGATTCAAAGCAAAATTCAATAAATTTGTAAAAATGTTGTTGTGTGTAAAAACGTTTTTTAATAACAACAAATATTTTAAAACTTCCTACACTAAATTTTATTGCGAAAACTAATTATGAGAATTCCTTTTTATCTGTCTTTTGATACGCATGCTTTTTTTCTCTTTCAGTAATGAATATATATACTACTTTAAAGAAACAAGATTCATACATTTTTCAAAATACTTTAATTTTATTTTTACTATTTATGAAGTTTTTGTAAGAAAAAAACATTAAATCATTATTTTAAAATAAAGTAAATACTTCTTTCATTGCAATAAGAACATGGAATTTAAAAGTAGACAAATTTCTTTGTAATTTATTATAATTATTTTTTAAAAACTCATATGGAGAGCGATAATTTCAATATAAAAAAAATGAATCAATTTTAACATAATTAAAAAAATAAGTTTTTTAATTTATGATCTTTGAATAAAAAAATTGCAAGATCCGGAACTCAACATTCCACCGAAGTTCCGAGTGGGACCGAACCTAGGACAACGTACCTTTGAGGCGAACGCTCTAACCACTACACCACGACTCTTGTATCTGACAAAGAAGATTTAAATTTAAATCATGTGTTTTTACGTTATTATGTTCGTTACATGACAAGTTGTAACAAATTTTTACTTTATTCAGAATTTTGGAAATTCTTTAATTTCACATCTTAGTTTAGTTTCATAAGAATTAAAACTCATAGTTTCCTTGTCAGTTATTGACAATGAGCAAACTCAATATTATCAACAAACAAATATTTATCTCCAGTTTAAATAAACAAAAATAATTATAAGTATTTAAAAATAGAATACAAATTGTAATAAAAATCTACACTGTTCAGTTTGCAGCGGCTGCTGCTTTTAAGCCAATTTCAAGCTAAACGCCGAAATGTGGCAAACTTACGTCGCCAGTTGGCGATAAGGACAATCACGATTGCAGACCTAACTGCACCTGTTTTTCTCCTCAGTTCGGTCTGTGACGACGCCTGTGTATATTACTGGGACAACCTGTCCGCCACGATGTTTAATCTAGAACTTAACTTGTAACCTTAATTGTTATCCTTTTATTAAATTTATTATTATTTAATTATGGCTGGCATTCTGTTAATTGTTTCTATTCTTAATCAACTTAATTACTCATTTTAGATCATCTCTCTATTTGAATATTATGTTTTTATTTTAGGAGTCGCGTTAACCTCCACGTGTCTCCTCACTGGTGACCCGGCTTTGAATCTATGCAATCTTTCTAAATTTATGCGAAGACCAGCTTAAATTTTTAATAACTTTTGCTCCTTTAGAACTAAATTTAAAATTTAGCGTTATTTTTTGAAATTTTTTTTTTTATTTTATTTACAAATTTGTGATCGCAAGGAGATATGGATGGATGGACACATGGATATTTTAAGGGTATGTTATCGAATTTCTGCTGTCTTTTTGTGATTGGTCTTTTCAAAATTACTGTTGCTTTAATATGTTTAAATTAATGTATTAATTTAACTTACTGCTAGTATCTTTGATTTAAACTTACTGTTAGTATTGATCTACGGCATGTACGGAGTCTGCTATCATACTGCATTATCTTCCGAAATGTTTGAAAATCACTTTCATTTGCAATAATTATTTAAACCTTTTACCATTTTTAGTAAATGTATTTGCATTATTTTCGAGTTTAATTTGATCTTTGCGCTTATCACTACATCATACAAATTGTTTAATTTTATTTGCTGCCCTAACACTTTAAAATAATGCCGAATGTGGTGGAGCAGGTTAATGATGCAGATAATGCTGCACGTTCTTCAAATGCATCTCAGGTCTCCCATCTTTCAGTAAAAATTCCCCCGTTATGGAAATCAAAAATTAAACTATGGTTTATTCAGGTAGAGAGTAATTTTGAGCTAGCTAAAATCACTAATGATTTAACGAAATATAATTACCTCGTTTCATCAATAGATCCTGAAACTTTATCCTCAGTGTCCGATATTTTATTTGCGCCACCTGCTGCGGATAGATACAACACTTTGAAAGACCGGTTAATAGCCGAATTCTCTGCTTCGGAAAACGAACAAATTCGCCAATTAATTTCTGAATTGCATCTTGGAGACGTTAAGCCGTCCCATTTATTGAGAAAAATGCGCGAATTAGGGGGTAAAAGCGTCAACGATGATTTTTTGAAAACTTTATGGTTTCAGAGACTGCCTCAAGAAATTCAAACAATCTTATCAATTAGCTCTGAATCTTTGGACAATTTAGCCAAAATGGCAGACAAAATTTCAGAAGTCCGTACGACTCCGACAGAAACTGGCGTATTTGCTATTGGACAACACACTACGGAAAGCTCACAGCGCAATCCTCCGTCTGAAATAAGCGTTTTACGAAACGAGATAGCTTCGTTGAGTGCAGAAGTTAAGAGATTATCTCGCGAGCGTAGTAGAGATCACTCTCGATCACGATATAACAAATCTCCCCACCGACATCAAACTCCTTCAAGATCGCGAAGCGACCCAAAATTTTGCTTTTACCATAACAGATTTGGCGCTCGTGCAAAACATTGTAGAGAGCCTTGTGCTTATAATCAAACTAAAAACCCGGAAAACTAGATTCGGCTATCGAAAAACAAGTGTCTGCGACTGCAATCCCGATAGCCAAAAACTCATGTCGCCTTTATGTTTACGACAAACGTTCTCATTTAAAATTTTTAGTTGATTCAGGATCCGATGTATCTTGTATCCCCGCGCCTAAGGTATCTAAAAAGTTAAGACCTGAGCCTTTGGAATTATACGCTGCAAATAACACGAAAATTAAAACTTTTGGCTCAAAATTAATCAATGTTGATCTGGGTATTCGACGAAATTTTAAATGGCATTTTTTAATTGCAACTATTCCAACACCCATTATAGGTGCTGATTTTTTAGAGAATTTTGGCCTCTTAGTTGATTTAAAACGTCGAAAACTTATTGACAGTGTAACGAAGTTAGAAATACAGGGTATGTTTGCCCAACCTAAACCTATTAGTTCAATTAAACTCATCTCCGGAGAATCAGAGTATCATAAAATGTTAAAAGAATTCCCAGATTTAACTAAATTGTCATTAAAACTAATAGATTCTAACCATAGTACTGTGCATTATATAGAAACCACCGGACCGCCCGTTCATTGTAAGCCTAGGCGATTAAACCCTAGATTATACGAATCCGTTAAAAAAGAATTCCAATTCATGATGGAGCAGGGAATTTGTCGACCATCCAAGTCACCGTGGTCTTCTCCGCTCCACGTGGTTCCGAAAAGTTCCGGTAGTATTCGTGTTGTAGGAGATTATCGCAGATTAAATGCGTGTACAACTCCGGATCGTTACCCAATCCCGCACATACAGGACTTTTCAAACTCTCTCTATGGTGCGAAAATTTTCTCAAAACTCGATATTGTGAGAGCATATTTTCATATACCAGTGCACCCGGAACATGTACAGAAAACCGCGGTATGTACACCATTTGGCCTTTTTGAGTTTCCCTATTTGAACTTCGGTCTTTGTGGAGCAGCTCAAACGTTCCAAAGATTTATGAATGAAATTCTTGGTGATTTTTCCTTTTGCTACGTTTATCTCGACGATATTTTAATTTTCAGTGAAACTGAAGAAAAGCATAGAAAACACGTACGTTTGGTTTTTGATCGTTTGAACAAGTATGGATTAACTATACAAACTTCCAAATGTGTTTTCGGTGTACCTGAAATTTCATTTTTAGGACACCTTATTTCTCAAGATGGTACAAAACCATTACCCGACAAAATCAAACCAATTTTAAATTATCCCCAACCTCAAACCGTTAATGAACTTCAAAGATTTCTAGGAATTTTAAATTTTTTCCGTAGATTTTTACCGAATATAGCACAAAATCAAATACACTTGACGGCGTATTTAAAAGGAGCCAAAAAGAAAGACAAAACGAAACTTGAATGGACAGATCAAGCTAATAATGATTTTAAACAGTGTAAGGAATTAATTGCAAACGCTGTGCTGTTGTCGCACCCTAAACCGAATGCCAAATTAATTTTACACGTGGATGCGTCGGATTTCGCAATAGGAGGGGCTTTAGCGCAAATAGTTAACAATGATGCACAACCACTTGCTTTTTTCTCTCGAAAACTTTCCCCAACTGAAAAAATTTATAGCGCATACGATAGAGAATTATTGGCAGCTTATGCGGCAATCAAACATTTCAGACATATGCTTGAAGCGCGAGAATTTTCTCTTTTCACAGATCATAAGCCTCTAACTTTTGCATTCCGAAAGCGCTCTGATAATTGTTCTCCGCGACAAGCGAGACAATTAGATTACATATCTCAGTTTACGACCGATATTCATCATATAAAAGGATCAGATAATGTTTTGGCAGACGCACTATCGAGAATCGAAGCAATATCTATGCCCAACACAATCGACTATAACGAAATTGCACAGGCACAAACAACCGACGAAGAACTAAATGATTTATTGACAAATTCTGACGTCTTAAAATTTAAAGCAATAACCTTGCCTGATTGTAGTAAATCAATTTATTGTGATTTATCAACTGGCACAGCTCGGCCATACATTCCTGAAATATTTCGTAAAAAAGTTTTTACTACTTTACATAATTTATCCCATCCTGGGATTCGCGCTTCCTCAAAATTGATGCGATCTAGATTTGTTTGGCCGTCCATACGTAAAGATTGTGCAGAATGGGCTAGACAATGTGTCCCATGCCAAAGATCAAAAGTAACTCGCCACACAAAATCTGCAGTAAGTAATTTTTTAGACCAGTCACAAAGATTCGAGCATGTACACCTGGATCTTGTGGGTCCTCTTCCACCATCCAACGGGAATTACTATTGTTTAACTATGATCGACAGATTTACTCGGTGGCCAGAGGCTGTCCCTATTCCTGACATAACTGCACACACAGTTGCAAAGACCTTTTTTACTCATTGGATTTCCAGGTTTGGCTGTCCTGTCCGTGTTACTACTGACCAAGGCAGGCAGTTCGAAAGCTCACTTTTCGTGGCCCTGTCACAACTCCTAGGCATCAAACGCATCAGGACTTCTCCGTATCATCCTCAGGGAAATGGCTTAATCGAGGAGTTTCATCGTCCACTAAAGGCAGCCCTGAAGGCCTATAATACCGAGCAGTGGTCTTCAGCTCTACCTACATTGCTACTAGGTTTCCGTGCAGTCTTTAAAGAGGATCTAGGAGCCACAACTGCCGAATTGGTCTATGGAAGACCTCTCAGACTACCTGGCGAACTCTTCGTTCCGTCACCGACCAGTGCTTCCCAAAATCAACTCATCCTGGACTTGCAATCCCACTTCGAAAATGTGAGACCAGCCCCGATGTCTCGTCATGGACACAGAACAATATTTGTTCATCCCCATTTAAAGGACTGCTCACATGTATTTGTCAGACACGACGCTGTTAGAAAGCCACTCCAAGCTCCGTACGATGGTCCGTATAGAGTTCTGCAAAGAAGTGACAAACTTTTCGACATCGAACTTAAGGGGAAAAAGTATACCATTTCCATAGACAGGCTTAAACCAGCTTTCCTGCCCAAAGAGACTAATCAACATACTTATCCTTCTCCAGTCGAGTCGATTGAATCAACCGTTCCTGCAAAAAACTCAGAGACAGTGAAACCGATTGATCCAGCCAACACAACTCGTACCGGTAGAACAATTCGTAGACCTCAACGGTATGTCCATTTTTAACCGTTACACTGCGGAGGGAGTATGCAGCGGCTGCTGCTTTTAAGCCAATTTCAAGCTAAACGCCGAAATGTGGCAAACTTACGTCGCCAGTTGGCGATAAGGACAATCACGATTGCAGACCTAACTGCACCTGTTTTTCTCCTCAGTTCGGTCTGTGACGACGCCTGTGTATATTACTGGGACAACCTGTCCGCCACGATGTTTAATCTAGAACTTAACTTGTAACCTTAATTGTTATCCTTTTATTAAATTTATTATTATTTAATTATGGCTGGCATTCTGTTAATTGTTTCTATTCTTAATCAACTTAATTACTCATTTTAGATCATCTCTCTATTTGAATATTATGTTTTTATTTTAGGAGTCGCGTTAACCTCCACGTGTCTCCTCAAGTTTATTCAAATTTAAGAGAGACGTAAAATAATATCCTTCTTGGGCACTCACATTCTTTTTTAGAAACATTTTTACCATTGAATTTACGTTTATAATCCTAAAAAATTAACGTAAACATAACTATGCAACAAAGCGTAACTTTTTCGTTAATAAAGCGTTTTTAAAAATCGGTAAAAAAATGGGTAAAATGTACACGTTAATATAACGTATTTTTAGTACTAATTTTTAACGAAATATTTTAAGGGAAAATTGATAGCGTTAAAATACCGTCATTTTAACGCATACGTTTTAACGAATGAAGAAATGGTGAAAATCATCACGTGAAATTGACGTAATTTTAACGTTAAGTCCAAAACCTTATACCGAACGAACGTATTTTTAATGTTTATTTGCCCCTTCATGCTGCATGGGTATGCACCAACTGAACAAGGAGATGATGAGGAAAAAGATAATTTTTATGATGAGTTAGATCGCCTCTGGGGCTTATGCCCAAGACATGACGTGAAGATCATCATGGGTGATTTCAACTCTAAAGTTGGTCATGAGGAAGAATTTAGACCAGTTTTAGGAAACTATAGTTTACACGATGTCTCAAATGATAATGGAGTCAGGCTTATTAGTTTCGCTGCATCTCATGATATGATAATTGGAAGCACTTTCTTTCAACATAAGAACATTCATAAGGTAATGTGGAGATCCCCTGATGGATCATACAGAAATCAGATTGACCATATACAAATTAGCTCTAGATATCGTACAAATCTTTTAGATGTAAAAACTCACAGAGGAGCTAACTTAGACTCTGATCACTATTTAGTGATCTGTAAGCTAAGGGAAAGAATCTCAATGGTGAGAAAAGCAAGAAGGGTCAATTCTGTAAGATTTAATTGTGATAAGTTGAGCAATCCTGAGGTTCGCAGGGAATTTCAAACTCAACTCTCAACTGAGCTTAATGCGAAAGAGGATTGCTATGAATTAAATAGGGAATGGCAACAAGTAAAAGATTCTATACTCTCAACAGCACATGAGCTGCTGATGAGGGAGATGCATTAGCATGTCTTCTGTTCAACATAGCCTTAGAAAAAGTTATTAGAGATGCTGGCATAAATACTACAGGTACTATATTTAATAAATTAGTGCAGATTTTGGCATACGCCGATGATGTAGATATCATCGCAAGATCTAGGACAGCACTGAGTGAAAATTTTGTGGCACTGGAAAAATCAGCTAGAAAAATTTACTTAAGAGTGAATGTAGAGAAAACAAAATATATGTATTGTGGTACAAAGGAAACCATCCCTAAATTGTTTAAAATAGATTCTTTTAAATTTGAATCTGTAAAAAATTTTACTTATCTAGGATCAGAAATAAACTTTCAAAATGACATCAATCCTGAAATTAGAAAAAGAATAATCACAGCTAATCGCTGCTTCTATGGTTTAAGATCATTATTGAAATCTCACTTAATAAAAAGAAAGACTAAGATCTTACTTTATAAGGTATTAATCAAGTCAGTTTTGACTTATGCTTCAGAGACATGGACTTTAACAAAAAGGGAAGAAAAGTTATTAGCAACCTTCGAAAGGAAGGTCCTACGAACCATCTTTGGCCCTATACTCGATAAAGACAACTGGAGGAAAAGATATAATTTTGAAATATATAGGATCTTTGATGGCGATGATATCATTAAATCTATTAATTTAAGTAGAATGAGATGGGCCGGGCATGTAGTAAGAATGAGCCCAGAACGAACAGCATTGAAAGTCTCTAATGCAACCCCCTCCAATAAAAGGCCAAGAGGAAGGCCCAAAAAAAGATGGAAGGAGTGTGTAGATGAGGATTTTGCCATCCTAAAAGTAAAGAACTGGAAAACAATTGCTGGGAGAAGGGCAGAATGGGAAAAGCTGATGAATAGGATTAATGCAAAACGGGCATGAAAATAGGAATAATTTTTTTTCTTCTTTTGCCATGAGTTAATAGGCAAAGCGAGAAGAGGGGAACCTCTTTAATTTTTTTCAATTATATACCTATAAACCAGTTGTCAGATGTAGCATGCTATAAGTAGCAGTACAAAACTAAAATTAGTCACTACTTTTTCTTTGTGCTGTTTTTTGAATGACAGAATTGTGGCGACATTGTTGCAGAGCGTTACTGATTTCTTGCAGAAGTATTTTTCCTATTGAAAATAAAAAGTTTTGCTTTTCTGCCGAAATTTTCAAAAGATTTTTTTCTTTTCTATGGAATTATATTCAAAAGATGCCTTTCTCGCATTTCGGAGTGGGGAAGAAAATACTATCCACAGTCGATATTCTCTTGATTTTGGTCATTCACTGTATCATATATATAGTCTTGCGTTTGTCCCTCTCTTGCAAATATTCTGCGGGATTTTCTTTAATATTTTCCCAATGATTTTATGATCATTCATTTCTATTTATTCTTCTGCATAAGAAAAATGTATTTAACAAGAGTCCTGCAACCGAAACATGTCACTCCCACAATACTTAATAACTATTATTAAAATATTAAATTATTTTTTTCTGTGTCAGTAATTCACTGTATCTTAATAAACTACTATTTTTGTATACAAAATTTCATAACTTACAGTCCTACTTAATTAAAATTTTTCTGTTGAGGTATAAATGTAACTTTTTGTTGCGGGTGTAACTATAAGAGTAAAATTAAATAAGCTTACATTTTGCAATGAAGATTAATAAACATTTTTCTGCAAGCAAACATTCAATAAAAGCTGTAAGATTATTTCAGAGATTTGCTGAATAATTTCCTCAGTTGTACAAGACCATGAAACGTAAAGATTTTTGACTCAGTCTTTTTCACACAGACATCTTTATAAATTGAAATTAACAAGTTGATGACAAAAATTTCATTAAAATATGGAATAGTATGCACTTTACAGTTAATATGCTAAATTTCAACCATATTTAAGGAAATTTAAATGTACATACTTATATCCTCTATCTTGTGGATAGAACTTATGATATTTTTTAATGTTATATTTTTTTGTAATATATAGAGATTTAAAGCATATTAACTGTACAAATATCAAGATACTATACATATATAGAGATTAAAGTGCTATATATGTCTATCTTACCATCTCAAGTGTTTTCTGATAATTATTTTGTTTTGCTGGATTATTTTGTTTTGGAAAACAATTGCTGGGAGAAGGGCAGAATGGGAAAAGCTGATGAATAGGATTAATGCAAAACGGGCATGAAAATAGGAATAATTTTTTTTCTTCTTTTGCCATGAGTTAATAGGCAAAGCGAGAAGAGGGGAACCTCTTTAATTTTTTTCAATTATATACCTATAAACCAGTTGTCAGATGTAGCATGCTATAAGTAGCAGTACAAAACTAAAATTAGTCACTACTTTTTCTTTGTGCTGTTTTTTGAATGACAGAATTGTGGCGACATTGTTGCAGAGCGTTACTGAGTTCTTGCAGAAGTATTTTTCCTTTTGAAAATAAAAAGTTTTGCTTTTCTGCCGAAATTTTCAAAAGATTTTTTCTTTTCTATGGAATTATATTCTAAAGATGCCTTTCTCGCATTTCGGAGTGGGGAAGAAAATACTATCCACAGTCGATATTCTCTTGATTTTGGTCATTCACTGTATCATATATATAGTCTTGCTTTTGTCCCTCTCTTGCAAATATTCTGCGGGATTTTCTTTAATATTTTCCCAATGATTTTATGATCATTCATTTCTATTTATTCTTCTGCATAAGAAAAATGTATTTAACAAGAGTCCTGCAACCGAAACATGTCACTCCCACAATACTTAATAACTATTATTAAAATATTAAATTATTTTTTTCTGTGTCAGTAATTCACTGTATCTTAATAAACTACTATTTTTGTATACAAAATTTCATAACTTACAGTCCTACTTAATTAAAATTTTTCTGTTGAGGTATAAATGTAACTTTTCGTTGCGGGTGTAACTATAAGAGTAAAATTAAATAAGCTTACATTTTGCAATGAAGATTAATAAACATTTTTCTGCAGGCAAACATTCAATAAAAGCTGTAAGATTATTTCAGAGATTTGCTGAATAATTTCCTCAGTTGTACAAGACCATGAAACGTAAAGATTTTTGACTCAGTCTTTTTCACACAGACATCTTTATAAATTGAAATTAACAAGTTGATGACAAAAATTTCATTAAAATATGGAATAGTATGCACTTTACAGTTAATATGCTAAATTTCAACCATATTTAAGGAAATTTAAATGTACATACTTATATCCTCTATCTTGTGGATAGAACTTATGATATTTTTTAATGTTATATTTTTTTGTAATATATAGAGATTTAAAGCATATTAACTGTACAAATATCAAGATACTATACATATATAGAGATTAAAGTGCTATATATGTCTATCTTACCATCTCAAGTGTTTTCTGATAATTATTTTGTTTCAGAAATATGATTATGAGAACTCATCATCTGAAGGTAGTTTTTAAAAATGATTCATAATTATGATTCTTTTTTTAACTGACCTTTTTATTTATTTTCATTTTAAAATTTACTTTTTGTATTCAAAAACTTGTTATATACTCCTTTTTAAACAAAAGTTTATTTTTTAATTTGCATCATTAGCAGTTATTTTTTCCCCTGTGCAATTGCTTGACAAATGGCATTAAAAGTTGTTCAAAGCCCAAAATAAATTTTATCTTACGGAATATAAAGATATGCGTCATTTACAAGTCTGATAATACTTCATATTCACCATGTAAACTTAACTGCACCAGCTGTTGTTATAAATCTTAAAAGGAAATAAAAATTATTATAGTTGTTTTCGAATAAATATTGTTCATTTTTGTAATGTGTAATATCAACGCAATAGCAGTTTTTACTTAAATGAACTTTTTTTTTAAAGATAAAAATGGAGGTTTTTAAAATTCTGCAATTGTTTAACTATGTAACATTTAAAATTTTTGTCAATCCACTAACTACTTTCTGTTAAGTTTTATTTTTATACATATATTTTTTAATCTTTTAATGAAATACTCTCAGCTAAATTACCTTTCTTTTAATGATATTATTATTTGTCATAACCAATAAATAGTTGCTTACTTTTTACTGATGTTTAAACATAAAAGTATTGCCTATAAACTTGTACAAATCATGTCATAATTAAAACACTACAGTGCGTCTAATATTTGATCAAATTATTATAACATACTAATATAATGCTTGATATAATAAATATTCTCTATATTTACATAATATATCGTCTCTTTTATCCCATCGCCAAATTTATATTACATATTGTCTAATTTAAGCAATTGATAGACTAACGTAAACAAGTGCAAACCGGTTTCAGGCGCATAAAAACAATGGAACTGTATAGTATCACCTGATAATTAAGATTTCACATAGAATCTTTTAGTGCATCTAATAATTTGGGCAGGGACTGTATGTTGTTCATTGAAATAAAAATACTTATAAAATATATGTTACCGTAAATTATTGAAATTAAGAGAATGTCAACTTTCACCGGTGAATGTCAACAATCACATAGTCACTTTGGTGAATGTCCGAAATATTTGTTAAATCGGATTTGATACAAATTTATCTGTTGATATTATTATATTTATTCGATATCTTCTAAGGATATATTAGGAGAAACATCAGTGTTCGGATTACCGGTTCAATGCATCATGGGCAGTGGCACTTGACCTTAAAAAAATATTGATGTAGGACATACCGGGCAGTGGTACTCAACTTGACCAAGTATATATTTTGGCCATTTATCGCAGTAACATGTATATACATTCTGTTGCTGGGTAAAAACTAACAAGATTAATCTGCAATTATAAAGTTAAAAAAAAATATTTATTTTAAAATCTTGAAGCAATCACAAAAGAAGTACTTAACAAAATACCTGATATTAAAAATTGAACATTGCCCACTGATAATTTGACTGAAGGAACAAAATAATGTATTACAAGTATAAATTCTGTAATGAATTACACTTGTTGTATCTTCTAACAGCCAATTGACAAGCAATTCAATTAAACAAGGAGCTTCATGAAAAAATCCCTATTGAAATAGCATTTTTACACAGATATTTAATTTGAACAGACGCATAATAAAGCGAGTCTCATTTAAAGAAATCAGTTTAAGACTTTTTTTTTTGCTCTAAAATGTTCAGTTTTTTTTTATTTATTCTGAAATCCCTTTTTGAAATTAATTAAAAAGTCTTTTAACTATCTTTGATGCTTGTTACTATTAAAAATTATGAGTAAACAGAATAAATGTTCATTTAATATAAAATCATAACTGTAAAGTATTACAGTTTTTTTCTATTTTGATGACTATAAAAATTCCTAAAATTAACTATGTGTATAGTTCATTATGCAACAATTATCATGAAATTTGTATTATTTTGTAAAATCTACTGAATTTTTTGACTTTTAAATTTGTGTCCCATTCATTTTGTCCAGAAACAGCCTTTCACTGAAAGAAAGTGGGAAAAACTTTTATGAAAAGAAAAAAAACTGAGAAACTGGGGGAAATGAATAAATAAAATAACTATCTTCAATTTATTTATTTTAGTTTTGTGCAGAATTTTAAAATACATGAATCATTTAGATTTAGTCGCATACTAAACAACTTTCAATTGCTAAAAATAAGTATGGTATTTTGCTATTTGCAGTAGTATGCAATCTTTAGTATGTTATTTGTTAATTGAAAAGCATTAAAAAACTGATTATGATATTTTAACAGTTTATGGCATAAACTGTTTAAATATGATAATAACTGACTTCTTAAAAATTATAAAAATTTATATTTCATTTCTAACGTGTAAGTAAAATATTAAAGCTCTACAATAATTTTATTTTCTTCAGAAATGCATTAAATTAATTTTTATTCCTAAGTGTTGCTTTTTTATTATAATGATGCATTAAACAGCTTGGAAATTAATACTATTATTTGAGCTTCATTGCAATTAAAAACTGTTTTTTCCACGTAGGTTGAAAGAAGCATTAAATTTCTTACTGAATCTAGAAACTTGAAACAACAATATTTCTTTTATATATATATATGTTAATTTTAAATTATTTTAAGCTCTATTAAGTTATACTTATTTAAAACTAGTATGAAATTTAAACTATTTTATGATTCATTAAATTTTTAAAAAAAAAATTACATTAAAAAAATAAATGTTTAAATTTTTTTTCTTTTAGGTTTGTTTAAATTCCTAACTACATTTATGAACAATACAAGATGTCTTGCCATGAAGAACAACAAAATCTTATTGCAGGTAGCATTTAAATTGTTTTCTAATTGCACATTTTATGTGTATATGTTTTTATTTCTTGGTTGTTTTATCATAGTAGTTGTTTATGAATGTATTTATTTCTTAATGCCTCATACTATAAACATGTGAAAGTTATATTAAAAATTTATGGAGCAGCTAACTTTTGATTTTGCAATGAGTGATAACAAAACTCAATCTCAGAAACAAACTTTTCAAATTAAGTTTTATGTTAGAATTAAATCTCTAATAATTTTTTTTATAGAGGCTTTTCAATTATTGTGCTATGAGAGTTGAATTATAGTCTATCATAAACAAATGCTTCATAGTGGCTATATTCTGTTTTGTAACATGTTTGCCTAAAGTACAAATGCCACAAAACATAATTGTTTATATTTAATTTCATAATAATACTTGAGTGCAATTTTCTAATTTTCCATTGCATAAATTTTTTGAATGATTCTTCGATACTTTTGTTTTGCTGTATTTCAAGCAATGCGAATACTCTCCATCTTTTTATGGTGGTTTATATAATCAAGAAAGAAAAAGAGTTTTTTTTTTAAAATCAGAAACTTAGTTATTTTATAATGATCATGTAAAGTCTCTGAAAGCTATTTTGCATTTTGTTAATGTATATAGTGCTTAAGAATATTCTTTTAGTGCTTAAAAAGTACTTAAAAGGTGCTTATTTTTTGTTAAAAGATTTGACTATGCACCCTGTTATAGATTTCATGCAACAACAAAAAAAAAATTTCTTATTTTATGTTGCATAAAATGTTTGAACGATTCTTTCATACTTTTATATTGCTATATCAGGGTGGCTACCCACCTGGAATTATCAGGGATTTTTTGCACTGGGGAAAATCAGGGAAATTTGGATAAAAGCCTAGAAAGATCAGGGAATTTTAAAGAAAAGCAGGAATTATTTTTCTTAATTTAAATTATTTTACCATCCGTTTAACCCCCCTTTTTTAGATGGACTTTTATTGCCAAACAGTTGAAATATCATCAACTTAGCAATACCTTACTTGCATCAAAATTTGCTTCATTATAACCCTGTTAAACTGGAATACCACATTGAACTCCCATGGTAGCTAAATGAGTGAATAAACCTTTGACCTCTTTGGAGAATATGGGACTGTATAGTTCAGAATGGGAATTGCTTCTGATAATAAAAGTGGATTTTTTTCCCTTTTAGTCTGTGGGCTGAATCCATTTATTGTTCTAGTTTGTTTCGATGCTTTTGGATTAGTTTTTTTTTTTGACAAAATGTTTTATCTTTAGCGTAATAAAATTCTCCAAAAATTACTTGGTTATACAACAAAGGTTGGTTATAATAACAAAAGATTTTATATAGCACTAGCTTTTGTGCACTCAGCCAATGAAATCAGTGGATTATTTCTCGGCAAATCAATCACACATTTTCTTGCAATCACTAACAGCAATGTTTGACAATAAATCGTTTCAATTGTTGCATTTCTTCTAATTTTCTCAATTTCATTTTAGCCTCCTATTTCATATTTTAATTATTGAAAGGTTCTTTTAAGTACCAACTACAGTAGAGAACCATTCATCCGGTATCCAGAAAACCGGGAAATGAGAAAATTGAGAAGAATTTTGCTTGGTTTTCCCGCTATTTTGAAGTAGTATGGTAAATATTCTATTTTTACTTCAAAATACGAAATGTGTAGTAATTAAAATGTTGAACGTTTGTAAGTGTTGTTTGCAATCTAGAGATATTTTTGAAACTGTTTCTCCTTTTACCTTAAAAAGCTGGCAAAGACTGAAAAATGTATAAGAAATATGTTAAATGATGTATTAGAGTAAAATCTCAAAAATTTTTATTCACGTGCAGGCCCCATACTAAACACTTCAAATTACTAGCCAATAAATTATCCAAACATTTATTAAAGGTTGAAATATAAAAAGTGTTAATCAAAGGAAAGAGTTCTGTTGCATGATATTGCGTAATCCAGCAACAGACATGTGATCTGAATTTTTTTTCCTTTGCTTTTTTGTTGCTTAAATTATCTGGACTTAATATAATTCTAATTGTTATGTGACATATCCATAAGAAATTATTGTAATCGAATAAAATAAACAAGATTTATTCCAAAAAAAATCATATTGATGTAATTTTCATGATCAATGGGAATATATATTTTTCTTAACTATATAAAAATTGTTCGCCAAAACGCTATTTCTTTCACTGAATTTACAATTTTATCGCATTCGGCGAATATTTTGCATGGGCTCTATGTGTGTCTTTCTTGGAAAGAAGGAAAACAAAACTTTGTTTTTTTGTTCTGCACTGTACAAGGACAGGTTTCTAGTTGTAAAAACAATTGACTAATTTAAACTAAAAAACTATGTGGTTAGATTGGAATTCTTTAAATATTTTTATTTCAACTAAGAAGGCAAAATGAATAAGATTTAAAGAATTTTATCGAGTTTTCTTATAGAGTGCGCAAGAAGAAATTTGACAATTCTGCATTTACTACATTCATTTTTGTATTCTGACTATCTCTTAGAATAATGCTAATTCCTAACAAACTACATTATTTATACATTGATTTGACTTTAGATATTGGTTTAAATAAAATAGGATCAATGAATTTTATAAAGAGCTCTGTTTAGATAATATAAAGTACAAAATAGCTTTATATTGAAATATAAATCTAGTGTCTCTTAAAAAAGTTCATACACTAATGACTTTCAATGAAATAGGACTTTTTATATTAATTAAAATGAATATTTCAGAATGGATATATCAATAAAAAATATACTCTATTCCTGGCAAAACTGCATAGAATATTTTAAAAACAAAGCAAAAGTTTATTTATAAGAAAGTCGTCGTACACTTTAAAAAAAACTCTGCTTATTGGTAAATATTCTAATTTTTAGTATAATTAGAATATTTACCAATTAAATTTACCAGTAGCAATTTTAATATAAAACAAAGTTTCCAATAACCAAATTTTTGGCTGATAATTGTAAATTGTATCTTAAAATATTTAAATAAACAGGTTTATTCATTATGCCATCAATAAATGACTAATTACCTTATTCCTGTGATATGCACCAACATACAAAGACACCACCATACTTAACTATTCCAACTATTTTGGATAAAGTTCCTCATTTTTTCTGCTTCATAATGCACATCAAAACCCAATGTATTAAGTTTGTTTCCATTAACCGATTAAACATTATTACTACGTTAGGGATCTATTTATCATTGATTTTACAAAGTAAAGCCTCATCGAAAATGAAATTTAAGCAGAATATTTTTATTAAATTTTGCAGAAATTTTTACGACTTTCAAATTGGAATTTATGAATTTTTTCGCAAATTTTATAATTTTAATCTCAGATCACACTGATATGAAGCATTTTACCTCATGTTACACAATGGAATGTTGCAAAATAGACTAATTTAGCAATATTCATTACTGAATTACCTCTTATGATGACAAATAATCATCTTTCAAAGGTTGTCTGTTGTATAATTATGACTACGAGCCACTTATAAATGATAGAAGAAAATATTATGGAGTTAGCCAGCAAAAATTAAAATATAATTTTGCTAACACAAGTTTGATACTAAATTGCAAATAAATAAATAACTAAAAATTAAATGTAAAATAATTAAATAAAAAAAATTAAAGTAATAGACACTAATTTTAATTCTGAAATCCGAAAGCATTTAAGTGTACAATGATTGTAAAGTAAAATTTTTGTTATTTATTTATTGATTTCTCAAAAATAAACTTTTGCTTTGTTTTTAAAATATTCCATATTCCATAAGTTTTGCTAAGAATAGATTATACATCTTATTATTAAATACCCTTTCTGAAATATTCATTTTAATGAATGAAAAGAGCCCTATTTCAATAAAAGTCATAAGTGTGCGAACACTTTTGGAAGCCACTGTAAAAATAAAAAAATTTTGAGGTATAATTGCTTAGAATCCTTTTCTTTTGCTTAATGAAAATATATTAAACAATACTTATTAAAGTTTTTTTTTTTTGGGGTCACTCTTTATTTCACATTTGGTACACTTTGTGAAAATACTACTTAATGTATCATATTAAAACATTTTTTATTCACTAAAAACAATGTATTCTACTAGTTAAAGATATTTCCTCCACATGTGTCTTAATTTTTTAGAAATTTATCCAAACATTAAAAAATAAAAAACAATATCTTACTAAGTTACAAATTATAAGAAACAATATCTTACTTAAATAAAATAGTAACCGGACATGATTGTCTTGCAGATCTCCTTCACCGTATTCGGATCTTCTCAAGCCCTTACTGCATACTGCCCCCTCTGTAACTCTAATATCCCTATCCACACCACATCCGCCACTGTGCAGTCGTTAGGGGCGACTCCGAGACTGGGCTTTATTGGAAGGCCAGAGAACTTATGAGGCATTAACTTCGGTCAATTTATTGTTGTGTCATCTTTACTTTTGTTCCTGTTCATTTATTTTCATTTTTGTCTTGCCATTGGAAATATTGAAAAAAAAATGAATTAAAAGAAAAAGAAATATTTCATAATATGGAGACTTTTCTTGTACCTATCCTACACTTTAGGAGAAAAAAACTTGACGACCTGGAAATTTTAATATGTTTACATGGAAAAACCTGAAAAAAATTAGGGAAATTTATGACTGGATTTAAGTGACCACCCTGCTCAGTGTTGGTTGATGTGAATATAATTGTATTAAATGTAAATTTTTGTCATGTAGAGGTTTGTTTGATTTTAATTTAATCCATTCTATGGAATTTTCCTGATTTTAAACTGGGTCTTATTGTTATTATTATTGTTTATTTAACCTTATTTTTTCATCTTCTCTAATTATAATTTTCTATTTACAATACCAGTTTGCTTTTTACATTTATATAACTATTCTGCTTTAGATATTTTAATAATATTTATGTCATTTCCCTGAAAATGCTCATACGTCATGAATTTTGCAGAAAATTTACTAAATTGTAAAGTCATTTTTTACAATAAAAAAATTTTGAATGATAAAAATATTTTATTTAAGATTTATTGCAGTTTTATATTATTATTAGTTTTAAATGTAAAAGATTTTAATAAAATTTACTGGGGTTTATTAGTTTTTTATTTACTTTTTCAAGTATTTTTCTGAAAAATCTACTTTGAGCTCTTAAGCTTTTCAACTTATTGTAAAAATTTTGGGAATGTATTATTTAATATTTGGCCTTGGTTTTACAGACTACTGTAGTGTTGCTACAGCTTACTTGTTATGCAACCTGTTCTCTCTTTTTTATAATATCTGATTTCTTCTTTTTATAGTCTCTAATTTTAGATTGATTTTTTTTCTATTTCATGTTTTTGAATGTTTGCATTTTTTTAAGTCCAGGGGGGAATTTATAATTTTAAGTGAAAAAATTTAAAGTTGTATAGATGGCAAATGGTATTCATTGGTAAAAGACTATTATCAAGAAAAATAAATAAATGACTTTGAACTGACAGAGAGTAAATATAAACTATTAAAATATTTTTTTTTTAAATTCATTTAATTGAAAAGTAGGCTTACAAAGATTTATCTGCAGCTAATTGTATATTAATTTTTTGTCATTTTTTACAAAAGCATGTTTTTTATAAATCTTATTTTTATATACTGATTGTATATTAAGATTATAAATTGTATTCATTTCATGTTAATTGTGCTTCTAACATAGGGAACGTATTGTAAATAGAGAATAATTTTTTATAAATTTTTAGATGGTAATACAAATTTTTTGGGAAAGTGGTCTGCAACATAAAAAGTTTAATCTTTTTATGTTATTTTATTATCTAAATCTTCTTCTTAATTTATTATTCAAAACTAAACGTTTTCTCACACTTAATTATTCACTCATAATTTTATTCACACATATAAATTATATTCTTTTCATGTTCATTGTGCTTCTAACATAGGGAAAATATTGTAAATATAGAATAATTTTTTAAAAAATTTGCCTGGAACTTTAATGCATAAATATATATATATATGCATATATATATATATATATATATATATATATATATATATATATATATATATATATATGTACCGTTACCCCTTTGGCTGTGATCTCAAAATTTAAATTTAGTAACGGTTACCCAGGTTATTTAGTAGACAAATATCTAATGAATTACAGAAAACTTTCAACATTTAAAACTCATTTTTATTGCACCTCTAAATCTTCAAAAACATAATTTCACACATTTCCAAATGCCAACATGGGAATAAACATTTATACATTAATTAAAACAAAAATGCAACCTTAAAACACTCAAGCATAACCTTCAACTTCTACAGTTCAAAAAAAAAACATTTATAAAATAAAAACTTCATTTAACATTTCTAAAAACCCAGACTTGGTTTATGATATCTATAAATTACACTTAAATGCCGATTGTTCTCCTACACAAAAAAAACACAACATAACAGTTCAGAATTTTCGGTAAATGATTCCTCTAAAATGTTAACGAAATAAAATTTAAAGTTTTATAAGTACCCTACGGAATTTACTGCTTTCACTCTGGAACCGCCCACCGGAAAGGTAGATGAACTCATGGACAAACTCCTCGGCTAGGATCTCGAAATTTCTCCAGCTATTCTAATTTCAAGCGACTTAGGCATGTAGAAGGGGGACACCGGACTTCCAGCATAGATTCCTTCGGACTTGGCCCATCGTCTCAAAGATATCGGCTTTTGGCTAATCCCGGTAGTCCTTCCCGCTAGAGACTTCAGTTTAGCTTTCCCTAAGGTTACGATCCACCATCTCCGAGATACTGTCACGAACCACTCCTTCAGCGGACAAACTCCGTATCCCCAGGATACTGCTCTGATTAACTGCTTACTACTGGTACTGCAACTGCTACTACCCTTAGCCACATTCGTCGCTTCTCTTTTATCCTCCCTTCAACAAGGCGAAAGAATCTAGACTGACCTGTTTACCACGTCCAGAGTCATCCCGCCTCCGGCGGACGTCAGAACCAAAAAAAAAGATCCCTGAGAAAAACCGTCATGAATCCACTAATACCCTATACAAGTTATAATACCATCTTCAATAAATATTAATAAATTTAGTTACATAGATTTTACCCAAAAAAAATCCCTTTTTAAAAGACTAATTCAAAATTTCTAAAGAAAATATCATTATGATTGAATTTAAACTTTACCGTAGTGGTGCCATCTACAGACAAATAATCTATCTTTAAAAGTATTACAAAAAAAAAACTTATAATAAATTTCAATTTATTACAATACCATCGCCTCACCGAAAAAAATTAAAATACTTTTAATTTTTTGAAACACTATAGCACTATGTTAAAATGACCTGGAACACTATCAAGAAATCAAGAAAACTAAATTATTGGTTTCACATAAAAAATTCCGTTTTTTCCTTTTCTCTAAGCTGTTCATAAATAATTCCTACTTAAAGTTCAAAATCTCTAAAAGCACCACGCGGCTTTAAACCTACTTTTAGATCTTTATCACTAAAACCAAATCTGACCCTAACAATGTGCACCTTGCAAGGAAACAGAAAAGAGGAATCAAATATGCGCCAAAGTAGTTTAAACTACACTTAACTTTAAAAAACATTATACTCAGATTTACCCTTAGCAATACCTTTTCCAGCGGCCCATAGGGGGTCAGGAAAAGATTGTACAGCAACGTTATCAATCTTCAGCTTTCAAATTTTAAACATCTAAAGATTCATAATCTGCATTTTCAAAATAACATTAAAAAAACCAAAAATGGGACAAACCCAGTTTTGACTGATTACATACATCATTACAATTGCCGGTGGAGACCTACACTTCACACTTATGTACATAAAAGGACCGTGGTCCACCTGAAAACAAAAAACAGTCTCCACCGACCTACTACATTCCGGCTTATGTAACCAAAATATGCACCGCCAGATATAAACTCCTCCTCCATATTTGGAGAACATTTGACATTCCACCCCAAAACATTTACAACCCAATTTAAAACAAGAAAAATTTAGTTGCACCCCCCTCTTACAAATTCTAATTTCTTATGACCCGTCCATTTACTCGTTGTCTTAAGTTATAACGAGGTTGCGGAAAAGGCACGAATTTACCTGTCTCATACAGTAGATTTTCTGGAGCAGGTGTTTCTACTCTTTCCCTATCTATACTGCCACTGATTTGGTCACCGAACCCACTATCTCTGGATCGCAAAACTTCCAATCTTTGCTCCGCCTTTGCCACATTCTCCACATGAACAACCCTAGTATAGCCAAATTTTTTTTGTATGTTGGATTTTCAAAGTGACCGGAGATATGACTTCAATCACCCTGAAAGGGCCCTCATTAAATTTAGCAAATTTCTTGCACTGGTTTTTCTTTAACACAGGATTGAACCAGTATACCTCATCCCCTGCTTGGAAACTATATTGTTTGATGTTTTGGTCTCTACGAGCTTTTTCTATTTTCCGCAGAATATTCTAGATGTTCCCTCGCTAATGCCTAAGTACTATGCAATTTACCAAGTAAATCTTTGGCACAGTCCTCAGCACTCGCGTAAGAGAAAGGTTCATGGTTCCTACGAAATTCCAGCTGTAAAGTTAATTCCCTACCATATGTTAACAGTGCCGGAGTACTTGCAACGCCAAAAGAGAAAAATGGCCAGGTATAAACACACCCGTTTGACCATCCTGTGGCGAAGGCTTATCTTTAAGACACATATTCGATTATAACTCAAATATCACAAATACACTATTAATTGAGTAAATCTTAACTTGTTTACGTCTATTTCAAAAACTGGGAATACATGAATACACTCAAATATGATACAACTTTAAAACACATAAAAAGTCAAATGTCAGCATCTGGAAATGCAAAAGATTGCAGCACCAATTTAGGCCCTTTCTATTAAATTTGCCTATCCTGGTCACGGCACCAATTTGTACCGTTACCCCTTTGGCTGTGATCTCAAAATTTAAATTTAGTAACGGTTACCCAGGTTATTTAGTAGACAAATATCTAATGAATTACAGAAAACTTTCAACATTTAAAACTCATTTTTATTGCACCTCTAAATCTTCAAAAACATAATTTCACACATTTCCAAATGCCAACATGGGAATAAACATTTATACATTAATTAAAACAAAAATGCAACCTTAAAACACTCAAGCATAACCTTCAACTTCTACAGTTCAAAAAAAAAACATTTATAAAATAAAAACTTCATTTAACATTTCTAAAAACCCAGACTTGGTTTATGATATCTATAAATTACACTTAAATGCCGATTGTTCTCCTACACAAAAAAAACACAACATAACAGTTCAGAATTTTCGGTAAATGATTCCTCTAAAATGTTAACGAAATAAAATTTAAAGTTTTATAAGTACCCTACGGAATTTACTGCTTTCACTCTGGAACCGCCCACCGGAAAGGTAGATGAACTCATGGACAAACTCCTCGGCTAGGATCTCGAAATTTCTCCAGCTATTCTAATTTCAAGCGACTTAGGCATGTAGAAGGGGGACACCGGACTTCCAGCATAGATTCCTTCGGACTTGGCCCGTCGTCTCAAAGATATCGGCTTTTGGCTAATCCCGGTAGTCCTTCCCGCTAGAGACTTCAGTTTAGCTTTCCCTAAGGTTACGATCCACCATCTCCGAGATACTGTCACGAACCACTCCTTCAGCGGACAAACTCCGTATCCCCAGGATACTGCTCTGATTAACTGCTTACTACTGGTACTGCAACTGCTACTACCCTTAGCCACATTCGTCGCTTCTCTTTTATCCTCCCTTCAACAAGGCGAAAGAATCTAGACTGACCTGTTTACCACGTCCAGAGTCATCCCGCCTCCGGCGGACGTCAGAACCAAAAAAAAAGATCCCTGAGAAAAACCGTCATGAATCCACTAATACCCTATACAAGTTATAATACCATCTTCAATAAATATTAATAAATTTAGTTACATAGATTTTACCCAAAAAAAATCCCTTTTTAAAAGACTAATTCAAAATTTCTAAAGAAAATATCATTATGATTGAATTTAAACTTTACCGTAGTGGTGCCATCTACAGACAAATAATCTATCTTTAAAAGTATTACAAAAAAAAAACTTATAATAAATTTCAATTTATTACAATACCATCGCCTCACCGAAAAAAATTAAAATACTTTTAATTTTTTGAAACACTATAGCACTATGTTAAAATGACCTGGAACACTATCAAGAAATCAAGAAAACTAAATTATTGGTTTCACATAAAAAATTCCGTTTTTTCCTTTTCTCTAAGCTGTTCATAAATAATTCCTACTTAAAGTTCAAAATCTCTAAAAGCACCACGCGGCTTTAAACCTACTTTTAGATCTTTATCACTAAAACCAAATCTGACCCTAACAATGTGCACCTTGCAAGGAAACAGAAAAGAGGAATCAAATATGCGCCAAAGTAGTTTAAACTACACTTAACTTTAAAAAACATTATACTCAGATTTACCCTTAGCAATACCTTTTCCAGCGGCCCATAGGGGGTCAGGAAAAGATTGTACAGCAACGTTATCAATCTTCAGCTTTCAAATTTTAAACATCTAAAGATTCATAATCTGCATTTTCAAAATAACATTAAAAAAACCAAAAATGGGACAAACCCAGTTTTGACTGATTACATACATCATTACAATTGCCGGTGGAGACCTACACTTCACACTTATGTACATAAAAGGACCGTGGTCCACCTGAAAACAAAAAACAGTCTCCACCGACCTACTACATTCCGGCTTATGTAACCAAAATATGCACCGCCAGATATAAACTCCTCCTCCATATTTGGAGAACATTTGACATTCCACCCCAAAACATTTACAACCCAATTTAAAACAAGAAAAATTTAGTTGCACCCCCCTCTTACAAATTCTAATTTCTTATGACCCGTCCATTTACTCGTTGTCTTAAGTTATAACGAGGTTGCGGAAAAGGCACGAATTTACCTGTCTCATACAGTAGATTTTCTGGAGCAGGTGTTTCTACTCTTTCCCTATCTATACTGCCACTGATTTGGTCACCGAACCCACTATCTCTGGATCGCAAAACTTCCAATCTTTGCTCCGCCTTTGCCACATTCTCCACATGAACAACCCTAGTATAGCCAAATTTTTTTTGTATGTTGGATTTTCAAAGTGACCGGAGATATGACTTCAATCACCCTGAAAGGGCCCTCATTAAATTTAGCAAATTTCTTGCACTGGTTTTTCTTTAACACAGGATTGAACCAGTATACCTCATCCCCTGCTTGGAAACTATATTGTTTGATGTTTTGGTCTCTACGAGCTTTTTCTATTTTCCGCAGAATATTCTAGATGTTCCCTCGCTAATGCCTAAGTACTATGCAATTTACCAAGTAAATCTTTGGCACAGTCCTCAGCACTCGCGTAAGAGAAAGGTTCATGGTTCCTACGAAATTCCAGCTGTAAAGTTAATTCCCTACCATATGTTAACAGTGCCGGAGTACTTGCAACGCCAAAAGAGAAAAATGGCCAGGTATAAACACACCCGTTTGACCATCCTGTGGCGAAGGCTTATCTTTAAGACACATATTCGATTATAACTCAAATATCACAAATACACTATTAATTGAGTAAATCTTAACTTGTTTACGTCTATTTCAAAAACTGGGAATACATGAATACACTCAAATATGATACAACTTTAAAACACATAAAAAGTCAAATGTCAGCATCTGGAAATGCAAAAGATTGCAGCACCAATTTAGGCCCTTTCTATTAAATTTGCCTATCCTGGTCACGGCACCAATTTGTACCGTTACCCCTTTGGCTGTGATCTCAAAATTTAAATTTAGTAACGGTTACCCAGGTTATTTAGTAGACAAATATCTAATGAATTACAGAAAACTTTCAACATTTAAAACTCATTTTTATTGCACCTCTAAATCTTCAAAAACATAATTTCACACATTTCCAAATGCCAACATGGGAATAAACATTTATACATTAATTAAAACAAAAATGCAACCTTAAAACACTCAAGCATAACCTTCAACTTCTACAGTTCAAAAAAAAAACATTTATAAAATAAAAACTTCATTTAACATTTCTAAAAACCCAGACTTGGTTTATGATATCTATAAATTACACTTAAATGCCGATTGTTCTCCTACACAAAAAAAACACAACATAACAGTTCAGAATTTTCGGTAAATGATTCCTCTAAAATGTTAACGAAATAAAATTTAAAGTTTTATAAGTACCCTACGGAATTTACTGCTTTCACTCTGGAACCGCCCACCGGAAAGGTAGATGAACTCATGGACAAACTCCTCGGCTAGGATCTCGAAATTTCTCCAGCTATTCTAATTTCAAGCGACTTAGGCATGTAGAAGGGGGACACCGGACTTCCAGCATAGATTCCTTCGGACTTGGCCCATCGTCTCAAAGATATCGGCTTTTGGCTAATCCCGGTAGTCCTTCCCGCTAGAGACTTCAGTTTAGCTTTCCCTAAGGTTACGATCCACCATCTCCGAGATACTGTCACGAACCACTCCTTCAGCGGACAAACTCCGTATCCCCAGGATACTGCTCTGATTAACTGCTTACTACTGGTACTGCAACTGCTACTACCCTTAGCCACATTCGTCGCTTCTCTTTTATCCTCCCTTCAACAAGGCGAAAGAATCTAGACTGACCTGTTTACCACGTCCAGAGTCATCCCGCCTCCGGCGGACGTCAGAACCAAAAAAAAAGATCCCTGAGAAAAACCGTCATGAATCCACTAATACCCTATACAAGTTATAATACCATCTTCAATAAATATTAATAAATTTAGTTACATAGATTTTACCCAAAAAAATCCCTTTTTAAAAGACTAATTCAAAATTTCTAAAGAAAATATCATTATGATTGAATTTAAACTTTACCGTAGTGGTGCCATCTACAGACAAATAATCTATCTTTAAAAGTATTACAAAAAAAAAACTTATAATAAATTTCAATTTATTACATATATATATATATATATATATATATATATTATTGCCATTCATAAATTTCATGTTTGAGATACTTATTGATTTTATAGCTTGTGGTCTTTGAAGGTGAAAAATAAATTTCCATGTGGTTCTTTGATTATTTTTCTGGCATTTGCCCGGAATTTTTATATTTAATATTTTTGCTTTTCTTAAATTTTTGCTTCAATTATTTATTGATTTTAATTTACAGCTGGTATTATCTACAGATGAAGAAATTGTAGTATGATCTATTGACCGGAAGTTCTCTTTGCCTTTATAATTTCTTTCTACCATTTGCCTGGAACTTTTATATTTCATATTTTTCTACCTATTATAAATTCCATGGTTAAGGTATTAGTTGATTTCAATTTATAGCTTGTGGTCTTGAGATAAAGATGAAATTGCAATATAGTCTTTGGATCTACAGTTTTCCTAGTTTCTTGTAAAAAAAAATTCTGGCACCTGCCTGAATTTATTACTTTTTTTTTCTTCCTTAAATTATATTTGCTTGTGCTAGAATTTGCAAATTGTACTTGTATTTTTCTGACTTTCATTAATGGTGACATTTTCATAATTCAGTTATTCCTTAATGTTAATTTAATTAAAATGATCTTAAAAATTTAAAGAATCATAATATGATTAACCTGCTGTTTTCCTTGCTGCTGAAAGTTTTCTTTTGAACCTGTAGTTGTTGAGTTGCTATTTTGAAACTAATGTATTTCTGTTTGTAATACAGGATTGTCATAATGCATTTGGATTTGCAGCTATCTTAATTTACTGGTACATGTGTGGTTCACTCTAAGTTAATCTAGCATTCTCATTCTAATCGAGCATTCTCATTAATCTAGCATTCTCATTAATCTAGCATTCTTGATCTCTTCTTTCAAATTTAGCCTACAGACTTGGTTTTAATATTTTCTTGGTTTTATTCTTAGTTTTCTTTTCCTTCAATATTTTCTTCAACTTTTGCGTAGAAACATTTCTTCATTTAGTACTTTTACTATACTATACCTAAAAGTACTGAGTAGTGCTTTTTTTTGTTATTTCATTTTATTTATTATTGGTTGCTCACACAGCTATTACCTTTTAAGTTCATAAAAATATATACCTTTTAAGCTCATAAATATATATATACTAATATGTATGTATATATTTTTCCATCTTTCAGCTTTCTCTTGGGTTTAGTTAATGCGCATAATCACATTTTTATTTCAGATTAGTTTAAATGTTTCATGTGGTATCGTTTCTTGGGATAAGTGTATGAAGTATCATTTAGCCATATATGTATATGGCTAAATAACTAACTCCGTTGAAGTTGATATTTATAAACTGAGCAACTCCTTGGAGTTGGTGATATTTAGTCATTAGTTAATAAAAAGGAAGCCAGAATATTCTGATATTGAAAACTTTGAAGGGTGTACTTTTTTTTCCTGTTGATTTGAAGAAGAAAAACAACATTGTGAAAACTTACAAATATTAGATTTCTGACTATAATGTTTTCTTGCTGTAGGATTATTATCATGAACTATTTTCTTTTGGATAAGTTATAATTTTACAGCTTTGCTTTTCTTATTAATCGTTCATTTCAGTAACTAAATTTAAATTTCTGTTCACAATTTTTTTTTAATAATACAGTTTATCTTGAAATTCATTTTCATAATATGTGAGTTGTTAAACATGAAGTTTTTTTCCAGATTATTTTTAATGTTCTAAGCATGAAAGTAGTACTCTTTTTCCATCCCTACGTTGGATCGAATAATCATTCCTAAATGATTTATTATATGCCAAATATTCGTTTCCATTAGAAAAGGTAACATCAAAAACTTTACATAAACCAATTTAGTGCTTAGAAATAAAGTTTCTTGTAATATAAGGTTTCTTTACAATATGATTCCAATTATTAAATTATTCTCTCCTTGCAAACTTGTGATTTTGCTGAACTTGAACTTTTTTTCTTGCTCTTTAAATATTTCTTCTTACAATTGTATTTCTACATATAATGATTTTTATTATTAGTTAGTTCTGATGGTTATTTATTTTTAAGTTCGTAAATATATCTTACAGCTTGCTCTTTGACTTTGTTAAAACACACAATTAAGCTTATTTTAAATTACTTTAAATGTTTTGGATCTTAGAGCACTTTTTCCTTATAATAAGTAAGGCTGTAAGATATATTTCCTTGGAGAACTTCCTAACATTGAATTATCTTTGAGTCATCAAAAAAGATATGGCTAAATAACTGACTCCATTGAAGTTGATGTTAGTAAAACTATGCAACTCTTTGGAGTCAGTGATATTTGGCAAGAAGTCAATGAAGCAGAAGCAAGAGAGTTCTTATGATGAAAATTGATTTAATTGACTTTGCCCGGATATGACTTTTTTTTCCTGTTAATATGAAGCAATCCAACATATTTGGTCAAATTTAAATATATTGAGATTTCTTATTGTAAGATTTCTTTTTAATGTTCTTAAAACTGTTCCTAAATAAAGTTTCAATAATGTATTTCTAAACTTTTTATACTTGCCTTTTTTTTATACAAAAAATTATTTTTTTTTGACAATATAGTTTATTAAAAGTAGAGATTATAGATTACAAATTGGAAATCATAATGAACCGATTCTTTTCTAAAATTAATTATTTGACAGAGGCAGAGTTTTCTAGAATATAGCATTAAAGGACTATAAAAACATAATTTTTATTTGAAAACTATGAAAAGTTTTAATACAGTTCCTTCAAAGTTTAGCATTCAATTAATTAAAATCAGTAGCTCTCCAAATGAATTTATAATAAACTTTATTTTACGTTTCATAAATTTTTGAACTGCTAAAATAGTATGTAACTTTGTAAATTTGTTTTGAAAAAAATTAATAAAAGGAAAGATAAAAAATAACTTCTCTTTTACTAAAAAACTAAAATAATAAATGCTTGTTTTTGCATGATATATGTTTAGTACGTTTAGTCCCAATAAATTCTATAACATCACTCTAAAACAAAGTCTCAAAAATAGAGATCAAGCAATTTTTTAATATTTTTGACTTGTCTAATATAATAAAAATGCCCTCATTTTATGGGTCCTTTTCAAAAAATTAAATTAATTAATCATCAAACAATTTTTCTCTCAAAAAATATATTTCCCTGCTCTATCTTCTGGAAATTCTTTAAAATCACAGAAAAATCAATACACTCAATTTTGTTAAAAAAATGTAAAAAAAATCAGCAGATTCTTTAATTTTTTAAATGATATGCTTAAAACTGACTTTTTTTAAGATGTTTTTACAGTATTTAAAATTATTTTATTTAAATTCACTTTGATAAATCGCAAAACTTTAATTAATCTGTTACTTTACTCTATCCAATCAAAATTTTTAGCATGCCGAAATAAATGAAACTGCCGTTTTTTATTTTTACATAGATTAACTAAGGATGATTTTTGAGAGCACGTGTTTAATCTGCCATAATCTATCTATTATATATAATTCTCTTACGTGGCTCCCAAATTTTGGCTGTATTTCTTTTCCGCCGGTGGCAACGTTTGCTTTGTTTTGAAAACACCAAAGCATTCTGCCTTTTAATGATGTGTTTCTGATCTAATATATATAATTCTCTTACATGGCTCCCAAATTTTGGCTGAAGTACTTTGTACAACTAAATAAGATTCTTTTCACAACAGTTAAATATTTGCTTTATTTTCTTCATTCATAGAGAAAACAGTCGGCAAAGAATTCTGTTAGGTTAAAAAACATTTCGCTAAAAAAAATAATGAATTCTAAAAGAAATAAAAATAAACTACTTAAATAAAAATGCTGTTGCCAGCCGTAGAATTTTTTGAAAGTTAACTTAGCAACATAAATCAAAATGACATAGAAGCGCAACTAGATCAAAATTATGATACCTGAGCGCTTGACATAACAAATCCTTCAATTCTATAAGTGTTGTATCGCAAATGCCCAAATTAACAATTGTGTTTTTAAAGAGATTCTATAAAAAGTTTTAAGTAAACAACCTACTTCTACAACTGCTTCGTGAAGAACTTGGCTCATTGATTAAAAATATTGTCTTAATTTTACAGTACTAACTTTACTTCTACTTTCATTATTGCTATGACCCTCTTTCATTACATTTTACTACTTCATGCTAAATTTGAGGACTTTAAGTTGTTTTGTGGTTGAATACTGACATTTAGAAATGTGTACATAAAAAAAAAAAAATATTTAGAAGTTAAGAGTTGCCTCAGAAAAATTTGAATTGTTGATATTGAACTTAACAATGGAAACAATCGTTTTTGTGAAAAATTGAATTGTATTGTTGACATCAAAACAGAAAATATTGTGTTTCAACTTAACAATACTACCTTAATTTATACTTTAGAATTGCCTCAGAGAAATTTGAATTGTTAGCAATGACTTAAACAAAAAGTTTTATTTTAACTGACAAATACTATATTATAATTTTAACTTTTTCTATGACTATACTCAATTTCTTACTCTTTTCTTTGTTTTTTAAACATTTTATATTTTTGTGATAAAGTAAAGAACTTATAGTTGTTCTGCTTCTGAACACTGATGAAAACACAAAATGATGGGCTTCATCAACAATCAAAAATGTATACATTTATTTTACAAATTCCATATTATTAAGGTGGCGCCCTTCAGAGAATTAAAAATACAAAATTATCTTCATCAAAGCCGATGCTTTACATCCGACGTTCAGTGGCAGACTACTATTTCATATTGTTTTACAGCACATGGCTTTAGCTCTCTGGTGGCAAAGACTTTAAAACAAAACATACAACAGTTACTTTTCTCAGCAACTGAAATTTAGAATAGTGTGATTAAGAAAAATATGTGAACTGTTTGCAATTTCAAATTAATATTGAAATGTACAGGTTTAGAATTTTCTACAGTGAAAAGTTTTCGGAACTTCAGTATTCAAAAAAGTATACAAAAACTAGACGTTAAGAACGTATCCAATGAGCGAGCATTGGATTGCGAAGCAATCCGAAATTAACTGTGAAAGCAGTTCCGGGGGTTGGTGAGCGCGAGCGAGCAGGGGGCGAAGCCACCTAGTATTTTTAAATTCACTACTCAACCAAAAATAGAAATAAGTTTATTTGTAAAATCCAAGTTTTATTAATAATAAAAAAGAAATATAATTATACATAGAGAAATGATTATGGTAATTTCGTAGCAAATGATGATCAAAACCGAGAGGAATCTCTAACTAAAATAAGATTTAGAAAACTTAATAGTGTTTGAAAACATTTTATTTTAAACTTAGAGTTACATGTAAAAAAAAATTTTTTTTATTCATTTATTTATAATGCTATCTTCCATTATAATTTGAAAATTAAACCAAATATTTTAAAAAAATAATAAATAAATTAAAAATAACTGCTAAATTAAATAGATTTGCAACTTAAGATAAAAACTTACATGGAATAAAAACAGTATTGATTTAAATTCAAAGATTCTATTAAAATTGATTAATCATTAGGGGACGGAGGGTACGACAGTTGTACCCTAAAAATAATTTTATTTTAAGACGGTTTCGGTACAACATTTGTACCACACATTTTTTTCCCCTTTCACTGTCAAACTTGCTCTTCTCCTCTTGATGATAAGTGGTTTAAGTAGTTCCCCCTCTATTGTTAAGGCTTCGAGAGGGGGGATTGCAGGAGGGTTTCGCGAAATTCGGCATTGGAGGTTGGCATATTGTTTATTGATACCATAGAGTTGATATAGTAGGTATTTCAACTCTATGATTGATACCTCGACCCGCCCTATTCAGGGCACACGAGAGTAGAACAAACATTCTACTGACAAAACATACATAAAACATATAAAACACAAAAAATTACATTAGCAACTAGTATAAATGACATATAAAGAAAAAATTAAATTTTGAAAATATTTACACTCTAAAATACAAAGGCATAGAGAAATGCCTTAAACAAAAAGCATAGAAATTAATTTTAACTTAATAATAATGAAATTACATGGCAGATAAGTAACTGGAAAACAAAAGAAGATTATCTTGACAGCTGTCGAAAGTGTAAGGCTCTCAAGGAGGCTGGATAACAAGAATTTTGAAAGGAAATACGAAATAAGAAAAATAAAAATAAGAGTCGTCTGCAATGAGGAAAAAATGTTTATAGAGTTTCTCTAGCGATAGGTATATTCAACAAACATATGTGATAGATTGAGTAGAAACTGAGAAGTTATAGCTAGAAGGTGGTAACAATCGTGATCGTAATTCAAGGAGGGCATGGCGATGCGCAGGGCAAGTGATGTCTGAGGCTTGATGATAAGGATTATGGCTGGTTCCAAAAAAGTGGAGGTTGGCATATATTGAATATTGGTGTGAAAATAGTTTAGCCAAATATTCCTTAGATGTCTTTTCTGTTTTATCCTCTCTGTTAGTAAGTTATTTTAGCAATTCCGATGGCTCCTCGTAAGCGAGGTTTGAATGATGAAGAGATCTGCAAACTCTTAGAGGACACATAATGAAAATAATTAAGAAAATACAAGTGCTTATGACAAAGTTTGCTATTATTATTTAATCAAAAACGTATTAGTCTTCCTTCCAGACTAGCTCGGATGTCTGTAATTAGATATTTTTCCATTTTATAATATTTGGATTTTCATAAGTATGTTAACTATAATATTGAAATTTGAAAAAAATGAAATTTTAGTTCAAGCAGTTAAACAGGAGTTTCTCGAAACGGAATTTGGAATAAGTGAGATTTATAAATTTACTGTAATTATCATTGTATATTAAGTTTTTTTGCTTTGAATTTATTATTTTTTTTTAATTGTATAATAAACTTTATTTCAACTATATAAGTCTTTTTTTTTCGAACAAAATTTTAAATTTTCTACAAATTCTTGAAATAGAGAATTTTTATTTCTTGCTAAACATAAAAATTTGTGTTATGGTTTTTGATCTGTAGAAAAAAAAATTTAAAATATGCGTTACTACGAGTTATTAATTTAAAAAAGTAAATAACTAAAAAGTCGGAATAATGTATATTTAGATGAAATTAGTTTCTAATTTATAAATAGTTACAAGACTTTATTTTATCAAAGTACATCTTTTCATGTTCAGTTATTGGATTTATATTTTTATCTAATATAAAATCGATAATAAAATAAACATAGTACAAAGGGAAAAAAAAGGTCCAGAGTGTTATGAAATATTTTAGAAATTCCAATGTTTCTTAAAACATTCTAGTTAATATAATTAAGGTGAATAGAAAATCGATAAAAATAAAAGCAGTATTACAGAATTCGAAATTGAATTGAACTTTATCATAAGACTTTAAAAAAACTTAAGATTAAAAAAAAACTGAAATTTTTTTAAGATTTCAAAAAAATTAAGATCGAGCAATTTTTTTAAATCTAAATATTACGAAACTTAAAAAAATGTATTATAGAGTAACATTATATTATAGGAAATAGTAGCGTAAATTAATAAAGTTTTAAACAGCAGTCAGCTAAATATTAAAAGTAAAAATAATTTTTATGTTTATAAAAAAAGTTTTGTACTTCTTTATATTTATTTCTTTTAAAAAAATATTGTCAACAAAGTTACATATTTATCTAATTTCTTTAAAAAAAATCCTTCAAAATATATTGGTTTCTGCATTAAACTTGTAATATAAATGTTTTTATTTTTATACTTTTTTCAATACAACTAAAGAAACTGGACAAAATAAACCGAAATTTTTTTCTACTTTATTCAAGGCTTTTATACTGTGTAGAAAATTAACTTTTATGAAAATAAACTCTGTACTCTTACAAAGAACATAATCTGTGTAAGTTTTTATATTTCTTTTTAAAATTTCTAATGCCGTGTAAGAGAAATATTTTCGATATATAATATTTATTCTTCTTAACTCTTGTATGATTTGCAAAGTCAAACCCCTCATCAATTATTAGCTAGACTGTCTACTTTTTACAATTGCATTTTGAATGTAAGCATTTCCTTTACTTTCACTCATTTCCAGCAATTTCTTCCTAATGGAAACAACCAATTATTCTATGTCCTCTTGTCAGGTTTACCTTCTGGGTGTCTCTTTTCAAGTATGCCACGTTATTGTCTCTTTTGAAGTATGCGACGTCAAAAGAAATCTCATATATCACGTTATAAATTTCTTTCAAGTTCCTATGAACTTTCTATTGAGGCTAGCACAGCCTGTTGCCATGCAACTTACTTTTCAGATAATGAAATTATTATTTCTTCTCTAAAAGAAAAAGATACCGAAACCAATTAAGTATTCCCTTATGAAAAAATCGAGGTATAAACGAGATATAAAGGAGGTTGTTATTTAAATACGTCGTTAAGGTTGAAAAGGGTGCAAATGAATACCTCAAAATCAACCTCAAATATACTTTAAATATACCTCCAGAGGTATATACTGTTTGTCTACGATAGGTACTCTGTCCGCCATTCGTCTGGAGGGGTGGCGGGGACTATGGTAACGAGGTATGATTATTTCAAGTAGGGGTGCGGGGTCCCTCTTTAAGACTGGTTTCGGTGGGAGAAAAGGAAACTTCTTTCTTCGATCTATTGTATTAGTCCTAGAGTTAAGAGAAATGAGCATTCGCGCCTGAAACATCGTTTGGAGCGTGTGATTCCTTTTTTTTTTAATCTTTTCTCTTTTCCAAAAGCTTCTGTTTTAGAAAATAAATTAAAAAAATTTATATGTATGTATGGAATATGTATGGAAATTGTATAAAATTGTTTAAAGCAGCTCAATGTTTTATTAATAAATAACTAATCTATAAATTTATCATACAAAATTGGTTATTAAGAAAAAAATAAATTTGCTAATAAAAACTGTTTTTAATAAATAGTGAAAAAAAACTGTACAGGTTACAATAAAATATGAATAAGAAAACGTAATTTTAGCAAAAAAACTTCAGATAATTTCAGATGGTTTGATGGGTGCTGATAAAAATCATTGTTGATAGTTTTAGATTTCATCCTAGTTGCGGTCACTTGCTTTCAGTTTCAAAAAAAAAAAATAATAATAAATAAATAAATGAAATATTTAAAAATTAATAATCAAAACAAAGATATTTAATATTTCTCCGGCATATATAACGTGAACTATTTTTATTTTCAGCAAAAGTTTTATCTCCTTTTAAAATCAGAGTTATTAAGTTTAAGCTCTTCACTTTTTCCAGAAAATTCAAGTAATAAAAGAAATTAACTGCTTTAAAAAATGTGCAAGTTTAGAAATTAAACCGTCTAACAATCAATGAACATTCATAATAAATATCGTAAAATTAAAAAGTATATTAAAAAAAACCTGTACTACCCTTAATGTCAGAATTTGTTCACTTTTTTTCCTTTGTATTTAAAAAATAACAACTGATTGAATCGATAGAATTATTTTAAGTAAGAAAGAAATATTCATGCGAATCTCAAAAAAGTTCTTGAATCAGATTAAATAAGTCTCCTACTGGTGGCTGAGTCAGCCAATCTGGTATACTCCCCATACAAGCTATCATCGAAGGCGAAAGAAAAGGAGACCTCTTCATCGAAGCCACCCTCCCTAAAATGCTCTCTTCTTGTTTCATAGCACCAGACTGCCGCAGACTTTGTGTTTCAACCTGAGGTGTTTAATTTTACATCTGTGGAGAGGTAGATATTTACTACTTTAAAGTGTTTTATTTTCAACCTTAGGTTATCACTTATCAGCCTGAAGTATATTTTTTTACACTTGTGGAAGTATTTTTTAAACAACCTAAGGTGTGTCATTTTACACTTCAGGTTATTATAAATCAACCTCAGGTGTATTTTGTTCTACCTCAGGAAACTATTTTTCAACCTCAGGTATATAATTTTATGCTTGTAGAGGTATATATTTATCAACCTGTGGTGCGTCGTTTTACACTTCTGGTTGTTATAAATCAACCTCAGGTGTATTTTGTTCTACTTCAGGTGATTATTTTTCAACCTCAGGTATATAATTTTATGCTTGTAGAGGTATATATTTATCAACCAATGGTGTGTCGTTTTACACTTCTGGTTGTTATAAATCAACCTTGGGTGTATTTTGTTCTACCTCAAGTAATTATTTTTCAACCTCAGGTATATAATTTTATGTTTGTATAGGTATATATTTATCAACCTGTGGGGCGTCGTTTTACACTTCTGGTTGTTATAAATCAACCTGAAGTGTATTTTCAACACTTGGAAAGGTTATTTTTTTATTAACGTCATGTGTTCCATGTTCTACCTTAAGTTATTATTTCGTAACCTGAAGTATATATTTTTGTATTTTTAGAAGTATTAATTTATCAACCAAAGATGTGACATTTTACACTTCAGGCCTATATAGCTCAACCTAAAGCTGTTTTTAGTACTTACGAATGTGAGGTGTTCATCTCCCGTAAACCGGGGCGAGTCTACCCATTTTAGTTTTATTTAATTTTCACTATTTTAAATTGCAAATAAAAAAATTTTTACCGACGGAGGACTTAGTTCAGACTCTAAGGAAGATGGTGCTGTACTAGTTTGATCCGTTTTTATTTATTTGGTGTCTTTTTAACCGACCTGTTCAAACGTCTTTTGAGAGATTTGTATTGAAAATCAGCAAACTTTTAGATGGTGCTCCGTAAGTATATTAGCAATTATTATTATTGCTATTTTCACTTTGGTTAAGTGATAAACTTATCTAAGACAAAGATTACATTAATTTTATATGAAAAAAAAACAAAATGAATGTAAGTTTTGCTGTTGTAAACAAAAAGCCAGAATTCGCGGGGCGAGTCTACCCATTCGTATTTAGTTTTAATAAAGCATAATAATATAATTTAGAACTTTGTTTATATTAAAATTAAGTAATTTTAAATGAATTTGAGCATATTATTTTAATTCTGCATTGATAAATTTATCATTAATAAGAAAATTTATAGGTTAAATATAAATGTAAATATAAAATATGTTTATTTTACCTATTTTTTCAATTTTAATATTACAAAATTAACTTTTTTTACTTAATGCAAGTTAAATAAATTATTATTTATTATTACTGATGGTTCGAAATTATATTCGCAAAACAAATAGATTTAAATGTTACAAAAAAATGCCATGATTTTGTTAATAATCTTTAATTATTATTATTTATTAATTATTTAATTGCAAATTTATATTAATTTTAATTTATTTTTTATCAACAATAATCAGAAAAAAATGTTATTTTATAATGTTAATGATTATAAAAACAAAACTGTGATCAAAATGTGATAATCGATCAAATACTCAATTTGTGTTATTTTATGAATAAAAAAATGGAATATATAATAAAGTTATGAATTTTACTTCATAAATATCCTATATAGTAACTAAAATAACAATTTAATAGTAAAATTTGATTATTTACAATGTTAACATTCATTTTAGTAGAATGGGTAGACTCGCCCCATACGAGAGATTTGTCAGCAGTTCTATAAAAATTTACAGTAACAACGTTACTGTTAATATTTTCTAAAATCGATTTCACAGCTTTAAAGAGGGATAAATAGCAATTCCGAAACACCTATTAAAAGCCTTTTTTCTTAATATTTACAAAAGTTTGACCACTTGAAAGTTGACAAACTGAAAAAATGGGTAGACTCGCCCCGCTTTACGGTAGTTGATTAATTTTTAACCTCACTATATAAAAAATATAATATATATATAAAGATATTATCTATATTATATGAAGAATAATGTATGTCATTACATTTTTTCACTAGTAGAGATCTTCATTTATCAATCTGAAGTTTTTAATATTAAAACTTCGGCAGTAATTGCTTCTTTTGTTAAGTTATAAAAGAAGGTTTTAAATGCATAATTCTTCTGTAATTTTAATAGATTGAATTAAATCATCCTAAAATAACACTTATCCAAATTCTACAATTAGTAAAAACTATTTATGGGAACTCATATTCTTAGAAAATAGTTGTCTAATGTGCTTGAATTTCTTAAGCTATAAAACTACAAATTTAAATAATTAGTCAGCTGAAATTCAAATACTTTTATTTAAAACTAAAATTTAATTTTTTTACAAATCAACAAAATTATTTTAAATACTGTTTCCGTCTACCTGTTGAAACTTGTAATTATTGGAACCTAAAAGAAAAAAAAAATGAATTAGTAAGTAAGTCATACTTAACCAATAATGGTTCATTGTAGACCTCGCCCAAACTTCAGCTGTCAAGATAAGGATAATTGCTTTCAGGCTCGCTAAAAAGCCCCCCTAGAACGGACTTGGCTTAATACTGTCTTGGCATGATATAGCTATATTCTCTTGGCGCTTTTCTTATAACAAGGTTGCTATTTTTCCTGGTATGAAGAAGGATTTTTCCTCTCCGCAAGAGTGAGACGGAAGTCTTAGTCATGAGAGGGAAAAGTCTTAGCTATCAGAGGGAAAATTTTCTAAGAATGAAAGATGCGAAAGAGCTGTACCTTGCCTTACCGCCATTTCATGAATAGCTTATCTTGTCTAGCGAATTTAAATAGATTTTTGTAGTGTTTCTGCAATTTTAAATAAACTATAAAATTAAATAAAATTTCAATTATCAGAACATTTTTTTCTAAACATTGGAAGTCGTTATTAACAATCGCATTAACGAAATATTTGAAGTTTTTAAGAATTTTTTTAATTGTAGTTCAAATCTAATTTTTCATTGAGTACAATTATTACGTCAATTAAATTTAATGAAATCGATCATAATGTTATTATTATGATTAATAATTTTAAACCATAAAATTTATCGTTGTATGAATGAGGTTTGAAAATGCAACACGTATAAGAATTTAACATAATATAGTAACTGCACCGTAAAAACATAATTAGAAAAAATAATTATTTTTCTCAAGATTTTATGGGATAATGATTGAAACTATTTCTATGTATTGATATTCAAGCCGTGATACAGACTTGCGAACTAAAGAACTAAATTAAATTCATGTTCAGTACAGAACTGAGAAATCATTCAATAGTCTTTAATGGTATTAACAAAATATTTTCACGGCAATTTTATTTATTATTATTAAGCACAACATTGTTAAATGCGGTTTTATAATTAACTCTCCTTTTTTCCAAAATCCAAAGTTTTTTTTCTACTTTTTCAAAAATCTTGATCCTGAAGCTTTTCTTTTTAAAACTTAGTTGTTCTTTTTCGCAAATAAATTTTTCGACAATTTATTAGCTTTCAGAAAAATCACCTTTTACTAAAATAAATTAAATATAGTTAGTTGGTTTTTGTCATACGAAATGAAGGAATGTAAATCAATTTGCTCAATCCAAAAATTTTTTTTAAATTTAAATGAAATTATATTTTATACAAAAAGAAAAAAAAAAGTACATAAAACTTTTTTTTCACATAGAATATCCCAATAAACAACGCCTGTAAACTACATTTTTAAAATTTTTTTAAAAGTAAAGTTGAACTTTTAGTTTTTATTAGATGTCACAAAATAACATCGAATCATGGAAAAATCTAATAAAAACTGGACCAATAATTTATGTGGTAGGAGACATTGAAAAAAGTTTGAATAGCAGAATTAAAAGAAAGTAGTTTAAATCCAATTAGAATTATTTCTCAAGAAATACTTTAAGAACAGCAATGAATTACAAACGAAAACAAGTATTTTTGAACACCCTATGCCAAAAAATAAAGCAATTAATTTGAATGAAAGATTAAAAAAAGATAGATGATGGATAGATGAAATAAAAGATTTTAATTTGCATTGATAACTTTGGTTGTTATTTGCAAACCCCTCCATACTTAAAATTTTAATAAAATAGTAATTTTTTTCTTGTAACTTTTTGGGCTATAACTCCGCAGATAATCAACGAAATTTTCGGAACCATTTTCAATCACTATTGAAATTGCTATTTTTAAGTTTATATAAAAAATTGTTAAAAATTTCTCAAGATATGGGGTTTTAAAGTAGTTTTTTCAGACTATGCATGCGCAGAATAATTTTAGAAATGTTTTTATATATTTAACATTTTCATCCATTTAACATTTTTATATATTTATTATATATTAAACAGGTGATTAAGAATTTAATGCATTCTTTAAAAAGTAATGAAAATCACGTCTCCACTCCAAATTAATCATCATGTAGATTAGGGAAAAGATATACCATGTGATTGCTATTTAATCATGTAAGCCAACTCAGAAGACAAGGAGACCCTTAATTTGAGAACTAATTTTTTTGTGAAAAGTCTTTAAGAACTGAGTTTGCGTTACTTGAGTGATAATTCTATTGATATTATACTACTAATTCTATTAATATTATTTTGTTAAATTTTCATGTGTACTAAAAAAAAATATACAATTGTAAAGTTCAATTTTTTTTAAATTTGTCTACCATATTAAATTTAATGACAATTAAATGTGGCCCTTGGACGACAAAATTTTTATTGCTAAATTAAACCCTACGAATGACCTAAGTATTTCTAAAGTTATAAAATAATCTTAGTATTTCTTGAGAAATTAATAAAAATGTCAAAATCTAAATGTGTTTCGCCCATCATTGTAGGGCAGTATGTATTATTGTTACTCAATAGTTGTATTCTCTGTTGAATAATTACTCGCACAAACATGTGGAAGTAGAGCGTCTATCAATAATCCACAGTAAATCATTCTTATCTCTAAGAATATTTTCAAGTCACATTAAATTAATTTTGATAGACTATAATCAAATGATCACTGACAAAGTGTCCATCTTAAGGGTTTAAAAGACCTCAAAAATTTATAATTTCTAATTATTTTTTTAATTTTAATTTTTATCTATTGAGAGATATTTAGAGATTATTCTAATGCACAAAATATTCGTAAAGGTTCGTAAGCATTAAAAATAGTCTTGAATGTATGCACAAACTGTAATTTGTTTCAATTTTTGAATTTTTAATTGATTGACTTGTATAATCAATAATCTGAAGAATATGTAAACTACTATTAATTCCATTTCACATAGGATCAATATTTTTCCCCCTTTAAGTTTAGAATATTTGGTAAATTTGACTTGACAACTTTTATTAAACGATTAAAAAAATAATGGCCTATCGGGGAATATTCATGGGCAGGTATTCAGAACATCTGAAAGAATTTTTTAATTTAATGAATCCAAGAAAACTGGTATTTATAAGGAAGTAATTACTGCAGACAAAGTTTAACTGCGTGGAACAATCAGAACTATTAAAAGAGGATAAAGTATCTGGACGAGCATCAAAGAAAACAAAATGGCGATACAAAAGAGCATTAGCAAAATGTAATAACAAATAAAAAAACAAAGATGTTGACATTGTTTGAAATAGCTTTTTTTTTTTTAAATAATTACATGCTATACAACTTTTGATAAACCAGTACAGTTGTAAAGCTCAGCATAACAGCATACCCATGCGCCTTGTCAGGCGCATGGGTATGCTTTATGGGTATAAGGAAGCTTTGCAATCATCTGAAATACACTTATAATAGATTTTCGTTCTGTGTTTCATCCTTATTCTACATAAATATTCATTAAATAAAACTAATTTACCACCTCGAATTAATTCGACATACTCAAACTGAGCCATTTTGTTTGCATGTAAATCTCGGTGCAAACCTTAAAAAGTGATAAAGATAGTGGTGTTATCTCTCCCCTCTTTTACAAACAAAACTGGAAATTCAACTCCTTATCAACCCATACCCAATATAACAGGTGCTCATAAAGGAATTTTTTTTTGTTAATTTTTAATACTTTTTATTCCTGTACTGATTCACTCTTTTACTCTTTCACTTATTTTACACTACAATATTTTAAATCGTTAATTTTTTAGCTGGAATTTTTATATTTTTCTCATTATTTTAGAATAATTGAAGTCAAAATAAGTGAAAATATTATATTTAGCATTTTAATAATTTATGATTACGAAATACAACATGAAACACCGTTGTTTTTCCTGCGATAAAATTAAAATTTTCTAAACATGACATTTCCAAACAATCTTCAAATGTGCACATATTCAGATTTAAATTAAGAAAAACAATTATTCATTATTGAAATTACAAAATTAATTATTGATATACTTTTGAGTAAGAATTATTGATACAATTTTAGAAAAAATAAAAAAACTTTCGAATAACGCTTTTAAAAACAATGCACAAGTTATTTCCTGATAATCTAAACGAATTTTAGTAACTATTCGAGTGTTTTTTATAATTAAAAAATACCTAAATATATATTTGCTTATAATTAGAGCATCTGCATTTTTTTTTTTTAAAACGGACACAAGTCTCCAATCTACGTCAAAAGATTATTAATATGCTACCTTTGTAATTTTTCGCCTACATTTTACGACGACGACAAATGAATCAACAGCACGAAAGCATTCTTTAAAAAAAAATTGAAAGCATTGCTTTATAAAACTGAAGTGCCACAAATATATTTTTTTTAAAAATCTTTTTCTTTATTATCTTGAAAAAAAAAATTTAATCGAGTCTTTTAATGTTTATGAGTTTTTTGAATATAACATAGAAAGAAAATTTTAATCATATAGCATCTTTTATGGTAATATCATGTTACTATTCATGAACCACCTTTAATGAACGGTAGCATCTTCACTTGAATTCCATAAATAACTATCATTGTGGCTTACTGATTTTTTTTTTACTATCATTTTGAGGTTTCAAAAGAAAATAAAAAAGCAAATGCTACAGTTTGATTATTCCCAGCATTTTCAATCGGATAATGCAATGCAGTATGCCCTTTAAATTTAAGTATAAAAAATGTACGAAGACACACGATATGTATAGATAATCTTCAAAAAGTTAGCATCGGAGTACCCCCCCCCCTTGTCATTTGAACGGTACCCATAAAAAAACACTCGGAAATGTCGTGTAATGTTTTAACTCAAATCCCTAAAAATCCCTTGCGCATCCGAAAAATTCAAGAAGTTTCACTCTCCCACTAAAGGAAGAATTAATCAACTATGGCTCTCAAAATCGAGGTAAATCAGTTTTCCATTTGAGACCCTTTATCGTCGTTGGCATCATAAAGATTTGGCGAGTAATGATCAACGGGAACAGGTGCGGCTTTTCAATAGATTTTTTTATACCTCATAAATTCCTCTTTTGTTACAAGTGTAAGAAAAACAACCTGGTATACCTTGGAAACTACCTCATCAGTCTGGTTGATAAGAAGTGATTTTAAAATAACCTCAAAATAAGCTTAGGTATAAATAAAATGACTTCATATACCTCAATAAATACCTCACTTTCTTTAGTTGAAACAAGGTAAAACATTTTATACCTCAAAAATACCTCTGTTGTTACAAGTGTAAGAAAATCAACTTGGTATACCTCAAAAATCATCTTATCAGTCTGGTTGATTTGAAGTGAATTTTAAACAACCTCAAAACAAGCTGAAGTGTATATAAAACAGCCTCGTACACCTTAATTACAACCTTTACAAGGTATAATTTTTATTGCTGTTTCTGAGCAACCTTAAATATACTTCAAATATACCTCAAATCAACCTTAATACGTCAAAAATACCTCAAATAAACCTTAAATATACCTTAAATTTTCGTAAGGGTTGCCACTATTACATGCAAAGTGCTATTTCTTGGTGTATGGTGTTATCTTGTCAGAATAAATAGTCTTCTTGATAGTATCTATTGAGGTCTGTCGTTTTTAAAATTCTTAACAATAGTTAGTTCACAATACCTGAGGAAAAGACCACACCATGATCAGCGGAAATGCATGTTTTACCTTCAACCAACTGTCAACCAAGCTTGTATAGGTGTGTCTGATAACAATCGATGACTTTAAAGTTTTCATCTTCACAAGCAGGTGTAAATTGTGAAAGACTTCAGTTCTGGGGATGTTTTATTTTGTACTAAACTTTTCTAACTTCTTAGAAAAATAAAACAAAAATTAGGAAAAATGCTTCTTTTTGCCTAATAAATAAATTTAAGGAAAACATTAGAAAATGAATCAGTTTAAAATAAGTAACTCTGATAATTAGTGTTATTTTGTTTTTTAATAATGTATAATACATTATTTTGAAAATAAATTAGACTTTTAGATCTGACAATAAGATCTTCAGATATAAACTTAATAGAAACGTGGAGTATATTTTTATTATTAAATATATTTGTTGGAAATGATGCTTTTCTTTAAATTTATTGTAAGCATATACTTACATACTTTTAGAGTCTTTGTATTTATTATTTTATATAAAGAAATATTCTGGTAAAATGTTCATGAATTCCTATGAATACACGCATGAAACTTTTGATGCAATTCTAAAATAAACGGAAACAAAAAGCTTTCTGAAAATTTTTAATTATTTTTCGTATTAACAATTTAAGTAATATGACATATTATTTCACAGTATTTTTCAATGTCAGTACAATTTATGTACATAAAAGTTTGTAGCTTTTTTTTTGTACAATATTATTCATTGAAAAAAAATTGGTATCGAAAATTTTAAATTTTGTTTCTCTGGTTACAACTATTGATTAAATAAAAAGAAAAAAAGTAAGCATTTTTGTTGAGCAAAAAATATTTTATTTTTATATTAAGTGTTTAGTTAAATTTAAATAACTTTTTATTCAGCGTGAACGTTTATTTTATTAATAAAAAAATAATTTCTTGCAGAGTACACTTGATGCATTTATAATAAAAAGTTAGTTAGGTCAGTTTAAGTATCAAAAATACAAATATTTTGCCCTTAAACTTTTATTTACTAATTACTAGTTTCCTCAGAGGAATTTCCAGAGTTTTTCTTTTCCTCCAGCTTTTTACACTTTTTATATAAGAATAAGCATATTCATTTAAGTAAATGTAATATGACTTCTTTTCTTTGGAAACATATTTTGCATCTACAGTTTCCTATGAATAAAGTTTTAACAATAGAAATTGAATATTAGCTCATCCAAGCTAAGCGATGTAGCATAGGGAATGATATGTAAGATTTAGCATAAAATAAGTCACGTGATAAATACTATTTAGTTTTGACGGAATTTATTGTTATTTATTTCTTTAAGGAGGTACAGAAACTTTTAGTTTCTTGAAATTTTGTTAGGAGTAATTAAAAATGAGACAGCCCCTCCGTATACATATATATATGAAAGGTGGATAAATATAAAATTGAAATACAAATAATATAGTTAAAAAAGTATATATGATATATTTTACATATAATATATTTTTACAGAAAAAAATATCGCTTACTCAAAAATTGTTAACTGGGTGAATTTCTTTCAAGAAACCACATGATATAACATTATAAATTATCTGCTTGAAATATAATTTTTGTCTCGAAGAATATTTGTGTTACAATTTTGTATGAACGTAATGTATGCGACTTTAAATTTCAAGAAAAAGGTGAAAGAAAGATAAAAAATCCATTTAGTATAAAAAATTTATGAAAAAAAAAATCTACATTTGACTAAATTATTTTAACGGATAAATGAAATAAACTATTAAATTCAAAAAAAAAAAAACTTTCGAAGTTTCAGACGCATCTCATTTCTAAGAGAACCAAAAACTATGCTTTTTAACATTAGCTATCAGAATAAATTTGTTTAAGATTTTACAACAAGAATAATTTATTTGTATCTTTTAAAAACAGTAGAAAAGGCTTTTAAAAAAAATCAGTAAAAATTCTAAATAACTTTTTTATATGAGTTTGTTTTATTATAGAGAAAAAGTTTGTTTTTTCGTAAAAGAAAAAAATCGAAAAAAAAAAGAATTATATTCTGACTTTTTCTCATAATGTGTTACACGTTACAAATAAAGTATGCCAAAATATTCATTACTAAGTCAAAATGTTTGCCGATAACGATGCACGCTGCAACCCCTCTACTGCTCTCTTCTTGGAGAGGGATATATAAATTACAGCAAAACGTTTCCCATTCATAAGTGGTTAAAGTAGTTACCTCCCACTGACTGACTAAGTGGGGGGCTGAATTTCTGCAAGAAAGCGCAGGACAGAGAGGAGAATTTTTTCTGCGAGTAACCGCATCCTAAAGGTTAATCATTGCTGTATAACTTTTAAAAATAAATCGAAATGGAATTTAGGGTAATTTGAATTCATTTTTTAAAAAAATTAATCTATTAAAAATTAGAACTTACTAAGAGTTACAAAGATAAAAATACTTAAAATGAAAAAAAATTGTGGAAAATTTAAAATCGTAAATAATTACTTTTTTAAAGTGCTAATTAGACTAATTATTTTATATTAAATAAGTGAATTCCAATTTTTAATTCTAAAATTAAAAATAATTTTTAAAATCTTTGATATACAAAACAAATATTTTTGATTCTCTCATATTAATAACAGAAAGTTTAAGAAAAAAAGTACTTATTTTTTATGACAATAAAAAACAATCAGCATGAAAATATGATTCATTTATCATGGTAATATCTAGTAATCATTAACACGAAACAAATGAATAAAAACAGCTGCTTCAATAAGTGTTTTAATTTGAGAAGTTATTGTAATTATAATTGAAGCATTGAATTTAATCAATTTATAGCGAAAAAAAAATTATATTAGGGAAATAAAAACAGTTATTATTAAAATATAAAAGACTGCTTTTAAAAAAAAAGGTTTGCTAATTGAGTTCTTAATTGTTACGCATGTTTAAAAATGATACTTTATTTACTTTTTAAACCTTCCTAGAAGTTAAGAAATAATTGGGGACTTATTTATCTTGAAGTATAACCACAGACAAGAAGGTACATCTAAATATTAGACTACACTGAACACAATATATGTATACAAACAAAAAGGCCGGAATGGGTTCTTATATTTTAAATAACCAAGCACACTTAGAGATATAAACAGGGGGATTAGCATCATTCTTATCAAGAATTGGCAATGAAGTCCCAAGATATCATTAGAATTACTGAGAAAATGTTGCTATAAAAGACAAAACTAAAAATATATCTAAAGGCAATCTTGTTTTTGTCTTGTAACCATTACAAATTCCGAAACATAAGTTCATAGCTGCTATTAAAACTAGATGCAGGTAATTTATTATATTTTTGGAAAAATTATATGAAATTTTAATCTTTTTTTTTTCTCACTCAACTTTTGATATTCATATGCATAATAGCTTGATACAGTTTATTTCATAAATGAAATAATATTTTTACTTCTTTTTTGTAGCTAATATCAAGGCCTCAAACTTAAAATTATCAAATAGGCCCTTTAAACTGCTCTGAATCCTATTGCTTTAATTTTAAAATATATGCAATCATTTTCCTTAATTGGTAATAACAAATAGCTAATGTCTGATAAAATTTTATTTAAAGTAAAATTTAAGTTTACAGATATTTTGAATTCAATAGGTAATATAGATTTACAGAAAATAGATTTATACACACGATAATAATTTGCTTAATGAAAGAAAAACTTTTCCTTTTGTGTCTATCTTAACTTTAATTTTATGTCCTAGATAGAAGCAACTTTTGATTTTTTCTTTACGATAACAAATTATTGTTTTAAAATAAATTTTCTTTTTCTGTACTAGATTTAGACATCAGAATATTGAGTGTTAAGAAGTAAATCCTTTTTTTTTATTTAATTATAATGTAGTAAAATTGTATTCGACGGAATCATTAAAAATCATATTTGTAAGAGGAAAAGAATTAGATATAATAAATTTAACATTACAAGATTTAAGTGTTAAAAATGTAATTGGGAAGAAATTGATTTTCCTCCAGATCACTTAAGTAAATAAATTGCTTTACCATAGCATAAGTTATTTATAACAACGTAACATAATGCAACACTAATCAAACATAATGCAACAACATAAAAAAACATAATGCATACATTTATCACCATAATAACATTTACCACAATAAAACATTACGTATATAAATGCGTCTTCCCAAAGTTTTCAGTTCGGTAAAGAAAAGCGTATAGAACTTTAAAAGGATTTTTTTTATCAGTTCAAAGATTCTAAATATAACTTTGACTATAATGAACTTTGCACAGCATTAATAACATTTATACTAAAAGCCATGCTTTTTATCTCCCAATCAGCACTAGAATAAATTTATTTTTTACAACTGAAACAAGACTATAAATATGTGTATTATCATTAGTTTAAAATCATTAAACACATTTACATAATATGTATATATATATATATATATATATATATATATATATATATATATATATATATATATATATATATATATATATATATATATATATATATATATATATATATATATATATATATACTACTAAAAAAACTAAACTCAGTGTCGCGACAGCCCATAGAGGGACAAGGCCTGCTGTGCCCATCTCAGTTTTCTTTACCTTGATAAATTATACACACACATCATATAAACATCATATAAACGATAGCCCGTTTTTCAGAACTCTATATTTTTAGAGTCATGGCATTCATACTATATACATTTTTCACTTTTTCAGTTGCGCATATTATCACATATGTAATAACATATTTAATTTTAACTTTAAGTGTAGCGCAACTTCAAGAAAAGTGAAGCAGGTATTCGTCGCTATTTGGTAAAATAGTATGAAATCAATTTTTTTGTTTCATATAATTATTAATGCAATCAAAGTACAATAATTTATCTTCATTGTTGTTATACAGCAATTAAAAATATTGTTAAAGTTATTACAAAATCTCTAATCCATTTGATAGTGAATGTGAGCAGCAGTTAAAATTAATTTAATTTTCTTTTCAATATGAGTAGCAAGGAACGGTAGTGTTATGAACATACATGTAATTACTTTAATTTGTTTCAGAAAATTAGTTGCATTAAAAACAATAATATTTTATATTTAATTTTAGTTTCACAATCTTTTATCATTTTTCATGCAATATCGCATTTAAAATATTTTTTATAATATCTGTAATTCATATTATACATTTATGTACCAAAGTACTTGGTTTTGTTCATTTACGTGTGTAGCAATTCAAATTAAATACAATTTCTAGAACAGTAACAGAAAGAATCTAAATTATTCACTTTACAAAACCGTAAAAACATATTTTTATACTTTTTCGAACATTTTTGAGTTTTTTTTTGCACGTTTATATTAGAATTATTAGTAGAAAAAGCTTGTTTTAACAACATTAACAATAATATTTATTATTGTAAATTTTTATCTTTTGTTGTTCAGTATTTTAAATTAAGTTAATTTATCTTAAAGCAAATATATAATTTCGTATCATCTTATAAGAAATAGAAATTGAGATTACTTAATTAATTGAGATTGCTTGATTAAGAAATATAAAATGAAATAACTTTTCATATGAATATTTAAATAATATACTTGAAAATCAATTACAATGTAACTATCTATGCAACTATTATTATTTCAATACGAGTAACTGTAAATTAATGTTACGAATACATATATTATATACAATGTATTATGAGCACATATGTTATATGTAATTACTATCTTTGTTTAATAGAATTTTTTGCATTATAAATATAATATTCTAAGTTTAATTTTAGCATTACAATATGTTATCATTTTTGTTGAAACATCGTATTTAAAATATTGTTTATCTGATCTGCAATTCGTAATATAAATACTATATCAAAATACTTGTTTTCATACATTAACGTGCGCAGCAATATAAATTAAGTTAACTATTATTAAGAATGGAAATAGTTTTTGTGTTTTCATTAGGATCAATATGGCAGAATAGCCTTATTTTAACAGCATTAATAATATTTTTTATTGTAAATTTATATCTTTTGTTGTTCAGCAATTTAAATTAATTTAATCGTTATTTTCGAAACAGTAGATATGAGTAAAAGTATAAGTTAAGCATCTTTTGGTGTATTATTTGGTTAAATTAGACGTAATAAAAAGGGAATTAAAATTCAATCTTCAGTCTCTGGCCAAATTATTAGATTGATGATCCCAACACAAAGCATGTTGGTTTGTAATGGAAAATTATATTGGTAAACAGTAAATTATATGGGGTTCAGGATGGATTTTTTTGTAGCCCATTATAAAATTCCATCATACTATGTTGGGTATGCTATGTTGGCTCAACATGAAAAGGTAACAATTTCTAACTTATGATGTTGTTTAGATTTGATGATCCCAACATAAAGCATGTAGGTTTGCGATGGAAAATTATATTATTAACCAGTAAATTATATTAGATCTTGATGGATTTTTTTGTTGGATAATTGTAAGAATCCATCATACTATGTCGGGTAAGCTACCTTGGCCTTACTTAAATGAGGTGCCAATTCCTGAATTTGGATGTTGTGCAGCTTTGAAAGTCCCATTAAGATCTGTGTTGGTCTTTCATTTGAATTCAAGATGGTAGCCGTCACATTCATGTTGGTCCATTCAAAGCCATCAAGATTTTTTGCCTGAGACTCAGCATCGTGGGGAGTTGCCATTAATAAAATTAAACCGTTACGTTGTTGAATCGCATTTTTTTGATTTATCAGGTTTAAAATTCAACGATTTCAAAGTGCTGTCCTGAAAGACGTGGATGTCTATGCAACCATTCAGCAACACAAGATCATAATATGTGATAAGTATCACGGTTTAGATCATAATGCCTGGAATTCCATGGTTTATCTCTCTCTCATTAAGTTGAAGTGAAGGTATTGAGTCACGTCTCTAGTTCTTTGCATATGTGAACATGTCAAGGATCACTAAAAGCTATCTTGAAATCAATATCATAAATTGTCTTAATTAAAGAATTATCTACAGAGTCAAAAACTATATATCGATGTCAAAACTATCTTAAAATCGGAGGTTCTCAGAAAATAAGTGGCTAGCATGATTTCAAGACCTTAATTTTTCGAGAACAATTTAATAATCAAACCGTATCTGGATGTGTTATAAACAGAACAATTGTCATTTGCCATCGCCTTTCCTTGAATCTCCGGCTTCCTCGAAAGAAAAAAAAAAGATTACGTAAAGCATGTCATGAACATTTCAAAGAAGGTTTGATAAAGGAAATAATCAAAGAGGGATTTCGATTATGTCATCCAAAATCACGAGAGTGATCCAAAAGTAATAAAAATAAAAATAAAAAATCTGGATTTGGGACTTTTTACACAAAAGGGAGGGGGAACAAATATATCTCTGATTAAAATAAATTTTAAATTTTGATAATTAAAATTGCATAGTTTTAAATATTGCAATTTTATTATTTAAAGTTGGGATCATATTTAAAAAAAAATGAAAAAATAATAATTATATACTCTAAAAAACAATAATACTCTGCATATGGTAATATACCAATCTGTAGAAAAACTAAATTGACTATTGTGTGCGAAATATGTTAGATATGCAGAAGTTTTTCTTAGTTGAAACGAAACTCTCGAAAAAATAACATTAAGGGTTTCGAATTGTGACAGCACTCCTAATTTATTCTACATAATAATTAGGAATTTATTCCAGAGATTTAAGCTTCCAAATGTTGAAAACTAAATATACATATCTACAAAAAATTATCGTTATTAAGAGAGATTTGTTTGTAAGTTATATTATAACTTAAAATATTGACTACTATTGCCGAATAATCGAATTCAAAATTTTTCCCTTGAACGTTTATGATGGTACTTTTTTAGGACTTGATAATTATATAATTAGATTAAAAATTACTTATGGTATAATAATTTTCATTATTTCTGCCCAGTACGAGTTAAAAAAACTTTTCTAAGCTGTAAATTTCTGAAAATATCGCCTGAATAAAATCGCCTTAGAATAGCACACCATTTTTTTAAATATATAACATTCACTTGCATTGCATTTCAATGAAAATTTCTAGAGACCGTTGAAGTTTTAGAAAACGTCAACACATATTGTATTTATATGCAGAGAGAAATAATATTTTTATAAATTTCGTCTACTACCTTTCTATAAAAAACAGAAATAAAAAGTTAAGAGTTGAAGCGCGATTTACAGCAGAGAGACTGAAAATAAATTTGTTCCATGTTTTGAAATTCTAATTCGTAAGATCGTGAATGCTAATTCTTTTCTTTCTTCAGAGAACAGAAATATTAGAAAATGTATTGAACATGTATGTCAACATAACATAGAAGAGCTTTACATTTAAAATAGAGTTGAGTTACTTAAAAGAGGATTTAAAATAAACTGGACATCGCTTTGGTTAAAATATATCCATATTTGAAGAGCAGATCTGACAAATATTTACTCTTTTTTATTATATATTTATTTTATTATAGAAAAACTGTGTTTATTTTATTCCTCACCATACGATTAATTAACAGAATGGTTGAAGTAGTTAAAATAAAAATTTTCTCATTTTTGAACAGATCAAATTTCGGCAAATTCGATCAAATTAAGCCTAAATATTGTTTTTTTTTCTTTTTTAAAATAAGTATTGTTTGAGTAATATACTATTCTTTAATAAATATCCGTAAAAAATAAGTTTGAATCAGTGAAAAAAAAACAATGAAAGAAAATTTAAGTCAAACCTGGGAACGCGTTTAAGCAGAATTAGCCCAAATTTTTTTTTTAAATATATATCTTAAATAAATAAGAAAATTGTAATTAAAAATACATATAAAGTAAATTGAAGTAAGAAGAAAAGAAATTTCCAAATGATGCTTCGGGACGCTCCCCCATTAATGCATGCAACGTGTCTCATTTTTTTTTGTCCCATTTAATTTTTCTTTCCTACTTCAAATTGTTTATGTTTTAATAATTCTCTTAAAATGCTGCAATGGCTATTTTCTTATGACGTATTTTAAAATGTAACTGCTATAACGACATTGAATGTTTTCTATATAATTATTAATTTAATTGACTTTCCAAACGTAAAAGAGTTAGCAAACATAACCAAATTACTATAATTTTAAAACAAAATAGTAGTCTTTTTTGTACGAAATAATTAAGATCTTCGTCTTAATTATTTACTTCGTCTATTTAATCTTATTCTGCTATATATAGCAGAATAAGATAAAAATACAGTTGAGAGATACATTTGATTAAAAAATAATTAAAACAATTAGGTAAATTTTGAAAATTTGCTAAACAAAAGAGGAACTTAGCTTATGGTTATTAATTTTATTAAACTTTTACAAATAATTAACACTTTTAAATAAAAATTTGAGAAATTTGAAGTATTAAAAAGAGGAGAGTTTTCATTTTTTCAGTTTCATTTCGAGTCAACATTCTTTAGTGTTTGGAAGTATAAGAAGATACCAGGCATTTTTATAACTATAACTTGGTTTATTTCCTTCATAAACAACTAAAATACTAAATAGAGTTTTACAAAATAAAGTCTATCATCAGAGTAAGTGGAAAGACATCAGTAATTCAGGACTAGGTGGCTTAGGTCCAGCGCACATCTCCGGGTGAGAGCTGAAGTCGAAGTGGCATACTGATCGTCGGTGAGCTGGTTTTTATCCTCCTTGAGTGTAGGCGCGTGCAGTTCGGGAAAGCTGATTTGCATCTTGAGAGATCGGTTTCTTCTAGCCGCGTTGCATTTTAATGAAGATGACGTTCTGTGTGACGTTCGATGTGATGAGTCTTTGATGACGCCACAGGACTCCCTCACCAGTCCAGAACGCTGAGGTACGGGAATCCGGAAACGGACATGTCGACCGGACCGAGTTGTTGCGGACGTCTTAAGAGCAGACTTCACGGGATGTATCGGCGGCGGGATGACTGGAGCCTCTTGAATCTGTGAAAAAGAATGGGCAGGCTTAAGTCTATCAGTGGAGATCCGTCTCTTCTTAGTTCCGATCTGGACTTGAAAAAACTTCGGCTTGCGTTCGATCACAGGATAAGGACCAAGGTAAGGAGACTGGAATGGACGACGGACAGCATCGTCACGGATGAAAACATGTGAAGTATCTTTCAGGGAAGCATGGACAAATATCTCCGTTGATCTATGACGTGAGGTAGGTGTTGGTCGAATCTGCCGGAAGTGCTCCTTCAAGGATAGTAGCAGTTGCTGTGGAGATTTCGTACCTGAAATAGAAGAAAAAATTCGCCAGGCAGACGAAGATTACAGCCGTATACCAGTTCTGCTGTCGAGGTGTTAAGATCTTCCTTTAAGGCAGTTCGTATTCCCAGGAGGACGATCGGTAATTTTTAACATCCATCTTTCAGTGCCGGCGAGACTACACCTGAGAACTCCCTTTAATTGCCGGTGAAAGCGTTCGATCAAGCCATTTGCAGAAGGGTGGTAAGCTGTGGTTCTATTACGTTTGGTACCCAGAGACTTCGAGAGAGCTAAAAATAAATTACTTTCAAAGTTACGACCCTGGTCAGTCATAACAATCTCTGGCGCACCGAACCGAGCAACCCATCCTGAAAAGAAAGCGTTAGCAACACTTTCAGCAGACTGATCTTTCAGTGGAATAGCTTCAGGCCATCGAGTGAAGCGATCGATACACGTAAGGATGTAAGTGTATCCTTGCGATGGAGGAAGTGGTCCCACTATGTCCAAGTGGACGTGTCGAAATCTGTCGACCGCAGTTGGAAATTGACCAAGAGGAGTTTTGGTGTGTCGCGAAATTTTTGATCGCTGACAATCCAAACATTTCTTGCACCATTCCGCACAGTCTTTCTTCACAGATCGCCAAATGTATCGCTGTTTAACAGCGTGAGTAGTCGGTCTGGGGCCTGAATGAGACAAGTTGTGTATTGACTGGAACACAAGGTGTCTGAAGCTCTCTGGAACATACGGGCGTATGTTACCCGTAGAGGTATCGCAAAATAGTGGTTGATCACTTGAGCTAAAAACGATCGGCTTGATCGTCAAGGAAGGGTTAGATTGTAATTCCCTCAGGTCAGCGTCTTTTGATTGCTCCTCCGCATTGCTGTGTAATCTATCGTACTAGGTAAATCTATCACCTCTATACGGGAGAATGCATCTGCGACAACGTTATCGCTGCCTGAAATAAATCTAATATCAGTAGTATATTGGCTAATAAAATCTAAGTGTCTGAGTTGACGAGGAGAGATTTTTTCGTGTTTCTGGCTAAAAGCAAAAATTAACGGCTTATGGCCTGTAAAAACTGTGAAGGATCTACCTTCCAGTGTATAATGGAAATTTTTAATAGCACTATAAATCGCAAGCAATTCTCGGTCGTAAGTACTGTATTTACTTTCAGCAGGTGTTAAACGACGAGAAAAAAACGCAAGTGGTTCGGTCCTATCAGCTATATGCTGTTGTAATACAGCTCCTATGCCAAGGTCTAAAGCATCAACCGAAAGAGAAATTTTAGCATTAGGGTATGGATGTGCTAAAAGTGCAGTGTTTGCGATTGATTCCTTGCAAATATTGAAAGCTTTATTAGATTCATCAGTCCATTATAAAGGAGTGGAGTCATTCTTCTTCCTTCCCTTAGTTAGATCGTAAAGTGCCATTTGTTGAATTGCAGCTTTGGGAATAAATCTGCGATAGAAATTGACCCTTGCTAGAAACCGTCGTAAAGCACGAACTTTGTTTGGTTTTGGATAGTTGCTAAGTACCGCAACTTTGTCGGGATCTGGTTTGATTCCTTCTTTTGAAACTAGACAACCCAAAAAAGTAAGTTCTTTTACACCAAATATGCATTTCTCTAAATTTAAAACCAGTCCTTTAGTATTTAAACGTGTGAAAATAGCCTCCAAGTCTGATAAATGTGATTTAAAATCCGTTGACGCAATAAATAAGTCGCCAAGGTATGCGAAAGATTTTAATCCTCTTAATGTTTCATCAATAAATCGTTGAAAAGTTTGGGCAGCATTCCTTAATCCGAAAGTCATGTACTTAAATTCAAAAAACCCTATTGGGGTGATTAAAGCAGTTTTTGGAATGTCACTAGGTTCAACAGGTATCTGGTGATACGCGCGTTTTAGATCCAGTTTTGTAAAAATTGTTTTTCCATGTAATTCGGAAGCAAAATCCTGAATGTGTGGTATTGGATATCTGTCCGGCTCCGTGGCGCTGTTGAGCCGGCGGTAATCCCCACAAATACGCCAATTATTCTTCCCTTTTGTCACGAGATGTATGGGGCTGCTCCAAGGACTGCTGGAAGGACGGCAAATTCCCTGATCAACCATCTCCTGAAATTGCTCTTTAATGGCAGCCAATTTATGAGGCGGCAACCTACGAGATCGGGAACAGAGAGGAGGACCTCTCGTTATAATACAGTGCGTAGTTCCGTGATCCTTGACTACGACATTAACTGAAGGATTTGTCAAATTCGGAAATTTAAATAAAAGTTCATGATATACCGAATTTTTACCTATTGCGGTAATGCTATTACACGGCTGAGAGGTGTAAAAACCACGAATGTACTATGCAGATGTGTTATCAATTAGTTGACGATTTTTAACATCCAGAATGAGTTCGAATCGTTCAAGGAAATCAGCATCTAAAATCGGCCGTGTCACATCAGCCAGAATGAAGGTCCACCGAAAAGTTCGCGGAAATCCTAAGTCTAATGCAAGCACCCTTTTCCCATAAGTGGAAATTTTCGAGCCATTAGCAGCAAGTAATTGGATATTTTTATCAAGATGTTTCGCTGGACGCTGAACGGGATAAACCGAAACTGTTGATCCGCTATCTACCAGAAATTTCGTACCGGAATTTTGGTCTTTAATAAATAAGCGACTATGATCATAACTCGCAAAAGCCGTCGCCGAAACTTGCGAGCGAGCTAGTTTTCCTGAAAACTGCATGGTTGCCTGCATTTCAGCGCTTTATTTCCGAATTTAAAATGGTACCAGCACGTAGAATACTGTTGTTTTCTCGCGGGAGACTTGCTTCGCAATCTATTTCTGGGAGATTTTGACCTAAATGATGAAAGTCTCTTTATGGTTTTATTCAGTTCGGCAACAGTTGCTTCGAATCTAATAATTCTTTCAGAGTCATCTTGCATTGCGGAAATTGTAGGGGTTATAATAGCAATTTCAGAGATTTTGTCGGCTATTGTTGCCAAACTTTCTAACTTATCCGAACTGACTGATAAAATTTGTTGAGTGTTTAATGGTAAACGTTGAAGCCAGAGCATTTTAAGTACCTCATCTGAAACTTTAGTAGCGGACAATTGAGTCATTTTGTGTAAAAGTTGAGACGGTCTCAAATCACCCAACGACATATCAGATAATAAAGTCCTAATACGAGCACTTTCAGAATCGGAAAACTGATCGATTAGACGTTTTTTGAGCGCTACGTAGGAATCTTCAACCGGAGGGTTTTTAATTATGTCAGAGACAAAAGACGAAAGTTCACTGTCCAATGCAGAAACAACGTAGTGAAATTTGGTACCGTCCGCAGTAATGGCTGCAATTTCGAATTGGGATTCAATGTTACTAAACCACAACTCTATATTATCCCTCCAAACAGGAGGTGTTTTAACAGCCACACGCATGACTTCTCTATCTGTAGGCATTGTAGAAAATAATGCAAAAAAAAAAGGCACAGAATATTCCTAGTACGGCAGAGGGCAATCAAAAAGACCTTTTATGAGCAAAAATAAGGAACTTACGTGCGGAAATTTCTTGATTCTTGCAAGACTCCATTGAATTTCGTTCTAGTCCTGGGGTCACCATCTTTAGCGTTTGGAAGTATGTAGAAGATACCAGGCATTTTTATAACTATAACTTGGTTTATTTCCTTCATAAACAACTAAAATACTAAATAGAGTTTTACAAAATAAAGTCTATCATCAGAGTAAGTGGAAAGACATCAGTAATTCGGGACTAGGTGGCTTAGGTCCAGCGCACATCTCCGGGTGAGAGCTGAAGTCGAAGTGGCATACTGATCATCATCATCATCTTGGGTTTGTCAGGGCCTTTAGGCCCCGTAGGGGCCTTTTACCCTTCCATATGAGTTGTTTGGATCTGAATGTGTATTATCGTAGCATCTAAGGAAAAGGGAGAGAAGAAAAAGAGTTAGTGGACGTGGCTTGGTGGATCTGCCCGGTGATTGGCTGGATGGCTGTTTAGGTTGGAGGTGTAGTTGAAATCTCAAGATTTTTAGTAAATATGATATATTGAAGAAGATCTAAAACTTCTGTATTATCAATGAGTTTTTTAAGTTCAGAAACTAGTTCGAGGCATATAAGTTTGGGTGAAATCTCAGGTTTGGTGGCATTGGAAGTATCAGCTCTTGTATTGCGTCTGGGATGGAGGCCCTTTTTCAGCTGGCGGGAATGGGCACCCGGTGTAGTTGGCCGTATGGTCACCGGAGCAGTTCGCACAGGTAGCAGGGGTTGAGCGGTCTTTGTTGCACTGGTAGCTGCGATGTGCTCCTGCACATTTTACACATCTGGGATCTTTACTGCAGGTTCGTTGAGTGTGGCCGAAGCCCTGACAGTTGTAGCACTGTGGCATACTGATCGTCGGTGAGCTGGTTTTTATCCTCCTTGAGTGTAGGCGCGCGCAGTCCGGGAAAGCTGATTTGCATCTTGCGAGATCGGTTTCTTCCAGCAGTGTTGCATTTTAATGAAGATGAAGTTCTGTGTGGCGTTCGATGTGATGAGTCTTTGATGACGCCACAATTCTTTTTTTAGTTACAGATTTTTAAGTAGAATCATATACGTATTTTTTAGTTCTAGATCACTGACAGCGATAAAAACTACTCAAAACCTATGCTTTTAAAAATGCAATTTTAATGTTTTTATAAATGTACTAGCTGACCCGGCAAACGATGTTTTGCCATATGAATTATTTCTGGAGTATGAAAATATATCTTATTTATTGTAAATGTGTGCGTATGTGGTATATGAGTGGAAGAGGCATGGAGCTCTGTGAACGATGACGGAATGTGAAAGTAACGACACACCAAATAATATTTTTTTTTAATTTATTGCAACTTTTTCTTATAAATTATATATACAGCGAATTCTGAAAATATTAGTCAACAATATTAATCTCTTAGTACAATGGAGTGTACAATATTTTTTGTCATTCCATCTTTAGCTAACACAAATAAACTGGATGGTTTGCCCACTCGAGAGTATGCCACGTATCTGTGCGATAAACATGGTGTGTTCAAATCTAAGACGCAAACAGACATTGTTTGACCTTATCATTGTGAATGCCAATCTAATGGGGAACTGAATGCGTTTAAATTGAATTGGCACATCTGTGGGGGCATAATAGGCATAATAGGGGGCATAATAGGGATTGGCACATAATAGGGATTCGTGGAAGTAATATACTTTCATCCCGTAATTTGTCATTTAAAATAATGACTTCGATGACGCTGTTCATTAATTTTTTAATGACTAATCGCGTGCCGTTGCACAGCCAAGGTGGGTTCAAATTACGAAGCAAACTTACCGGAGATCCAACTTTGAGTACTAAATTATGCGGTGATATGCCAGGTAAATCCAATGAGTTTAAAAACTCTGTTGGAAAATTTGCAGCTTCAATGGGATCGCAAACTGCATCAACGGATTTGCATGTCACCAAGTTACCTGGCAATAACTGTTGCATCTACAGATTCAATTCGTTTACGTCCACATTTTTTGCTGCTAAAATCACCCTTTCTGCCAGCCACTCATGATGAATGCATTGCGTGTGTACATCGGGAAATATTAGGCTAATGAGAGCATCTTGTGAATCAATGATTGTGCAGAAATCGTCCGGTAATTTAAGCATCCAGTCTCATCCTTAGTAACCTTTCCATCACCGATATCTAACAATTGTTTTGAGAATGTTTCAGCAGATGGATCTTGAAGCATTTGGACGCGCATATTTACTTTTAGTAGAACTTTTTCAACATTACGCCAAAGTGGAGATGATCTCAAGAAAGCATTGATCTCATCAGCGTACATTAAACGCGGAATGACGAAGTGTTTGTCGGAAATCACCTGAAAGGAGTAACAGAGTGCCGCCAAATAATTTGTCATTATTTTTTTATATCTTTCAATGTCCTGTTCAACGCCTCAAGCGATTTTTGTGTTCCATAGTGCAATCATCCCAGATGATAATTTTACTGTGTTTTAACACTGTGGCCATAGAACAAATATTTTTTATGTTGCACACTGCATCTGGGTTGCTTTGAATATTTAGTGGCAGCTTAAATACTGAATGAGCTGTTCTGCCTCCGTCCAATAAAATTGCCGCAATGCCAGATGATGCAACGGCCAACGCGATGCCATTATTTGATCGTATTTCACCGAGAATTAGCGAAGTAATTAATGTTTTGCCAGTTCCACCTGGTGCATCAGGAAAAAATCCACACTGTACTGCTGAAACTGCGAGCATAATGCGGTCATAAATGCTCCTTTGTTTCTCATTCATTAGTGGAACATTGCGAGTAACAATCGCTGCCATTTTTATTGTATTGTATTGAAGTTCACGATTCATGTCAGTGTTTAATATATCAGATGCACTTCGATTTGGCGAAAGCATACCGAAATGACTGAGTGACAATTTGGCAATAATAATGCAAAGATCCTCAATAACAATCAGTGCTTCATTGTACATAGCATCGCTGAATACTATCGTTAGATCGTTGCAACGTGTGCGATATTGATACCGTATATCATCAGTCATCGAACCTTTGTGATATTCTCATAACGTTTCTATACGGGCCGGGAAGCATGTAGCTAATACTATAGCAAATAGCAGACGATTTTGCTTTGCAGTACAGTTCAATGCTGCTTCAGCAAGCATACATTCCCACTGGTTGTCGTCTTCCAGCAAGCCGAGTGCAAAGCATGCATCTTTATACGTTGGATGCTGATTTCCATCGACTTTACATATATCTTGAAATGACAATGAGCCGGTGTAACCAACAACAGTCGAAAATAAAAGCACTCAGTCTGCCTTGGATTGACTGTAAATATTCTCCCCAAGGCGTTTGATTTGAATAAACCAAGACATGCATCAACCGGTGTGCCTTGCTTGTGGGGTGTCCATTTTTTTTAACCCATGTGAAATAGGGTGGTACATCTGAGTAGAGTAATGTCCGTGCAAAGACGCCAAAAGCATCCGTACGATTACCCAATTCAAAAAATTTGGCGAGTGCAGTTTTTGGTGGATTTATAGCTCGGTCAATCGCTGTCTCGTTCGTTAAATATACGCTCTGACCGTTTTTAAGATGGACGGCTAAATGAATAACGGTTGGATCCCGTTCATTAATTGGGAAACCAAAGATACGCCAAACAGCTTCATTGGAGCTGATGTACCGGCCTATTTGGTACAGCGTTATTTCGTCGTTGTTATTCACAAGAAGAGCAGTCACATTGGTATTTTCAACTCGAAATACTGCTATATCATTGCCTTTATTCACATACTTGCAAATATATTTGATGCTCTTCTTTTAAGGGCATGCATAAGTATTAGAGTTTAATATGACTTGTTGCAACGTGCGTGAATATTATTTTTGATTTATTATGTCTAGTTTGGATCCGAATACGATTAAATAAAGATATATTTAAAATATACGTTAAATCTGTCCAAAAAATGAAAAAAAAATTAGATACAAACCATTCTCGAATCCTTCTGAAGGTACACAGAAAATTTCATTTAAATCGGTCCAGCCGTTTAGGAGGAGTTCAGTGACGTACACACGAACAGACGAAATATATAATATAAAGATTTAAAAATGCAATTTTAAATGGCGAGATACAAAACTTGAGTAAAATCTGTGGATCTCGTCCTTGATCGGTTGAATAGTTTAGACTTAAATTTAACGGTTAAATAAATCGCATTTTTTTTTCTTTTCGGGAGGCTCCAAAATATTCACAAGAAATTCACTGTAAGAAAAGAAATTCACACTAAGAAATTCATTTACTTCTTGTCCTAACCAGCATTCGGCCTAAATTCTGGTAATAAAAAAAGTGCTAAAAATGAAGAATAAATAGGAAATAAGTAAAAATATAGAGAAAAAAAATCCCCAGGGAAAACATTGATTTTTCATGTTTATTTATTTGTTAAGACTTTAAAGATGCAAATATTTCTAAACGCTTCATCCATGCTTTGAAAATGTTTCTCCCTCTAACACCTTTGTAAAAACCTGTAATTAAAATTTCCATTTTGATCACTAGGGGGCACTGGAGGGAGGCGTTTCCAAAAATGGTGGAAGGATGATGGGAGGAAAATGTTCCAGAAATTTATTTTATTTCATAATCAACAAAACTCGTTTGAAGGCACCAAACATAATGTAAGTTTAAAGTTTAATGTTATTGATGAAAGAAGTAGTTAAAAAATATTTATCGGAAATATTCAAAAATTATTTAATTTATTTTTTAAAAAGGCTAATAATATAAAGAACGATTTATATACGTATAGTATGTGTGGATTTCCTTACAACATCTATTTATAGTATTCTTTATCAATGGAATACAGACTTTCCATTAGCAAAACTTTAGAGGATAAGATGCAGAGAAGCACAAAATTCCAAGAAACATCAGGAGGGAATAATAAGCTGAACATTAAATTCCTCCTTTTTATCTTAGTATATAAAGTTGTTCTTAGTTGTCAAAATTTTTTGATATAAACTGTTGTCAAAAAACTCTGTTTACAAAATTACATTATATAAAATTATGAGACTTTATGTCCTACTTTCTGTTCATTTTAATTTTTGAAGTAATATGATTCTTAAAACTATGGAATGTAAAGTTTAAATGGGCTTTTCATGTTATATCATTAAATTTAGTAAAACAATTTCTTAGGCATTAGGTTTTAACTCCTATAAGAATATACATATTTTTTTTCTGTTTATTTGCAAATATTTTTCCGATGTGTGTCGGATGTTTCTTCTCCAAAGAAAAAAGAGATACCATTTAGTTTTCGCTTGCCTAAGAAAGAATATCAAACATTTTTCTTTTTTAAATTTAATAAGCCACAATAAAGTAAAAACGTTACAATGCTATACGCTACATTAAAGACGTCTCCAGAGTAACTGAATGACTGTTCATATAGAAATCGCAGGTATAGACAGGGACAGTGATGACGTATTTCACCCCGCCTTCCAAACATTTTTTCGAAGGAACCATTTCAATGGCATTTCCTATGTGAATTTAAGACGGCAAGATTTTTAGTTAATTATTGAAATAAATAAAATTATATAGCGCTTCTAAGGGACATATTCCTAATTTATGTAGTTTTCATTATACGGGGTATTCAGTAGATTTTACGAGTTAAGTGCATTAAAGCTTTAAAAAAGTTTCAAAATGGTTATCTTTAATTTTGATGTATAAAAATTTAAGCGTCAGTACTATTTTTAACTCTTGTTTCATGTTTATAATAATGCCTTATTTTATTTAGAATTTGTTACATATTCTTAACCTACATCTAATTTTTTTCTTTAGTTATGGAAAGGCATGCATTGTTTTAAAACGTTCAGAAATGAATTTTTAATCTATAATTAGATTGTAATTATCAATACTAATGTCTGTTTATTAAATTATACCTGATGATTAAATTTGTAGTTTTTGTAAACTTTGTTTGCTTAAGATTTTCTGATTATTGCTGCTAATTCTCATAAGCTTTAGTTTTTAACTATTAAATAGGAATAAATTATGTAACTAACTTATTTAATATGTATACATATAGTTAAATCTGCACAGAGTTTTAGTTTAAACTCAGATTTATTTTGACTTGAGATTTTTTCTTGTTTGTATTTATCAGTTTTTAACAGTAGTTTTATGCATTAATTTTTTGAAAAAATTAAGATACCTTATTATTAAATAATTAATATTAGATTATTTCTTAACGTAACTAGTGTAGTGCTATGTTAAAGTGTAGTGTTATGTTAAAAGGGTCAATACTATGTATAGTTTCCAGAAATTTAATATATAGAATAGCTAAATTATTTTAGAATTTTAAATTTCTAATTTTCATTTTAAAATGTGAGAGGAACAATTTTTTTTAGGTGTTATATATGAATTTATCTTAAAATCTCAGATTCCTATTTTATTCGATAAGAAAGTGCAACATGAATTTTTTTAGAATTCTTTAAAACATACTTATCCCATACATAAACTTTTATTTAACATTCATATTTATTAATCTATGTATTCACATAGGTGTTTAAATTTTACTTATTTAATAATATTAATTTCGCATGCATTTCAAATAAATATAATTCAAATTTTTAATAAATTTTTTAATTTAGAAACTTAATTCTTTAATGTATGTATGCATATTTAGTTATACAGCTTTTATTTTGGCAAATGTTACTGTTATCACTTTTATAGAATAAAATTTGCATTTGACAGTATAAATCAAAATTTTTTAAATTACCTTCATAGTAATATTCTATTTGTTGCAGTGAACGTAACATTCAAGTCATCCATATTTATTTCATAATTTGGTTGTAAATATGTTTTAAGACCTGTCAACTCGTTTGTTTATATAATTTTTATTTTTATTTTTACTTCCTATCATTTTAGTAAATTTACCAATTAATTTGAGCTATTTTAAAAGCGTGTATCTAAAATGCTTTCTAATTTTCACTAATTTATCTGACTTTATTCATGCTTCTTACATAACTTTTTAATTTGTTTTAAAATTCTCATAATTATTTACAATTAATAAGTTGTCTCAATATTATAAAAATAATTGATTTAATATAATATACATGTTTTAAGAAAAATTAAACATAAATTAAATAATAAAATTCACAAATTTCCGATTTCCAGATTATAAATACAATTTATATGGTAAATATTAAATACAAATTCTCTCAATCATATATACAAAAAGTTTTCATAATCATTTGCAATTAATAAGCTATTCCAATTAATATCATAAAAAGAGATTAACGTAATATTAATATATGCAACTCTTTTTCTTGCCATGTCAGTGGTTAAATTCGACTCTATATTAATATATTCAAAGATTTAGTTCACCCACTTTTAACTACATGAGAAACGCCATATTGTTTGCTCCGTTCAGAACTTTGTTTGGAACGAGGAGAGCTAGTGACGTCGTTGATGACGTAGGACTAACCCTGTCTATTCGTCTCATACATCAACGCCCCGCCCCTATAGTTCGTTGCGATCGCGAATAAATTTTGTCTTCGCTTTTATTTCAAATTTATTTTTTTTCTTGCAAATATGTCTATCAATATTTTGAATCCAAATATCATTGAATTAATAGCGGTATTTCTGAAGAAGACGCTGTTTTACTTTTTGGTAAGTAAATATACTCTGTTGTTCTTATTTTTAAAATATACTGTTATTTGGAATGTGTTATATACATTTTCCATTTAAAGTAGCTGCTTTTCAACGTTTTTAAATAAAATACCATTCATTTAAACTATTTGTCTAGAGAAATTTATTAAAATTGAAAGTGTCGGAAAGTGTGGAAAAAGTAAATGTGGATGATTATGGAATATTTAAGGAAATTTGACTCCGTGATAGAATTTTTTTCAAAGCATGTGGTGATAGATTATATTTGAAAAGATTTTTAGAATTTTTTCAGATTTCATATTAAATTTTTAACTTTTTATTTTAATATAATGGATTTATATTCGTGTTTCAGTTATTTTATGTATATTTTTGCTACAAAACATTTGTGGATAATTAATTTTATATCACTCTATTCTTCTTTTGTAAAAGATATTTACGAAATAATCTAGTATTCATGCAGTCTATACTTGCTGTTATTTAAATTGCTTTCTATTAATAAAGTTAACTGTGTTTAATTTATCAAAGTTTAAAATTTGCAAGATCCATATATTCAAATCAGTATCTTCAGGCGTTCTATTCATTTTATTATAAATACATCATTTTTAAAAAAAGTGGAAAATATTATATTTAAAAAAATTGAATAGTATTTTGAATTTTTCTGTTTTTATCCTCTTTTTAGCTTTTATTTAATTGGAATTCGGAATCAATACTATTTTCGTATTTCGTAAAGTATTTATCACGTTATGCAAACTACTTTTCTCTTGTTGTTAGCATAAAATTAAATACCACTTTTCATCAAGTTCAATTTTCGAGGCAAAATTGAAAATGCAGAATTATTATTTAATTAAAAGTACAATGCTAATTAAAGTATTTTGAAATACAAATAAATTAGAATTTCACAATAATTATAGGTTAATAGTAAAAAAAGGAGAGCACTATCAAAAATAATATCTATTACGAAATAGAATTCAAATTTAATTTTATATATATATATATATATATATATATATATATATATACATATATATATATATATATATATATATATATATATATATATATATATATATACATATATATATATATATATATATATATATATATATATATATATATATATATATATATATATATATATATATATATATATATATATATATATATATATATATATATATATATATATATATATATATATATATATATATTTATCTGTGCTCTCCTTTTTCGCTATTTTTAATCACGAGCGGAATAACTCCATTCATTTTTTTTTTCCTTTAAAAGCAGGCACTGAACTTTTGCTCTTCACCTCGGAAGATGTCGGAAGTATTGTTCATTTAACATTACCCACTGGGCACCTGTGAACCTAAGTCACGGACACCTGTGAACCTAAGTTACGGAGGAGAGCAACATTACCCACGCCACAGATATCCGTTCATAGTTTGAGCTACAGTCACACAGTACGCAACAAGGAACAACACACCGACAGGGAAACATCCATGCCCTGCACGGGATTTGAACCCGCAGACTGGCTTCACAGTCAGGCACGCTGACCGCTACGCCACCAGGCCGATAAACTGCATTTATTGATTCCCTGAATTTTATATCATTTATTAAAAGTAATTTCACTCTTATATTCGAGTTCTTACATGGTAATCAAATTCAGAAGGAGTTCCCTCCAGAGTGCGTCGTAAGATTTCCTGGTGTAAGCATAGTTAACAGATTGTCTTAATAGTTTTATGAAAGTGAATGGGGCAAAACTGTAAATGTGCCATTTCTCTAGGTTTTTAATAGTACAGTTATTTTTATTATATGTAATACATAAAAATGAAATATTTCGTGACTGTAGAAGGATTACCACTACGGTTAAATCATATGCAACCTATTATTGAGACTACTTTTTTTAAATTTATTTCGATAACTGTAAAAGGTTTCAGATTCAAGGCGAATCAAGAAGAAAACCTGATTGTTAATAACATTAACTTAAAAACAAGTAGTATCTATGATAAATGAATTTTTGTGAAATCAAAGAGGACTCTCATTCAATTGAAAATAAATTTAGATTTAGATGAATCCCTCCAAAATTATCAAAATTTTTTAAAATTTTTTTCCACGCATGCGCTTTATGAAAGAAAAATTAAACATATTATTGGCTAATATATTTAACTGTTTTTAAAAAAACTTTTTAAATTTAAAAAGAAATGTTTAATTAATTTTAAATTTTCCCAAAAAATATTTTTGAAGTTTTATTGAATTTTTTAAAGTTATAGCTAAAAAACGCAAGACAAATTTTTTTTTTTTTTTAACTGAGTCAAGTTTTTTGAAATGTGTGCATTCCAATGGCAGATTTAAATCTTCTTTCCCCTCTCCGTGACGGTGTGGAAAAGCTCAGTGAGTTGAACAAAAGTAAATAAATGAATAAATAAAGTAAATAAATAAAAGTAAATAAATAGTGTGTTCTTCATCATAAAGTGAAAGGAGTAAATAATGTGATCGATATAAAATGCATTTTTTCTGACTTATTATCTTGTTTGATTGTTGAATTTTAGTAACGATATAAATTTTATTTTATAATTTATTTTTTTAATAAAATATAAGGTATAAAAAATATGGTATGGTCAAAGTCTTTTTCAAGTTTACAAAAATGTTCAAGATTTCTTACAGTATTTTGAATTTTAAACTGAAACTGTTTGTATTCTGAAAAAGAATGCACCAAAATTTGTATTTACGATTTAAAAATTGTCAAGATGATGTATGAATGTTTTTTTCTAGGAAAATGTTAATTTTGATAAGGAGAAAAATAAAATTAACTGTCCATAGCTCATCTGTGAAAGGGAAAGGAAAACAGAGGATTTGAAGTTTTTTCTTATATTGGATAAGATGATTGTAGATGTAGACACTTGCTCCATAAGAGCAATAGACTTTTTGTTTAAGAGCCATTTTGTTTTCAATGTAATGTACAGTAAGTCAAGCTCTATGTTCTTTTCGTTTCGTCAGCAAAGTTAGAGACTTAAGAACCTTGTTCAAAATATGTGCCAATAAAACACTGGCACACAATTCCAAACGAGGGATCGTTATAGGTTTACTGGTGAAATACGGGACTTGCTGCACAAAAGTCTCGCATATGATGTTTCTCCTGAAATTAATTGCAAGTTGAGAACTGCTCCAAAAGCAACGGCTGATGCATCTGAGAAGCCGTGAATTATGATTCTACCCTTTTCCTTTACGCGACGAGGAATTCGTGCGTCTCAATGGTAAGGCTACTATAACTATGAGAGCTGAACTATCAACTAAGTTGGAGCAAACTAATTCGAAAGTTAACGTTATGTTAGTAGTAGCGTGAAATTTTGAAGACTATTTGGATATCTAAAATTATTGATATGGGTGGTTGTGCGGCAGTGAATTGCAAAAACAGTTCAAAAAAAGGCTTTCGCATGTTCAGATTTCCTTCAAATGTGAAAAGAAAGAAGAAATGGATAATAAATTGCCGAAGATACGACTGGCAGCCTGGAAGTGGAGCTCGCTTATGTGAGGTAACTACTCATTCATTTATAATTTATTAGATTTATTTACTTTTTTATGTAGTATATAAACGATATTAAGTTGTTAGAATTCGTTTTTAAATGTTTGTTTTCGTCAATTTTTTAAAAAAAAAAATAAGCGAAGAACTTGCAGGGTTACTTTAATTGTACAGTTTTAATTACGTACCAAATATAGGAATTTTCATTAAAAATTGCATTAATTAAGTATATCTTTATTTAAAATATGACTTTTAAACAACATTTATTGATTTATTCAACAATTGTAAGTGGTTATCTGCAATAAAACTAATAAATAAAGGCAAGAGATTGGCTGAATAAGTATTCGCCAAGTTTTGTCATCACTTTTAAGTATTTCTTTTTGTAAAAAAAAAAGAAGAAATATTTACCTGTTTTGATTGTATTCTATTTTATTTCACTAAGATCAAGTAGTTACTTTCTTAATCTTGGCTAATTTAAGTCTGAATTTTAGTTATTTATTTTAATATATCGCCTAAAATTCAAACTGTTTTCATTTATCATAAGAAATCGATTTAATATGCGATCGTTCATATGTTTTTGGGTCATCAATGTTTTTTTTTTCTTGTTTCAAATTCTTGTTTTAAATTCTTGTTTTAAATTGCTGAAATAATTAGTTTTTGTTTTAGAAACTTTCATAGGAGTATGTTTGAAAATTGTAAAATCTATTTTTTTTAATTTAAGAGTGAAAATAAAAAAAAGTATTCTAAATATTTTTGCAAGCTCATTTTGAAGAATTTCAACTAGAGATAAATAAAAAAGATGGAAACAATAAATTAAGACCTGATGCTATTCCAACAACTTTCAATCTTCCAAATTCCTTCAAAATTCCTCAAAAAAGACTGAAAGGAATATGCTGTCCGAAACCTGGATAAATTTTAGATAAGCTTGAATCTAATGCAAGTATAAATTTATTAATTCCTCTTCATTTGCTTAGTTTTTTTATTATTATTATTAAAGAACCAAAAAGTGCGTAAGAACTATTTCTATCTAAAAGTGAATGTGTGTTTGTTTGTTTGTTTGTCCTCTATAGACTCTTAAACCATCCGACAGAAAGCTATGATACTTGGCATGCAGATAGTTCAAATCACGTGGAAGGTTTCTGTCGACATTAGAACATTCTCCGACAAATCGTTTCAGCGGTATCAGCGAAAATCGAAATGGAATTTTCTGTTTGGTTAAAAGTTAGCCATTGTTTTAAATTTTGCTATAAACGAATCAGTTTTCAAATATCTTGAAGATAACAACAGTGATATTTTCTATCTTATAGCTCTATTCTTGGAGAAAAGTAAATTACATATATTTTAATATTTAATTATAATTCGGCTCCTTATTTCAGGTGAGCACAAGCACGTAAAATCAACGAGAATAATTTTCGTAATTATTGGTCTTATCACGAATTTAGTATTCGCGATCGCAACGCTCGAGTACGCCCTCTAGCTGGAGCCTGTAAATATCAGACATTAATTTATCACGTTTTCATTTAGTTCCATCAAAATCATTGGCAGAATCAGACGCCATTTTTTTAGCTGCAAATAAGAAGCAAAATTTCCCTAAGAAAAAAGCAGAAGAATTTGAAAAAACTCTCCAGAATATTGGTAAATCTTTCAGAAACAGAACACGTCAAACATTTGAAGAAAAATTCCTCAATAATTTTTAACTTCTATGATCAACAAACTTGCAACTGATAACTTCCGATTTCACTATCGCATACTGTTACAGATGTGTGTATTAAAGTAAAATGCATTTCTTCTGTCTTCAATTCATTACAAATTAAAGTGAAGTCAATATTTCTTTCGTCGTTCCAATAATTAAATATGAATTCAGAACGTACAAAACTGTAATAGTTATAGAATATTCTTCGCTATAGAATAGTATATATTTCTGTATCCATATAATTCGGAAAACAACAATAAAAAATAATCCAAATTATTTGAAATAGTGCCATTTGTGCTGATTCTTAATTAATTTTTATCGTTTTCTTGGTCAGTATTTTTTAGTTTTGAAAGAATTTCAACTAGAATTCAGCTATTCTGTTTTTAGCTACATATTCAAATTCATATCAAGATCTTACAATTATAAAATTTTGCTGTGTTGTATGTTATCTAAAAGTAATGAAGGGATAAACTATATATCTATTATTTGAGAATAAAGTTTTCAAACAAAGAACATATCATTTTGGAATTATCCGGAATTATAAATCAGGTGAGTGTTATGATTTTTATAATAAAAAATTTGCTTGTAAATATTTTTTTTTCTCATTTGATGATAGTTCTCTACAGAGTGCTTTTTAACGTCTGATTAAGAACTATAAGAATAAAAGGAGAAACAATATGGAAGTTTTTTTATTTCAATATGAGGAATTTTTAAAATCGTTTTTTTATCCTAAGAATTCTTTATTTTACGTTTTTCAGTTTATAATTTTTTGATAAAAATTGTAGTTAAAATAATTGTTTTGAAAAATTAAATGGTATAACATTATATGCTAATGTATACTTCTTGCATATTCTAATGTTTGAAGTAATATGATTCAAAAAAGTATGGAATAAAAATTCGGTACTTACGTAATAACGCCACCGCTACTACAGATTTGGCGGTTTTTAAGTGTCACCAATCTACACCCAAAACTTTTGCGACAAATCATAAAATAAAACACTTTATTTAAAATCAAAGTAGTTTATCGGATTTTGGTGGACAATGGGCAAAATATTTCGCTCCTGAAAAAATAAAATTGCATCTTGTTCTATTTTTGGCGAATCCCAAAGGCGCATTTTCGTAGCACTAAAAAATGGTAACGAGAATCGAAGAACAAACCATTTTGGAATTCTTCTGATCTATAAAGCAGGTAAGTGTTAATTTTTATAAAATAAATTTGGGAGATTAAACTTTTCTGTCAATGTTCCTTTAAAAATTTGCAACATAACTTGTGAAATTTCCTTCTCAAGCTTCTGAAGAAATAGTGCATCGTTACTCTCGAAGCATGTGTTTTGTTGATAAGTTGTCTTGCTCATTAACTCTTGGTGTCTGTTTTGCATGCATTTGTTAAAGTCAACGTTTTCTAAATCGAATGGAAAAATATCGCATTTCATAAAAGCATTTTAGCTTCATCAGTTGAGGTCTCAAAATCTTATTTAAAAATTGATGTAAAATTTAATCGACATATTATTTTGCAATTCTTTTGTGTTGAACTTCTAACGGGAGATTTCCATGAATTACTTAGAAAACTAAACCAGAAAATTTGTTTTGATGAACAAAACTTGCTCAGTTTCAAATTGATATGAGATTTATACCTATCCAGAACAAGCAAAATAGGGAATTTGATAGCATTTGTAATCAGCCATGGGTAGAAACATTTGCAATATATTTGCAAAATGTTGCTGCGGTCATCGTTTCATTTCATGAATCGCTTTTTCCAATGAAATATATAGCAGTGACTGATTCTGTAATATCTCAAAGAATTCTTCAGTAAGGAAAAACTACCAATGAAGGTTCTTTTTCTTTCCTAGGTACTTAAGAATATAAATCCTTATAATTTTAAGGGCCAAAGATTTTTCCCGTTTAAAGGCAGTATTCAACTCTTGTTTCGTTCGCATTGTAAATGTATTCCCTTTCTAAAAGGATGCCAGGGCAACTTCCCTCCTAAAGGTTCATCTAAAGTGCTTAAAACCAGTATTTCGAATATTATTCTCGAATGGAAGTTTTGCCTTTTGAAATTATATTCGCAATGCACTGAGTTATTGGTGGATGTCGCCTTAAAAAAAACTTCACCCATTTTTCACCTGGATGATTGTCTTTAAATGGATTTTTCCTACCAGTTCCCGTCAAGACATTAAAGACCGCAATAAGATAATAATTTAGCTAATTATTGGCACAAAAGCCTGCAAAGAAATTTTCCATTCAAGCTTTTATTATTACATTTAGTTGTTATATTTAGTCAGTAACCATAGTTTATTAAGGTGTCTAAGGTATGATGTAATAACCAAACACTACATTTATAAAAATAAATAATAAATAAATTATTATTATTATAATTCTTTAATTAAATTTAGCAATTAAATTTGCATTTTGAAATGAAATTGTTATAGGAACAATTCATACAACATTTAACTGAATTTTAGAAGTCCTCTATGTCGCAGAACTACTAATTATCCATGTAAAATCATATTTCATACACACTGTTCATTCATTGGAAAATCTATTCCCAGTGAAGGAACATGCCTGTTCCTTCACTGGTTAGAAGTTGTTTTTTGTATTTTTGTATTTTGTATAACTGTGAAAACTAATTTTTCCTATGTTTCGTCAGAAGAGGATAAGAACGATATTGCTCCAAGGGACCCACTCAATAATTTCGCTATTTCCAGAATGAAATCTGTTTGATCGAAACATATTATTCCTTGAAAGTTAAAACAGGGAAAAAATTCAATTTTATTATTTATCCAAGCTTATTCCATTTATTTAGTGATAGCGGTATTTAGGTTAAGGATATGCGATGGAAGCCCCGTTTACTATTATAATATAAATAAATTAAGTCATGTAGCTTGAATAATTTATTTTAAGCAAATTATTTAATAATTTTAAGCAAATGAGGGTGCAGAAATAAACTCGATTGAAATACTCCGAAAGTATACCCTAAAATATATGTAGAATAAACTTTGGAATCGATATATAAAAAATACCTTTTCAAACAACTTCGAGTAGGACGAAAAAGCTGACTTGTTTGAAATAGTTGTCCTTGTAACCATTTAATTTCGATTTCTGGTGCTAGGGGACATTCCATTTTCACATTCGACTTTTGAAATTTCAATCGAAAACGGAATATTTTTATGCCCTTAAATTAAAATGTTAAGGCTTGCAGCAAAAGAAAAAAAAAATTTTACGGCATTGATTATTTTTTTTCAATCTAAGAACCTGTGCCTATAATTTATGTAAAATTTACTTTAATATCGAGTGAAATAATTTAATATGATGTGTAACTAAATGGATAATCCCAAGAAACTGAATCGAAAATATAAAAACTTCATTGATTTAAAACAAATAATAGATGATAATAAAGATAGACATGTTTTGAGCGTCCAATAATAAAGGTCACAAGTTATTCAAGTCTGACAAGTCTTGAGAATGGGCGATTATATTTGAACGCTCGAAGCATGTCGACTTTTACTTCCCTCTTCATATGTTCTGAAGCCAGTGGAGTTTTTATCGTCAATTTTACTGATTTACTTTTGGGTCTTGATCATTATTTTGATAAGGATTTTATAATCGTTAAAGTAAGCATATGCATTTTAATATTTTAACAGGATTCATGTGGTCTTTGAAAACGTAAGGGCATCAATATTGTAAAAGTTATATTTATCTTAAAAATTAAAATTTTGAGACCAGATATTTTGAGTTAATGAAATTAAATATTTTATATTTTAGGTTTTTGTGTCCCCATTTCAGTATCTTAAGGATCTTACGAGCTCTGTTTGAAAAGAGAGTATCAGATATATATAGAAAAACAAAAATAATCATAGTAGCAGTATTTGGTGGTAAATGTAGCTTATCGTAATTGAAGAATATGCTGTGCGATATTTTATGGAGAATTTGCGAACGTAAGTTTCAGAATGTATCGAAACATGAGGATGCTATTTGCTAACCATCTTTATCCAAAGAAAACCATGTAACCTAAATATCTAGCATGATGAAGCGATTTTTTAAACAAATAATAATACAATATGCAACATATTATTTCAATATCTTATTCTTAAACATAACATATTTCAATGCTTTTAAAATGCCACTAAACATTCAGCAATTCCTTGAGTTATAGAAAAAAGAAATATCGTTAATTATAGAAAACCTTGCGAATGTGTATTAGAATTACTACAAAATCTACATTTTATTTTTCAAGCACTTTTTCTGTCTTCAAACTTTCTTGCCTAGAAGAGTCGATTAAAGCTGTAAAAATGATTATCCCTAAAATTTTGTATATAGCTGTAATAAATTATGTTAATTTGATTTTAGTATAAAATCCTCGAAAAAATATAGCAAAAACAGCATAATCTAAATAATATCAGATAAAAAGTTCATGTATTTAAATTCTAAAAATTTAGAAAATCATAAATAATTTATAAATCGATTCAAATTTTCTTTTCAAAGGAGATTAAAAAAAAATTTTTTTTTTGTTGCTTTTTGGTCAAAAATCAGCTTAAAAATTACCTGTAGCCTAGAAACTTCCAGGTATTTTCTATTAACAATTAATTAAACATCTCCGAGCAATCACAGAACATTATTTCATTTTTTTTATAGTCAGGGTTTGGTTGCCTAGCAACCTAGTAAAATTAAGCATTCCTCTTTTGAATTAGTCAATGGGCTATTTTAAAATATTCATTTCCGCAGACGACTTTTTTGGAGGTTTTCCGGAGTATCGCCAAATATATAAACCTTTATTGCGACCCCATTTACGATCCAATTTTTTTAAAATTTTGTCTACCCTCCCCTAATTCAAGTGTCTAGATTCCAAATATGTAAAAAAAAAAAATATATGTTTATTCAGAGAAAGTGCGTTTTTGTGTCTGATTTCGTAACTTAATTAATAGTTAGCACTAATTAATTAGCATATTTGAGGTTACCCCCAAGAACCATTAAGATTGACACTTAGTTCGTGAAAATCCGATCATTAGAACAAAAGCTATTCAGGGTGATTCGTTTTTTTTTTTTTTTTTTTTTTTTTTTTTTTTTTTTTTTTTGCGGACTGTACACATCTTTTCTATTTAATTTTTTATTCATTATTATAACATTTTAATTACTTTCTTTTATTATTTAATACCTGGAAATCAAAAGTTTAATGGAAAACTAAAATATATATATATGTGAGTCAAAATTTTATTAGCGGTAACACCCAAAATTTGATATCAAAATTTTTACTCTTTTTGTTGTTTTTTGAAGACTATATATTGTACAAAATAATAACCCAAAAAGAATTTTTTTTATTTAATTTATTTTACAAGATATTAACAATTAAATTTTGAAGCTCTTTTTAATTAAAAAATAAATATCTAAGGATGGAATGAATGGATTTTAAAAAAATGTGTCTCATTTTACACGGAAGTAATTGAAGTTTTTGATAAAATGATTATAGTAAAACAAATGTTCAAAAAATTTAATTTTTATTGCAAAATTAAGTTGTAAAATGAAAAACAAAAATGTTGTTAATGTCGTACAAAGTTCAAACAAAATCCATTTTAATGTAAATTTTATTCTGAACTAAATGGTTTTTCAAAAAAAAAAATGGATCGCAATTCCATAAAAAGTTATAGTTTTCTTCGCGAAAAGCAGCACCCTGGCGCGCTCTGCCACTACACTCAGCTGATCGCTCAATTGCGCCGTTGTATCAGTTAATTTGGAGGGAATTTAAAAACTTCAACTAAATTTTCACAAAATAACAAACATTGTATTAAATAATAAATGCATAATTTATAATTTTAGGTGAATAATATGATGAATAATTAGTTATTTATAATTCATTTGCATAATTTTTTGAGGACAAACTTGGAACTAGAACAATATATTTTACATAAATTGCATTTTTCCAATGCTAACTTCCTGAGGCAAAGTAGTCAAAATTTCAACTTTTTTGGCATGATTTTTTTTCCTGGTCTAACTCATTTTTTTATCTCAGTAATCAAATTCTCGTCCATTTCAAATTATTTAGATTGTTTTGTTCTTTTTTCCAACACATCAAGTACGAAGTTTACCGGTTTATTACCAGCCTCATCAGACACTTTCTGCCGCTTCGATCTATCATTGAATTTTTGCAAAATTCGCTTTACTTTTTTCAAATTTTCTTGACGGTCAATATTCTTAAAACAAACGCTTGGATCTTTCTTCGGAACGTCAAAATCACACTTCTCATGCGAACAATTCGATACCATATTTTCGTTATTTTCTAAAATTAACAAAACATTTTAATTATTAGAATTATCTAATTTGAAATTAATATTTAAAATTATTTACAAATTTGCGAATAGAATTACTTTTTTCATGAGCAATTATTACGGGTATATTTTTCTGAAAAATTGTCCGACGACACGAATCACATATGAATTGATTTATTAAATTTGAATATACCGAACTCCAATTTTTTGTCACAAGCTTAATATTTTTGTAGACACTTCGATGCTTTAATTTGTTCAGCGGGTTGCAGCAATAGTTCCCCATTTCTTGATTTTATCTGTAAGTTTATAATTAAATTTCGTGATAAATATACAAATCAAATTCTTAGAATTAATGCATTTCTTAGAAATATAATTTTATGTTTAAAAAAACAATAATTATTATCAAAGTTGATATTACTAAGTTAAATAACAATTGAAACTTACTTTTTGATAATTATTATCACGCAGATCAGCATTCCGAATTACCTTAACAAACGCTAGTTACAATTCGAGTATAAACATGAAAAAACGCGCAGCGCATGAGGTAATCAGCGCTGACCACAGAGCGAGCAGCGGTGCAGCATTTCGCGAAAAAAGCTATAACTTTTTATGGAATTGCGATCCATTTTTTTTTGAAAAACCATTTTGTTCAGAATAAAATTTACCTTAAAATGGATTTTGTTTGAACTTTGTACGACATTAACAACATTTTTGTTTTTCATTTTACAACTTAATTTTGCAATAAAAATTAAATTTTTTAAGCATTTGCTTTATTATAATTATTTTTTACAAAAACTACAATTATTTCCGCGTAAACTGAGATACATTTTTTTAAAAACCACTCATTCTATCCTTAGATATTTATTTTTTTAATTAAAAAGAGCTTTAAAATTTAATTGTTAATATCTTGTAAAATAAATTAAATAAAAAGAAATCGTTTTGGGCTATTGTTTTGTATAATGTATACTTTTTAAAAAACAACAGAAAATGTAAAAATTACGATATCAAATTTTGGGTGTTACCGCTATTAAAATTTTGACTCATATATATCTTTTTTTATTAACCTTTTTTTTCCTTTATATTAATTTACTTTTCAAAATTCATTTATTGTCACTTTCTATATTTCCTATATATAAGAAAAAATAATTCTTGTTTAAACTATAATTAATATTTCTGTATATTTGTAAGCAAATCAATATTTCTGTATATTTGTAAACAAAATTTTAACCTCCCTTCTTTTGAAACTTTGAATAATTGATTGAGGCTCGCTGGAAGTAGTGGCCAGACGCGGATTATACGGGTAAGGGCTTTACTAACCTAGGAACGTATCCGAATCTGGAAGGAAAAAAAAAAAAAGTCCACATTCACATATACCACCACATCAATAGTCATCTTTTCAATTTAATGCAATCACCTTTTGGCCCTATTCAGAATTTAAGCTTAAATTTACTTTTCAGGATTTACGCTGTCCACTAATGTCACTTACATTTATTTATGACGCACCATCTGCAATCCAATATTTGGACAGTGACCGCTTGTTACTCAATAAGATGATGTTGATAAAAATAATTTTCTTTCTGGATTATCAATATTGAAGATAGGATTAGTTTTTTAAAATTTTTTTTTTCAAATTTCACTTTGCTGTTAAGTTTTTTAGATGTGTTGATTTTTAAGTCAGTAGCTAAATCGCTTTTTTTTAGAAAAAAGTGATTTTGGCTAGTTGTTTTGGGTGCCAAGTGTACACCTATGGATTATCGGCAAAGAGATAAATAGCGTCCTTTTTTGGAATACCAAGAAACAGGTCAGCTTTTTTGACTCTGTACTTTTTGTGGCTATTCTGCCAAAAACGACCAACCTTTAAGATTCCCCACAGCAGTGGTGCTTCAATAAGACCGTAAAAAGATATCCTGGCTCATGCGAAGTATAACGGTGATACTAACTTATTTTTTAGCATCAAAATCAAAGATAAATCTTGTACAATACCCCAGTTAGATATATATATATATATATATATATATATATATATATATATATATATATATATTCCTAGTTCTTTTCTAAAATTCTATTTTAAACATATCTTAAAAAGCTTGGTACATTAATTCTTATTTACTTTTATTTATTTTTATCTATTTTTATTTAATTTTCCTACTTTTAGAATGAGCTCTGATTTTTTAAGGTGGGAACTAACTATGATAAACTGTTTCTAAAGCCACTTTTAAAAACGGAACAGTTTGGATGTATGACCTTTTATACTTGATTGGTTAAAAAAATTTTTACTTCTTAATTATTTGTAGCCTCGTAATATTAATTCGATTATTTTAATTATCCAGTATAATAAACAGTTTAATATTTATTTAATTAATTAATTAATTTATTATTTTTCTTTTTGTATAAATGGAATGGGCTCTGGTTCATAAAGAACCACCCTAATGAATGCAGTGCTGTGCAGGCTCTGACTTTTAAATAAGTCACCCTATGATTTTGAGAATGTGTATTCTTTAAAATTATGTTAGATTCTATGAATGAAGGATAAAGTCTATAAACGGCTTTCTATCCATATGATGTGCAGGCTCTGACTTTTAAATAAGTCACCCTATGCATGATAGAAATGTGTATTCTATAAAATTAAGTAAGGATGTATGAATGAAGAATAAAGTCTATAAACGGCTTTCTATCCGTATGATGTGCAGGCTCTAACTTTTAAATAAGTTACTCTATGAATAATGAGATAAAAATGAATGTTTTTTTTTTAAATTTATTAATTTTTTTATTTTTATTTTATTTATTATTCTATAAATTTATGTAAGGATGTATGAATGAAGGATAAAGTCTATAAACGGCTTTTTATCCGTATGATGTGCAGGCTATGACTTTTAAATAAGTTACCCTATAAATGATAGGATCGAAATGAATGTTTTTTTGGGTTTTAATAATTTTATTTCCGAATTTTTACTAATTCTTCTCATAGATGGCAGCACTAATATTTTACTTACTTAACAGTTTATCTACTTCGATCAAATATATATTTTTATTCATTTTATTCGATTCAGGCTATAAGCACCACTACAAATATTTACCTCTTCGCTAATTTCACTAACTGTTTACTTATTATACTTGTAAATCTTAAACCGCATCTTGTTACACGCCGGTAAGTTTGATTACTTTTTCTTTTATTTCATAACTTTTCAACTATATGTTTTTTTGCGATATCGACACATATAAAGAATAATTTTTATCTTAGGATAATTATTCTTTATTCAGAAATATCGCATTTATAGCAATAGATGTGCCTTGATAACGACTATTGCTTTTACCATTCTTGTTTCCCTACAATTTAGTCTTTTTATTTTATTCATGTTTTTCATGTTAATTTGTGTTTATATATATATATATATATATATATATATATATATATATATATATATATATATATATATATATATATATATATATATATATATATATATTGTACTGATAAAGTTCCTTTACAGTTTCTTTTTATTTATTAATCTTTGTGCCAATAAGTGGCAGCATGAGACTTAAAAATTTATACTAATGACAGTGAAAATAAACCTTTTTTCTAAACTTTTAATATTTTTATATAAATGTAATAATTAAGTTTTATTGTTCAATATTATAATTTTAACTAAGAATAAGTATTATGTAAGCCTTTAATTTTATATATTTCACTTCTTGATTGTAAATTTAAATTATACACATTAACTGTATGGTGGCAACACACTGTACCGGTAAAAAGCTTAGACTCACTTTTATTTCTTTCAAAACTTTCAGAAATAGTTAAATATTTCTGACATAAACGTATAATTTATCAATTATAAACATCAAGAAACTTCGCAAAACGCTGTTTGCGTTTAAAACAGTTCATTATTTTTTCATTTTATACCTATTCTGTAGTTGATTACGGAAGGAACGAAAGTATGTAAATATATATTCTAAAAAAACGTAATTTATTTAAAAAAATTCATCAATTTTTAGTTTATACATAATTTACTTTAAATTTTCTTTTGTAATGTTCATTATAAGCTAAGTTAATGTTCATGTCAAATTTTAAATATTGATATAATAGCCTTCATTTGGCAGAATAACTGGTACATATTAAAAACAAAAATTAACATTATTTTATACAATTTATTAAAGAAAATAGGGATCAAAAGCCAGAAATAAGTGTCGAAACACCTGCAATTATTATTGCATTTCATGGAGAAGGCTATTCGAGTAAATAAATTGCCTCTGAAACTATTTTTTTCCAGACCACTGTTGTCAGAACTTTGCAATGGAAGAAGGAAACTGGCCAACATAAGAGCCGCCAACGATCAGGGAGACCTAGAATAACGTTCAAACGTGAGGGTAAGTTTATCGGCATTTGAAGTAAGCGTCAGCGGACCCAAACAGCACCAGAAATCCGTGAAAAGTTGAATGGTACTAGACTGAAAACTGCGTTATTACTACTTATATTACCAATATATAACGACTTATATTACCAACAAACACAAGAATATGTTTTTTTAAGAAAAGGATGAGATAATATCCATAAAAAAATAATAAATAATAAATCACGTAGAATTTTAAAAGAAAATTGAAGTAGCCATTTAAGCATAACAGGCACGAATTTTGACACAGAAATTATTGTTTACATTCAGAATCATTTTATTTCTAGAGAGTGAAGAAAAGTGTCTTACATGTGCTAACTTAACAAAGTAAACTAAAACTGAGTTTTTATTAAGAATGTGCAATACACACACAAAGTAATTCCTTATTTAGTTTGTTTGTTTAATTTGATGAAAATTAATGATGTCATTAACCACCTGAAATTTCAATTATTTTAAATTGAAATCAACTCTCCTTGCATTGATCTTAATGTTAATCTTACTTGAAATGATTTAATGTGCGTCAGCTTTCGAACTGGTGGTCTGAGAACGAGACAACCACCGTATGATAGTGTGTAATAAAAATTTAAAAAATCTATCACATTGGATAACTTTCTTTCGAATGATCGGATTTTACGAACTAAGTGTCTAGAATGGTTAAGAAATGTGATCTCAAATATACTAACTAACTATTATTCAACTAACTATTACTCAAGATACGTTATCAGATAGATAAACGTACTTTCTCTGAATAACTTTTTTAAAACGGATTTGAATTTTTGTGTATCTAAATATGGATAGAGGATAGCCCTCAATATGGTCCCAGTATTTCAAACAGAAAAGCAGACTAAATTTTTAGTTGCTTATATTAATCTTTTTTTCCTTCTATTTGCCATTTCAAAGAATTCATGCTTTTAAATTTTTATTTTTTGAGAACTACTTTGCTTATCCCCTTACAGTTTTAAGTTTGTCATTAAATTGATGTAAAAATTTGTAAATCTTAGAATATAAATTTATTTGATCACAATTAAATTATATAATAAAAATATATTATGTAATAAAAATAATTTTTTACGTATGATTATCTTTGGCTAAATAAGTTTCAACTGTTTTCTTGCATTAAATGTATTGTAACCCTGTTTTTAGACTGAGGCTACTCTTTATAGTTTAAGAGCTTGAAATTCAAATTCATTAAAATTTTGAAAATTATTCCGAAAAGCTTTGTTTTTGTGTCTGACTTCGTAACCTTAAACCATTAAACTTATTAAACATACCATGTTTAATGCAGTAAGGATTCTAGAAATATTTATGAACTGAAACGAATGACTAGAAAAAGTCATTAAAAATTTTCCCTCGAGATTATTACTGTCGATTTCTTTGCTATCTTATTATGTCAGTAGTTGCGGATCAAAGAGAAACATTTATTTTTATTCATCTAGATTTCAATTGAATGAAAAAAAGTCAAACTTTAACTATATTTTAGCAAACATACTTTTCAATTATTTAATAAAGAGAATTTTTTCGAGAATCTTGGTGATATATTTGATTAGAGTTAATGAAATACCTTTCAATTGCAACCATTAGTTCAAAGTGCTTCTTTTCGCTCTTTGATATTTGTAATTTTCAAATGAATGGGGTAAGCAGCTCTATTTGACTTACTATAACGAGAATATATACTCCTTCCTTGCGAGGCAATGTTTGAAAGAAAACGATTAAAATAAGTTTGGAGACATACAGTGCAATGTAACCATTATTTTTTTCCAAATTAAATACGGGGATAAAATAATCATGTTTTATTTACCTTTCTATATATTCCATCTTCTTTTGATACTTCTATTTAAAAAAGGATTTTGCAGGCATCAAGAACTCTTAGTGAAGAAATTTTTTTCATATTAGCTATGAGTGCAATTTACCAAAAGCTTAGTATTTGATCGAATTTTTTATTACATTCAATTTATTTTTAATAGAGAAACCCTAGTAATTTGAAATATTTTAAATGTTTTTAAAATTTTTTTTTACCAAATTTATTTCTATTTAGCACTACTCGTTTTCCAGTTGTTTTTCATATCTGAATTTGGCAATTTCAGTATTCGTAGTTTTCTCTTTATTTATTCCAGAATAGAATCGTATCAGTAAGTTAGTCTGAAAGATCCAAATGGTTGCTTGAATAAATTCTGAAAATTAAATGTGCCGATATCTTTTTTATAATGTAATATTCTTATAAGTTTTCTTTCAGTCCTTAAAAATTGAATATTTTTTTCCTTTTGCGCCTCTCCCCTTCCCTGCTCTTAATACTCTCTTTCACTTACCAGAAAATATCAATCTCAAAAGCAATCAATCAATCTCAAAGAGAGAAAATTCTTAATATGCTCCTTTTTACTTAATTTAAACTGAAGTTGTTTTCTCTATTCGGTAGTATCTTTCAAATCATGGAAATTACCTAATTAGAATGGGAGTTGCATTTTAGAATAACAATCGATTTTTTTCTTCCAAACAATTCTGACACAAGTATTTCTAGAAATTTAATTTAATATAACACATTTGTCGATTTTTGATAAATTCCTTAAATTACCTACTTTATTATTGCGCTATTTGTGATAGGAGAAATTTATAACCTTATCCCAATCGATTTTCACTACCTTTACTATAATTAAAAAAAACTTGAACACAAACAAAAGTTCAGTATTTTATTGCCACTACAAAGATATAAAATATATTATTATTATTTTTTGAAGAAAAAAAAAACATAGAAATTCTAAGAGCTATTTCTCCTAATCCAATGTGTACAACTGAATCACTTATTTTTCAACCTATTTGAAAAGTGTAGTAAAATAGTATTCTATCAATTAACGTTTATTAAAAATAAGAAAAAGAAATTACAAATCTCTCGGAGGGCGAAAGTTTAAAAATTAGACGAAAATTCAAGATGACTGATTCTTCGACTGAACTTATCCATCAGAAAAATCAAACATTCTTTTTCTTATTCCCCTTTAATTTATAAAAATCAATTTTTGGTGGGTATTTACAATACTTAGCACTATTTTTGAAACATGTCAAATGCGTGAAGACATTAAGCTGACTGAGTTCTAAAAATTTCATACGTTTCTCTAACGAAATCATTCCAATGCAATTAATTATTAATTAAGCATATTCAAAATTATTTTTGCGTGCAACATTTGCCTGTTTTCATTTTTTAAATATATTTATTTGTGCATAATTTATGTGTCAAAAGAATTTTTCAGCATCATCCAATTTGGGTTTCGTCAGTTTAAACAGAAATAAAAATATCTGAAAATTTTTGGTTATAGATAGATAAATAGATAGTTAGACAGATGGATAGATAGATAGTGAGCGAGATTAAGTCTGGATTTGATAGCCACAGTGAAGGCCAATTTAAATATCTCCGAAATTTAATATATTGCAGCTAGCACAGTTTCACAGGGAAGCAGTTTACTTGTTTATGAATGTGTACAAAACGTTGCTGCAATATATTAAATAAGTAAGTTATTCATGGTTATTCAAGCAATAATAAGTAATTCATGACTAATAAGTAATGGTAAGTTATTCATGCAATATATTAATGAGTGTCGTAAGTTTTTCATGGTTAATTGTATGAAATGTGTTATTTTCTATATTTTAACTTTATTGATAGTATTTTTTTTTTAAAAATTCACCTTATTTCAATGTACGAATTTTAAGTAAAATTTAATGTAGTTAATGTAGTAATATATATATATACACATATATATATATATATATATATATATATATATATATATATATATATATATATATATATATATATATATATATATATATATATATATATATATATATATATATATATATATATATATATATATATATATATATATATATATACATAGCTCCCTTCGTATAATAGCTTGTTCCTTCTTGGCTAAATCACATTTTTTATTGAAATGTGTCTGTCTCGTTATTTTTCCTATAACCTTTTAGGTTTACAGCTGGAAAAAATCGAAATACTGTATATAGAACCTAAACCTTGGTATGTTCATTCTGTACTTTTATTTGAGCTTAATTCACGTGGTTTTGTAATATTCATTAATGAAAAATGCCTAATAGAGAAGGAAATATAACTATTTAATTTAGGACTAAAACTATTGAATTTATTTCGCTTTGAAAACATTCGATGAGCAGTTTCCTTAATACTCTAAACTGCATTTTTTTAACAGTTTGTTTAACCGTGAAATTCTACTGTTTTCAACTTGGCAGTTATATGATTTAACAGATAAAAAATTGTTTCTCCGGTGAGTGTTATGACAAGCCCCACTAAATTTTGAAAACTGCACTCACTGCATTAAATTTTACTTGAAATTCGTACATTGAAATAAGGTGAATTTTTTAAAAAAAAATATTATTAATAAAGTTAAAATATAGAAAATAACACATTTCATACAATTAACCATGAAAAACTTACGACACTCATTAATATATTGCATGAATAACTTACCATTACTTATTAATCATGAATTACTTATTATTGTTTGAATAACCATGAATAACTTACTTATTTAATATATTGCAGCAACGTTTTGTACACATTCATAAACAAGTAAACTGCTTCCCTGTGAAACTGTGCTAGCTGCAATATATTAAATTTCGGAGATATTTAAATTGGCCTTCACTGTGGCTATCAAATCCAGACTTAATCTCTCTCACTATCTATCTATCCATCTGTCTAACTATCTATTTATCTATCTACAACCAAAAATTTATCTATTTCAACTATTAAAAAGTATTTGTCTCATTACTTCCACAATCGTTATTTACTCAATACGAATTGCAATTTTTAGCTCTAAAACATATTCCATCACTCTACAAAAGGAGTAAATCGATTTTTCAAATAATAAAAACATCCCTAAGTAAATCTCTTGTAAAGAAACTTATGAAAGTACTGAATGCATTCAAGAGAAAATTTTTTAAATGAGTATGCAATGTTTTTACTTCTCAATGATTCTTTTGTCCTAAGATTGCGAGTAGACTTCCAAGAATAAGAACGGGAGGTACTGGCACCTTTTTACTCATTCATAGAGAGTTCGAAGTGTTTTATGTTCATTAAAGGTGACATCAAACAAAACGGGGATTTCCTTTCGACTCGATCATATTGCTAATGAAAATTTGCTTGTTTTGAAAGCGCAACAATGGAATAATTTTGCTGGGTTAAAGAAATATGACAAAAAACTTCAGCGCTTACACTAGATGGAGCAAAATGCAATGTATATACTAATGGGTATTAAGATAACATAAGGAATATAAAATGTTTTTCGGTTATTATAATCGAAGGGTCGAAGTAAAGGAGGTCGCACTAAAGAGAGAATATACAACACCTTAGGCGGATGCACCTACTTTCTCAGTTCAATTTAGTTCAATGTTATTCCGAAATATCGGTACCTTGTAATTTAATACAGTACAAATTTTATGAAAATTTAAAATGGTGTTAAGAGAGCGCTATACCACGAGAGAAAACCTTTATGGCAAATTCTGTTTTACCTCTATTGATATATAAATTTTAGAAAAAAGTGAGGTAAGGAAGTCACAATTGCTAAAAAATTTTTTTTAAGTTATCAAAATACAAACAAATTATTGCAGGTTTATTTTCCCGTTGCGTAATCATGAGTAATTCTGACAGAATGATTGAATAATTCTACTTGCAGTTTGAAATTATTTTTCAGAATTTGGAGCTTCACATCTTACTGTTGGTTGATCTGAAATTAATTTTTCTATACTTTAAGTTTTAAATTACTTATGCTAGTGAAGGAGAATTAATTTGCCATAAACTGTTTCTTTCGCTCTATAGCATCCTTAAGATGATACAAAATTTGATATCCCTCTGACGTAAAATTTTTATGAAACATATTTTTCATACTGATTTTATTAAAAGTGAAAAATATTATCTTTTACATTTAATAATTTATTGCTTATGAAATACACCTCTAGACGCAGGTGTTTTTTTTCCTGCTTTAAAGGTAAAATTTCAAATTTGCACTTACTTGCCGTTTCGTAGATCTTAGAGAAACAGTTATTCATCATTGAAAATTTTTTTTTAATCTACAAAATCAATTATAGATTACTTTTTAAATAGAATCTTTTTTTCAAGCTACATTTTTTGAATTGCATATTTTAGTACTAATACAATTCCGATAATCTAACAGATTTTTTTTAGTAACTATTAGACTATGCTTAATAATTAAAAGATACCAAAATGTATTTTTACTAGTCATTAGAACGACAGAAAAAAAATATATGAAAAGGACACCGGTGTCCCATTTGCGTCAAAGGGTTAAATTGAGCAACGTTCAAGTGTAACTGTAGTATCATGAAAGCTAAAATAGGAAGTACCGTCATGTGGGGCTACTTTGCAGGATTTCGCAGTTTTTGAACTTTGACATGTAAAAAAATTATGTTTATTCAAACTTTAGTAAAATTTATCGATATTATATTCATAACTGGACTCAGACGAGTGAATTTGATCAATATTGGCATTATTTGTATGTAATATTTACAAATAATAAGTCAAAACATACCTTGCACAAAGTAGCCCCCAAGTGGGGCTACTTTGTGCAGTCATAGGAATTCAGTTTAATAATTATGCTTTTAGTAAAATATTGATATAAAATTGCTAAAAAAGTTAATTGTTGACACTTTTAATAACAAAAACATCAAGATATGTAAAGATATTAGTTTGAAAAAAAATTTCAGTGTTAAAAAACCATTTTTTATAAGGAATTTTTTCTTAATTTTTTTTTTTATTTCAAAACATTTGAGTTTAAACAAAAGGAAACTATATACATTTTTGAACATTGAAATGGTTCAAGCTTCAAAAATAATAATTATTACATATTCATTAACATTTATAATATTGATAAATTTGAACATAACATGCTTGAATGAACATGACAGAACTTGCTCTTCAGTTTCTGTCAAAATCACCTGATGTCGTATAAAGTATATTTTTATGTGTTAAATCGTTTGATTCGTTCACTAGAAAAATCATTATAGAAGAAAAATAATAGTTTACCAGCACGTTTCACGTGTTTCTTCTGAATTTTATTACATATAGTATTTCTGTGGATTTTGTACTTCAGAGAAGCTTCTGCAATCGACATACCACCAGCAACTGCATGCAAATATTGTTGCAGCTTTTCTAAAGTGTAATCACGGTAGTTTTTCGTTCCAGGTATTTTTTTTATAACGTCTGACCATTTTTCTTTCGAAAAAAAAAAACGAATGAAACTTTGCACAAAGTAGCCCCACAGTGCATTTTTTTTCATTTTCCGTTTATTTGCTATTAATTTTCAAATTTTTTTTACGATAACCTGGTATAATTGTTTATTAATATACACTACCGGTCAAAAGTTTGCGAAAATTTTGAAATCTACGAAAGAATGGTCCAAATTTAAAAGTTCATAGAACTGCGAAAAATCATTCAAACTGCATGAAAATTTGATATGTTCTAAAGTGAACCCTCTACATTTAGTTACATATGATCAAATTGCAATACTTTATTTTTTGTGAACTGAATCCAGCTTTTCATCATGGGTTGTTTCTTTGGTGAAAAAAGTTGTTAAGTTTGAACACCTGCCAAACTTGCAAAAATTTTTTTTTATACTTTCTGTTAATAGAAAATAGTTATTTCAACCGTTCTATGTAAGCTCTAAAAATTTCAGATCGATTTGATTTTTTTTGACGAAGTTATAGATTTTTGAAAAGCATGTGTACTTTTCTCGATTTTTGAGCATTCCACATATGAGGTCTTTTGGTCTATACATCTTCTACCAAAGAACTTTTTAATTTTAATGTTTTCTATATTTTCAACTAATTAATATTGATTATAAAACAAATATTCTTATTCATTATTGTAATTACAAAGAATTTATTATGAATATAATTAAAACAATATCTCATAAATGTCACATTTCATCGAAAATTTGTTTGTTCTTGCAAACGATGCTCTGATATTTCGAATCGAAATCAGTTATGGAACATTTTACAACAGGAATGGAACTCTATATCACTTGAAGTGATTAATGGTTTGTTAGATCGAATGCCACGCATATGTAAGGCTATAATAAAAGCAAAAGGTGGATGGTTCGAGGAATCTAAGATTTAAATGTTAATTTATTTAATTACAAAATACGAATAAGAATATGTTAAATATTTGACCTGTTGTAAATAAAATAGTTAGTAAAAATGCAAATTTTTCATACTATTGATATTATTTTCTTAGAATTATTTATGTAATTATTGTTATAACTTTTTATTTTAATTTAATGTAAAGTAAAAATATCACAACAAAACTAATACATATAAGCAATAAATATAAACAATAAATATAAACAATAAATATAAACAATGATGAATAAGAGTATTTGTTTTATAATAAATATTAATTATTTGAAAATATAGAAAACATTAAAATTAAAAAGCTCTTTGGTAGAAGAGGTATAGACCAAAAGACTGCATATGTGGAATTCTCAAAAATCGAGAAAAGTACACATGTTTTTCAAAATTCTATAACTTCGTCAAAACAAATCGAAACGATTTGAAATTTTGAGGGCTTACACAGAACGGTTTAAATAACTATTTTCCATTAACAGAAAGTACAAAAAATTTTTTTTGCAAGTTTGGCAAGTGTTCAAACTTAGCAACTTTTTTCACCATAGAAACAACCCATGATGAAAAGCTGGATTCAGATCGCAAAAAACAAAGTATTGCAATTTGATCATATGTAACTAAATGTAGAGGATTCACTTTAGAACATATCAAAATTGCATGCAATTCGACTGATTTTTCGCAGTTCTATGAACATTTGAATTTAGACCATCTTTTCGTAGATTTCAAAATTTTCGCAAACTTTTGACCGGTAGTGTATAAGTAAAATATTTTGCTCTTACGACAATTGTTTTATCAGCGTCTTTTCATTCCACAGCTAAAGCTTCCACGCACACTTTTCGACGTCCAACTTTCTCGGAAAGTTGTTGACATTGGATAAACAAAACACACTCTGAGATTGTTTTAAAATTCGAAAAAATGTTTGTAGTAATAGAGGAGACTTCTATCTTCAAATTCCACACATTTTTAACAGGAAAAAAACATAATACTGAATAGCAGCACTTGAAAAGTGCCAAATTCGAATTTGCACAAAGTAGCCCCCGCTGCACAAAGTAGCCCCACATGACGGTACTATAAGTTTATTCAGCACCATATTTGGATGTCAGGTATTAAAGATATTTTGGTTCAACATACTTTTAAAATTTCTAATAGTGGGGATTCAATAAACTTTTTAATTTAAATCATACTTTATTCCCATGCTTTATATCATGCTATATCATGCTTTATTTCCCATAAAATCAACAGAATATTTACAACTAACTGCAATTGAGTTAATATTTAGTGATTCTTATAAGTTAGATTTTTTCCCCCAGATTTCCCAGTATAGAAAATAATGTAAAGCTTTTCTCCAACTTTGGCGAATTGGCGTCTCTTTCGTCATTTGTTTGGCGCGGAAAGACTTACCTCTAACATTAAAACGTGTCGATTGTCTTTCAGAAAGCGACGCAGTAGCCAGGAATGACGTAGGATTCCGAAAAATTTCTCTCTTTCTTCAGAACTGCGGTGGGAGATGAAAAATTTCTACCTATCTGGTTAGATAGAAAAGTTTTCGAATAGAATTCTTGCATTGAAACAGGTAAAGACCTTTTAATATTTTGTCGTTTGGATATTACCGAATTAATGGCAGATATAACCTATGAAACTGTTACGTAATCATAGGTTTCAGCCAGCACCCTTAAATAATTTGATGAACGATTATGAAATAAATGATTTGATTAGAAACTTTTATCACTTAAGACTTATTTATGCACAGATAGTAAGACTATAATTTATAAATTTTGATTTGAAGTGAAATATATTTCGTGCATTTTAATGATTCACTTATTGACAGTGGTTGATTTATACACCCGACATACCAGAAACATGCTGTCTCATTATCAAAAATATGGAATTTATTTATACGATGGGTCACACAATGAGTCATGCGGTAAATATATATTTAGAATAATAGTTTTTGCGACTGATGCCAACAATGTATGAGAGCAACGAAATTTTTGAGCTTTATCAAAATTCTCCTTTAATTTTAATCAAGGTTCTCTTGAGATTCCCCTATCTACCAACTTATCTATCAACATTATCCACCTATGTGGTAAAAGAACTTCATCACATTATTTTTTTCTTATATTTTTTAAAATTCATTTGTTATATGTATTTAAATATTTTCAAGTCATAACCACCAATATGTCCACGTATTTTAATTACGTTTAGGAGATTTGTTTGAAATTTTTGAATAGTTCAGCATTAAACCGGAAAATCTAAATGATATTTTATTTGTAAAAATATTTTATTTTTTTGTAGTAGAAAAATTTAAATTTTTAATCCTGCGTACACTTTTTACCAAATATTCAAAATTATTCACATTTTAGAATTAATGTGATATGCAGCAATAAGTATAATTAAATTTTTTATTACAGAGACAGAAACTTTGGTTTTGGAGAAAATGCTGAAAGCAAAGAAGAATAAATCCTACAAAGAAAGATTCTTTCGAGATTACAAAGGGCAAGGAATGTTCGGCAGTGAAGTAATCCAAAAGCTGAAAAAGCGTCTGAAAGAGAATGTAAGAACTAAAACAGCAAAGAATTTTTTTTGTAGTTATAATTTTCATTTATTTATTTTATTAAACATCTTCCCTATGACTAGTTGAACAGAACTTGTATATTTGAAATTATTTAAAAATGTATAATAAATTTAAAAAATTTTAATCCAAAAACTGCTAATAGTTAAAAAATAAGTATTTTGTTGATTTATTGTATTTGATCGAAAAAATACATAAAATTAAAGTGTTAACTTAAAATAAAAATTTTGTTTTAATCATACTTGCACTGTTTGAAATACAATAGTCCTATGATTTCTAGTGATTTAGTTTAGAAAGCTCAACAACATGTAATATACTGTAATATTTCAAACAAATTATCTATAACTATATTTATTAACTATGTAATTTCAACTTAACTAGTCATAACTTATCAAAATGCTTTTTTCCAAAAATTATTCGAAGAATTTTTTAAAAAATGTTTAATAAAACAGTTTATGTTTTTATTTTAATTTCTCGTTAACACATATATTACGTTAATAAATATTAAAAAAAATAAAATTTTTGAAATCGTAATTTTAATAATTTATGCAATGTTGTTTTGAATATACACATTAAATTTATAACGTCTTTTTTGTAATAAATAAGATTTTTTTTGTCTTTTAGGTTCTTTTTTAATAAAAAATTATTTTTGTTCACAGAAGACACAAATGAATAATTTAACTTAAATCTTCACATTTTTGTTTGAAGTTTAAATACCATGTTTCAAATATCAGCTCATTTCGCTTGCTTTGCTTAATGTCCAGAAATTCAATTTGCTGTATTTGACAGCATCATAGTGGAGAATAAGATTAAAGTAAAAAAAAAAAACATTTTTTTAAAAATATTATTCAAAATTGTGTGTGGCTGTTAGTATAACGCAAATACAAGTATGTGTCCGGCTAATTTTATTGCAACTTTATTTTGAATTTAATGAATAATTTTTTATTTTTTAATAAATAATTACTGATCAAATTTGCTAATCGTGACTTTACTAAGATATTTTTAAAAATAATTAAACTTTAATTGGTTTTTAAAAACTTAAACTAATTGGTTTTGTTATTTTGGAAGGAAGTTATTAATTTTTCTATTATTTGTTTTGAATTTAAATTCTTATTCTTTTAGCATTTATTTTTTCTTAATCTTTTCAGAAACTTCTGGAAACAAGAAGCGATCATCGATTCTTAAAAGTAACATTCACACTAATCTTGTATCTGTTGCATGGTTGAATGTCTGGTATTGTTATTCAAAAGATATTTATTTGTATATATTTGTATATATTTGCATACATTCTACTAAAAAATTAATTGTCCTCAAGTTAAAAGGTTAAAAGTTTAAAACATAAAAAAAAAAAATTAAAAATTTCTAAATTGTTTTCAAGGTTGTATCTAAGTTTTCCCAAACCAAGAAAAATTATTAAAAAATTCCACTGAAAAGTTGGAGATCGTCAAAAGTGCTGACCTAAATGTTCTGTGATTAAAACGCAGCAAAATAGTAATGCTTTTACCTTTTTATGAAGGACTTACTTAAGCAGAAAGTTTAATACTTCTTTTATAGTTTTTTTTTCCATATATATTTTTTCCTTTTTTCTATAATTTCTCTAGCTATTTTTTTTTGTTTTTTTCTTTATTATTTTCAATTGAATTTGCAATATCCTCTATAAAATGATTGGTATTTATTTAAAAATTTTATAATTTACTTGAAAGATTTTTCGATGATTTTTTAAAGATTTGAAATGATTGAAAGATTTTCTTTTATCAATCTCGTTTGTTTGAAAAAACAAAAATAATTATCCATTGCTACTGAAAGAAAATTATGATTTCATTTCAACACTTTTACTATTATGTTGTGAAATATAATGCATAGACATATGTTACATTCACCATTTATAATTTGAAATTAATAGGTGAATTAAAACGGAAAAGTTTTGTATTTTATATTTACTACATCCAGTCTTTTAGATTGTTTATTTATGTAAGTTTTAATTTAAACGAAAAGGAAATAAGCATGATTTTATATTAAATTACCGAAGAGCACTAAATTGCTTGCTCTTCAAATTCATAGTTTATACCAAACGTTCTATTTAAAATAAGTAGCAAGTTCTATAAAAACTAAGGCATAGCGGAACTATAGAAAATACGTTCCTTTGATGTCACAGCGGTATATTTTTAACACTAGTAAATGACTTATTTTCTGCGTTAAACAATTAATAAAACTTAGATTGACATTTATGTATTTGTAATATTTTTCATTCTTGTTAATTGTATTATACTGTATCGCACATAGTTCATTGTTAAGTATTTTATTGAATAACAATGTATTGAGCTGCATTTTCTCATCCTATTGTTTTGTATTATATGTCATATATTGTTCAGCTCGTTTTAAACATTTTTTACTTACTGTTTATAAATGAAAGCATAAGATACTATCGTCAATGTTTTGTTTATTATTTAGCATTTGATCTCTCATCGGGATGTGTTTCGGCGATATTCTGCAAACAGCAAAATGAGAGTTTCTAAATTTATGAATTTTTATTGTATTTTTATTTTAATTTTGATTATTTAAATTAAAAAAAAGCCTTAGTCAGCATCAAGAAGTAGTGATATCGTTGTATTTATGTGATAATTTTGTGTCTTTTACTTGAAATTAATTTTATTGATTTTTTTACTTCTCTTATAAACTTTTAACTTGTAATTTGATGTGATTTTCATTTTCTAATTGTTTTAAGAAACTCCACTAATTTTTAATGATATTAAGAGACCTCAGTAGCTTGTAGAATCAAACTAATCGAAAAATATATGAGTAATGGTTTGTGTAATGGTTTATAGTTACTTAAATAATGTTTTCATAACATTAAGTAATACCGATTTTAATTTAAATATATAAGAAACAAGCAATTATTTAGAAAAAAAGGTATTCATTACAAATCCACTGTTTATACCTCACAATACGGCAGATAAGAATTTCAATTTAAACTAATAAAAAATAAAACGATGGAAAATGTGTTATTTATGTTCTATGTTATGTTCTACTTATGTTATTATGTAAATTTATGTTCTGCTTCTAATAGTTGTGAGAAACAAGAATGGAGTTTCTGTTTTTGAATTGTTTTTAATTGATTGCATTATGAAGTATTGCATGGTATTTTCATACGCATTATTGTACTGTACCTTGTTGCATTGTACCTTTTTGTATTGCATCGTTTTATTGCATATAATATTGTGTATCGTTTGCATGTATTGTACAACATATAAAATATTTATTACTGTATTGTATACGTATTGGAAGCATGAGATAAAAACTTTATTTTGTTTATTATTCTGCTTTTAATTTATTTTAAAGTGCAGTCTGAAGTTATTTCGAAAACTGTGAAATTTTTATTTTTACTATGAAATTAGTTAACTTTTTTGAATTTAAAAAATTTATTGCACCAGGTAACTAACTAACTAACTGACTAACTACCAGCAAAACAGAAATTACTAAAGCTTCCTTGGCGTAATTAAACAGTGTTTAACAATTAATTTCAAGTTTCTGTAATAATAGTAGAATCTAATTTTGTTAAAAAGTTTTGACTTGAGATCTGTTATTTCAATTTTAGCTATGATTTAATTTTGTTTTTAGCAGAATTTTAAGCAGCAAGTAATTATTTTAGTTGTGGTATTATAATAAAAATAAGGGTTATTTTCAACTGGTATTATTTCACTTTCTGACCAAAGTTGTGAGTGTAAGACTTTCTAAAGTTTTATAAAAAAAAAATTATAAATGCTTGATTAATATTGTAAGACATTTCATTTAAATAAGTTTTAGTAATTTTATAACAATTGAAGTGTTCATGAAACATCTGAAAGTTTTACTTTTATAAATAATGTTATGTTTTGTTAAAAGCTTTTATTATTTTCTACATTGAAAATTGTTTAATTACGTATTGTGGCATCTAAAATGAAAAAAAATTAAGACATAAAATTAGATTCTCAAACATTTCACTTTCTTGGATTGCTGTAGAATTGAAATCGAAAACAGAAATAAAATCTTATTTAAAATATAAAACAGTACTTTCTCAAATAAATAGTAGTAATGATATAAAACAGTTCCAATACGAAAACCTTATTTTTTTATAGGAAGTTTTGACTCAAAATTTAGTTTAGTACAGTAAGTTCAAAATTTAAATCTTAAGTCTCACAGATTCCTATAAAAAACTCTTTTAAAATCATTTTAACTACATGCTATAAAATATTATTATGGTAAGGACTGTTAATTTTAGATTTCACTTATAATTAATTGTAAATTTTTTATGGAACTCTTAAATGTAATTACTTTTAGAAACCATTTTTCTCCTTTTGCATTTTAAATTTTCTTCCCGGATAACGTTACATCTCGGTTTCTATAATTTAAGGAATTAAGGATAGTTCTGTTTGAATTTGTTAAAACAAAGTAAGTAATAATTTTAAGTAATTGTAATCTATTAAGTATTGTAAGTTTAAGTGATTGAAATCTATTAAGTATTGTAAGTTTAAGTAATTGTAATCTATTAAGTAAGTTAAATAATTTTAAGTAATTGTTATTCTAAAGAATAACAATTACTTAAAATTGTTTCTTTCTTTTGAAATCTACTACAGCTCATGACAATTTTGATACATTTTGAATTTCTTATAATTATGAGCAATATTAAAAATTTTCTCAATTGCATAAAAAGTAAAGTCTATTTTTTATATATATGTTGAATACTGTACATAAAATATGCCCATTTAAAATGAGTATTTTTAAATCCTTGGTGAAAAGAGTGAGCAATAGCATCGAAGCTCTTTGAAAAAGAAAATGGTTTTACCATAATTATATTATCTATGCAAATAAGAATGATAGAACTCTTATCATTTAACAAAAAACTATGCAATAAGGTTTCGTTGGATCAATTCAAATAAATATTTTGAATATCCAGGGTTACTTATGTGTTAGGTAGTTGTTATATTATATGCTTTTTACTAATTAGAAAAATATATATTAAAATTAATCCTAATTTGTTTTCAAAAGATATTTTTTCTACTTGTTTTATCAAGTTTTTGTTTATTTTTTCTAAATTTAGTAATTCAGAAATGAAAAGTATTATATACATTTATTATAAAAATGCCTAAAATATAAACATTTTTTTCAAAAATATTTATTGCGTAGGAAAATCTCTTTCTCCCGATCCTAAAAATGCGTTGCTTTAATTATTTATAGGTATTTAGTAATGAAAATAAAACTTTCATATTTATTAAAAAAGATCAAAATATTATTAAATTTTGGATAGTGTTTTATTTTGTTGCACTTTAAACATTTTTTAATAATGGATTCAAATTAGACAAATTTTATTAAAATAAAATAAAATAAATATGCTAAAGAAAGAATTAGGATATTCTAAGTTAAATTTTTAAATTTAGAAAAATTCAAGCATATATTCAAAACTTAAGAAAAACTCAGGCATAAATGCCGTAACATTTATATTGCATAAATAATACATTTCTGTGGTATATAAAGTTTAAATAAGGGCGAATTTTTTTTGAATTTATTTAAATTTATTTAAATCAATTGTTTAATAGATGTATTTAACAGCTTTATGAGCTAAAGAAGTTTAAAGTTCATCAGTTAATGAATTATACGTATATATATGAACGTGAAATGAGCGCTTAGTAATTCGATCACACAGCTGTTTTATTCTATAAAGTGTTACATACTTTTAATATACTCTTATTAAATCATTTAAGCAAATGATAAAATTCTCATATACAATCTTAGACATTGATTTTAAATTGTAATACAAATTCTGATTTATAGATGCATTGGCTTCGTTAAATTGAAAATAATTTATTTTGTTGTATCGAACCAGAAAATTAGAGCACCTACCTAATATTTTTTTATTTTATTTATAATAATATTAAATCAACGTTTATATTCTATTTAAATATTTTTGCATGTCTTGCAAAAATAATTCATAGCATTTTAAAATAGCAATATTGAAGTTTCTTAAGAAAGTTTAATTTTGAGTTAGCAAAAACGTAAGAGAAAAATCTTTGGTGGTTATGAAATAATGAAATGTCGAAATTCTGTGAACCTCAAGTCGGGAAAAGTGACAGTGAGGTAAAGAATGGAAAAGAAAGGTTATTCGAGGCAATACAGGATAATTAAGTTCGGGAATATAAATTAAAGCAAATTCCCTGTCATAAATTCAAGGGAAGCAGGAGCCATTTATTTAGTATCAAGAACACAATATATTAAACCCTTAATTGAAATTATCTAAATCATTCCAAAGCGTGAACGACTAAGTATAGTATTGTATCATTTCATTTGATTTTTATTACATTTCTGTTTCTGATAAATGATTGAAAAATATACTCAATCGTTCCTTAAATATGCTAACGAAATAACAAAAAAGGAACTAAATACATAAAATATGCTTTTATATTACTTTAAAATTCCATTTAACTAAGAAATAGATATTCTACATTTAAGATTCATTTTAGTAATATATGTTAACGTGAGATTTCCCTCCTTGCTCGTCGGTAATGTAAAATTGCTACACATAATATAATTGCTATATATAATATAATGATGCTATATATAATATTAATTGCAGTATTCATAATGTCATTATTTAGCTGTATACAATTTATAATTTTAGAAGTTATTAATTCTTGTAAAATATACATTTCTTGTTATTTTTAATCATTTGAGTCAGTACAAACTTTAATACATTTATGACATTATTATCAAATATATTTTACATTAATTATAATTAAAGGTATTTGAAAATATTGGAATGATGAATAGTAACAAAAAGGACACTGGTTGCATATGAAATAGTAAAAGTACGAATGAACGTAATATTTAAAGTAAGTTTTAGTTCTAATTGTTCAACAATAAATGAAGTATAAACTACATTTGTTAAACTTTTATTTTAACATAATAGAGATTTAAGTTTAAAAACGTCGGAGTTTTTAACTGTACTGAAATTTCTGATTTCATGATAAAAAATATTTTGTTATTATCTACTCTTTATTTTTAGCTTTTTGACTGAATATTTCTGTTTTGTGTTCATTTCTCTAAACTTTTTTTATCTTTTTTCAAAAATTACATTATTTAATTACTTGTAAAAGTAATAGGTAAATGGATTTGGTAAAGATGTACTTTATTTTAAGCATTTTTTTAACCTTTTATTCACATCAATTTATTTTTGCTGGAAACTTTGCATTTATGTTCATTTAAATCAAGGTTTCTAAAATCCTTTGGTGTGGAGACCCCATAATATTTAGCAGATTTTTACTACCTCATATTTTTTACGAAAATTTAGTAGAACCCGATAAGCTTTTAGCAAGTCTGAGCGAAACTGCCAGTTTTCTTCAGTTGTACTGTAACATACTATTGCAGTTTCACGTCACAATCTTTAATTTTTAATTCTAAGTACCAGGAAAACAAAAACTTTAAGTAAATATAACAAAATTTAAAATGTAATTCGATAATAAAATTAAATTCAGATACATTGCAAAAAATGTTTGCTAATAGTAAAATTATAATAATAAGTTAAAGTTAATACGATGAAATAAATTTAAAAATTGCTGAAAGTTTTGGTGACCTCTTCTTTAGGTCCCACTACCCAAATTAGGATCACAATCCACATTTTAAGAAAATGTGATTAAAAAATTGGAGATTCAATGTTTAAATATAAAAGTGGAAAAAATATGAGAAAATTTTATAATTTTAAGAATTTCATTAAGTCATATTGAGACTGAATCGACTTAAATTAAAATATATTGATATATTTATAATAATAATTAAAAATTAAATTTAAAAGAAATATTAAAAATAAAAATATTCTTTTTTTTCTGAATCAATAGGTTTAAATCATTATTTGTACCCGGTAAAAACTCGGCTGTAATATATAATGTTTGTATGTGTGAGTGCTTGCGTGTATATATATATATATATATATATATATATATATATATATATATATATGCAGAATTATACAAACAGAATTAAAATAAATTAAATAATTCAGTAAATTATCAAATAAATCAAATAATTTCAAATGAAATAAATTTCATTTAAATAAATATTTTTTTTTCTTCGGCAACATGAATTAAGCATAAAAGGAAAAGACAGAATGCAAAATTAATTACTCTTTACTCAATTGAATGAGATAATAAAACTACAAGACATTTGTTCCTCTCTACAGGGGTACAGAAAAAATATAAGATTCTTCCATTGAATCAAAAAGTTATCGTAATAAATTTTAAGGTCATAGTTTATTCCACCTCTTCGGTTAGTTCTTGCTTGAAAGAGTGCGTTGAAGAACGATGAAATTGGCAAAGAAGAAAATTAATCTATAACCATATCAATGGATTCCTCTCTTTTAATTGGAATTAAGGATATTGGATCAGGGATTAGGCAGGTGAAAAAAGTGATTCGACAGTGACATTATTGTCTTGTTAATGAGGATAAAATCTTTCAATTTTTTAAAAAAATCGTAAGCGACACTGTTGTTTGTTTTGGGAGTTAAATTTTTCGTTGCATTTTGTTTTGCTGTGCAACGTAGAAGCTTGAAATTACAAATATTTGTGAAAACAAATAAAATATTAGTATGATAGAATAAGACAATGATGTGTTTAATAGTTATTAAAAAAAATATTAACTGCAAATCTTGCAGTAAAAAAGGCTCTACGCTTAACACTGTCACCCTCAGACATGGAACTTAACTGTTGAAGTTTTACTTTCTGAAAGTGCCATTCTATTTACGACTTTAACTTTTTCTAGAAATTTCCACTTTTTTAAGGTAGTAATAATTTTAAGAGTTTTCAGCGAATTTTTTCTCACTTGATATGCTATCATCTATAATGATTAGGCATCAATTGTTGCGGAGCATTTTATTTCTCTCTCTCTCTCTCTCTCGAGATTTCTATTTCATATGATTGCTCTTAAGTTTACGTCAGAATTATGAGAGAAAGAAGAAGAAAATATGGCTAGACACAATCTCTTAATATTTATGATGAATATTTCAAAAATATAAAAAAAATCCTAATTGTTGAGTATAATAGAGATAAAGACCGCTTCCAATTGGACTTGATATTTGTGTGAAAGGAATTTAATATTCTCCTTACAATTTCGACAGATGTTTCTAAACTAAGTCTTTTCACGTGTGGTTATAATACAGCAAATTTGGGAACCTCAGATGCATGAAGGGGCATAAAATGAGCAACAAAAAAACAGTACAATATCTTTTGATCCACAAAGCGAATTTCACTTATTAAAATGCAATTTAAGGCTCGAAGAGTTTATTTTAAATATGCCAATGAATTTGTGCTAACTGTTATCATTTGTTTTAAAAAAAGGGTGAAGAAATCTGTTTCAAAGGCACCATAAAAAAATTATTTTAATACTTATTTAGAAGATAGTTCAACTGAGAAGTATATGCTATTTATACCCTATGATATAAACGATATTTAAAGGGAATTTCGGAAATACACATATTGAAATTGGAGTAAAATTAAGGCAGTTCAGTTGGGAATAAACATTTTATATTCAAATTCATCCTGATTTAATAAAAAAAATTGTCTAATAAGTTATGTGTAAGCAATTAACTCATATATTATTACAGAGAGTTTATTTAGACATGTCCATTGTAGTTATTATTGGTTAATGAAAGAAGAGAATTTTATTAATATGTATTAGTATTATTACATTATTTATATATTAGTATTAGTATTATTGGTATTATAGAACAAATTTTATTAGAAAAATTAATTTAGGTAATATTATGGAATATTAATCGATATTTTATAAAAATGTGAAACGAAACAGAGTTTAAATCGGCAATTGTTCGGCCTTTCTTGATTCTGATTCAGAAAAAGTTTATCGTAATTCTTTTATCGAACAACTCTTAAATTTAATTAATTGAATTTTTTTTTAAATTTAACTCAAAGTTCTTTTTAATATTACCGACCATAGCAATGGGATTGCTTTTTTTCCTTATGTATAAACTGAGAATTGAAATTCAATTTAGGTATTTCCTGAAGTTTTATCCCATGCTCCCATGGGATACTTAGAAAATTTAAACTTAAAAAAAAAAAGAGAGAATTTAAATTCATTTATGAAGTAATAGAAATAGAATGGGAATCCAGCAGATAAGATGGCTAGGACATATCGATAGACATAATGGCTAGAACCCAGTTAAAAATAATTATCTACGGGATAGAAGGGAAGAAAGATAAGTAGGTCACTTATTGGATGCTTGGATGGTATGAGAAAACACCTGAGAAGATCACTTAGAAATGATCGATTATCTTCAGATAGATCACGGTGGAATAATCTGTTTAAGACAACCATGGCCGAGAATCGGCTGTGCTGTCGGAAGAAGAAATGTATTTATTTTATTAAAATTTTTAAGTTTTATAAAAAAAAAAAAAAGCATTTGTTTACTAACAGCAGGTGCATATGCTAGCATTAACTGGCGAATAAGTGCAACTGACAACAGCTTCTTGCACCCCTATGAAGTTCATTCTCAACGAAGCAACACTCATTTTCTACTTCTTGCACTATAAATATAACAATGCTGCTACCGCCATCGAGTGGAACGATCTTCAAGTAGTAGGAGAATCGAGATACAATAGTAATTTTTGGCATCTATCTCTTGTTTTTATTTTGTTTAAGGGATGCAGGTAAATACAAAAAATCTGGAGTAATTAGTTGCCATTTAAGGAATTTATTTTACCTGTAAACTCGTTGAACATTTAACAAATTAGTTTTATGGTTCACGCTGTTATGATATATATATATATATATATATATATATATATATATATATATATATATATATATATATATATATATATATATATATATATATATATATATATATATATATATATATATATATATATATATATATATATATATATATATATATATATATATATATATATATATATATATATATATATATATATATATATATATATATATATGTTTCTTTGAATCTGTATAAATATAAGATCGTTTACAAGAATTTTTTTCTGTCCTTGATATTTATGGTGAATTATCTTAAGTTTATATTTCGAACTCATCAAACTACATAATTTTAGCTTTTTTAATGAATGATACACTCAAAAAGTCGATTTATATGTTACTTGAAAAACACAGTCAAAGTGGCTCCTGAATAGATATACGGATTACGTCATAATGTCAATATTAAACTCCGATGTTATATGCAATATTTTATGCTATATTTAATGCAATATTTTACTCTTATTCTTTATGCATAATTTGTTTTCTTCTAAAAAGAAAACTTTCACCAAACATGAGTTGAAAAATATAAATAATATTTAAATGATAAAATGAAACGAAATGTTACATGAGTTTTCTTTTCTTTTCACTCATGTCCTTTCGAGAAAAGAGGGAGGCGAAATTATTCATGGCATCATTTTCTAAATACGAATTGAGAGGAAGAGAAGGGAAATTTGAGAGAGAAAAAAACAAGGAGTAAAGAGAAAGAGAGAGAGAGAGAGAGAGAGAGAGAGAGAGAGAGAAGAGCATAGGAAGTGTGTAGTATAAAATAGAGAGAGAGAGCAACCAATAGAGCAGTGTAAATAATTCCATGAGGATGAAAAACAAATCCTCTTTGCTGCCAAGAAAACCAGAGGAGAAATGCCTTTGAAGCTCTCTCTTTTCAATGGTGCGAAAGACAGGAGCGCTCCTGGTAGTCATAGCAACCCTAAGTAAAAGAGAAACCATAAGCGCCTTCTTATTCTAAGAGATGATTCTTAGAATCCGTAGGCACACTTTTATATCGGAATCAATGAAGTGCCATCAAAAAACACATAATTTTACACATCTGAAAGTCAGTTGCATACAATTTATGCATCACGCTTTTTCTTTTTTAACTGAGCATTGTTGTATACTTAGAGAATCTAAATATAACAGTAGGGCTCTTCAAGGAATATTTGAATATAGATCAGTAAGACATTTTAAATCTACCATCAAAATATGACCATAACTAATTTACTAAAAAAATACATTGGAGAATGTATCAACAAAATTTTATGGTGTATTATTTTTTATTTGATTTGGTTAACGAAACCACTGAATATTATCCTTATAATTAATTGCACTTATGATTAATTATACTCATAATTAATTATACTCCTAACTAATTACACTTATAAACTAAAATTATAATTAATTATAATTATAATTAATTTTAATTATAATTAATTAATAATTACTAATATTTGGACGCTTACTTTGATTTTTCTATTGCACTGCCTCTTTTACTTGCCGATACATCTGCTTTATTTATATATGACTAGAGGTACAGAGTAATTTTATATATGTCATTGAGCAGCTGACCCAATTCTAAGTTTACGAGTTCCAATGTTCAACTTCGCAACTTTTTCAATTCTGAGCCTCATCCAGAAGACAAAGAAACTCCTGGATCAAGTATTAGAAGTCTGCCCTCGTAGAGGACTTTTTAAGGGAACTAACCCTCATTTGCGTTATTTGGAAAGGAAAATCTCTAAAACAGCCCAGGGTTAACCTGACAGCAAAGGGTCTGATTCTGAAGGGGTATCATAGAAACAAAAGTTAATAAGAAGAATTATAATCTCCACACCAACCATAACGTTCAAACGTATTATGTTATTTTAAAATGGACTATGACATTATTTTGGAATAAGACGGAATCAACGTTAATGTAACATATGAAAAAGATAAATAGTAGTAAATAATAAAAAAAATTAAAGAAAACAAATACAATATAGGAAAACGAAAGCATTGACAATTTAGGACAGCAGAGAAATAGCAAAGTCTTACCGAATTTATTTTTTGAATTCTATAAATATATTTTGTTCATGATTCGATAATTAACATTATAATTCTATTTTTATTTGAATAAATGAATTACTTGAATAAATGAAATAAAATTGATTTTTAATGAGAGAGAGGACATATTGCCTCCACATAAAATCATCTACGGTTTATTATTAAGTACAAGAAATAAAAAAATTTATAAAATATATTTTTTTCTAATTGAAAGGATTCAGTTATTCATCTGGTACGCCAACTGTTGGGGAAAAAAGTAAAATAATTTCAAGGATATGGTACTTCATATTTAAGGAATTCTTTACCTACATTAAAAGTGGAAACACTTAATAGGAAACTTAGAGCAAGTATAAATGCCAAAAACTATTTATAAGTATGCTATGTACTTCAAAAATGCAGCATTAAAGGCTAGATTTTATTTTATTTTCAATAGCTATTTTCGTATTTGTTTTTTCACCATTACTTATTAAAAAAGTCTAAAAATAATTCCAGTAACTTTCTATTTTTAAATAACGTTAATAAATCTATCTATGTTCAAAATGCGTATTCAAAGGGAAAAAATACTTTATTTCCTAGCGCAACTGGCAATTGTGCAATATTTTACATTTTAAAACGTTTCTGTTTTTTGAAGGTATTACTAAATGTTTTCAAAAAATAAATAAAAAAAAAAATAGAAATAAAAGCCTTGATGTTGAACATTTTTTTTCATTTTCAATTTTGATGTTGCATCTCTTTTTCTATTTCTCATTTTGAAAATGCATACAAAATTTTTTTTTTGAACTTTATGAATGTTTCACAGATTAAAATTTTTGAGTTTAAATTAGCTCTTTGAGAACTAATTAAGTAGAAGAAAATAAAAATTCTGCTTTAAAATTATAAAAAAAGAATAATTATAATAATAATAAATAAAATGTAGGTTAGAGTATCTTTAGTTTAGCAAACTATAAACTGTAATTTCAGTTCTTTTTTTAATTCTCTGTTTGTTTTCTTGCTTTTGAATATGGAACGATAAAATTTGTGCAGCGAGAGGAATAAACACCAAACATTATAATTCTATTTTTATTTGAATAAATGAATTACTTGAATAAATGAAATAAAATTGATTTTTAATGAGAGAGAGGACATATTGCCTCCACATAAAATCATCTACGGTTTATTATTAAGTACAAGAAATAAAAAAATTTATAAAATATACTTTTTTCTAATTGAAAGGATTCAGTTATTCATCTGGTACGCCAACTGTTGGGGAAAAAAGTAAAATAATTTCAAGGATATGGTACTTCATATTTAAGGAATTCTTTACCTACATTAAAAGTGGAAACACTTAATAGGAAACTTAGAGCAAGTATAAATGCCAAAAACTATTTATAAGTATGCTATGTACTTCAAAAATGCAGCATTAAAGGCTAGATTTTATTTTATTTTCAATAGCTATTTTCGTATTTGTTTTTTCACCATTACTTATTAAAAAAGTCTAAAAATAATTCCAGTAACTTTCTATTTTTAAATAACGTTAATAAATCTATCTATGTTCAAAATGCGTATTCAAAGGGAAAAAATACTTTATTTCCTAGCGCAACTGGCAATTGTGCAATATTTTACATTTTAAAACGTTTCTGTTTTTTGAAGGTATTACTAAATGTTTTCAAAAAATAAATAAAAAAAAAATAGAAATAAAAGCCTTGATGTTGAACATTTCAATTTTGATGTTGCATCTCTTTTTCTATTTCTCATTTTGAAAATGCATACAAAATTTTTTTTTTGAACTTTATGAATGTTTCACAGATTAAAATTTTTGAGTTTAAATTAGCTCTTTGAGAACTAATTAAGTAGAAGAAAATAAAAATTCTGCTTTAAAATTATAAAAAAAGAATAATTATAATAATAATAAATAAAATGTAGGTTAGAGTATCTTTAGTTTAGCAAACTATAAACTGTAATTTCAGTTCTTTTTTTAATTCTCTGTTTGTTTTCTTGCTTTTGAATATGGAACGATAAAATTTGTGCAGCGAGAGGAATAAACACCAATAATATATATATATATATATATATATATATATATATATATATATATATATATATATATATATATATATATATATATATATATATATATATATATATATATATATATATATATATATATATATATATATATATATATATAAATAATAAAATTCTACATTTCTAACAAAAATATCTGCGGAGTGTTTTAAATTTAGGTAGTCGGTTTTCTAAAATTTATAATAGGAAAGAAATAGTGATTAACAAAACATTACAGAGCGTTTAAAAGGAAAGCAAAGAAAAAAAAAACACGTTTCTTTTTTTTTTATCTTTTCGCACGAGCATAGAAGATATAAAAAATTTTTAAAAAGTTTCAGTAATTTGTAGGATATTATACCGCCCTAATCAGCTACGAACCATACAAAAATTATTAAAGAGAGCTTTCTTTTACTTTATTTCAACCATGAATCTGCATTTATCCATTTCAATCAACTTCACTATAATCGAAGAAGAAATAAGAATCAAACAGGTAAAGTTGAAAATGAACGGGACATGTGTAAAGAATGCCACGAGAGAAATTGGTACACATTTCTATCTTCTAAGCCCCTGATAGCAGGAGAAAAAGAGGAAGACTAAGAATTACTTTTTAAGAGAAGTGGTGGATCAGGGGATAGAGCATTTGCCTTTCAATGAGGCGAACCTGGTTCGAATCAAAGCTATTGCTAGTTGATACGAATTCTGCATCCGGCTCGCCCCGACCATAGTGCTGACGTAAAATATCCTCGGTGGTAGATGGCTCATCGGTTCCACCTGTATACCGTGTATACCTAGTATACCGTGAGAGGTTTTCATTTTTTTTCTCTCCATATAACACAAATGCGGGTAAGTTCTATCAAAAAGTCGCCCACGAAGGCAAAATTTCTCCCAATACTTGATCCAGGAAATCCCTGTTTGTCTTCTGGATTGAGTTCAAAATTGCAAGGCTACGACGTTGAACATTGGTAGTCGTAATCCCAAAATTGGGTCTGTTGTTCAGCGACGATTATAAAATACTATAAAATTTGTTGGTAAAGGCAACTGCAAGCGAATTTTGAGTGGGTAAAACTTAAAGGATTTGTGGAAACCAGATCCCATGCTGAAGACTGGAGGGGGGGGGGTGAAAAAGTAATATGGATGCGTTAAACGAAATGAAGAGTTAAAGTAATTTTAATCAAAAATTGACTTTTAACCTTTTTGTGTTTGTATGCAAATAGTTTGCATTTCATATCATCAGTTGAATTTAAAATAATATTAGCATTATATTTATTGATACATTGATGCGTAACGCGGCTCTCCACAGCATTTTGTATTTTTTTTTACACCTACTATACTCACTGCAATGATTTTTAAATTTTTGAATCACTGCTACTCGACACTAAAAAATGACATGAAAAAAATAATCTGGTAACACGACTGTGCAACAATTTATGTATTTTTCGTGACACATAAATTTGATTTTTTCTAATCTTATTATTATCCGTATTTTGTTGTAAGATGGTGCTTATATTTATCTTGATAATTTAAAATGAGACACTGTTGTGAAATCATTTTAAGTATCATAAATGCTTCTTATGGTAGAAATGGGCGTACTTTATGCCCAATTTTATAACCAGAAAATGTTTGAGGAATAAGGTATCAATTAATTCATTTTACAATTATTATACGGGAAATTAACAAGAGGTGTGAAATTGAACCTAGGGAAAAGCTATCCTCATCTTTATTATTATCATCTTTTTCAAAATTCTCTTTAGCATCGAGATTATATTGTGACTTGGCTTGATAAAAATAGCGTTAATGGATTTAAACAACTAGGTTTTCAAGATTCTTACTACGAGAACTGCTCTTTGCAGAAAAGTGGTGATTGTAAAATTCTGTTGCCTGCAGAAAGAAACACGTTCGAATACGGTGCAAATTGTCGACATCAGATACAGAAGTATATGCTAATATTTTTTCAGTTTTGAATGAGAAAATTGTGAATTGAGGGGAAATGCCTGGACTAGCAAAAAACTCTCGGTCGTTTCCGATTCCAAAAAATAGGCAATATGTTGAAAATCTTTGTTATGGAAATAAAAGTCATTTGATAGATCTAGATCTTCTTCATATCGAAATAAATGGAAAAAATAAATAAATAGGATTCTTGAAATAGTTTACAAATGGCAGATGTTCTTTTAAGAAGCTTTTTTTTTCTTCATATTTTTATCTACATAGTTTTATATTTATAATTTCAGGCAACGTTATTTTTTTTAGCGATCGATATCAGTAATAAAGGAAATAAGAGAATTTCTTATTTTGTTATTAGATTTCAATTTGATAATCAAACTTAATTAGTACCTAAACTTTTAACCAATGAAAAATAACACTGATAAATAAGCTGTAGATATCTGGCATTGTGTTTACCCTTTCAAATGTAGTCTGTTACTCTGATTTTAAATCCGAAATCCGTTTGCTCTATCACGTCAGGTTTTTAAGATCTTGAAAAAAATTAATTTTTACGGAACATCGTTTAGTTTTTTTTAAAATTCCGTTTAAATTTTAGTAATTTCAATATAATATTGTTTAAATTTTATTAATTTTAGTGTAATACTGTTTAAATTGTATTAAATTTAAAATGCTACTGTTTAAATTCATTAATTTCAAAGAAATATTTATTACATTTTATAAGTTATAATGGAATTTGCTAGAATCGGGGACAAGAACTACATATTTTCCCCACAGGCAAAACAAGATTGTAAATTATTCTGCAATAAGTAATATTTTATACTATTCGAAAAGCGGAAGAACGCTCTAGAGATAATGAAAAAAACTTAGTTAGAAATAGCAATGAAAAAGAGCATTGGAAAAAAAGCATCGGGAAGAAAACACGACATTAAAACGACTTTTTCAAAAAGACTTTTTGATATTTTTTTCAGTGCTTTTATTTCTTCCTAGTTTTTTATTCCTTTCCGAGCTCTTTTTTTTTCGCTTACCATTTGTTACTGTGTGGACGGTTAAGATGTGTTTAAATTTTAATTCAAGATTAAAGCTTAAGATTAAAGTTATTTAATTGTTTTAAGATTAAAGATGTATTTTCAATGTGTGTAATGTTGTATCTAGATATTTCTATATGAAATATATGTGAGGAGACTTAATGTGTTGTTATGGTTAGGTTATGTTGTGATGTGATGTGTGTGGTTAATGATGTGTTCATGAGTCCTCGATGTTACAGTAAATAGCTCAAGTGAAATATTAATGGTTGAAGAAGCATATCTAAAAAACAGTGGCTGATAGAGACAAATGTTTTACATATTTTGAAACAGCACATTTTAATTGTTTTAGAAAATATATTGGATACTAAAATATCCTCAACTCTTTCAAATTAGTTTATTTTGTTAAAATGTGTTGAAATTTGTTGAATTTGTCAAAATTTGTTAAAATTTGTTTATCAGTATAATCTTTAAAATTATGGGGCCCTTGACTAGAATTCATGAGTTGTTTTAAAAATATAATCACGTAGTGCTGCCATCTATTAAGTTAAAATATGAAAATGTCAATCGTTATATGTCTTTTGCGTCGTTGATTAACATTATATTGAACGGAAATTAATAATATATTGGATAGATCTAAACAAATAATTAAGACCAATAGTTTGATTCAATAAACGTTTCTATGTAATGAAAGTTATTGTTTAAAATGTGTAAAACCTACAGAAACTTCTTCAAATACTTCAAAAAGGATCAAAGATTTTACCAAAACGAAAGTAACGTGTGTTCAAAAATTCATACCAGAAGTAATTTTGAAAGATAAAGCAATTTTTTTAATGTATTGAATTTTTTGATGATTCGTAAAGTATACAGTGTAAATTAATGTATGAAATAACATGTCTTGTTAATCACCTTTTGTCGAAACTTTCAATGACCATTTTGAATAATTGTGATTGGTTAGAATTCATTAATATACTATTTCGACCAGGTGTAGGTGTTTATGGGCTTGTTGTTATGAAACTTAGACTTTTAAAATGCTATTAAAATATTATTAAAAATGTTCTACTATGTTATACTAATGCGTTCTAGGTAAATTGGAAATTTTGGTGATAATCGATGCTCAAAATATTGCTCAATAATTAAAACGCTTTATTCTTACGAGTAGTTTTTCTTTATTAATCACACTGAACTGTCCCAGTGGCTTATTCTTTTTCTGAACTTCTTAATTCTGCACAAATAACACAAAATTAAATTCTTTAGTGAAGTTTAAGATACCATCTATGTAAGAATAGCACCTATTTAGAATACAAAATCAAAGATAAAAATTTAACATTCCAAAATTTCAATTATATTCCCACCACAATAAATGAGCATTCGATTATCTTCTAGCTTTAAGCTAAATCTTATGACTAAATCTAAGATATTATTGTTTAATTTACTGATACATGAAAATCGTAATAGAAATTAACTTGGAAATAAAATATGCTATCCACGCCATTAAAATCTTTAGAAATTAAGTCCTGATATCATTAAATTCATTGTAATACTTAGTTTGCCTATAATTTATTTACAGTGGAAATCATTAAGAGTATAAAATCAATAATTCATATTTTGCGGAAGATGAATGAATTAATATTAATATTAGATTTTACAAGTAAAAGGTAAATAAAAAAGGAGTTCAAAGATACTAAATACTTACATTTATCTTATTGAATATAGCAGATTTCCATATTCAAATTTGTATTTCTAAATAAGATTTTTACCAAATATGGAGTAGAATTTCCATTCTGAAATTATGGTACAATAACCGTATGTCCATCAAATTAACCATAATATTCACGATGAAGAAGATTTTTCATCTTTACTGATTTGAAGCCGTTTACAACTAGTATGGTTTTACAACCATGCTATATGTTTTTTTTTTTCAAACCAATTGCAACTAGCATTTTTTAGAAACCGCAAAAAATATTTTTTTTTTTAACTGGACTGGGCTTTTTGTTAGGTTAAGGGCATCAGATAATTGGGGAGAGCCTCTTCATGTGTTTAAGGGAATGGAGGTGTCAACGCTGGTACTCGAACCTCAGTCCTGTCGGTCATGACACAGACAGATTATCTCTCTCGGCTGCAGTTGCAAGTAGCTTCGGTAGGTGGGCTTAGTTGTTGGAACGAAGTTCTGGCTCTTCAACCATATTAGATGAAAGCAGTCAATAAATGGTTTTTCTCACAGTTAACAGTTTTATTACCATCTTATTTATAGTTATTTGACTGTTTTGTTTGAATATGGTAATATATAACAATTAAATAAATTGTTACTAAACCGTTTTTTCCGTGAATTTTCTAACAGTGAATCATGAAGACACTAAATCACTCAGATTACCAGTTTGTGCCACAGTCGAACTATTTAAAAAACAATTATTTCAAATGGCAAAAGACATATTTTATTCTAAATCAGTTATTCAGCATAATATGTGTATCAATAATTCATTATTGGGAAATGAAAGTTTAAAAATATTGCTTTTTGGAAATTCCATGATTCCGAAATTGTTCGACTTATTTTGTTGACATATTCATATCAAAGCTTAAAATGATGTACAGTCCGCAAAAAAAAAAAAAAAAAAAAAAAAAAAAGTAAGAAAAAAAAAAGATATCACCCTGAATAACTTTCTTTCTAATGATCGGATTTTCACGAACTAAGTGTCAATCTTAAGGCCGTTGGCACCGTTGCCAGCTTCAATCGACGTCTCAATATTATTCTATGGGAGAACATAAATCAATTTTTCTCAATAATTTACAACCTGACAGCTTAATGTTTAATATTAATGAATAGATCTCACTTAAACAAACATATCTAATGTAAAAAAATTATTTTAAAATTCTATTAATAATTTTTAAAACGAGCTTAAATGGGATTTTAGAATAATTTTCAAGCGTTTTTCACGAAGTTACTTTTTTAGCTAAATTCACGAAATTTTTTTTTTAAAAATACATTTAAGTACATAGTTCACTATTGCTAAAAAATGATTTTTTTCCGGGGTATGAAAAATTTTTCTACTCTGAAATCGTTCTTCAGTTCCTCCTTTTCTCTCCAGGAGGTTCACTCAACCGTGAAGAAATCCCCCAGGCATGAAGAGGGGGACATAAGTGAATTCTCATGGATGTCGTAAATAAACCTGTGATCTTTTTCGTAATGGTGGATTTCAGTGGTCGCCAAGAAACAAACATTCACTAGAAGCATAGTCCCTGACAAGAAGTAATCATTTACTGAAATGAGTGAATCAGATCTTATTTTCCTTCAGGGCCTAAAAATATCTTTTTCAAGATTGAAATAATGTTTTCACATTTTATTGTTGCTCAACGGGTGCATTCTACAGAAGAGACAAATACTATCTTTATTTTTTTTATTTCTGGAAAGCATTTAACACTAGAAAACGTAAATGTCCAGTTTTAAGTTCCATGACATTTAATTATTTAAAGTGATATTTCCTTTTTATTTAACGAATTATGCTTGAGAAATAAGGTTCTAATTTAAATTTTTTAAAATCAATCATTGTAATAATCCCAACATAAATTCCATTGACGAAATTGACATTTATGTAAGAGTTTTTAAATTTTGATGCTTGATAAGCTTTTTATTTTTATTTATTGATTGTTAATAGTTAATGATATCCTAATGATATTTATTTAAAATTTACAAATATATATTAAATTTGTTTCTAGCAAGAGGGGAGCAAGATTTTTTATGAAATGCCTGAACATGCCTGATCTTTCACTGGTTAGAAGTTGTATTTTGTACTTTCAACATAATTTTGATGTATAATATGACTAAAAGTACAGAAAAATTAAATTTTTTCTTTTATTTTCATTAACTTGAAAAAATCCTAATAAAGGAACACTTGTTTATTCATTGGTTTTTCATCGTTTGGTAATCCAGTTAATAAGCACCCCCTAATCTCAGTACTTGCTAATGTTATGATGCCTGAAATAAATAAAACGTAACTTCAGTGACCATATTTTGAATTATCTTTTTCCCAATGAGAAAAAAAGCTTTATTATATGCAATTAATTGTACTTTAAACTGATAACTACCACCACTGACCTTATAATTGTGTCAAAGAAACAATGCGTTGAACAGATACTAACAAATTCAAAACTTTTTCCTGAGAAGACTCAAAGACCAGGTAACTCAATGCGTTGTTAAATGATTTCCTATTGTTAGGTTGTAAGCTACTGTTACCTATCAATCCAAATTAAAACGTTTAAAATCTTATTTATAAAAAATATCTATGAAATGTTCCTTTACTGGGGTGTGTTTCATCACTGGTTGGTTTACCCTATATCGTCTTAATCTTAAGATAAATTTCCGGAAGTGTTTCACAAGTGTTTCGCAGAACTATTTTACCAATTATTTAAGTAAATTTAGACATTTTTAAGAATCTTATTCTTTACCCGTTTACGTTTATTATTTCTTCATTAATATACTAATCAATTTTATTAGTTCTTTAATTTAAGTTTTCTTCGGTTTTCTTAGGTTAGGTCTAAGTAAAGTTCCTTTCTAAATTATAGTCAAGTTTTCTTAAAAAGAATTATTGCCTGCTAGCTAAGAATAAAACCTTGTTAAGAATCTAAAAACATTCCGCTGTTTAAAATTATTTAATGCAAAACAGCTGATTGTTTACCAAGTATACTATTTTTTTTTTGGAAAAAGAGTATAAATTATTGATTGTCTTTTTTTGTTTCTCGTGACTTCAACATAGATTATCTAATATAGTTTTGATGTTTTATAAGTCACTACAAAGAGTATAAAGATACAGAACATAAAAAGCTGTCGAATACGTAGCCAAATTTTTAAGCGTCTTAAAATATCTCAGTATTTTAAATGTCGTCCTAACATCTTACTTGTGAAATTAAATTTTTAATTATCTGATCACGTGTGATTCACTAATTATTTCATTATATCTTTTACTCTTTATGATACCAAGTAGATTTTTTTTCTGATAATATACTAAACTATTTTGTTTAATTTTTTACTTTAGCATGATTTCCAAGATATTATTGTAGTATAATTTGTTATCAGGAAAATGCCCTATTTTGTTAAGCAGGAAATACTAAAAATTTAAATTTGTAAGGATTCCGAAGCTGTGCCAATTTTAGAGTTATCTGATTTTTTAAAAAAATGCTATAAAAAATACACAATTTCCGAACTTATTTTTAAAAAAAATTTAAAAAAAAAAAACGTGGCAAGTAGGCTATTATACTTTTTACAGAAACTGTGAAAACTAATTTTTCCTATATTTCGTCAAAAGAGGATTAGAATGATATTGCTCTATGATATAAAGGGACCTCCTTAATAATTTCGCTATTTCCAGAATGAAATCTGTTTGATCGAAGCATATTATTCCTTGAAAATTAAAACGGGGAAAAAATTAGCTTTTATTATTTATCTAAGCTTATTCCATTTATTTAATGATAGCGGTATTAAGGTTAAGAATATGCGATGGAAGTCTCGTTTACTATTATACTATAAATGCATTAAATCATGTAGCTTGAATAATTTATTTTAAGCAAATTATTTAATAATTTTAAGCAAATAAGGGTAAAAATAAACTCGATCAAAATATTCCGAAAGCATACCCTAAAGTATATGTAGAATAAACTTTGGCATCGATACATAAAGTATACCTTTTCAAAACTTATTTTAATGTCGAGTGAAATAATTTAATATGTTGTGTAACTAAATGGATAAACCCAAGAAACTGAATCGAAAATATAAAAACTTCATTGATTTAAAAAAATAATAGATAATAATAAAAGTAGACAGGTTTTGAGCGTCCAATAATGAAAGTCACAAGTTATCCAAGCCTGACAAGTCTTGAGAATGGGCGATTATATTTGAACGCTCGAAGCATGTCGACTTTTACTTCCCTCTTCATATGTTTTGAAGCCAGTTAAGTTTTTATCGTCAATTATACTGTTTTGCTTTTGGTTCTTGATCATTTTTTTGATAAGGATTTTTCACTCGTTAAAGTAAACATATGCATTTTAATATTTTAACAGGATTCATGTGGTCTTTGAAAACGTAAGAGCATCAATATTGTAAAAGTTATATTTAACTTAAAAATTAAAATTTTGAGACCGGATATTTTGAGTTAATGAAATTAAATATTTTATCTTTTAAGTTTTTGGGCCCCATTTCAGTATCTTAAGGATCTTAATAGCTCTGTTTAAAAGGAGAGTATCAGATATATATATAAGAAAACATAAATAATCATAGTAGCAGTATTTGGTGGTAAATGTAGCTTATCGTAATTGAAGAATATGCTGTGCGACATTGTACGGTGAATTTGCGAACGTAAGTTTCAGAATGCATCGCGACACGAGGATGCTATTTGCTAATCATCTTTATCCAAAGAAAACCAAGTAACCCAAATATCTAGCAGAATGAAGCGATTTTATAAACAACGAATCATGCAATATGCAACATATTATTTCAATATCTTATTTTTAATCATAACATAATTTCAATGTCTTAAAATTCCACTAAACATTCAGCAATTCCTTGAGTTATAGAAAAAAGAAATATCGGAAATTACAGAAAACCTTGTGGTGCATTAGAATTACTATACAATCTATATATATATTTTCTTAAGCACTTTTTTTTTCCTCAAGCTTTCTTGCCTGGAAGACTCGATTAACCCTTTCGTGCCGACTGTCACAAATACGTGACAGCATAAAACAGTATCAACCAGGGTAAGAAGATAAAACTGGTAATCAAAGCAATTCTTTAGCAGTTTATTTGTGGGTGGGGTTACAATTGTTTGATTTATTTAATTCACCACTACTTACTTCAAAATAAAATTATTTAGTTATACTTTGAACTAACATTGATTATATATATGATTGAACTAACAATAATTAAATTCAAGGCAAAGTAAGTCTTTTTTTATTTTAATCTCCTTTGAAAAGAAAATTTGAATCGATTTATAAATTATTTATGATTTTCTAAGTTTTTAGAATTTAAATACATGAACTTTTTATCTGATATTATTTAGATTAAGTTGTTTTTGTTATAAAAATTCGAGGATTTCATACTAAAATCAAATTAACATAACTTATTATGGCTATATACAAAATTTTAGGGATAATCATTTTTACAGCTTTAATCGAGTGTTCTAGGCCAGAAAGTTTGAAGAAAAAAAAGAGCTTGAAAAATAAAATGTATATTGTATAGTAATTCTAATGCGCATTCACAAGGTTTTCCATAATTTACGATATTTCTCTTTTCTATAACTCAAGGAATTGCTGAATGTTTAGTGGTATTTTAAAAACCCTGAAATATGTTATGTTTAAGAATAAGATATTGAAATAATATGTTGCATATTGTAAGATTCATTGTTTAAAAAATCGCTTCATTTTGCTAGATATTTAGGTTACAAGGCTTTCTTTGGATAAAGATGATTAGCAAATACCATCCTCATCTTTCGATACATTTTGAAACTTACATTCGCAAATTCACCATAAAATGTCGCACAGCATATTCTTCAAATACGATTACAGCTACATTTACCACCAAATACTGCTACTATGATTATTTTTGTTTTCTTATATATGTTATCGGCAAAGTATGAAACGCCGGTATTGAATAGAATGTCTCGGCATTCTATACAATGCCGGATGTTTTTAGGCAAAGTAAGAAATATAAGAGGTATTACATACTTTCCCTAGGCATTCCATAGAATGACAAATGTTATTTAGGCAAAATATGAAAAAAACATACTGATGAGGTCATTATGTTAAATTAATGATGTGCATGTTACTGTGAATGATCGAAATCAGTGGTTTGACTTTCACCGGTGAATGTTGACAATCACATAGTCGCTTTGGTGAATGTCCGAAATATTTATTACATCCGATTTGATATTAATTTATTCGTGGAGATAATTACATTTATTCGATATTTTAATACTTACTGACGATAGATTAGAAGAAACATCAGTGTTTGGAGTATCAGGCTAATATATATCGGGCAATGGCACTGAACCTTAAAAAATTATCTGTGTAGGATATACCGGGCAAATGTATACCAGGCAGTGACGCTTGACCTTAAAAAACATCAGTATCTGGTATACCAGGCAAATGTATACCGGGCAGTGACAATTAACTAGAACTAGTGTGACTAGACCTTTGGTAAATGTCCGAAATATATACTAGGTCCAGTTAAGTGCCACAGCCCGGTATACATTTGCCTGGTATATCCTACACTGATGTTTTTTTTAGATAGATGCTCTCTTTTTAAACAGAGCTCGTTAGATCCTTAAGATACTGAAATGGATGCACAAAAACTTAAAAGATAAAATATTTCATTTCATTAACTCAAAATATCTGGTGTCAAAATGTTAATTTTTAAGTTAAATATAACTTTTACAATATTGATGTTCTTACATTTTTAAAGACCACATGAATCCTGATAAAATATTAAAATGCATATGTTTACTTTAACGAGAGTAAAATCCTTATCAAAATAATGATTAGACCCAAATGAAAACAGTATAATTGACGATAAAAACTAACAGGAATCGAAATTAAATAGTTACAATGACAACTTTTTTAAACAAGTTAGCGTTTCCGTCCTACTCGAAGTTGTTTGAAAAGGTATTTTTTATATATCGATTCCAAAGTTTATTCTACATATATTTCAGGGTATACTTTCGAAGTATTTTGATCGAGTTTATTTTTACACCCTTATTTGTTTAAAATTATTAAATAATTTATTTAAAATAAATTATTCAAGCTACATGATTAATGCATTTATAGTATAATAATAAACGGAGCTTCCAACGCATATCCTTAACCTTAATACCGCTATCATTAAATAAATGGAATAAGCTTAGATAAATAATGAAAGTTAATTTTCCCCTCGTTTTAAATTTCAAGGAATAATATGCTTCGATCAAACAGATTTCACTCTGGAAATAGCGAAATTATTAAGTAGGTCCCTTTATATCATAGAGCAATATCATTCTAATCCTCTTTTGACGAAATATAGGAAAAATTAGTTTTCACAGTTTCTGTAAAAAGTATAATAGCCTACTTGCCACGTTTTTTTTAAAAATTTTTTTTTAAAAATTTTTTTTTAAAAATAAGTTCGGAAATTGTGTATTTTTTTTAGCATTTTTTTAAAAAATCAGATGACTCTAAAATTGGCACAGCTTCGGAATCCTTACAAATTTAAATTTTTAGTATTTCCTGCTTAACAAAATAGGGCATTTTCCTGATAACAAATTATACTACAATAATATCTTGGAAATCACGCTAAAGTAAAAAATTAAACAAAATAGTTTAGTATATTATCAGAAAAAAAATCTACTTGGTATCATAAAGAGTAAGAGATATAATGAAATAATTAGTGGTCAGATGATTAAAAATTTAATTTCACAACTAAGATAATAGGACGACATTTAAGATACTGAGATATTTTAAGACGCTTAAAAATTTGGCTACGTATTCGACAGCTTTTTATGTTCTGTATCTTTATCCTCTTTGTAGTGACTTATAAAACATCAACACTATTTTAGATAATCTAACTTGAAGTCACAAGAAACAAAGAAAAAAGACAATCAATAATTTATATTCTTTTTTCAAAAAAAATAGTATGCTAAGTAAATAATCAGCAGTTTTGCATTAAATAATATTAAACAGCTGAATGTTTTTAATTTCTTAACAAGGTTTTATTCTTAGCTAGCAGACAATAATTCTTTGAAAAAAACTTGACTATAATTTGAAAAGGAAACCTAAATTAAAGTTCTGAAAAAATTTATTAGTATATTAATGAAGAAATAATAAACGTAAAATGGTAAAGAATAAAATTTTTAAAATGTTAAAATTTAATTAAATAGTTGGTAAAATTGTTCTGCGATACACTTCCGGAAATTTCTTTTAAGATTAGGATGATATAGGGTAAACCAACAAATGAAGGAGCATTTCATAGATATTTCTTAGAAATAAGATTTTAAACGTTTTAATTTAGATTGATTGGTAACAGTAGCTTACTACCTAACAATAGGAAATCATCTAACAATGCATTTAGTTACCTGGTCTTTGAGTCTTCTCTGGAAAAAGTTTTGAATTTGCTAGTATCTGTTCAACGCCTTGTTTCTTTGACAAAATTATAAGGTCAATGCTTGTTGTTATCCGTTTAAACTACAATTAATTGCATATAATAATGCTTTTTTTTTTCTCATTGTGAAAAAAAGAATTCAAAATATGGTTATTGAAGTTACGTTTTATTTATTTTAAGCATCATAACATAAGCAAGTACTGAGATTAGAGGGTGTTTATTAACTGGATTACCGAACGATGAAAAACCAATAAATAAACAAGTGTTCCTTTACTGGAATTTTTTCAAGTTAATGAAAATAAAAGAAAAATTTTAATATTCTTGTACCTTTTGTCATATTATAAATCAATATTATGCTAAAAATAAAAAAAAAACAGCAACTTCTAACCAGTAAAGGAACAGGCATGTTCCTTCACTGAGAATAGATTTCCCAGTGAATGAATTGTGTGTGAAATATGAATTTACATGGATAATTAGTAGTTCAGCGACATAGAGGACTCCTAAAATTCAGTTAAATGTTGTATGCATAGTTCCTATAACAATTTAATTTAAATATGCAAATTTAATTGCTAAATTTATTTAAAGAATTATAATAATAATTAATTTATTATTTATCTTTTTAAATATAGTGATTAGTTATTACATCATACCTTAGACACCTTAATAAACTGTGTTTATTAACTAAATATAATAATAAAAGCTTGAATGGAAAATTTCTTTGCAGGATTTTGTGCCAATAATTAGTTAAATTATTATCTTATTGCCGTCTTTAATGTCCTAACGGGAACTGGTAGGAAAAATCCATTTAAAGACAATTATCTAGGTGAAAAATGGGTGAAGTTTTTTTAAGGCGACATCCACCGATAACTCAGTGCAATGCGAAGATAATTTCAAAAGGCAAAACTTCCCATAGAGAATAATATTCGAAATACTGGTTATAAGAACTTCAGAAGAATCTTTAGGAGGGAAGTAGCCCTGGCATCCTTTTATAAAGTGATTGCATTTACAATGCGAATGAAACAAGAGTTGAATACTGCCCTTAAACGGGAAAAATCTTCGGCCTTAAAAATTATAAGGATTTATATTCTAAAGTACCTAGGAAAGAAAAAGTACATCCATTGGTAGTTTTTCCCTGCAGAAGAATTCTTTGAGATATTACAGAATCAGTCCCTGCTACATATTTCATTGGAAAAAGCTATTCATGAAATGAAACGATGACCGCAGCAACATTTTACAAATATATTGCAAATGTTTCTACCCATGGCTAATTAAAAATGCAATCAAATTCCATATTTTGCTTCTTCTGGGTAGGTATAAATCTCATATCAATTTGAAACTGGGCAAGTTTTGTTCCTCAAAACAAATTTTCTGGTTTAGTTTTCTACCTAATTCATGGAAATCTCTCGTTAGATCTTGAAAACAAAAGAATTGTAAAACAATATGTCTAGAAAATTTTACATCCATTTTTAAATAAGATTTGAGGCATCAACTGATGAAGTTAAAATGCTTTTATGAAATGCGATATTTTTCCATTCGATGTAGAAAACGTTGACTGTAACAAATGCATGCAAAACAGACACCAAGAGTTAATGAGCAAGACAACTTATCAACAAAACACATGCTTCGAGAGTAACGATGCGCTATTTCTTCAGAAGCTTGAGAAGGAAATCTCACAGGTTATGTTGCAAATTTTTAAAGGAACATTGACAGAAATGTTTAATCTCCCAAATATCCAATAACCTGTGTTTTTCTCAATATTGAAGAATTTATTTCAAAAGGAACAATTGTATAATCAAATTTTGGCTCTGAAGCTGAGACAACTAACATTAATAATGAAAGTATCTTGAAAACTGATTTTGAGATAAGTCCTCTTGAGGCATTGTTAGTTGCAAAAACAATTGGTTTCATAAGTAACTACTAGATATAAGTCAATGAGAGATGGGTTTTACTCAAACTTCGAAACTCCTTTTTCTCATTTATTATCCAGTGAGGAATTCTGGAAATGGAACTGGAAAATCAAAAGAAATTTCGAAGATACATTTACATTTGCCAAAAATCTGGAAAAAAGAGGAAGGTTAAATCAAAAGAAAAAGAAATAAATTACTCATGACGAAGAGAAAAAAAATACTTAAAAAAGATTAAAAAAAAAAAGCTTAAAAAATATGGGAAAAAGAGTAAACAAAAAAATGATCGAATTATAATAATAATAAAAACATCATCTGATCACACAATGATAAATATTCATAATTTAGAACGGACTATTAAACTGTGAGAAAAAAATGAAAAACATTTTTTTAAAATTATGTATTCAAACATATTTTACTTTCCATTCCATGACAGAAAAAAAAGTAATATTTTCCACATTAACTATGGTTATATGTCGTAATTCCAAGAAAAATCTTGTTTTTAGACATTTGTGTGGCCTACGGATTCCTAACGAGCATCAAACATTCTCAAAATTAAGTTTTCATTCACTGGAAAATTTAGTGTTTATTCACTGGTAAGAACTGTTCCCTCACTTGGTCATCTTACCACTTATTATTTAAACCACCAAAAGCTTCAAACAATATTATGTAAGTTATCTAACTTTTTTTTACATAATTTGCATTTAATAACAAATATGTCGACACCATCATTTAGCTAAAATTACAAATTTTGAAATTTTGTTTAAAGGCAAGCTAAGCTTAAGTGTTCCTTCATTGTTCAGTTTACCCTATAAGATGTTGAGAAATTTGCGATGTTGTGAGAGATGCTTAAAAATGTTGACTACGTCTTTTTATTAATATTTATAAAATATATATTCAAGAAATTGATAAATATATTATTCTAAATCTATGCATACGTTTGTATATTATTGAAATTGTATCAGTTATTGAAAAACAAAATAAAAAAAATAAAAAATAATCACATTAAATAAGCACAATCTGGTGTATTGTATCAGAAGCACGCTTTTTTAAAGCTAGACATTTGTTGAATAAAGTGTTTTTTATTCAAAATTCTTTACTAAATTGCAAATAAATTATTAAATGACTAAAAAAGAAACATCGTATTTTATAGTGTGAAAGAAATAAAAATAAAAAGATTAGCAAACGATTATTAGCGAAAAAAATATGAATGAAATTTTACGCTACGCGCGCGAAGTCAAGTTCCTCCCAAGTTTATCACATTTTAATATTAATCGCCCCAATTAGTTATTTCTTTATTGTCGCCAAATTATTTTCTTAAAAATAATTAATTTTAATTTTTCTCAGCTTCTAATAAATAAAAACAGTTGAAACTCTAGATTTTTCAATTTAAAAATATGTAGATTAATATGGTATAAAAAAATTCATACCATATAATTCAATATTTTTTCATCCTCACTTTAATTAAATAATAAAAAATAATAAATAATTATTAAAAATTATTTTTTGCATGAAATTATCTTTGGGTAAATGAGTTTTATGAGTATGTGCAATTTTCTTTAAATTGCTTTGTTAGTTTTAAAAATATGACTAAAAACGTAAAAAGGGAAATTAACATTAAGGGGTACGAACTTTGGATCGCTCTCCTGACCAAACTACGGGGACCATATTTCCCAGATTGCGGATACCCCCTATATTTTGAAGGTTGAGAATCCAAATATGTAAAAAAAAAATGCATGTTTATTCACAGAAAGTACGTTTTTGTGTCTGATTTCGTAATTTAATTAATAGCTTGCACTAATTAATTAGCATATTTGAGGTCACCCCCAGGAACCATTAAGATTGACACTTAGTTCGTGAAAATCCGATCATTAGAACGAAAGTCATTCAGGGTGATTCGTTTTTTTTTTGCGGACTGTACAGTTCTAATGCGACGTAACTAAAACTCCTACCTTCATTAATTCGTTGACGCATTATCTGTTTACACTGTGTTATCTGGGTATACAATTTCAACAAAATCTTTTTAATGTATACATACATTGCTTTTAAAATGAAGACAAATATCAGCAAGCGAAAAAACAGATTCATAAAAATTTACTTTTTTTAAAATCTAAATCACTGAAGAGGGAAACGGAACGCTCAACGAAATTGGATTCTTCCAGCTAAAATAAAATATAAAATTTTTAATATATTATATGAAAATAACTTGTTCCAAATTAAATGTTAAAAACTCGCCGCCCTTTTTTACCCTTTTTGTTATAATCATGTTTTCAAATACATTATATTATCTCTTTCTTTTTTTTCAAATGAAATCGTGATTTAAAATGTGCTTTTTATTTAAATGTTCATTTTTTAATGTAATAAATATTTTATGAATTTTTTCAAACTATTATTTTTAACGCTGTCATCACCAACAACTAAAAAACAAAAATAATACCTAAATCATGAGACCATGCCTTTATGCATGCCAATTAATGTATGAAAAACCTTCCCCCACACAGACGAGAAAAACAAAAAAATAAGCATGAAATTTGAAAAATAACATGTAATCATGATATAATAATTAAAATTAAGCAGAGATAAATAAATGTACATGTTGATCCCATATTATTTTAATCAATGAAACTTGTTGCTATAATAAATAACAATTAACAAAAAGTAACAATTATAAGCATTATTCTGAAGATAATACTTAAATGTTATTAATCATGGTTGGCTTTACACACCAAAATATGAGTAGAGGGGATATTTTCCTTCTGTGATTTGTTGCACCTACTATTGTGAATTTCAAACTTGCATTTGATGTATCAAAAGGGGTTGTTTCCCTATTTCAACTAGATTGTGCCAATTAAAATTGTTAAAGCGAAAAAAAAGAGAAAAGGTTTTGTACTTTGCAAAAATTTAAAAAGAAGTATGTGGAAGTTTTCCTGAGGATTACTACAACTTATATTTTTTGAGTTCCCATTCTGAGATATTTTCTTAATTTCTCGTGGACCACTGGAAGTTCATGAATACTTTGCTATAGGAAGCCTCATAGAAATACTCATTAAATTTTTAATTCCCTATTAGGGTTACTTCTGTATTGTGAGCAGTTATGCCAACTGCTCTCGCCTAGGCACCAAATAGATTTCCAACTGCTAACTTTTTAAAAGAATGTGTAAAAGTGTGCAAAAGGTAGCTATGAGTTATACTCTTCAAGTTGATCTCCGTCCGTTAATTTTGTTTAGTTACTCCTGGTTTCCTCCTGGTTGCTGCATGGAAGTTGCTTAGAAGATATAGTGATTATTCACCGGCAGATCATGATACGGGCATTTTTCTTACTGTTTTGCCTACTCAGTACGAGGTGGCATTTTTATTAGCAAATGAGACGAGACATGTTTTATGTGTGAAACAGTCCCATCATATTGTTATTAATTTGAGCTGTCTTATCTACCTATCTACTATTGTCTTATAAAGTATAAAAACTATTAGTTGCTGCATTTTTAAAAAAGTTGAGTAGTGGCAGTTGCGATTCACGGCAGTTTCTTTTAACTTTACCTTTTTAAAGAACCAAGGGTTAAACACGCTTGATTGACTTAAATTTTACAAGAGTCTATAGCAGATGGTTTCGGGATATAATCTTCAGCCAAAATGTCGTGGAAGTATCATCTTAACAAACTATTGCAAGTGAAAATCTCACATGGACAAAACAGTTTTTTGAATATTTATTTTGCAACGTGATATCTTTATTAAAAAAAAAAACACCCAGTTGAACATTTACTGGACATTTTTCTTCTTATTTTTGAAACAGTTTTTGAAATTTATCAGCTAAAACGATATGGAATATAACTGCAGTAATTTTCAATATTAAATTATCTTTAGAATTATTCTTATTCAAGCATTTATTTAAATTTACATTGCTGTTTAAAACTTTTTTAATTCTTTTATAGTCACTGTATTCTAAAAATATGCCTAGGCAGGGGTCTGTCTAGGCCGAATTTACTACCGTTCAGCGGTACCTTCACAAATTCAACTTTAGGAAAAACAGTAGTTTCACAACATACTTTTTCTTATAATTTTATTTTTGTATTCCTTAAGAAACAATAAATTAATATTTTTGTGTTGATTTTTTTATATAGTTTTTAATTTTTCCCAAATTATGTCTAAATTTTCACAAAATAGGTACCTCTCAGAAAAACCTTGACAGACCCCTGCTAGGTGAAAAGGTTCAATTGAAATTTTGATTGCTAAATTTTTCTTTTAAACAATTTTTGTCTTGGTTTTTACCTAGCTTTTTACTCTTCTTAAAAACTTTGTTTTTATTAACTGTATGACACAGTAATTAAGAGTGTTTCTATTGACTTTATTCTTATCTGGAAAATATGATAATTGAAAAGCTGAGATGTAGAGCTTTAAAATTTTATTTTGAGAATTAAAATAGATTTTTCTGTTTTTCATTTGTATATAATCTTTTGTTTTTGTTAGTGTTTTTAAGATAACACAGCATTTTAATAACATATTTCTAATAGATTATATTTTAGTTAATGTTTTGCTTTATGGATACTGCATTGCAGAAAATTTTTTTCTCAGCATAGAAGTTTTGTTGTAACAATTATGATAATTTTTTTTCTCTTTCTATTTTACTTTATAACTTGAGTTTTTTTATAGGTATTTCTTGATTAATTTTTTTGTTTTCCCTTTAGCCCACTCCACTAATATAGATAGGCATGGAGTAATTTCCAATAATAAACTAACTTATTTATTCGTAAAAAATATTGATGAATGATTTTAAAAAAAAAAAATATTGCTATAAAAATATATTCTGCATTTCAACATTTTTTTTTAGCTAACATTCTGTCAAACCATTACTCCTAACCTCTCTTTTTCTGAATAATAAATGTGCCCGCATAAGCAAAACAAAATATGTTTGAATAATTTCAATGTTTTTAAACGTATTAACTGAATGAAATTTCTTTTTCATAATCTGTTGATGTACTTCTGAAGAAGATCTTCGGAAAGGATCTAACTTTGGGAATGAAGCTCCATCAAGTCTCATTTGAAGGCACCTGAATTAAGTATGTCTAAAGAAATAACTGTATTTGAATTGTTTCTTTTTTTCTTCTACTTAAAAATGGGTAAAAAAAATTCATGAAATTATAAACATGAACAAATCAACTGTTAAAAATAATTTCTGATTACTTTTGCTGATATTAAAAATAGTAATTAAAAATTGCTTACATAGGCTGCTCATGCTTCAATAACAACGTAAAAGAGTACTCAAAAACGTGTCTCTTAAAATGAATTATCATATATTGTAAATATATTTCGCATGTACTGTAGAATCCTAATTATTTGATGCACAATCATCAGCATTTGCACTATTCAACTAATTTATAATAAAAGTTTCTGGTGTAAGTTTCATCGTTAGTATCAAGTAGAATGGTAAACTGTTACTGTTTTTACCACCACTATTTTTGCTGTTCCAATGTTTTATTTCACTGGCACTTAAAAAATATGTGTTTTATCTGCATTAAATTAGTCTTTTTATTTATAGTCCTCGATAAATTCATAGAAATTCTGAAACTTCTATTTTGCTTTCATGAATTCTTCATCGATCATACAGATTGATGAATCACTCAAAGGCTGAGGACACTCAAACCAACCATTTGGCAAACATTCAAATGAATTATAAAATGAATAAACAACATCAATTGGAAATTCTCGGGGAATTAAGATTTAATCAAATTGCTCAGTATTTCAATTCTCCGTGGTAGAATCGCTGCGACACGGCGACATTGTTGCAGAATTTTACAGAGTTCTTGCAGAAAAATTTTTATCTTGAAAAGAAGAAAATATTGCTTTTCTTTTTTTCAGAAATATTTGAACATGCAATATTTGAATCCTTCATTTAGATAATCAGTTTTGGGCACGCTCAATTTTCACCGATAGTATCATAAATCGACGTAATGTTTCGATAGTATTTTCGGCAGTTATTGATATTGATTTTTATTTGGTTCTTAACCATCTTGATATATTTAAACAATATGGAAAACTCGAATCGTGCATTTGAGTATCTATTTTTCATAGCTATCTATTTTTTTAAAAAATCCAATCGAATTTTGGAAAGTTACAGATGTTGATTTCTCCTTAGTTTTTAAATCAGATATTTTTTATACGATATTATTTATTACAACCGAATTTCAAAGTGCAACAAGCTTTTGAGGAGTCCAATTTATGCAATGACATCATATATATATTTTTTTTGGGGGGGGGCAAGTAATACTACGGATTTCATGATATTTAGCAATTTTTTATTGTGATGATTATTTACAAAATGCGAAGAAGCAAATAAAGTGTATGTTTTCCCACCAACAAAATGTGAGAATATCACCCATAATATTAAAAAAAAAATTTTTTTCATGCTAAATTAAGAAAATCATTATTATTTTTTTTGCATTGTTAACACAGCGTATTTGCCATTTTAAATTAGCAGCATACGTGTTTGCTTGTATTAAAAGTATTTTGCAATTAGATATTAGTGCTAGAGAGTTTAGTCGCAGATAGCTCAAAAACATTCTACCACAAGATTTCAAATTATCCTTGTTTTAATTAAAAAAAGCCAATTGTATATATGTTTATATTTATTTATTTATTTATTTATTTGTGTTCATCTGCAGTTTTCTACGATTCTACACATTAGAAATTGAGCTTTCAATATTATTAACTTTAATCAATGATTTTATATCTATGACTATACCTATGATATTTTCCATTTATATGAAATATCTGTCTATGATATTGTCCTTTTATTTTTATAAAGTTTTTTTTCTCAATAACTTCTGCACTATATTATTATGCTTACATTAAATGAAAATTTTTTTTGATTTCATACTGTTTAAAAACATATTTTATTTAAATATCCTATTTTTCCAAGAGAATGCTTTTGTGTTTATTATTTGGTGTTAAAGTATTAATGATTAAAATGTTTTAAAACACGATTCAATGTGTATATCAAGGTTGCAAAAAATGCTTACATTTTTCTGAAAGAGTTAGACTGACTAGTTTTCATTAATTTATTATATTTTCTTGCATTTTACTATATACATTTAGCATACTTAAGTTCCAACTTCTTCTTTTTTTTAACAAAAACTATTAAGTAAAATTCACGTAAAATTTCTAATATTGCAGAAAACTTATATATCTTGTAAGTTAAGTAGTTCATGCAACGGACATTATCACGACAACAAACTATATGAATTACAGTTTGACGAAAATATGTATTTGTTTTTACACCTTTAAAAAAGTTAAAATTTTTTTTTGATATATCTGCTCTATACTTGTTCAAAATATTTTTTTTTTTTTTTTGCAAGGGTGTGGAAAGTGGGTAATTTTGTTTTGCTCATATATGTATATCTATGCAACATTAAAAAAGATAATTTCTAATTAGTTCCCAGCATAAAATTATAATTTTTTTAAACAATTTTAAGTTTAAAGCTGTTCCTCCGAATTGTTTCTATAGTCCAAAATTGCTACACTGCATTACTCGAAATATTCTGTCATGTTGCTACAATTAACTAACACCATTGTGTTCCTTTCATTTAATCACATTTTTCGAAGAAATATTTATTAAAATATTTCTCCAAAAACTGTGTTTTGTGAAGTTTTTTTTTTGAAATATTTTTATCCAGTCCTTTTAAAGTGGTTTAAACAAATGAAGTATTTACTGCCCCAAGCAACCTGATAGTAACACACTAGGGTCAAGGAACACAGAACCTATTTTTCCCACACTGGAAGTTAATGCCCCACCATTACTAAGAATTCCGTTGTAGAAATGAATTTCTAAATCACCAAACAGCTTTCTAATGTATTTTGGAGTAAAGTGTTACGTTTTAGCAGCGATTTTCCTGAAATTAAAGAATTTTCAAATTAATCATTTTTTGTTTAAAAAAGCTTTAACAGAGGCAATTGTAAAATGTAATTCTTCACTTGAACTAAATAATATATAGTTTAACAAATTACTGAATTTGTTAAAATTACTCCTTTTGTATATTAAAGATACTGTTAGTGTTAAAAGGCATAGTATTTTTACTTTTTTAATAAATGAGAATTTAAAAATTACGTAACTGAAACTAATCGAATTGTGTTTCTGAACTACAAAGCTCTTGCAAGATATTCTGAAGAGGAATGAAAATTGCAGCTAAGGAGAGGAGCAAGAAAAAAATCAAAAGAATGAGAGAGGAAAATAAATTTCTGATGATAAGTAAATAGACAGAAAGTATAGGGCAGCTTTTAGGACAAGTTCACCTGACAACAGGCGCAAGTCATGGCAACTACTGCGGTTATGAGAAAAAGTCATTTCAAATAGGGGTGTTTTGTGAATAGTTTTGTCTTGATTTTAGGTCAGCGTGGGTAAGCCAATTGTCACCTTTATTCCTCCGTTGTTCCCCCGGTAGAAATGTGCTCTTATATGTTACCGACAGCAACAGACTAAAAGTCTGGAGGAGTTCTCCTCAAAGCCACAAGAAAAATAATTATATGTTTTGTTTATAACTTACTGCTGGCTTCCAGGTAAGATTTAGCTAGGATAAAAAAAAATTTATGAAATATTCTAATTCAGATTTGTGCTGTATATGTATGTCATTTTGTCGTGTAATATGTGACTAAAATTTGTAAAATAGATTTTCTTGTATCTAAATATTTGGATGTACTCAATCGATATATACTTAGTAGAAATTCCATGAAAATAATAAACAGTTGTAATATTTTTTTAAAAATTTTATTTAACTCTGTATTTTATCTAGTCAGTATTGCTTCGTTTTAGAAATCTTCTGTTGGTTTTAACAATTTAATATTATTGTCCGGTGTATTTTTTTTCATATGCTAAAATAGTTATTTGTTTTCCAGGAACATTGCAGTGAAGAGGTGACAGCGGGGTGGAAGAAGTTATTACATGTTTCAGATCTGTGGCGATGTGTTATAACTGTAAATCTATATATTGCAAATATATTGTATGATAGTTGTAAAATAAATAAAACTTAATAAATCTTATTTGATTTAATGTTTTTTTCTGTATTTAAAATTGAGTTAACTGCTCTTCTGGATTAAAAATTGTAATTTTACGAACATAAGACTTAGAAAAATTTTAATTTTTGTAAGTAAACAAATAAAATGGTAAATTTGGTTAATATTTTTTTTTACTTCGTGTGTGTGTTAAAATAAATTTTAGTCAAATTTTTCAAGCTAAAAACTAAAAAATAAGCATTTTTTTAAAAAAAAAATAATGAACCCAAAAGCATTCTGGAAGAGTAGATAATTTCAAGCAAGCAATTTGGAAACATGGACTTAAGGAGAGCAGTAGATTTCTTAATTATTAATTTGAACCAAAAGAAAAATATATTTTTTCCATAGGGGTTTGGAAAATCATGTAATTATTGAGTAATTTTTTCTTCTACCACTTCTTTATATTACAGACTTTTAGGCTTGAAAAATTTAAAAAATTCCTGAGAGACATGAAGATTTGCATTCCATATTCGTTGAATTATAATTTGAATTGTAAAAATTTACAAAAAGTGTGAGATTAAAAACAAAAAGCTTTTTCTAGTATTCTTAAAAGAAGCATGAATATCTGCTATTTTCCGTTATTTTAGTTTTAGTTTGAAAATAATTATAAATTTTTTTTTAAATAAAAAGTAAATGCTATATTTTTTAGTGTAATTAGTGCAGCGTAAACATTAAAATACGGAATGGTTTTTTTCCTTCTCAGTTAAAAAAAAAAAAAAAAAGAAAAAAAGAAAAAAAAACTTAAAATATGTTATTGTTAACAATTCGGTAAAAATTACGTTAAACTGAAAATAATTTAGTTAAATTTACTTGAAAAATTTATTAATTCACCTAACTCAAAATAAGCATTAAAAATATTGATAATAATACGTAAGTTGTATGGATAAAATACGTTTGTAATTTGGTTAAAATAACGTAAAATGTGTGTTATTTTAATAAAAATAAGCGTTAAAAACACGTAAATATTCATGGTGAAAAAAACGAATTTATAGAACCAAAAATAAACGTAAATAGTTTGGTGAAAAAGAACGTAAAATATACGTTAAAGAGGAAACCTGCTTGGTTAAAATCACGTGAAAAATTGGTTACGAAATTCACCTTTGTCAAAATAGGGGCAAAAGTCGGTCATTTTTACGTTAAAAATAACCCAAATATTAACGTTTTTTTAACTAATTCGAGACTACTACTTGAAACGGAAATAAAACGTTTTGCGAAAACGTTTTTCTGCTCAAAACCTTGTGGCATTTTAACGTTATTTTCACGTAATTAATACTTATCTCTGCTGCATGGGAGTACATAGTAAATTACTTGATTTACTAACATTCCTTGAAATCATCATAAACGGAGTTAGAAAAAAAAGTAAGATTTTAGGTCAGTCAGATTATCGAACCCCCTCCATTGTGAAAGTATAACATGTAGAACACGCCAATGAAACATTGAAAATATTTAGCATTAGCTACAACAATTTCAATTTATTATTTGAAAAGGTTGCTCGATTTTACCTTAGCTTGTTATTAAACTGAATTTTTTTTTAAATATTGCTTTTTCGAATTCCATTTGAAGTGATTATTTTAGTGATGAAGTGATTGAAGTGAACGCATTATTTTAGTTTAAATTCAATACAAAATGGTTTAAGGACAATAAAAATAATATTTTTAAGAAGAAAATTGACTTCCAGACTAACAATAGAAGATTACACGACTACATGTCAAAAAATTGGACGATCCCCAAAAAAATGTTGTGGTAAGTAAAAAAAAATTTTTTTTTGAATAATTTGATAAAAATATAGTTTTGCAACGGTGTAATTGGTGAAAAAAGAAAGATAAAATATGCTTTATTGATTGATTTATACGCACTAAAGTTGTCTGAGCAGACTTTTATTATTAGCTGATAGTTTCAAAAAAAGTTCATCAGATAGTATTATAAAAAGTATTCCAATTTCTTCTAATATTTTTTATGCTTTCAAAATAAAGTTTATAACTTTACAACAGTCTCAAATTAGAGTCTTTCTAATTAGAGTCAATTTTTGAGATTTTTTTGATGAAATGATTTTTTTTAAAAATAAAAGTAGAAGCAATTGTAATAATTACCGTTAATTAGGATAACTGTTATCTTTCTGGGTTCTGTTCCCAACACCCACAAAATAAAAGGAGGAGAAAGTATATATAAATTGTATCTAAAACCTCGACAGTGATTATTACTATTGTTGCAAAGAAACAATTACCATTGTTGCAAAGTTACTCAGCGATTGTTGGGAGCATGGGTAGACGACTTCTTTTTCGAGCTTTTACAAACACAAGACCTGGACCCTCAGCCCGACAAGTATAAATTTTAATATCAAGAAGAATTTTTAAGAAATACCGATATTTAATAGCATATTGCGATAATTTGAGATAATAATTTGCAATAATAATGCTGTAATCTGCATTTGCGATAATTTGTATCTTAGCCTTGGTCAAAATTTTCGTTACCAACAATAAAGTTTTCAAAACTCACAGCAATATCATAGTTAATTATCAATATTATGTGTTATATTCTCAATATTATTTTTGCAATATGTTATATAATCAATAATGATCACTATTTAATCCTATTTGTTATGAATTATTATAATTAATGATTCCGATATTTTCACACTTTTATACAACTATGTATAATCGGTAGACGGATACCGATGTTAACTAGATTCTGGTATTGTTCATTCGCATCGGTGAACTTAGTTTCATGGTCCCTATAACTGATAAGTGCCCCAACATATTCTAATAAATAAGTCATGCCTACTCCTCTTTATCTAAAGCGAACGCAAGCAATCTTTTATTGCTTGTAGAGCCCATGATGTCCAACCGGCACAATTACCCAATCACCACAGTCGTTCAATCATCTATGTTTTTTTCCCCCACACTATTATTAACCATGGATCCTTTTTATTATTTTAAACGGGATATCTTCGAAGGATATGTTTCTACGTAGAAAATAAGTACTTGCGGACTGAAGAGTTAACAAGTGCTCATGCTCTGTATGTTAATACAAGTTACGTAACAAGCGCTCCCTAGTTACATAACCTATGCGCATAAACTTAGTTGAGTATAGCCAATGAATTCTCTAGATTGGATACAAGATAGTTAATGGAGTCTGCGCGAATTTCATCCAATGAAAATCTCCCCTGGTGGAAGGGCGCAATTTGTCTCCCACCTCATTTCTGGTTAGAACCATTAATCAAATATTGTTACTAGTGATCGAGTTGATGAAAGTACAGAGTCAAAAGATGGAGAATTTCGATAGTTCAAGTTCAGAATTTGAGGATTATCCAAAATCTTCTCCTTCTTCAATTTCCTCATCTTCTTCAATTCCTTTATATTCTTCCTCAGAGGTAAGATATCTTAAACGAATTTAAAAGTTAATAGCCTGAAACTTTCCCGTATTGTTTTTCATATTGTGTCATATCAGCGTAAGATTATTCATTACTGAGAAATATCTCTGGCTTTATCAGCTTAAAATGATTTAAGATTTAGCCGTAATTATCTGTAAATTATTTATTCCTTATTATTCTCTTATTGAATGGTATTAATCAGCAGTATTTATCAACAATTTCTTATTATTATTGCGTTTTTGATAGATCGCCGTTATTATAACGTTTTTGATACTCGCTATAACACAAATTTAACGTCTTAAAACTAAAAGTGGAGTTCCTGGTTTATATTGTTTGGTAATTCTATGGTATTATATTACTAAGCAAAATTTCGCATTGAGATATTTAGTTACCGTTTCACAATCGTTTAAAGGTATATAATTTACATTCATTTTAAATAAAGTAACTTTAATTTTACTATGAATTTCGTATAAAGCTCTATTCAGCCAACGAATGCAAATAAAATAATTAATAAATATGTTTTCATGAAATTCTAAAACAAGGCTAATAATTGAATTTTTTTATTATTGTTAAATCATGTCAATGAGGAAAAACTAGTTAATTAATTTCAAATTTAACAGACGCTCGAGAGTATTGAAAATAGATTTAATTTTAAAAACAATTCTAAATTTAATACTTTTCAACCATTCATTTTTAAATATATATGTTTGATTAAATATTTAACGGGTTCTCATTTTAATCCACGTAATGAATTTAGAGTCTTACTATTGTATATGAATGTTTAAAATATATTTAATATCTAAATGTATGGATTTTTAATCAATTATTTAAGTATATCTGTTATAATAAGAATTCCTAGGCTTTTCATTCAAAATTGAGTAGATAATTAATTTCAGCGTTAACTGAAGCTCGTGACTGTTTAAAATAGGTTTAATTTTTCGAAAAATTTGAAATTTAACTTTTTCAGACATATATTTTGAATTGAATATGTTTGAGTAAATATTTCGAAGCTTCTAATTTTAAATGCACTACGTAATTTGACGCTTACTTACGTATAAAAATGCAGAAAATTTATTTATTATCCAAATGTGCAAATTTTCAATAAATTGCTTTAAATAAATTTTTTATACACAGAATTTTGAATTAAAAGTAGCTAATTAATAAAGTTCAACATTAACTGTCGCTTGTCGCTACTAAAAATAGGTTTCATTTTAAGAACATATCTAAATGCAATTATTTTCAGAAGTACATTATAAGATGAATAAGTTTGAGTGAATATTTTCAAGCTTTTCCTTTTAAGTAGATTTTAAAATAGCAACTAAAAGTAAGTTTAATTCTACGAACAGATCTTAATGTATTCATTTTCACTAATTTACTTTTAAATAAAATGCTGTATTAAATATTTCAATGCTCCGCCTTTAAAATACACTAATTATTGTATTTTAACGATTACTAAAGTATATAACTGTTAATTGTATATTTATTATCTAAATATTTAAATTTCCAGCCAATTATTTTAAACATACCTGAGATAATAAAAATTTCCAGACTTTTAATTTAAAATACACAAGTCAAGGATTTTTTTAACGTTGATTAACTCACATGACTATAAAAAATATGTTTAGTTTTATTTTAGACGCAGATCTAAATGAAATCATTTTCAACTATTTATGGTAAAAAAAAATTTGATCGAGTAAATATTTTCAGGCTTTTCATTTAAAATAAACTCATTAATGGGTTTTTTAAGTTGTTTAAAGCTTGTGACTATTAAAAATAGGCTCATTTCTTTGAACAGTTCTAAACTTACTTCTTTTCAGCCCTTCTTTCTTAAATGAATATGTTTAAGAAAATATTTCCAAACTTCTCATTTTAAATACTCCATGTATGGTGTTTTGCTGCTTACTAATGTATATGACTGTTTATATACTTAATATACAAATGTATAAATTTTCAATCAATTGCTTTTATATATATTTTCTTTAAAAAAAATTTCACGATTTTCTTTTAAAATACGCTAGTTGATTAGTTTTCAATATTGACTATTACAAAAATCTATTAATGTTTAATTTCAAGAACATATATAACTATAATCATATTCAGCCATTTCCTTTTAAATTATAATATTTGAGTAAATATTTTTCAACTTCTCATATAAAATACTAATAAATTTCACAGTTAGCTGACTACTATTAAATATATACTAAATTTAAGAACAAATCTAAATACTATTATTTTTAGCCATTCATTTGGAAATAAATACGTTTAGGTATTTTTAGACTTCTCATTTTATCTGCACTACTTAATATATGTTTAACGCTTACTGCACCATATGACTGTTTAAAATATCTTTAATATCTAAATGTATAAATTTCCTATCAATTGCTTTAAATGCATATGTTAGCATTTTCAGACTTTTCATTTAAAATACACAAGTCGAAGGATTTTAAGTTGACTAACGCACGTGGCTAATAAAAAATATGTTTAATTTTAAGAACGTATCAAAATGTAATCATTTTCTTCCAATTATTTGAAGTATTCTTATTAGATTTATTCTTATTAGAAGTACTCTTATTAGATTTTAATTTAAAATACACAAGTTAAGTGATTTTAACTCTGTATCACGTACATTATTATGAAACATTATTTTAATTTTTAGAGCCTATCTGAAAAAAAATGATAAATTTTCGACCATTTTTTTCTATTAAATATGTGAGAGTAAATGTGTAAAGAAACTTTCTGGAAGGTTGTTATCTATTTTAAAAGAATACTAATAATAGTAATACTACTACTACTACTACTACTACTACTAATAATAATAAACAAAATATTTTTTGCCAGTTTTTGAAAGCATTTCCTTTGTTTTGTACAACTGATCTGAAAAGCATAAAGACTTACTATTTGAAATGAAAATAGGACTGTTTTTTTTTTACATTTATCAATAATGTAACAAAGAAAAAAAAAGGAAAAATCCATAGAAATTCTAAAATACTATTTCTCTTATTCTAAAGAAACGACAATTTCATTTTTGTCATTATTTGAAAGATATTACGCTGTTCATTAAAATGTTACTTGAAGAGGAAAAAAACATTGAAAAAACTGAAATCAAAAAACCTGAAACTCGTGAATAAATCTCTGTGAATATAGGGTTAAGAGCATACTATTTTAATTCAGGTTCAGTAGCCCCATTTAAAAAAGTGCATGTAATATAGATGAAACACATTCACTTGAAATACATGTGAATATATTTCAATTATAAATGAATATATTTCAATGTGAATACAATTAATTTATAACATAAAAATGAGCAATTTATCTTAAATATAAGTTAAATCAAAATATCTTTAACGTTTTGTTATTATGGCTTGCATAAAAGTGTTCGTAAGCAATTAAATACAATGTTTACTCTGAAGTATAATGCATGATTTCAGTGAACCAATTATATCATCAGAGATAGAAAGCTGATGTTATTCTATCATAAAAATTAAAAAATCATATTCATTACTTAAAAAATTTTAAGAAATACCATAAACCGGGGCGAGTCTACCCATTTTTTCAGTTTGTCAACTTTCAAGTGGACAAACTTTTGTAAATATTAAAGAAAAAAGGCTTTTAATAGTTGTTTCAGAATCGCTATTTATTCCTCTTCAAAGCTGTGAAATTGATTTTAGAAAATATTAACAGTTAACACTGTTACTGTATATTTTTATAGAACTGCTGACAAATCTCTCGTATGGGGCGAGTCTACCCATTCTACTAAAATGAATGTTAACATTGTAAATAATCAAATTTTACTATTAAATTGTTATTTTAGTTACTATATAGGATATTTATGAAGTAAAATTCATAACTTTATTATATATTCCATTTTTTTATTCATAAAATAACACAAATTGAGTATTTGATCGATTATCACATTTCGATCACAGTTTTGTTTTTATAATCATTAACATTATAAAATAACATTTTTTTCTGATTATTGTTGATAAAAATAAATTCAAATTAATATAAATTTACAATTAACTAATTAGTAAATAATAATTCCATGCAGGAGAGATAAGTATTAATTACGTGAAAATAACGTTAAAATGCCACAAGGTTTAGAGCAAAAAAACGTTTATTTAAAACGTTTTATTTCCGTTTCGAGTGGTAGTCTCGAATCAGGTAAAAAAGCGTTTATATTTGGGTTGTTTTTAGCGCAAAAATGACCGATTTTTGCCGTTATTTTGACTAAGGTGAATTTCGTAACCAATTTTTAACGTATTTTTTACGTTTTTTTCACCAAACTATTTACGTATATTTTTGGTTCTATAAATTCGTTATTTTCACCATGAATATTTACGTGTTTTTAACGCTTTTTTTTAAAAAAAATAACGTACATTTTACGTTATTTTAACCAAAATACAAACGAATTTTATCCATACTATTTACGTATTATTAACGCTTATTTTGAGCTTTTTTTACGTATTATTAACGCTTATATATCAATATTTTTAACGCTTATTTTGAGCTAGGTGAATTAATAAATTTTTTGCGTAAATTTAAATAAATTAATTTCAATTTATCGTAATTTTAACCGAATTGTTAACAATAGCATATTTTAAGTTTCTTTTTTAACTAATCAGGAAAGAAACCATTCCGTATTTTAATGTTTACGCTGCACTAATTACACTAAAAAATATAGCATTTACTTTTTATTTAAAAAAAACTTTTAATTCATTTCGAACTAAAACTAAAATAACGGAAAATAGCCATTATTCATTTTTTTTTTTAGAATCCTAGAAAAAGCTCTTGTTTTTAATCTCACACTTTCTGTAAATTTTTACAATTCAAATTATAACTCAACGAATATGGAATGCAAATCTTTCTACCTTCTTCATAGCAGCATACTGGTTTATTTACGAAGTTTCATGTCTCTCAGGAATTTTTTACATTTTTCATTCCCAGAAGTTTGTAATATAAAGAATTGGTAGAAGAAAAAATTACTCAATACTTACATGATTTTCCAAATCCCTATGGAAAAAATATATATTTTTTTTAGTTTAAATTAATAATTAAGAAATCTACTGCTCTCCTGAAGTCCATGTTTCCAAATTGCTTGCTGGAAATTATCTACTCTTCTAAAATGCTTTTGGGTTCATTATTTTTTTTTTTTAAATGCATATATTTTAGTCTTTAGCTTGAAAAATTTGACTAAAATTTATTTTAACACACACACGAAGTAAAAAAAATATTAACCAAATTTACCATTTTATTTGTTTACTTACAAAAATTAAAATTTTTCTAAGTCTTATGTTCGTAAAATTACAATTTTTAATCCAGAAGAGCAGTTAACTAAATAATTTTAAATACAGAAGAAAACATTAAATCAAATAAGATTTAGTAAGTTTTATTTATTTTTCAACTATCATACTATATATTTACAGTATATAGATTTACAATTATAACACATCGCCACAGATCTGAAACATTCATGACTTCTTCCACCCCGCTGTTACTATCACCTCTTCATTGCAATGTTCCTGGAAAACAAATAAATATTTTTGCATATGAAAAAAAAAATATACCGGACAATAATATTAAATTGTTGCAGCCAACAGTAGATTTCTAAAACGAAGCAATACTGACTAGATAAAATACAGTTAAATAAAAATTTAAAAAAAAAATATTAAAACTGTTTATTATTTTCATGGAATTTCTACTAAGTATATATCGATTGAGTACATCCAAATACTTAGATATAAGAAAATCTATTTTACAAATTTTAGTCACATATTACACGACAAAATTACATACATATACAGCACAAATCTGAATTAGAATATTTCATAAATTTTTTTTTATCCTATCTAAATCTTACCTGGAAGAAAGCAGTAAGTTATAAACAAAACATAAAATTATTTTTCGTGTGGCTTTGAGGAGAACTCCTCCAGACTTTTAGTCTGGTGTTGTCGGCTGCTTTGGTAACAAGTAAGAGCACATTTCTAATGGGGGAACAATGATCGAATAAAGGTGTCAATTGGTTTACCCACGCTGACCTAAAATCAAGACAAAACTATTCTCAAAACACTCCTATTTTAAATTACTTTTTCTCATAACCGCAGTACTTGCCACGACATGCGCCCGTTGTCAGGTAAAGTACTCCTAAAAGCTGCCCTATACTTTCTGTTTATTTACTTTTCATCAGAATTTTATTTTCCTCTCTCATTCTTTTCATTTTTTTATTGCTCCTTGGCTGCAATTTTCATTCCTCTTCAGAATATTTTGCAAGAACTTTGTAGTTCAGAAACACAATTCGATTAGTTTCAGTTACGTAATTTTTAATTTCTCATTTATTAAAACAGTAAAAATACTATGCCTTTCAACACTAACAGTATCTTTAATATACAAAATGAGTAATTTTAACAAATTCAGTAATTTGTTAAACTATATATTATTTAGTTCAAGTGAAGAATTACATTTTACAATTGCCTCTGTTAAAGCTTTTTTAAACAAAAAATGGTAATTTTGAAAATTCTTTAATTTCAGGAAAATTGCTGCTAAAACGTAACACTTTACTCCAAAATACATTAGAAAGCTGTTTGGTGATTTAGAAATTCATTTCCACAACGGAATTCTTAGTAATTTTGGGGCATTAAATTCCAGGGTGGGAAAAATAGGTTCTGTGTTCCTTGATCCTAGTGTGTTACTATCAGGTTGCTTGGGGGCAGTAAAAACTTTATTTGTTTAAACCACTTAAAAAGGACTGGATAAAAAAATTTCAAAAAAAAATTTCACACACAAAACACAGTTTTTGGAGAAATATTTTAATAAATATTTCTTCGAAAAATGTGATTAAATGAGAGGAACACAATGGTGTTAGTTAATTGTAGCAACATGACAGAATGTTTGGAATAATGCTGTATAGCAATTTTGGACTATAAAAACAATTCGGAGGAACAGCTTTAAACTTAAAATTGTTTCAAAAAATAATATTTTTATGCTTGGAACTAATTAGAAATTATCTTTTTTAATGCTGCATATATATATATATATATATATATATATATATATATATATATATATATATATATATATATATATATATATATATATGAGCAAAACAAAATTACCAGCTTTCCGCACCCTTGCAAAAAAATAAAATAAATTTTTTTGAACAAGTATTGAGCAGATATATCAAAATTTTTTTAAACTTAATTAAAGATGGGAAAACAAATATATATTTTTTTTGTCAAACTGTAATTCATATAGTTTGTAGTAGTGATAATTTCCATTGCATGAACTACTTAACTTACAAGATATATAAGTTTTCTGCAATATTAGACATTTAACGTAAATTTCACTTAATAGTTTTTGTTAAAATATAAAGTTGGAACATAAGTATGCTAAATGTATACAGTAAAATGCAAGAAAATATAATAAATTAATGAAAACTAGTCAGTCTAACTATTTTAGAGAAAAGTAAGCATTTTTTGCAACCTTAATAAACACAATGAATCGTGTTTTAAAGGATTTTAATCATTAATACTTCAACACCAAATAATAAACACAAAAACATTCACTTGGAAAAATAAGATATTTAAATAAAAGATGTTTTCAAACAGTATGAAATCAAAAAATTTTTCATTTAATGTAAGCATAATAATATAGTGCAGAAGTTATTGAAAAAAAAACTTTATAAAAATAAAGTGATAATATCATAGACAGATATATCATATAAATAGAAAATATCATATGTATAGTCATAGATATAAAATCATTGATTAAAGTTAACAATATTGAACATTTAAGTTCTAATATGCGGAATTGTAGAAAACTTCAGATGTACACAAATATATATATATATATATATATTTCACAATGTGGCAAAAAGCAATGTGGAGAGTTACTTTTGAATCTATATTGTGAATCAATTTTTTCGCTATTTTTGATTTTTCTTCTTATTTTTCTTATTATTATTCCAATTAAACCTGAAATAAAATGCTACATTGTAGAATAACTTTCATATAATATTTTAAAAAAAGTTAAACTAAACTGTCAAGCCTTTTTTTTTAAAAATTATTACTATTTTACCTCATGACTTAAAGAAAAGTGGAATTATATTGTTATGTAATGTTATTTTCATTACAGAGATATAATAGTATTTTATTTTAACTAGTATAATATTATTTGAATAGCTTGTACATAAAAAAACTTGATTTCAATGCTTTTTATTATTTTTATGAATTTATGATTTCATAAAAATTGCTGTTTTATGCTCTGGAATTGAAAATTATTATAACAATAATTTATTATAAAAAGATAAACATGAATAAATATTATAAATTAAGATCACTGATTCTTAAGACATACAAGATTATTTAAAATACGTGATTATTTATTTTAAAACTTTACACTTTTTTTTCTTCCTCTAACCAGGAACTTCATTTCCAATCGTTAGGAATTAGAGGATCGTACTACAGTAATTTAACTAAATGAGAGATTAACTATGTTATATTTTAAAACTGTAAAACTAACAATGTAAATTTATTTTTTGTGTGCGTCATATAGGCTGATCAATGAACCATAAATTGTTGGATTTCCATTTAATCCGAAATGAGAGTAAGAAAGATATTGTAGAATACATTCTACGTTAGGTCTTCTATCAAATCAAAACGATTTAATCTAACTACATCCACCAATGTTAAAGTTTTATCGATTAACATAATATGGGATCAACATGTACATTTATTTATCTCTGGTTAATTTTAATTATTATATCATGATTACATGTTATTTCTCAAATTTCGTGCTTATTTTTTGTTTTTCTCGTCTGCGTGGGTAAGATTTTACATACATTAATTGGCATGCATAAAGGCATGGTCTCATGATTTAAGTATCATTTTTAGTTGTTGGTGATGACCGTGTTAAAAATATTAGTTTGAAAAAATTCATAAAATATTTATTACGTAAAAAAAATACACATTTAAATAAAAAGCACATTTTAAATCACGATTTCATTTGGAAAAAAAAAAAGAGGTAATATAATGGATTTGAAAACCTGATTATAACAATAAGGGTAAAAAAGTGTGTCAAGTTGTTAACATTTCTAGTGGATCAAGTTATTTTCATATAATATATTAAAAATTTTATATTTAATTTTAGCTGGAAGGATCCATTTTCGTTGAACGTTCCGTTTCCCTCTTCAGTGCTTTAGATAAAAAAAAAAAGTAAATTCTTATGAATCTGTTTTTATCGCTTGCTGATATTTGTGTTCATTTTAAAAGCAATGTATGCATATATTAAAAAGATTTTGTTGAAATTAAATTCCCAGATAACACAGTGTAAACAGATAATGTGTCAACGAATTAATGAAGGTAGGAGTTTTAGTTACGTCGCACTAGAGCTGCACATTAGGCTTATCATCCATTTAGACTTAAATCTGAAGGGGTAGGAAATTTTCTCCAGATCCCTGTACATTTGGCGCAGCAATGCAATCGACCACAGGCCTCTCGATTCCACAGATTTTAATAGCACATATATCGCATGTACTCGGTGGTGTCGAGGATCGAGCACCGCCCCCGTCAAGGACTAGAATGGCCCTTGAAACCCCTATTAACCGGGAACTAAGCTTAAATGAAAAGATCTTGGTCCAAAAACAAAGATAAAAATTTGTCGCACTAATGTCAAAATATGAAAAAACAAATATTTAATTTCTCTCTTCTTTTTTTTCTTCTTGTTGTTGTTCTTAATTTACGTCGCACTAGAGCTGCACAATGGGCTACTGGCGACAGTCTGGGAAACATCCCGGAGGATGATCCGAAGACATGCCATCACAATTTTGATCCTCTGCGGAGGGGATGGCACCCCCGCTTCGGTAGCCCGACGACATGCGAGTGAAGTCGAGCACTTTACGGTAGCACAGTTTAACGAGGACCAATACCGCACACTCTCGGTTCCTACGCAGACTGATCCAAGTGGCACCCGCACACTGACCGCAGCCAGTGATGTTTGACTTCGGTGATCTGCTGGGAACCGTGTCTGAACGATCAGTCTACTGCGGGACCTTTTTTTTCTTCTTAAAGGAGGTTTTTTTTTTTTTTTTTTTTTAGGGTCTATGTATTAGCATTGCAAAATTTAGGACTTAACTTCAATTTTTGAGGAACTTTCTCGTTTCCTTACTTAGATCCTTTTCTTTTTTATTTATATGATCGAAATTAAAAACAATTTATTTAACTTCATTAACTATTTAAAACCTTCCAAGCATTGTGTCCCTAGGTAAATTTTACTAAAATTCCCTGTGATGTAACATTATTGCCCGATATAATTTAAAAAAAAAAAAAAAAAAAAAAAAAAAAAACAGACTATTCAATGCAAGAAAGCCTAAAACTGACAGTTTGGAAAAAAAACCGAACTAACGATCTAACTATTTTTAAAAGTACTTCAATTTCACATACACAAAAACTCACTCATAAATAATATTTTGCAAAGAAATACTTGCATTACTTGCTCTTGTAAAAAAAATTATTTTTCTGACATTACAACAAAACTTACAATTATTATTTATATTTTATGCTATTTTATATTATTTTTTATATTTTTTAAATTCATATTATTTTTTATATTTTTTTAATTTATATTATTTTTTACTATATATGATTTTCATAAATAATTTACTTATTGCAATTAAGATTTCATAGTTAAACAATTTCCAGATTATAAAATTCAAGATTCAAAGCAAAGTTTAATAAATTTGTAAAAACGTTGTTGTGTGTAAAAACGTCTTTTAATAACAACCAATATTTTAAAACCAATATTTTTAGTGTGGGAAACACTAAATTTTATTACGAAAACTAATTATGAGAATTATCTTTTTACCTGTCTTTTGATATATATATTTTTTTTAATTAATAAATATTATATACATTAAAGAATCAAGATTGATAAATTTTTCAAAATACTTTAATTCTATTTTTACAATTTATGAAGTTTTTGGAAGGGAAAAAAAATTTAATCAGTATTTTAAAATGAAGTAAATGTCTCTTTCATGCAGTAAGAACATGGAATTTAAAAGTAGACACATTTCTTTGCAATTATTTTGAAAAAACTTATATACGGTAAGCGATTATAGCAAAGTAAGAAATTAATAGATAAATGTTAACAAAATTAACCAAAAATAATCATTTCTATTTCATGTTGATTGAAGTAGAAAATAATAATTATAATATTAAAATTATTTTTTATAAACTCGTATGGTGAGCGATAATTGCAATATAAAAAAATAGTGAATAAATTTTTACATAATAACAAAAAAATAAATTTTTTAAATTAAGATCTTTGAATAATAATAATTATTAGTATTCGCATATTAACATCCCACTCTAGTGTAGGCTCGAACCTAGGATGCCGTACCCTTGAGGCGAACGCTGTAACCACTACACCACGACTCTCGTTCTAGACAGAGATAATTTAAATTTAAGTATAATGTGTTTTTACGTTATGTTCGTTGCATGTCAAGTTGTAGAAAATTTTTACTTGATTCAGTATTTTGGAAAATTTCTTAATTTTCATCATAGTTTAGTTATATAAGAATTAAAACTCATATTTCCCTTGTAAGTTACTGATAATGAGCCGACTCAATATTATCAACAAGCAAATTTTTATAACCAGTTTAATGAAACAAAAATAATTATAAGTATAAAATATTAAATATGAATTGTAATGAAAATCTGCAATGTTCAGTTTATTTGAATTCAAGAGAGACGTAAAAGATTATATTTTTTGGGCTCTCACAGGTTCATCCTTTTTGTTTGAAACATTTTTACCATTAAATTTACGTTTATAATCCCAAGAAATTTACGTAAATATAACTATGCAACAAAACGTCAATTTTTTGTTAATAAAACGTTTTTAAAAAACGGTCAAAAAATGGATAAAATGTACACGTTAAAATAACGTATTTTAAGTACGTATTTTTAACGAAATTTTTAAAGGGAAAATTGATAACGTTAAAATAACGTAATTTTAACGTATACGTTTTAACGAATGAAGAAATGGTTAAAATCATTACGTGAAATCAACGTAATTTTAACTTATACGTTTTAACGAATGAAGAAATGCTGAAAATCATCACGCGAAATTAGCGTAATTTTAACGTATACGTTTTAACGAATGAAGAAATGGTGAAAATCATCACGTGAAATTAACGTAATTTTAACGTAAGCCCAAAACCTTATAACGGTCGAACGGATTTTTAACGTTTATTTGCCCTTTCATGCTGCATGGGATAATTAAAGATTATTAATAAAATCGAAATTCAAACATTGGGAATCATGAAAAATCCTTTTCCCATTCTTTTGGGAGGTAATAATAATTTATAAATAATAATTTATTTAACTTGCATTAAATAAAAAAAGTTAATTTTGTAATATAAAAATTGAAAAAATAGGTAAAATAAATATATTTTATATTTACATTTATATTTAACCTATAAATTTTCTTATTAATGATAAATTTATTAATGCAGAATTAAAATAATATACTCAAATTCATTTAAAATGACTTAATTTTAATATAAACTAAGTTCCAAATTATATTATTATGCTTTATTAAAACTAAATACGAATGGGTAGACTCGCCCCGCGAATTCTGGCTTTTTGTTTACAACAGCAAAACTTACATTCTTTTTATTTTTTTTTCATATAAAACTAATGTAATCTTAGTCTTAGATAAGTTTATCACTTAACCAAAGTGAAAGAGTAATAATAATAATATACTTACGGAGCACCAACTAAAAGTTTGCTGATTTTCAATGCAAATCTCTCAAAAGACGTTTGAACAGGACGGTTAAAAATACACCAAATAAATAAAAACGGATCAAACTACTACAGCGCCAACTTCCTTAGAGTCTGAACTAAGTCCTCCGTCGGTAAAAATTTTTTATTTGCAATTTTAAATAGTGAAAATTAAATAAAACTAAAATGGGTAGACTCGCCCCGGTTTAAGGTAAATAAACAAATATTAATTCTCCTTTCAAATTTTTTCTTAATAATAAGTTTATGTTCTTAATAAGAGCATCAGAAAAAATTGATAAATATTAAATTCTACTCTATATGTATAATTACAGATAATTTTCTGAATATTTTCAGCCATTAAAAATGTAATTAAAAATGCGCCATTGCTTCATTAAGTCATTTTATTATCAAAAGTGAAAGAATCACAATCACAAGTAAGCTTGAAAAACATTTAATTCTCTTTCATTTCAATTTTTCAATTTATTCTGATATTTTTATTTAAAACGAAAATCAAGAGAGGAGCACTGAAAAAGTAATTCTTCTGGCCATTCATTATTTTAAACTGGTTTTCAATAGACAATAGGATTAGTTACTCATTTTTGAAGAATGGCGATAGCGAATACAAGGAGAAAAAGTAAAGACTATTGCTTTTTATAATAAAACATTTTTATAACGCCGTTGCTTGTACAAAAATTATGTGTTATGATTTTTACTAAATATTTTCTTAAATGGTAGTTAGACTAAAATTTTAAAGAAATTAATCTTTTCATTTTTTTCTTCATTTCCTTGAAATTAAACATTGCGTAAACTATATTTCTTTATGGGAATTAAAGAGTTACAGCAAGTAGTTTAGAAATGCATTACCTTACATGTTCATGGGCCTTCCAGTGATTTTGATGTGATGTTACAGAATATAGCAATTTTTGCAGGGTATTTAACACATTCTTAGTTTATTTTTAGAAAATTTGGTGAATTCTGATAAAATGTAAGTTTATTTTAAAGCTGCATTTAACACAAAAAGGAAATTTTAAAGAAATTTCAATTCAAGCATTAAATGTTTTTATATTATATGATATTTCGAGGGAAAAAATGGAAATAGAATGAACCTCTTGTTTAAGCCGATAAGTGCTTTTATTTCAACAAACAAACTATGCCATTTTAACAAAAAATTTATAAGGTAACTATGCCAACATTGTGGTTCGAAAGCAGCAATCGCATAACCAGACGATGCTGGGACCTCGTCGGGAAGTCTGCGCCCTGACCCCTGAGCAACCGCAGAATCATAAACTGTTTTTATTCTAAAAGTCTTACGCATTGAAACTATATTTAAGTGTTAATACGTTTAAAACTATAGTGGTCCACCCGTAAAAAAATATCTGGCTAAATCCTTAAATAATTGCTAAAAAATACGAGGAAGTACAGAAAATTATAGTATTTTTCTTTTGAAGTAGAGTTATCTTAAAGTGAGCAAAACTGCATGAAAAAATAGAATTGAACAGATGGTTTTATACTATTTATAGTTATGATGGAAAACAGAGGGAAACTGTTTTGACAACAAAACACCTTTAAACCCTCAGAAATACATCTAAAGTCTGTAAAAAGAACTAGATATTTTTTACAGTGCACGGATAATGATTAAAGACAGAAAAATCTTTAAAAATACTAAATCACAAAAATTGTCCACTGTGATTTAAAAATCGAGTGCAGCATAATATCATTAACTAATAATTTTGAAAAAGTGAAATATTTTTAGTGAAAAATTAATTTTAAACTATAATTGTGAGAATCTAAAAATAATAAAGAAATGTTATTTTTTTTTTTTTTTTACATTAGACAAAAACGGCCTTACAAGTAGAAAAGCGGTACCCTTAATACTAATTACTAAAATTAAAGTATGAATGGCGGTGATTATTTAATGTAAGACTAATTTCCAAAGAATATTTTTGAAATCTTATTATGATGTTTATTTTTTTTATTGTGATTTTAGGGGAAAGAGGAAATTTTCATGTTTATGATACCAATTATGAGACAACCAATAGGGTAAGAATTGTTTAAACTGAAATATTACTTTTTTTTCTTTCTTTCTTTTTTTTTTTTTTAGTTAATGGCGGGCGCTTGGGTCTATTTCCCATTGGCCTCAGAAATGTCAGAATTACTACTCTCTTATCATTACCCAATGAGCACCTCCTATGGCTAAGCCACGTCGGTGGAGTAGCGTAGCCCACGTCATACAACCACAAACCCGTTTACAGGGCGGGTTACATTCACACAATCACACAGAAGGAAGGACATAGAACACTTAGAGAAACAAACATACATGCGCTGAGCGGGATTCGAACCCGCAACCATCGTCTCCGCAGTCAGGCACGCTAACCACTCGGCCACCTGGTCGGCTTAATCTGAAATATTGAATTTCATAAAATAAATTTTTGGTTTATGTAAATAAAATCGATATTGTTCAATAATGTCTCTTAATATTATCTTAATAAGTAGTCAATGGTTTCTAGTCGTTCATCCTAAACAAGTAATTTTTTTTTGTAGTTATTCCTTGATGTTTACAGATTTCTGAGTAACTATTTTGTAGTAGTCATTCGTTCAATGTCATTCCAAATAGGCATTCTTTCAATATTGTTTTTGTTTAATCTTTGTTTTAAATACTAAATTGTAATCTCTAAGTAACTATACATTTCTTTATCACAAAAAATATTAATTTTGGCCATTACGTAACATAATATTTGCCAACAGAAAGCTACTTTGTATGTGTCATTATTTTATGATTCTAGAGATTCGTCAAACAATACAAAAATTTTAAGAAATACTTAAAAATAACTATTATCATGTGTTTTTAAAACTTAGCAATATATATATTCACTATTAAAATTATTATTATGATGAAACTTTTGAGATATTACATATTGAGAAGAATACAGAATTTTTACATATTTTAATGATAACACCCGTGATAATTGCTAGCTTATAGCTCTCTTTAGTGAAAAAAAATAGTTTCATGCATTTATATTAATATATAATTATTTTAGATTCACTATGTCAGATAAGTTCAGTGAGTAACATTACGTCGTAGCACGCGTGATCTACGTCACCAAATTTATACTTTTAAAGTTGTCTGGTAAAAAGCAACTTCTTTTATTTATAATATTTCTTCAAAAACGTGCTTTTAAAAAAATTGTCTTTTTAAAATCATCTATAATTAAATAAAAAAATATTTGTTTTCGAAAGACAAATTAATGGAAATGTGGTACTAATCCGTTTAGGAGAAAGGAAAAAAATCGGAATATTTTTATTGACGCCAATGATGGGTAATTAATTTAGGTAATATATGCATATAGAAATAAAAGAAATTACTTATGTACAAGAAAGCAAAAGCAATGGAGTAAAGACTTTTATTTGTCTAGGAGAATCGTAAGAAATCGTCTTACTATCATTGATGACAATGATGCTTAGCTAATTTTTGGTAATATGCATTAATCGAAGCCAAAAAAAAATTATTTATGTACTTAAAAGCAGAAATAATGGAGAAGAGAGACTTATTCATTTTGAGGAACCATAAAAATCTCCATATTATTATCGATAACGATGCTTAATTAATATTGATAATATGCATTTATTAAAATAAGATAAGCTGTGTACTAAAAAGCAAAGTTAATAGAGAAAATGTTAATGGGAAATTCGTTTAGAAAAAGACGTGCCAGATGACGCTTAATTATTATCTACAGTGCGCCAGTACAAAAACGGACCACCCAGAATTACTTTTGATTAAATAATTGGATCTTCATGTTCCAGGACGCAATCTTAATTGTTCGAGGGCGTGACTTCAAATATGCTTATAAATAAGTACAAGCGATATTTCAAATCACGACATCAGACTCAAAAACGCGCTTTTCCTTAATAAACATATCTTTTTTTAATAGATTTCTGACCTCCAAATGTAGGAAGTAGCCGCAATCAGGGAAATATGGTCCTTATAGTTAAGAAATTAGATCGCTCCAAAATTTGGACCCCGTTATATTAATTTTCTTTTTAGATATTTCGCTATATCTCGAGAACTTTTTTAAACAAATTGAAACTTTTTACTCACAATTATGAAATTTGTTTATCCCAAGATAACTCCTTACGAAAAATAAATTTTAGTAAATATTTATTATTGTTAAGAATAGTAAAACAAATTTAGTTGTAAGCATACAATTTTTTACATCATTTTAAAGTACACATGTATTACATTTTAATTTGTTACAGGCACAATCAAGCGAATGTTCCAACCTTAGCCTTATCAACAGGTAAATCTTTTTTTTGCTTTCCTTTCTTTCCACTCCCTCTCTTTCAAATGGCCAGTTAAAATCATTTCTGATTTAGACGAACGAAGTGTTTAAGAAAAAATAAGCAAAAAGTCAAAAAGTACGAATTTAAAAATCTAAAAAGAATTAATTTGCTTTGACGGACATAAATCGTGGCTTTGATATGGGAAAAAGTTTTCTTGCTGTTAGTTTTGAATCACATTAAGCATCTTCTAATTACCACTTTCTAGAAAAATTGGTTAAAAATTAAAATTTAACTAAACTACTTTTAGAAATGATTTTGTAACATAGTATCATTGCTTTGTATATTAGTCACCGAAATCTACATTTACAGAATAAATATGCATTTTTTTATATATTTGTATTCATGACATTTAAAATATGGGATGGGAATCACGATCTGGAACATATAATCCAAATAGTTTAGACAAAAGGCTGATGGAAAGTTTAGTATTTTTGAATTTAAATGCCTTTTTTGCGAAGTTTTCCAGATTCCAGAAAATAATGAAAGAAATAATTTTTTTTTTATACAATTTTAAAATTTGTCTCTCCGCAGATACTTCCATATAAAAACTATTTATATTTTATAATTATTCAGAATTTTTTATCATTTAGATTTCTAATTGTCGCAAAAAATTAAAATTGTGGAAGCCAAAACTATATGCCGATTTATAGTACTATACTATATTATATTGTATTACTATACTATATTATATTGTATTACTCCATACCATATTATATTATATTACTATACTATATTACTCTACTATACTATATTATTTATATTACTATTCTAAATTCCTATACTATATGTTAACACTATGCTAATTTATGCACCAATTTAATCCACATAATTTTAATTAACGAAATCCAAAATTTAACGGCATTGGGACAACAATTCTTCAGAAATAAAAATTTAAATACATAACGTTTTATGATGGCGAAATAAGTAATAATTGAAATTATAACAATTTGAAACCCAAAATTATCAATTGCTGTCCTGCCTAAACTATGGAGACTCTACTTTCAACAATGCGTTAACTATCTATATTTTGTGGACCAGGAATCCAAATATCTCAAAATTTTGAATGTTTATTCAGAGATAGAATGTTTTGCGTCTAATTTCATAACTTAAAATATCGTCTGCATAAATTAATTAACGTATTTTAGGTTAGGCCGTCGAACTGATAAGATTGGGTATTAGTACCTGAAATTTCAATTATTCGATCAAAAGTTAGTGTAGACGCTCTGAACATCAATGTTTTTCCAGCACTACAGGAGCATCACGATCTTTTTTTACAGTTACATACAGTATAAAATATGTTCTATGACAAACAACTTGAGAGCGATTCAAATAGTCTTATATTTGAATTGTGAGCCCAAAACTTAATGTAAAAAAAAAAAAAATTGAGACAAAATACTACGGGGTGTGAACTTCTTTTTTCTCGGATTACTCTTTCATGTAAAGTCACTGGCAGTTTCAAAGCCGGAAAAGTTATCATACGATTGGGAATCGTGATGCATGGTTTGGATCATTACTACCGCAGTAAGCATTACGATCTAAATTGTGGCAATCTAGTATGCAACATTATTGTCAATGGATTATAATAACGAATAAATCCTGAACCAATGACGACAACCTATTAGTTTGAGAGAATTCCTTTCCAAATAGGATTTTATTTAAAGCATCGATATCAATTTTACAAAAAATTCTGACGTGATGGAGGGAAATGAAGGTCATTTTCAAAATCAGCACACCAAATAATCTTTAAATCATGCACACAAATAACTTTTCAATCAGGCTTACGTTTTGGGAAAACTAAAATTATATTTTACGTATTAGACGTTAGAAATATCTGAGAAGTAAAATTCTGGATAATGGGAATGAATTCTTTCTGTCTTTTTAGAAAATCAAGGAAATAATCCTCACAGAGTTGAGCCCATTGAACGTGCTGGAAATGAAGAAGAAATTCCACGCAATTCTTTTTGCGGTGACGATCCAGAGAAGAAGAATTACCGAATTGCTGGTTCGTTTGTGGTATTTGCAATAGTTTTGACTTTGATCATAATGTTTGTGCACGCTCTCTATTTTTAAGTTTCGATTTTCCTCCCAAGCTTTTGATTTAATATGAGATCCTTGGTTTAAAAATATATTAGCACGTTTGATTTAAAAATGTGATTGATTCAATTTTTGAGTTGAATATTTGTAGGACTTCCTTTTTATGGTTTTTCATACTGCTAAAGTAGATTCTCTTTATAAGATATTTAAGCCCCTTTAATCTGTGCACAACTAGTTTATAAAAATGAGATATCACATATGTTTCTAATATTATTTGTGCTTTATAATTGATGCGCACAAACATTATGATCAATGGTATCAATGTAATTTTTAGTTTTAAACAATATACAAATTTCTATCACTCCTTCCAATTTTCATCCTATCGGTTTACTTTGTTTACAGAAAACAAAGAAGCCAATGTGCAAGAGGCACTATAAGTTCTCAATATGTGTAATGGTAGAATATTTGTTTTCTAGCAGTGTTTGTGTCACCATTGTTAAATTACAAGTTTAGCAATGTCTATGAATGTTCAATTTTATCCTTAAAAGGAAGAATAATTCCAGAGTGAGATATTAATGCCAATTCAAGAGTTAGTTAATTTCCATCTTTTATAATAATTAAAGTTTCTGAGGGTAAAACTTAAAATTCAAGACTTTCGGCTTTTTTAAGGTCGTTTAAAATACGACAAAAGCAGTAACCCAAAATAACTGCTTTCAAATTCCTTACCGAAACTTTAAACTGTTATATTAATGAAATCATTATCGTTATAGATCATTATGATCGTTAAGATTATTATTAACAAACTGAGTAAATTAAAAATTTATTTTTAAAATTTCATCCACACAGTATAAAGAGAAATGAGATTGATAGTATAATGAAATTAGTACAAAGTCCATGATGGGAATCTGTTCATGTTCTTTAACTCAATGAGTAGAATTTAAAGATTCATACACACGTGTAAACAAATGTCAAAATAATAAGTGTAAATGTAAAAAAAAAATTTAAAGCTAATATTTTAAATGCAAAAGCAAAGTTATCGAAAACGATATTCGATAAATATGTATAATCAAAATGATTATTTGTAACATACTAATAAGATCATAAACTTATTTTGAAGATCTCAAACATTATAAAGTGAAATGTGATAAGGAGGGTGTTATTATTAATACAAAGTCTATGAATGAAACCTGACCAAATTGTGAGATATATAAATAGAATTTAAAGATTCATACACACGTGTAAACAAATGTCAAAATAATAAGTGTAAATGTAAAAGAAAATGTAAGGCTAATATTTTAAATGCAAAAGCAAAGTTATCGAAAACGATATTCGATAAATATGTATAATCAAATTGATTATTTGTAACATACTAATAAGATCATAAACTTATTTTGAAGATCTCAAACATTATAAAGTGAAATGTGATAAGGAGGGTGTTATTATTAATACAAAGCCTATGAATGAAACCTGACCAAATTGGGAGATATATAAATATAATTTAAAGATTCATACACAAGTGTAAACAAATGTCAAAATAATAAGTGTAAATGTAAAAAAAAAATGTAAAGTTAACATTTTAAATGCAAAAGCAAAGTTATCGAAAACGATTTTCGATAAATATGTATAATCAAAATGATTATTTGTAACATACTAATTAGATCATAAATTTATTTTCAAAATCTCAAACATCATAAAGCGAAATGTGATAAAGAGAGTGTTGAAATTAATACAAAGTCTATGAATGAAATCTGCCCAAATTTTGAGATATATAAATAGAATTTAAAGATTAATACACATGTGTAGATAAATGTAAAAATGAATGTGCAAATGGGAAAATAAATGTTAAGATAATATTTTTGATGCAAAAGCAAAGATATCAAGAGCGATTTTCAATAAATCAGTAATCATTATGATCATTTCTAACATACTAAGTAAATTGAAAAATTTATTTTGAAAATCCCTACCAGTATAAAAAGAAACGCATTTTGAAGTACAATGAAATAATTAAAATCTATGATGTAAATCTCTAAAGATTTTGCATAGTTATAAAGGAATTTAAAGATTTAAAAACATGTAAATAAATGTGTAATAATGCATGCAAATCTTATAAAGTTTTAAATGCGAAAGCAACGATACCGAGAACTATTGGTAAATATGTATAACCATTAGGATAATTTGCCTCATACTAAGTAAATTGAAATATTTATTATTATTATTTTTATTGCATAAAACATTTATTATTATTATTTTTATTATATAAAATATTTATTATTATCATTTTTATTATTTTAAATATTTATTATTATTATATTTATTATTATTCAATATTTATTAAAATATTATTTTGAAAATCCCTACCAGTATAAATAGAAACGTCTTTTAAAGTAAAATAAAATTAATAAGATCTATGATGTGAATCTGAAGAGAATTTGAATAGCTATAAGAATAATTTAAAGATTTAAGCAGCTGTAAATAAATGTGTAAAAACACTTGTAAATTATGTACAAATAAAATTTTAAATGCAAATGCAAAGATATTGAAAACTATTTTCGCCAAATATTTATAACCATTATGATCATTTGGGGCATACTGAGTAAATAATAAATTTAATTCGCAAATCTCACCCAGTATAAAGCGAAAAGTGATTAAGTATGTTATGAAATTAATATGAAGTCTATGATAAAAATCTGCCCATATTCTGAAAATAAAAAAAATTGGAATTTAAAGATAATACACGTGTGTAAATAAATGTATAGAAAATAAGTATAAATGTAAGGAAAAATCGTAAAGATGTTATTTTAAATGCAAAAACAAAATTATCAGAAGAGAATTTTGACTAATATGTGTTAAAATCATTATGATTATTTGTAACATACTGATAAATTAAAAATTTATTTTGAAAGTCCCACCTAGAATAAAGAGTTATGATGTTAAATGTACAGTACGCAAAAAAAAGGACTACTCTGAGTAATTTTCCATCTAATGATTGGCTCAATCTTAATGGCTCGAGAGGGTGAACTTAAATAATCTAATTAATAAATGCAGAAATATTTTAAGTTACGAAACCAGACACAAAAAATTTTTTTCTTTGAATATAAGCATAACCTTTTCCAACCGATTTGGATTTCTGACCCGTAAAATATAGGGGATAGCCGCAATCTGGGAAATATGGTCCCATCAGCTTGGTCAGGAGAGCGCTCCAAAGTTTGGACCCCTTAACGTTAATTTTACTTTTTGCGTATTTCGCTATATCTCGAGAAATTTGTTAGCGAATATAAAAATTTTTGCACAGAATCATAAAATGCATTTATCCAAAAATAATTCCATCAAAAAAATAACTGTCAGTAAATATTTATTATTATTTAAATTAATAATGGGGGGGAAATTTTGAATGGTAAGGTATAGAATATTTAGCATCGTTTTAAAGAACATTTTTTATTTCGCCAAAAGAACAAAATTTGAGAAAAATCGGTTGAATAGGACCTGAGAAGTCAAATTTTAACTATCTGACTTTTTTGAAATTCAATTTCTCAGGAACGATCAGGAGGAGTAAGCATTACGATCTAAATTGTGGCAATCTAGTATGCAACATTATTGTCAATGGATTATAATAACGAATAAATCCTGAACCAATGACGACAACCTATTAGTTTGAGAGAATTCCTTTCCAAATAGGATTTTATTTAAAGCATCGATATCAATTTTACAAAAAATTCTGACGTGATGGAGGGAAATGAAGGTCATTTTCAAAATCAGCACACCAAATAATCTTTAAATCATGCACACAAATAACTTTTCAATCAGGCTTACGTTTTGGGAAAACTAAAATTATATTTTACGTATTAGACGTTAGAAATATCTGAGAAGTAAAATTCTGGATAATGGGAATGAATTCTTTCTGTCTTTTTAGAAAATCAAGGAAATAATCCTCACAGAGTTGAGCCCATTGAACGTGCTGGAAATGAAGAAGAAATTCCACGCAATTCTTTTTGCGGTGACGATCCAGAGAAGAAGAATTACCGAATTGCTGGTTCGTTTGTGGTATTTGCAATAGTTTTGACTTTGATCATAATGTTTGTGCACGCTCTCTATTTTTAAGTTTCGATTTTCCTCCCAAGCTTTTGATTTAATATGAGATCCTTGGTTTAAAAATATATTAGCACGTTTGATTTAAAAATGTGATTGATTCAATTTTTGAGTTGAATATTTGTAGGACTTCCTTTTTATGGTTTTTCATACTGCTAAAGTAGATTCTCTTTATAAGATATTTAAGCCCCTTTAATCTGTGCACAACTAGTTTATAAAAATGAGATATCACATATGTTTCTAATATTATTTGTGCTTTATAATTGATGCGCACAAACATTATGATCAATGGTATCAATGTAATTTTTAGTTTTAAACAATATACAAATTTCTATCACTCCTTCCAATTTTCATCCTATCGGTTTACTTTGTTTACAGAAAACAAAGAAGCCAATGTGCAAGAGGCACTATAAGTTCTCAATATGTGTAATGGTAGAATATTTGTTTTCTAGCAGTGTTTGTGTCACCATTGTTAAATTACAAGTTTAGCAATGTCTATGAATGTTCAATTTTATCCTTAAAAGGAAGAATAATTCCAGAGTTAGATATTAATGCCAATTCAAGAGTTAGTTAATTTCCATCTTTTATAATAATTAAAGTTTCTGAGGGTAAAACTTAAAATTCAAGACTTTCGGCTTTTTTAAGGTCGTTTAAAATACGACAAAAGCAGTAACCCAAAATAACTGCTTTCAAATTCCTTACCGAAACTTTAAACTGTTATATTAATGAAATCATTATCGTTATAGATCATTATGATCGTTAAGATTATTATTAACAAACTGAGTAAATTAAAAATTTATTTTTAAAATTTCATCCACACAGTATAAAGAGAAATGAGATTGATAGTATAATGAAATTAGTACAAAGTCCATGATGGGAATCTGTTCATGTTCTTTAACTCAATGAGTAGAATTTAAAGATTCATACACACGTGTAAACAAATGTCAAAATAATAAGTGTAAATGTAAAAAAAAAATTTAAAGCTAATATTTTAAATGCAAAAGCAAAGTTATCGAAAACGATATTCGATAAATATGTATAATCAAAATGATTATTTGTAACATACTAATAAGATCATAAACTTATTTTGAAGATCTCAAACATTATAAAGTGAAATGTGATAAGGAGGGTGTTATTATTAATACAAAGTCTATGAATGAAACCTGACCAAATTGTGAGATATATAAATAGAATTTAAAGATTCATACACACGTGTAAACAAATGTCAAAATAATAAGTGTAAATGTAAAAGAAAATGTAAGGCTAATATTTTAAATGCAAAAGCAAAGTTATCGAAAACGATATTCGATAAATATGTATAATCAAATTGATTATTTGTAACATACTAATAAGATCATAAACTTATTTTGAAGATCTCAAACATTATAAAGTGAAATGTGATAAGGAGGGTGTTATTATTAATACAAAGCCTATGAATGAAACCTGACCAAATTGGGAGATATATAAATAGAATTTAAAGATTCATACACACGTGTAAACAAATATCAAAATAATAAGTGTAAATGTAAAAAAAAAAATGTAAAGTTAACATTTTAAATGCAAAAGCAAAGTTATCGAAAACGATTTTCGATAAATATGTATAATCAAAATGATTATTTGTAACATACTAATTAGATCATAAATTTATTTTCAAAATCTCAAACATCATAAAGCGAAATGTGATAAAGAGAGTGTTGAAATTAATACAAAGTCTATGAATGAAATCTGCCCAAATTTTGAGATATATAAATAGAATTTAAAGATTAATACACATGTGTAGATAAATGTAAAAATGAATGTGCAAATGGGAAAATAAATGTTAAGATAATATTTTTGATGCAAAAGCAAAGATATCAAGAGCGATTTTCAATAAATCAGTAATCATTATGATCATTTCTAACATACTAAGTAAATTGAAAAATTTATTTTGAAAATCCCTACCAGTATAAAAAGAAACGCATTTTGAAGTACAATGAAATAATTAAAATCTATGATGTAAATCTCTAAAGATTTTGCATAGTTATAAAGGAATTTAAAGATTTAAAAACATGTAAATAAATGTGTAATAATGCATGCAAATCTTATAAAGTTTTAAATGCGAAAGCAACGATACCGAGAACTATTGGTAAATATGTATAACCATTAGGATAATTTGCCTCATACTAAGTAAATTGAAATATTTATTGTTATTATTTTTATTATAAAAATATTTATTATTATTATTTTTATTATATAAAACATTTATTGTTATTATTTTTATTTTATAAAATATTTATTATATTATTTTTATTATATAAAATATTTATTATTATTATTTTTATTGCATAAAACATTTATTATTATTATTTTTATTATATAAAATATTTATTATTATCATTTTTATTATTTTAAATATTTATTATTATTATATTTATTATTATTCATTATTTATTAAAATATTATTTTGGAAATCCCTACCAGTATAAATAGAAACGTCTTTTAAAGTAAAATAAAATTAATAAGATCTATGATGTGAATCTGAAGAGAATTTGAATAGCTATAAGAATAATTTAAAGATTTAAGCAGCTGTAAATAAATGTGTAAAAACACTTGTAAATTATGTACAAATAAAATTTTAAATGCAAATGCAAAGATATTGAAAACTATTTTCGCCAAATATTTATAACCATTATGATCATTTGGGGCATACTGAGTAAATAATAAATTGAATTCGCAAATCTCACCCAGTATAAAGCGAAAAGTGATTATGTATGTTATGAAATTAATATGAAGTCTATGATAAAAATCTGCCTTTATTCTGAAAATAAAAAAATTGGAATTTAAAGATAATACACGTGTGTAAATAAATGTATAGATAATAAGTATAAATGTAAGGAAAAATCGTAAAGATGTTATTTTAAATGCAAAAACAAAATTATCAGAAGAGAATTTTGACTAATATGTGTTAAAATCATTATGATTATTTGTAACATACTGATAAATTAAAAATTTATTTTGAAAGTCCCACCTAGAATAAAGAGTTATGATGTTAAATGTACAGTACGCAAAAAAAAGGACTACTCTGAATAACTTTCCATCTAATGATTGGCTCAATCTTATTGGCTCGAGAGGGTGAACTTAAATATTCTAATTAATAAATACAGAAATATTTTAAGTTACGTAACCAGACACAAAAAATTTTTTTCTTTGAATATAAGCATAACTTTTTCCAACCGATTTGGATTTCGGACCCGTAAAATATAGGGGATAGCCGCAATCTGGGAAATATGGTCCCATCAGCTTGGTCAGGAGAGCGCTCCAAAGTTTGGACCCCTTAACGTTAATTTTACTTTTTGCGTATTTCGCTATATCTCGAGAAATTTGTTAGCGAATATAAAATTTTTTGCACAGAATCATAAAATGCATTTATCCAAAAATAACTCCATTAAAAAAATAACTGTCAGTAAATATTTATTATTATTTAAATTAATAATGGGGGGAAAATTTTTGAATGGTAAGGTATAGAATATTTAGCATCGTTTTAAAGAAAATTTTTTATTTCGCCAAAAGAACAAAATTTGAGAAAAATCGGTTGAATAGGACCTGAGAAGTCGAATTTTAACTATCTGACTTTTTTGAAATTCAATTTCTCAGGAACTATTCAACCGATTTTGCTCAAATTTTGTATTTTATCATGTAAAATTATATTCTTAAAAATGATGCAAAAATTTTATATCTTACAATTCAAAATTTTTTCGATCTTTATTATATAAAATAATAAAAAATAATAAATATTTACTTAAAATTCTTTTTTGCATTAAATTATCTTTGGCTAAGTGAATTTTATAATTGCGTGCAAAAAATTTTCAATTCGCTTAAAACTTTCTCGAGATATAGCGAAATACGCAAAAAGTAAAATTAACATTAAGTAGTCACAATTTTAGAGCGCGCTTCTGACCAAACTAGAGGGGCCATATTTCCCAGATTGCGGCTACTTCCTATATTTTGGGGATCAGAAATCTGAATCCATCGAAAGAGAAGTATGTTTATTCAGAGAAAGTATGCTTTTGTGTCTGATTTCGTAACTCAAAATATCGTCTGCTCTTATTAATTAGCATATTTGAGGTCACCTCCTCGACCCAATCAGACTGAGTCCGAAATCGTGAAGATCCGATCATTAGATCAAAAGTTATTCGGAGTGGTCCATTTTTTTGTCACACTGTACAGTGAAATTAATGAAACCTATGATGTGAGACTGTATAGATTTTGAAAATCTATAAATATATTTTAAAGATTAAAACTCATGTAAAAAAAAATTTGTAAAAACACATGTAAATTATGAAAAGCTAAAATTTTAATTGAAAAAGCAAATGTATTCAAAACTATTTTCAATAAATGTTTATAATCATTATGATTATTTGTAGCATGTGTGTAAGTGTAATGAAATTGATACAAAATTTGTGATGGAAATCTGACCATATTCTGAGAATATGTAAATAGTTTTAAATATTTATATGCATTTATATATAAATGAGAAGAAAATGAGTGTAAATGTTTAAAAAAAGCTAATATTTAAAATGTAAATCAAAATTATCAATACCGATTTTCGATAAATCTGTATAATCATTAGAATTTTTGGCAACATTGTGAGTAAATTACAAATTTATTTTGAAATATCACCCAGTAGGAAGAGAAATGAGTCTAAAGTTATAATCAAATTTATGCTTTTAATATAGATATTAATTTTTTCATTTTTCTAGTTTATAATTTTTTAATCTCTTGAATAATTCACTTATGAATCTGTATATAGGCTGAGAATATATAAATAGAACTTAAAAATTAATTTGAAATGTATAAATAAACTCAAATAGAACAATTTTTTTAATTATCTAATTAGTTAGTTCTTAATTAAATTAGCTAAATTTTTAATTAATTAATTAATTTAATAATTCTTTTTAACATACTGATTAAATTATACATTTAGTTTTAAAATCTCTCCTTGTAAAAAGAGAAATATGATGCGTAATTTAAAATAAGACGAAGTCTACAAAGGTTTGTAAGTTAAATGATGAGACTGATGTTCTAATTTCTTTTTTTTTGAATTGCAATATAATTTAATATTGTCTCCCTAAAAATGTGTCCCTTAGAAAGCCATTCAGCGCTTAAGACTGTTGTCTATTTCCTCAAAGCAATTTGGAATTTGAATTATGGGACTTACTTTTACATGGGCGGTTGCAGTCTTTTAAATGTTTTCCACTTTCTTTAAATGACGCCTCTTGATATTATTTTTTAATCTGGGATAAACGAAAAAGTCACAAGGATGTGATTAAGTCTTGTGATTAAGGAGGTTGAGAAGCTACAAGAGTGTGTTTACTGTACGGAAACTCCCTCATTGATATTATTCCCGTAAACCTTCAAATACCTGGGGTCTGGTAAACTACTACCGTCGTCGTAAGACTGCCGAAGTTTCCATTGCCTGTGTTCCCGAGTTCGAAGTAAAATCTTATAGTCTGCCGTTGCTCCAAAGCTCAATGCCACACATTTAAAAACAGAAAACTACAAGAACTGTTTTAACAAAAAAGATGTTTATATTGAACCACATGAATATACTGAGTTAGCATTTATACTAAGTACACATGTCAACCCCATTGTTGCCAGATGGTAGAATAGAGCTTCTTTCAAAAGCCCCAAAGTGTTAAAATAATTTTTATATAAAATATATTTGAAAATTAAACGTTTTCGTAAAATTATTATCTTGTAATTTTGAAAAAAAAACTTCCCAAATAGAAAATTTTTCTGCTTTAATTCCACAAAACTATTTCATTTCCTTTATCTAAATGTAATCTTAAATCTAAATGTAGCCTTCTTAACTAAACATTTATTTCAAATAGATACTAAGATAAATACTACAATACATATAGAATAAATATGATGTGAATTTTATATACGTCATTACAAAAACTATAATTTGCTCTCAATGTAAATTACAATGCAGTCTTATACAAATCAAATTTTCGTTCTTAAATCTCTTCAGAATTATTTTAAACATGATTGCTAAAAAATAACACTTTTTGTGACTCGTAATTCAAATTTTGTTTAATCAATTTGAAAATAATAGTGCATTTTTACGTAATTGCTCTAACTTCTTATAAAAATTCCGATTCTTTCATTGTCAAAATATTTTTTTTAACTTTTATGTTAAATTTTTTCACCTTTAGTTGTATCATGTGTTATTTCGAAAAAAATTCTAAAAGTTAATTTTAAAACTTTCTGTACCTAATCACGGTGAATGATAGATAAATGGTAATAATGTAATTTCTCTCCTACGCTTGATGTCATTCAAAGCTCTTTGAATGACTGAATTACGCTTAGAAATAATGGCGCGATTTGTGAGTTTTTTGTCGTGTCGTGAGAGGCTTGCAGGAGTTTTTGACCACCAATTCAATAAAATTTATAATAATAATCGAAACCTTTATATAAGTGAATATATTGTTAATTCAAAGAGCTTTGAATCACAGAATTACGATTTGAATTAACAGTGTGCACTGTTTATTTAGTCTATAAGAAGAAAGGCGTTGTTCTACTACAATACGCTTAACTTTCATCCTTTTGAAATCACAGTTAAATTATTTTATAAGGTTACAGTAACTCTAAGAATCAACCTTGTTAATTTAAAAGATTAAACAGCAATAAAAACAAATTTGTGAGTTTTTGTCGAGTATTGAGATGCTTACAAGATTTTTTGAATTCGAATTTAATAAAATGTTTAGCAATAATTAAAACCATTATAATAGTAAATATATATTTAAAAATATTAAAAAAAAACTTTTTTTAACGGATGATTTTATTTTCATGGCTGTTTGTTCATTTGAGCTATGTTTTCCGACATACGATTTTCATTTATACGCATTATTTGACCATGTGCACGTGCAATATTGCAATATAAACGGCATGAACGAAAATAATCAGTTATTTGCTGTCTTCAACAATGCAACAAATCTACTAAAAATCGCATGCATATTGATAAGGGAACATGCACGGTTAATGCTTCAACGCATATGGGTAATGCTTCATGGAGAATGCTATGAGAATGCCTTAAGCATGCATGCTTAAATACCATTCTAAGGGTCTGCGATTTCTCCGCTTGAGAAAAAAAGATGTGCCTCGTCATGCTGAAACCTCCTGATTGGGGAGTTTTTCGTGAGTAAACATATTTCTTTGCTCAGGCGATCTGTCTCATGCAGTGAGAATGGCTATTTAAATGTACGAATGCCCCCGCTTCAATTGTAATATCCTTTTGTTAATGATATATTTTGAGATTTTAGAATGCATATTTCAGGCAACTCTTAATTTAAAATACTTCTCAGCTTTTTCTCAGAAAAAAATTTCAGTTGTGAAATTTTTTCAAAGTAATGGAAAAAATATGATATTTCCCTAGGTTCCTCCTAAAAATTCCCCAAAATAATTTTGTCACCGAAAATTTCCCAATGCTGGCGAAAATTCCCTAAAGGGAGACATATTCACCGATCTGGTAAAACTGTGAAGTCAAACTACCACCACTCCAGGTTTGACAGGTATAAGGTTGCTATATCTTAAGTTACGTCGCCAGTCACTTTACTTAATTCACACACTTGGCAAGATTGAATTGGTGAATATTTACATATTTTGTGACTTTTAAATAAAGTTCAAGATATAAATAATGATTTAAGAAGGATATTGTATACAATTATGTGTAAATAAATGTAAAACTGAAATTTTTAAATTAATTCAAAGATTTTATATATTTGACTTCTGATAAGTATGTATAATCATTGTGTTTACCTGTGACATATTAGAAAAAATATCAATTTATTTTATAATCCACATTAAATATGCTGAGAAATGTGACTATATGTGTAATAAAATTGTACTAAAATTGATTTTAAATGTAATGAAAGACATACTGTGTGATCTTATTTAGTTTCTTCTTATTTTTAATATTTGGTAAAATAAATATGAGGATAAGAATATAAACAAAATTTATCCTTCTGGTAACTTCTTAATGAACGAATAACCAAGACAATAAGTGAACAGCTATTAAATGAATAACAATTACGTATAACCTTTGTTAAAAAGTTTCAATTAAACGTTTTTAAGAGGCGCTTAAAAATGGAATTTTCTCACTGGCTTAAAACTTGATTGAGTTAAAAATTAAACTGTAGACGGTTTTGATTTTTTAAACATGTAAAAGATGTTTTCTAGCTAACAGATTTATTTAATTAAAAAGGGAGTTCATGTCATGGTTTTTAATCTTTAATTAGTTTTATTAAGTGGCTCAGGGGGTAGAGCGCTCACCTCCCTACCCGGGTTCTATCGATACGAATTCCGCACCCGACTACAGTGCTGATAAAAAATATCGTCAGTGGTAGACAGATCATGCGTAAGAGTCATCTTGCCGTCAGGCTTACCGTGGGAGATTTTCGTGGTTTTCCCTCCATGTAACTCAAATGCGGGTTAGTTCCATCAAAAAGTCTTCCACGAAGACAAATTTCTTCCAATACTTGATCCAGGAGTTCCCTTGTCTTCTGGATTGGGATGAAAACTACAAGGCTAAAGAGTTCAACTTTGGTAGTTCTAAACTCAAAATTGAGACTGCTGTTAATAACTTTTAAATCTTTCAAAGGCTTGTGAGGCCCTTAATAAATTACCTACGAAAACAAGTATTTTTGAACACTCTATGTAAGAAAATATAGCAATAAACTTGTATCGATTACTTTGTTTGTTATTTGCAATAATTGCGTAACAATTTTTAATTCTAGATAAAATAGTTTTGGAAGTATGAACATTTTTATGAAAAGTTAATCTTTTTATCTTATGTTGTTTTGTCGATAACTTTAAAATTATTCAATAAAATCAAAGGAAATTTTCGGGGAAATTTTGAATTTATAGCAAAATTATAATTTTAAAATTTGAAGGAATTGTTAAAAATTACAAAATATATGATCATTTAAAGCATGGCATGCGTTTAAAAAATTTAAATTTTTCTTTTTATAAATTTTTAGTTAACCGTATTTGATAACTAATAAAAAAACATATTTAAATATCTTGAAAATTTAAAATGTCTCTAAATGTCTTTTCTCATTATTTTTGTTGAGCTTTGAAAGAAATCAAATAGGTAAGGGGTACTCAAATATTTCATTTTTGTTATTCTAAAGCAAAATTTAATAACAAATGATAATACCTCAGAATAATTATTCGTGCATCAAAATGTAATGGTATACGAAAAGAAAATATCTAAAAAAAACATAATTGTATGGGGTTAGTTCCCCCTCTATACCGGTGTCATTTTTTCTAAATCTTGTTTAATAGTGTTGGAGGCAGTGATCAGTTCCATTAGCAGATTCGTGCAGGTAGCATCATTGAAGTATTAAGCATATATTTGAGAGCTAAAGACACATTTTAATTTGGATGTAATTAAGGGATATTATCTCAGAGAAATAAAGAAAACTCGTTTAGGAAAAATTGGTTTATTGAGCAAATATTGAACTGAATGTGGCTAAATTCAAAAATAAAAACATAATGAAAAAAAGTCCCTCAAAGGGAGCAAAAAAATTCATTCTCTTCACATCGAGAATTTCTGTTAAGATTGATATTTAGGGCCTAAACCCCACATTCACAGAGAAGCCCAAAAGCCCCCCCCCCCAACTCTTTCGCCATTAATTGGAAAATGGAAAGTGAATAAATTGCTCCCAACAGATAGTTAGGAACATGGAGTGAGATCCATGGTTGGTGATTTATCGAAAGATAACAAAGCTAAAAGTAAAGCCCCATAATCAATGTTAAATTTGAAAATAATTTGAGGTGAGCGAATCGTCAAAAAGACTGTGAGAATCAGTATAACCATGTAACTGAAGCATTTCTGTGGTAAGAAAAAAAGAATAAAGAGGTATAAATAGATTTTTGTTTCCGATTTTGTCATGACAGTTAAGTAATGAGTCTTACATTAGTATTGAAATAATAATTGTTACGAAAAGAATAAAGAAATTTATCATCGCTTTTGTAAAATGTAATAAAAATTAAATAATTAGTTTAATTTAATTAAAATTTATTGCTGCATCTCAATAGTGCAAATTGTATTTTGTGGAAAACCCCATGCCAATCAGAGCTTTAATTATAAAAGTACTAAAAATACTTAGAAAATTGAGAGAAACTTTTTAAATGTTCACGATATTCAAACCGTATTTTTTTATTAGTTATCCAATACGACTCACTACAAAACTAGTGAATATGCTTTTTTAAATTTTTCCCGCTTTTGCGAGGTATTAAATAATTACTTTAAATGCACACGTCTTGCCTAATTTTTAACGATTAATTAATTAAAAATAGCTACAAAAATTTTGATCAACTTCATTGAATACTTTTTAAGTTATTGAAAAAATAACGTAAGACAAAAAAACTTAAGTATTTTACAGAAATGCTCTTATTTACATGTACATATTTACTTTAGAATTCTGGAATTCGATACAAGTAATATCGATACAAGTTATATGCTCATTGCAATATTTTCTACCATAGTTCATGAATACTTGCTTCAGTTCGTAACTTCAACCGTTCGAGCGCATCTTCTGAAAGCTTTAGAGCTTACAGAGAAGTACCTAAAATTGCTTGATCTAAGCACCCAAACAGTATTAAAATGATCCTCTAAGTATTTCTAAGAAACGTTAAGAACTGAAATTGCCTCTTCAATTATTGACGGAAAGTATAAATATGCTGGATGCGCATACTTTTTTTAAAACTTCCTTTTTGACCAGGCTTCAAAAAATGTATAATATGGGGTTATTATATAACGACTTGTATTTGTATTTTCAATGCATTTGTTGTCTTATTTTACATTTTTTATCTTCTGACCGACCATATAGCAATGAATTGCTACTAATTTTGTCCCGAATTTGAATCAATGAACTTTTAAAATAAGAAATGTTTATAAAGTAATTTCTCCTAACTTTTGTAAAGTTTTGTTTTTGGCATTTCGGTAATGCGGAAGCTTAAAAATAAGTGTTATATAAATTAATTGTTGCATATTTCGCGCTACACTAAAAATTCTCTTAAATTTTACTTCTTAATTTCATTTTCATTTTTTCCTTAGAATGTAGCAAAAGCATATGAATATGGAAGGAAATTTAAAGAAAAAAAGAGGTATAGAAGTGGCTATATCTGGAGTACAACTTCGAAGAACACTTAGAAAAAATGAAAAATTTCATAAGCAACCCCTAAGTGTATCTATCATACCTAAAATCCAAAACTATTGAACCTTCTTGTGATATAATCCCTTTTTATAAACCGAATACTAAGTTAAAATTTAAAAAAAAATATTAGTTGATATGTTACAAGTAAATTTAGAATTGTTACGACATTTAAATTTTTCCACTACCCAAAATATGATACATCCTATTAATCTGCACAGAAAAGATTTAAGAATAAAAATTTAATTTTAACATTGTTTGTGCTTGAAAGTGGCGAATTACACAATAAGCTGTTTGAGATTAAGTTGGGACAATTCCATGGAAAGGAATTAAATTTTTGGATGACTATTATTTCCCAGAAACAAGACTATCCAATAATTGTATATAGAGAACCATTCTGAAAAGGGAGTGATATTGTCATTTAAGGAAGTTTGAGGTCTCAATTATAATTAGTTTCCTAGAATTTAACAGTAAGTTACACAAGAGTTTGTGAAGATTGCAAATGAGGATCGGCATAACAAGAAATCTGAAATATATGAATGAAGGCTTCATGTAGGGTTCATGTCATTGATCACACCCTAGGGAATTTACATTTCATATTTTTAGAAACTAAGGTTTTAAGAATTTTTTAGATTGATTGGCAACAGTATCAAACAATAAGAAGCTATAACACTGTATTGAATAACCTGGTCACATGGTCTTCTATAAAAAAATTTCTTGATTTTGTTCGTGTCTGTGCAGTAACTTGTGTCTTTGGCAAAGTTACAAGGTCTGCATTTGTAGTTATCTGTTTTTAGTTGAATTGATAGTACATAACAGTTTTACTTTTCTGGCTGTGAAAAAGAGAAATCCAAAATGTGTTTTTTGAACTTACGTTTTATTTTTTAATAAGCATCAAATCATAAACAAAATCTCAGATTGGGCAGCTCTTACGGACTGTCTTAACAAATTATAGAAATCCAAACCTGTCTGTAAACTGGGGTGTTAATGAAAATTAATGAAATTTTTTTATTTCCTCGTACTTTTATCCATATAATACATAAAAAGACATACAAAAGACGTTTTCTAATTAGTAACTGAACGAACATGGAATAAATTTCCCAGTGAGTGAGCAATGTGTGAGTAAAATGAATTTACATCGCTCTAATATTGTTAGTAGTTCTGCGATATAGAGAACTACAAAAATTGTGTTAAAAGTTGTACTATTAATTGATAAAATAATTTCAAAGTTTCTATTTAATCACTAAACTTAAGAAAAGATTATTCTTCATAATTATAATTTATATTTATAAATGTGGTTGCTAGTTACATTAATTATAGGTTAAGTAACTTAATAAACTATGTTTACTTATCGAAAATTGAATTAATATAATAACAGAAAAGTTTAGTGAGCATTTCTTATACACAATAATTCCTAATTAAAACTTTCTAATGATAACGTATTTTGATAAGATATTTTATGGTATTAAAGTTAATAAGTAAATCATAAAAATACGATAACAACATAGCTGAAATGAAAACATTGTCAAGTAGCTGAAAAGCCTAAGACCTCACAAAAGTAATTACATTTTCGGCTCTAAATCAAAAGGATGTGAAAAATTTAAAAATATGCAATTTTTTTAAAAGACTTAGCAAAATAACAATCTTAGATTATGAGCTTAACGTTTTCACTCATTATTTTTCATTGAGCTTATAAAGCTCTTTTTAAATCGCTTCGTAATTGGTATTTTACTTTAATTCCACAAAAAGATTGAATGCATTTTTTTTACAGATGTAAAATGTTATTGATTAGATATGTTTCATACATTTAAGGTAAACTAAATTTGATTTAGATATTTATATTCTGCTCTGTTTTTCTTATTCTTAAATGTAGTTCGTTATTCAATCTAATACATATTCATATGCTTAACTGGCACCATTAACTCTTTTAAAGTAGCAGAAGAATAAATATAGCTATATACTTTTATTCATGCGCTGTATAATTGGTGCCAATTTAGCTGCTTCTAATATAATAAGAAACTTGGTGCGAAGTTCTACCAATGTCGAGATGCTGTAAGAGTTACCACTTTTGTAGTTAAACGCTGAACTAAGTCCACGGTTTTTATTTATTCCCATTTTTCAGGGAGACGTCGAGCCAAGTTCAAGGCCAAGATTGAACAAAGCTAAAAGTTTTTGCTCACCCCAATTTTACGGTGAAGGGTTGAACCACATTGCAATTTCTAATGTAAACCCGTTTTAAAAAAATATTGGTCTAAAAGAAAACTAATCATTTAATTCAACGTTTTACACAACAATTGCCTTTGGGAGCACCACAACAGTATTATAATTTTGCACCAAATTTCTATGTGTCGATTGATAGTTGAATTCATTTGGTTAAACGCTGAAATATGTTTTCAAATGTATAAAACCTATTTTCTTTAAGCCATAATCCTGTAGTTTAACGTAGGAAAGCATTTTCAAATGATAAATTTCACGAATTTAATTATCATTAAATTAAATATGATTTTAAAAACATTTATTAAGAAGCATTATGTATAATTAGTATAATACATAATGCTTTTATGTATAATTAGGTATATGTATAATTAGGTTCAAATTTTTAAAAACTTCGTCTGAGAGGCTTTTTGTATGCTAAAATATTAAAAAGAGGAAGGGGTGATGTGATTACAATTCCGTAATTATCATTCTGTTTGCTCAACTGAAATGGTTTTGTAATTTCAAATAAGCTTTTAAGGATAAATAATAGCTTAAATCAAGAAAATAAATATTTTGGAGCTTTTGAAATAATCTTGACAATCACTCGTCCCGTTTTTTCCTTATTAATGCATAATAAATTATATTTTAATAGTAATACTCATTATCTGATACATGTGATTGCCTAAATTAAAATGTTTATTTTATTGTAGATTTAACTAAAGAATTGTAGAAAAATATAAGTTTAGCATAAAGAAAAGAAAACGCAGTGACAGTAAGGCTATATTTTTTTTCCACATTGTACTTTTAATTCCAAGTAATAATCGAAGAAAGACATATTGTTCTTAGTTCCTAAATCTGGTTCATTTATAGGAATTTAAATGTGCAAATAACAGCAGTTCGTCTACAGTTTTTTAATTTTTCATTCATAACGATAAGAAGTATATTCAATTACTATCTACCATAGCTAAATATTTGAATCTAAAACTAAGTTTTGCATTAAGAGTTTTTACAATAACATAAAACACAGTCAGAAGAAGAAAAAAATCCAGATAAATTTCGCTAATAGCAGTATTTTATTATAAGAAACTTTGACAACATGCTCAAACAGTTTACAATAAAATCAAAAATTCCATTACAACCATCATATCAATCAGATATTATAATAAAAAAATTAGAAACAAACTTAATGTGTTTCCTGAATAATAGTCCTAGTTGGCTCTCCCTGATCTTTTATATTTACTTCATGTTGCAATAAAAGTTTCATCTACAAATGAATAAAAATGTTATCTTTGAAATGCATCACATTATATTATTACCCAAAGATTCAGTAAAGCTATATTTATTGATTAACACAAGATTTCTGTTAATTTGTCTGTAGGACAAATGTCTGTAAGACAAATTTCTATTAAAAATGTAAGGCAAATTCAGTTTTTTTTATATTCCATATACTTATATTGTTAACTGCTGTAATGCAAATGTGCAAAACGTTCGTTCATCAGAAGCTGATACTTGGCGCTTTCTTTGTCACTAAATTAGTTAGGCATAAACGTTAAGTATAAGTTAAGTATTGGAAATTTTTTTTTGCTGATTTTGGAGATTCGGAAAGTTCGATTGCAGTATTTATATCAGATCATTTACTTGAAGGGGAGGAGTGGGATAAAAAATTCGAATCGAGAATTGAATCACTCGATTAAAATTATTGATCAAAATCGCATGATTTGAATCACTTGATTCGAAACTGAAATGATCATGGAGATTATGGCTCCTCAATTTCGTGACTAATGGCATAATTGTTGCACTGTATTCATGTACGTTAGCGTTACATGGGGAAGAAAAGAGCGAAAACAACCCTATGTCATTTCATTGCGAGGTGAGAGCTCTACCCCTAAGCCTTCGCGATTTGCTATTATTGACGCTAAGTATGCTTAACTAATTGTGGTCATAAGAAAATAATCACTAAGACAATAGGTCTTGTTTTCGGCCTACGAAACTAGAATAGTACGGAAATGCATATGAATCAATTGTTTCAAAGGATGTATGTGCTTCAAATCTTTAGAACTTTGTTTTTAAAAAAATTTGCCACTGTTCACAGAATATTAGACTGAAATATTACTTGATCAAAAACTTTATTCGTCTAAAATACATACAAAATGTCAACAGGAAGAAGAAAAAAAAACAGTCAAAATGTTTCTAGCACTCAAGAACAGGCGCCCATTTTCCAGATTTGCCAGGCGTGAATGAGATGAAACAAGAGTGATTTGAAGTATAAAACGTAAAATTGCTAATTAAAAATGGAAAACAAATAGTGAGAGATAAAACCAGAAAAATACAGTTAGCCGAGAGAGTAAAATATGAAAAACAGATAGAGAAAAACCTCAGTAGTTGGGAGGAGCAAATCAGGATGAAATGCATTTCCCCGCGCTATGGAGAGGTGGTGAGGACAGTGGAGCAAGGAAATCAGCACTGATATGAATAAAACAAGATGAGTTGATGTTACTGGGATTGGAAATAATTTTGGCATGGTCGAAATTGAATTTATGTCCAAGATTCCAACAATGTGCAGAAATTGATGATTTTTTCGAATTCTTAATAACGGACATATTGAAGAAATGTCAAAATTCATAAAATCAATAATTGGTGCTGGAATCTTTGTAAAAATAAAGCTATAAATATCATAGACAGATATTTTCTATTCAATTTTGAAAATATTATAAACTGTCGCGCATTGAAGAATCTTTTATTATTTTATATTTTCTTTCCCTTTATCGAAAAGGATTTATCTGTAAATCTTTCAGTCAGTTCAAATTGGCATACATTTTTATCCTTTCTAATAATTAAAAAATGGTGCAATAGAACTCTGCATTCCTTCAACTTATGTGCCACATCCTACATTTATTTTCAATTTCAACTTTTCGTAGAGACGATAAATCTCGCTTTAGAAATTTGTTTACAACTTTAGATTCTAAGAGTATGATTGGCAAAAAATAAAAGATAAAAGAATTTTATTCACTCCTGATGTTTCTTGAAATTTTGTATTTCGCAATATGTTTTCCTCTGAAGTTTTGCTTATGGAAAGGCTGCATGCTGTGGATGAAAAATACTATAAATAGATTCTGTAAAAAAACCCACACATTCTGCACATATAAAAATTGCATATGTAGCTTTCCCAAGTAATAAATACAATAATTTTTGAATATTTTAGATTAATATTATTAATCCACTTCTTTTATCACTAAATTTCAAACTAATATTATTTTTGGAGCTTTCAAACGATTTCTGTTGTTTCAGAGGTAAAATAAATTCCTGGAATATTTTCCCCCCATGATCTTTCCACCATTTTTGGAAACGTCTCCCTCCAGTGCTATGTTGATTAAAAATGATAATTTTAATTACAGGTTTTGTGAAGGTGCAGGAGAGAGGGAAAGTTTTCAAACATGATAGAATGGATGAAGAGTTTAGAAACATTTGCATCTTTAAAGTGTTAATAAATAAATAAACACGAAAAATCAATGTTTTTCCTAGGGATTTTTTTCTCTATATTTTAACTTATTTTATAGTTATTCGAGATTCGACCATTTCTTTTTTATTACTAGAATTTTGACTGAATGCGGGTAAGGATTAAAGAGTAAATGAAATCTCCTACAGCGAATATCTTAAACATTCTTGTGAAAGCTTTGAAACCTCTTGAAAGGGAAAAAAATAATTACTTTAGCCGTTGAATTTCGTCCAGGTGGCAAAAGGAGTGAAAACTTTAAAACATGAAAATTTGAGGGAAGAAGAAAATTTTGGGTGGTTTACTCTCTGAAATTAAGAAGAAGACTCATTGAAGCTGAACATTTTCCTCTGTTTTTTTCCGACATTTTATTTATGTTCCACACAATAAAGCTGTCTAACCTTTCCCATATAATAAAAAATATACTGTCAAAATTTTGTCTAAAGCCAGATGAAGGGAGTTTAGCTTAAGCAAAAATGTCGGAAGGTTTCCTGACCATTAAATTCACTACCCCCTCCAAATTTTCCAAATTTTTATTCAAAATTGTGTCTGAATACTTTTAATATCAAAGAGTATTTTGGGAGGAAAAACAGGGGGCTAGAAGCTAGACAGAGGCTCCTGAGAAATCAAATTTTGAAAATACTTTTTTCAAAATTCGATTTCTCAGGAACTATTCAACCAATTTCGCTCAGATTTTGTATTTAGTCTTTAAAATTGCATTCTTTAAAATTATGTCACTGAAAAAAAGCAGGTTTATCGTTGTCACTGTTCTATAACTGAAAAATATATAATTCTACTTAAAAATCTGTAACGGAAGAAATAACGTTTCTTTTTTTTAAAAAAAAAAACTCTCCACTTTTTTCACATTTTACAAATTTTAATTTCAAAGTGTTATTAATCCTTTAAAAAATTTTAATAAAATGATCACTTCTATTAAACATGCTCTTTTTTATTTGTGGAAAAATTTTTAAAAAATCAGCTAACTGTTTTTATTATTTTCTTATCAAATGTATCTCTCAACTGTATATTTTTCATATTCTGCTATGAAAATACGAAGATCTTAATTATTTCTCACGAAAGAGAATATATTTTTATTTTGAAATTATAGTAATCAGGTTATGGTTGAAAATTATTTTACGTTTGGAAAGTCAATAAAATTAAAAATTAAATAGAAAACATTCTATGTCGTTATAGAAATTACATTATAAAATATGACGTTTTGAAACAGTAATTACAGCATTTTGAAATAATTATTAAAAATAATTAAATAGAAATAGAAGGAAAACTTAAATATGATAAAACAAAATGAGACACCCTACATGCATTAATGTGGGAGATTTTCAGTAAATTCACATTTCAGTTCACGTCCCGAAGCCCCTTTGAAAATTTCTTTTCTTCTATTTCATTTTACTTCACTATTTAAATTTAATTATAATTCTCCTATTTGTTTAATAAATATATTTAAAAACAAATATTGGGCGTATTCTGCTTAAACGCGTTGCCAGGTTTGACTTAAAAAATAATTTCTCTATTCACAAATGAGAAAATTTTTATTTTAACTACTTCTTCCTTTTCAGTATCTAAACGTATAGCCAGGAATAAAATAAATACGGTATTAAAAGATGTAATAAAAAGAATAGACAGATCTGCTTTCTAATTACCGATGTATTGAAACCGAAGCGATGTCCAGTTTATTTTAAATCCTCTTTTGCCTCACTAAAACTCAACTCTATCTTAATTGAAAAGCACAATACTACTGGTATTTAATGTTGCAATACTTTTTCTAACATTTCGGTTCTCCGAAGAGAGAAGAGAAATTGCCTTCACGCTTTTACGAATTACAAGTGCAAAATTAGGAACAAATTTGTTTTCAATGAATTTTCTCTGCTACAAATCACGCTTCAATTCTTAACTTTTGTGTTCGGTATCAATAGAAGGATAATCGATGAACTTTTTTCCATGAAAAATTTTTATTGCTCTCAACAAATAAATTCAACAGGGTCAACAAATAGTTTTAACAACATCAAATAATTTAAACGTTGTTTAAAACTTCATCGGGTCCTTGGAATTTTCATTGAAATACAAAGCAAGCAAACATTTTATTTTAAAAAATGTTGTGCTATTGTAAGGCGATGCTATACATCTGACATTATTAGCATAGAAAATTGTGTAACTCGTACTGGGTAGAAATAATACAAATTGAGTACCACCAATAATTTTTAATCCATTTATCAAGTTCGATGCAATCTTAAACGTCCAAGAGATAAATCTTAAATTGCGTGAACTGGGCAGAAATAATAAAAAGTGAATAACATCAGTAATGTTTAATTTAATTATCTAATTATCAAGTTCTGAAAAAGTGTTATCTTAAATGTTCAAGGGATAAATCATAAATTCGATTATTCGGTAATAGTAGGCAATATTTTAAGTTATGAAATAAGATACAAAAAGAGTTATTTCTCTTAATAACGATCTTTTTCTGTAGATTTGTATTTCTAGTTTTCAACATTTGAATTCTACTACCTGTAAAATATATTCCTAATGATTATGTAGAATAAATTAGGAACGCGGTCACAAGATCAAAATGTGATTTTTTTTGCAAGTTTCGTTGCAACCTAGAAAATTTTTAAGCATAACTAACATTTTTCACACACAATAATTAATCTATTTTTTCTAAAGATAGATCTATGCAGAGTATTATTGTTATTTTTTATTGAATGTAATTATTATTTTTCTAATATTATTTTTTAAAGGATTTTTATTTTTTTTTAAAATGATCTTAAGCGTAAATACTAAAATTTTATAACGTTTTAAATTAAGTAATTTTAATTGACAAAACCTAAAGTTGATTTTAATCATAGAGATATTTGTTCTTTAGTGAAAATTCCCAAATAAATGTATAATAATGCACCATAATGCACTATTTCTTTATCTATAAATATGAATGTTTAGAATATTTTTTCAATATTTTTTAATAGAAATGACGCGTAGCTTTTTTAAGGAGACAAATATTTGAAGAAGACTTTATTTCACAAATTAAAAGACATGTTTTTCTTCGTATTTAATTTTTAACAGTATTTAGGGTATACTTTTTTTTTAGTCGGAAAGAATTATATTTTGTTGCGATATTACAATTAGTAAAAGTACAATTTGAAGAATTTTCTATTAGAAACGAAATTTCAGAATCCAATAATTATATTTTTAATTGAAAATATATTAGTTTTTGCTCTCTATTATGAATATCTGCTTTGTGTATAGCTCAAATTTTTCATGACGCAATCATAGAAAAAAAAGTGAGGATATTTTTGTGAAATCGAATTAAAACGATTATTTAAAAATAAGGGTGGTAAAGATTTAATATAGTGTAAGCAGTAAAAAAGTATAAAATTTAGAAAATACTAATTTTTAAAATAGAATATTAAGCACTAATTTCACGCTCGTGTTATTTAAAAAGTAAGAGCCTTTGCCTTTGATCGCTTCACTCCTCAATACCTATGATAGATTCGCAATTACCTTTGCTTCTCTTTGAAAAAAATTTATTTTTGTGAGAAAAAAAAAATTCCATTTCATATATTTCATTCGATTTTAATTCACGATGCTTTATTACTCAAATCCTTATTTTTTACGATTTTGAATTAAACTAAATAAACAAAAATTTTATTTTATTTTATAACCATCTTCGAACTGCCGACCCAAGTTAACGACTACCAATATTCCATAGCCTTGTAATTTTTAAATGAATCCAGAAGACAAGAAGACTTTTAGATCGAGTATTGGGAGAAATTTGCTCTTGTGGAGGACTTTTTGGATGGCACTAATCCACATTTACGTTACACGGAGAGGAAAACCATGAAAACCTTCCACGGTTTGCAGGACGGAATTAGATTTCAACCCTTGATCCATCTACCTCTAAAGATATTTGACGTGAGCACTGTAGTTAGTATAAGCTAGTAACAGAATTCATATCAACCAGCCATCGATGGGATTCGAACCTAGGACACCTCATGAGAGCGAACGCTCTGCCCTCTGAGCCATCACGGCTCAATTAGAAACAATGCATTATGAATACGCATAAAAAACTTTCCATTTTTACCTCACAAATTTTAAAGGTTTTACTAGCTGTTCACCCTCGTTTCCTCGTTTATTGTCCTAGAATGATTTTTAATCCTCGTTTCAAGATAATTATTTGTATTTTATAACCGTCATTGAAAAACCGATCCAATTATGGGTTTACGACTATCAGTGTTAAAACTCCGAAGCCTTGTAGTTTTGATCCCAATCCAGAAGACAAGAGAACTATTGGATCAAGTATTTGGAGAAAGACAAGAGACCTATTGGATCAATAATTGGAGGACTTTTTGATGGGACTAACCCGCATTTGCGTTACAAGTTGTGGAAAACCACTAAAACCTCCCACGGTAAGCCTGGTGGCAAGGAAACTCTAACCCATGATCCGACTACCACTGAGGATGTTTTACGTCAGCACTGTGGTCGTTGCAAGCCGGATGTAGAATTCGCATTGATCAGCCATTGCAGGAATTCGAACCCGGTTGACCTCATTAAAAGGCGAATGCTCTATCCCCTGAGCCACCACGACCCTTATCATTTGCATTTTATAATCGTCGTTGAACAGCCGACCCAATTCTTTGGGCTTACGACAGCTAATTTTCAACTCCGTAGCCTTGTAATTTTAAACCCAGTCCAGAAGACAAGAGAAATCATGGATCAAGTATTTGGAGAAATTTGCCTTCGTGGAGGACTTTTAGATGGAGCTAACCCGTATTTTCGTTAAATGGAGAGGAAGACCACGAGAACCTCCCACGGCTAGCCTGGCGGAAAGGGGACTCTAACCCATGATCCGTCTACCAGTGAGGATATTTCACGTCAGCACTGTGGTCGATGCAAGCCGGATGCGGAATTCATATCGACTGGGATTCGAACCTGGTTCGCCTCATTGGAAGGCGAATACTCTATCCGCTGAGGCATCACGGGCCAATTGCATTTAAAAGAAGTATTATTTAATTTATTTTAAGCTATTTCCGTCGATAAACAATATACTTAAGGAGTAAATCTGCGATGGTTACGTTCGCCTTAGAAAAATAGTAAAAAATCAAATGCAGTTTTCTAAATTTAGGAAAGGATTTTAAGTTCCGCATCAATGATTTTTATACTTAACATAACTTTTCTTACATTTTGTGACAGGCAAAAAATAAGTTCTGTCAAATAGAATGGAATAAACCATTTACGAGAGAACGCTTGAAAATTTTTTTGGGCATTCAAAATAAAGCTTAGAGATAAATTGAAGATGAAATAAATTGTCTGTTCTGAGAGATTGAATCTAACTTTATTTCACCTAAGCTATAAAAAAAGTTAGCGTAGAAATTTAAAAAATTTTACTTCAATATGTTCGTATCAAGATGAGAAAATTGAGTCAGAACTAAGGTAAATATGTTGGAAAATTTCTCTCTCTTTCTGGCATATTCTAAATTTTTAAGGAAAAATATTTTTTTTAGTCAATCAAAATAAAAAAAAAATTGTATGCTCATTTTTCATACATTACATCACTCAAAGTATTGTATCTATGGCAAGTAAAATATATGTGCTGAATTTCCATTTAGGACAAACTTTTTAGGGCGACATTTTGCTACTTGCAAACATAAACATTTTGTCGTTTTTTTTTCGTCAGAATATTTTCTCTGAAAAAGTACTTTTTCTGAATAAATATAACTTTTTTTCAATGGATTTGTAAAATATAAGTGGATGAGAGCCCTGAATTTGGTAAAATATGGTTTCAATAATTTAACGAGAAGAGATGTCAGCAATTTGATGTCTTAATAATTATTTCTTAGTTTATTCGATTATTTAGAAGAAAGGGTTCGAATTAAAAGATGCAGGGACTTACCAAAAAAAAAAAAATTACCTTGTGTGTTTGATTTCCTACGTCGCAAAATCGCGAAATGACTTGTATCACCGGTTCTATTAAAAACCCTTGATTTTCCATTCACTCATCCTTAACCTCAATAGATAGTTAAACTACATGTTCATATATTTAAAAGTATCTTATAGTGTTGTGTAGTTTCTTGCTTCATTTGCTATGTCGATACTTACCCCATTACACCTTATGCCGTTGCTTTACAAAAACTCAAATCATTTAATAAAAAAGTATTTGAATTAAAAATGTATGCAGAATAAAATCCTTTACAAAAAAGGATAACTGAAATTTCTAAATCACTTGAAATTACCGAACTTCCCCAATGAAGTATGAATAAAATATTTTGTTTCTACTACTTTAAATAGCACTAAACAATATTATTTATGTCACTAAACTCACCCATGTATTAAACGCTTTTCCTACGAAGAGAAGAAAATGATTTGATATGAAAAATACCACCAATTTTCTTGTAATGATTTTGAGAAAAGACGCATTTTTCTTCTTCTCTCATAACTATAATTTAAATTTTATTGCAATTTTTGAATTCAGAGATCAAGAAATCATATAATTATTCTATTTATACTGTATAGTGCGATTCAAGCCCATTGAAATAGTGTTTATTTAAAAAAAATTGCTTAATATTTTATTTAAAAGGTTTTTTTTAAATTTATTATATTTTTATCATCCTAAATCCTTATAAATTTGTCATTTTTAAATTTAAGAATTATTCGTTCTTTATGAACCACCAATTGAAAAAATGGTTGGCATAAAAGTGGCAATACTTCTGAAAATATCGCTCGTGTAGCTAACACGATCACTTTTTTAAAATTATAGAAAACGATATAATGAGTGTTCTTTTTCTTGAGAAGGAGAAATTGAAGAGGCTAAACACCCAAAATCAGGAATTGTAATCTTTATTTAAGTTATTTGAATTTTCTTCCGAAGAAAAACAATGACCTTTCATCATAACACATCTTTCAAATCTTTATCGTATCTAATTTTTACCAATGTTAAAAATTACGATAAACCTCAGGAAGTTCCTTAAAATAGAAACAAGTAGATTTGGTGGTGGATTTGATGTAAAATAGGTTCTACTGACATTTTTCTGTTATATATCTAACCAGCAAAGTATGAAACCCCGGCATTGTATAGAATGCCAAATGATATTTAGGCAAAGTATGAAATAAACGTCCTGATGAGGTTATGAAGTAAATGATGTACATGTTACTGTGAATGGACGAAATCGGTGGTTGTTGACTTTCACCGGTGAATGTTGACCATCACATAGTCGCTTTGGTGAATGTCCGAAATATTTATTACATCCGATTTGATATTAATTTATTCGTGGATATATTTACATTTATTCGATATTTTAATACTTACTGACGATAGATTAGAAGAAACATCAGCATTTGGAGTATCGGGCAAATGTATACCGGGCAATGGTACTTGACCTTAAGAAAACATCAGTGATATACCGGGCAATGGCGCTTAACTGGACCTAGTATGACTAGACCTTTGGTGAATGCCCGAAATATATTCTAGGTCTAGTGCCACTGCCCAGTATACCCTACACTGATGTTTTTTTAAGGTTCAGTGCCATTGCCCGGTATAAATTTTCCCGGTATACTCTACACTGATATTTTTTTAAGGTCAAGTGCCATTGCCCGGTATATATTTGCCCGATACTCCAAACACTGATGCTTCTTCTTATCTATCGTCAGTAAGTAATAAAATATCGAATAAATGTAATCTATCGTCAGTAAGTACTAAAATATCGAATAATTGTTATTATATCATCAAATAAATTAATACCAAATCGGATGACGTTTTGAATTTGTCATTTTTGAATGACATTTTGACGAATCGGAGATGTATTTTATACTTTGCCGGTTTCTCATCTGGCATTCTATAGAATGCCTAGGCAATGTGTAAAAATATAAATCATTTCATACTTTGCCGGCTAATTTTAGGCATTCTATACAATGCCTAGGCATTCTATACAATGCCGGATTTTATACTTTGCCGGCAACATATATATATTTATTGATCATAATATGAAATGTATTAATTATATGCATTATGGATTTTTTGTATACATTGGGATCTTCTTCACGTTGTTGTTTCACTGCCACCAAAATCTAAATTAAGCATAAGAAGTTTGCAAAATTAAGTTTACTTAATGGCAGTTTAAAATGAAATACTTGCATTCTGGTTCCAATGTTATTGAAGTTTTCATTAAATAACATATTACTGGTCAATATTATGTTACTGGCATATCTAAAATTATGCTGGTTGTCAGTAAAAAGATTGATATGGAAATTTTTATAAAGATACAAATTACCTCTGAAGATGATGACGATGCAGATTATTTTTCAACTCATCATCCAAGGGCGAAGATTGAAAACTCCTTGCATATATTGCGCAATTCATAAAATATTTGTATTAATTATAGGGTTTTAATCAAGAAGATGTTTTAATCTACTGTGAAGTTATTAAAGCGTAAAAAAGGTTTATTCTGTTGGCGAAGTCGTAAGTTTAAAAGAAATTGAGCTTAAAGTATTTATATAAAACTAGATGAATAAGTATTTATAGTACGGGGTAAAAAGTAGTAAATAATCAATAAATCGATACTAATCAGCACTACAAAATCCTGTATAAAACTTTTATCTTAGATAAGAATTAGTAATTTACAATCTTTTTAGTACTTCGAAATACTAATACATCAAACAAGAATCAACTCTAACAAGAACAAAAAAACGTAAGTCTGTATCAAAAACTGTAATGAGATAATAAAATTTCAATTTCCTTGCGGAAAATTATAATAATGCAAGTATTGGCAATTTATTTTCATAAGTATTAAATAATATACATGAACTTAAAGCGACTAAGATCGAATTTTGGATTTCAATCCCGAAATTAATTTATAAATGCTAATAAGTAATTCGAAACATTTGCATCTCATAAGCAAAAACTAGTAAACCGTTCTTCAATCATCGTATTATTTACACAAGATTGTCACGAAATATTTATAACATATAGCCAAGTTTATATCCTTCTATCTCCTTGCTTTCTCTCCACCACCTCATTAAACGTAAAATATCTGTTTTATGATTAGTTGCTGTTGTTTCTAATGTCTTTTGTAAATACCAGCAACCCTGCTTAGTGAAGCCAAGCGAATTTAAGGCAGAGGGTGCGTTTCTTGCTTTTTTCAGTGACGCCATCTATTGCCAAGAATATGGCTTCAGCCACACACACGTCACTGACCGTTTATAAGGGGACCCATTCTTACATCCATTCATTCATTACCATATTGCAATTTTGTCCTGAATCAGAGAATCATCAATCTCCAGTTTAGTTCCCTAAGAGGTATTGTTTGCTATGGGAACATGGAGGACTTTGAGGCCCGACAGATTTAACGTGTACCAGTCACTATTTACTACACGGGAAGTCTTTGGTTGGCGGGGATCAAACTCATGACATCTTGGAACATAGGCCCAACGCCCTACCAACCAGGCTATCCCGGCTCATGATTAACCATAATTTGTTCTGTCGAACTTTGCCATCAAATTGAAGCTATCGTGCTGTCGCGTGACAAAAACGTTCAAAATATTTCAGTCGAATCTGGAAACAGACATTTTTTCGAATCAATCGAGCTGAAACCAGTCGTTTGACTGAATTTGGTTTCATTTGTTCGAGGGCATTAATGAAAAATCCTGGGAATTAATGAAAAATCCTGGGCATTGGCAATAGAATTGCAGTTTTTAAGATGCCTTGAAACCTTTTAATTATTAATTTTGCTCTTTAGTGAATAACTTAATTTTTATTTCAAATATCGTTATTTTCAGTCGTTCTTGGCATGGAAGGTCATTTTTAATCTCTCTAATACAAAAATGAGAATCACTGTTTATAACTAAAGAAACCTTAGTGCTCTAGGGTTCTGAAATTAGGACATCGACTACAAAAAGCAATTTTTTGCTCCCCAAAAAAAATAGCTATGAATTTTAACTATCCCGTTTGGAAGAGATGTTTGAAAGAGGATTTTTCCGCATTCGTTCTTATAACATTAGCAATTTTTATGCATATACCCGTAAAATATTCATGTTCAAGATTTTATTGATCGTTTTTTAATGTTTCAATTGTTGACAAGCTACAATCAACGTGGATAGCGTAGCTGCGTTACAGATTTAGTATTTCTAAATTTATCTGAAACAGCGTCTTTATTTTGCTTACAGCTGCAGTTCTATAAAATTAAATAATTTGAGAGCAACAATTATTGAAATTAAAAAAGAAGTTATATAGTAAGAAGCAAAGTTACCCAGGCAGCACAACGATTTTATTTAACATCAGATAGATACAATATAATACTACCATGCAAGAAAATGCTAGACATACAAATTATATCTTCGAATATTCAAGTTGATGTCATATAAGATTTAAAAATATTCGGTCTAACTTACAACTTTTTAAAATTATCATCTATTTCATACCCGGGCGACTTTTTATAGTAAAAACGCACTTCATAATATTATTTAATAAAGATTTTTTTTTTTTTATGAAAGAAAATAATAAATTTAAATATTGAACGAAATACATATTGTTTTCACTGATAGAATTTTATGCAGAAAACTCAAGATTATAATTGAATACTAATTCGATTCGCAAGAGATAAATTGGAAAAACTTTTTATCAATTGGTTCCTGGGGGTAACCCTAAATATGCAAATTATTTAGTGCTAACTATTAATTAAATTACAAAATCGGACACAAAAACTTACTTTCTTTGAATAAACACACACACACACGCACGCACACACACACACACACACACACACACACACACACACACACACACACACACACACACACACACACACGCACGCACGCACGCACGCACACACACACACACACACACATATATATATAAATATATATTACACATTCGGATTCTTAGCCTTCAAAATAAAGGGGGTTTATCCACAATCTGGGAAATATAGACCCCTTAGTGTGGTCAGTATAGCGATCCAAAGTTCAAACCCCTTAATGTTAATTTCACTTTTTGCGCTTTTAGTCATATTTTTAAAACTAATTAAGCAATTAAGAAAAGCTGCACCCACTTGTAAAGCCCATTTACAAAAAGATAATTTCATGCAAAAGAAAATTTCTTAGTAATTATTAAAAATTTTTTATTATTTAATTTAATTGTGGATGAATACATTTTTAATTACGAAGTATAAATTTTTTTGTACCATATTAATCTACATATTTTTGTATTGCAAAGTCTAAAGTTTCAACAGTTTTTATTTGGCAGAAGCCGAAAAAATTTTAAAAAAATAATTTGGTGATAGTGAAGAAATATTTAAATGGGCGATTAATATTTAAATGCGGTTAACTTACGAGGAGCTTGACTTACGCGCGCGTAGAGTAAAATTTCATTCATATTTTTATCGGTAATAACCAATTGCTGATAATCCTTTTTTTAAAAATTACAAAATACGATGTTTCTTTTGTAGTCATCTAAAAATTTATTCGTAATTTAATAAAGAGATTTGAGTAAAAAAAAATTATCGAATAAAAACGTTTTATTCAACGAATGTTGAGTTTTATACACTTAATGTTCTGATAGAATGTTTATTCATCAGCTTTTTTTAATTTTATTTTTTAGATTGTTCTTTCAATAATTGATACAATTTCATTGTTATACAAGCGTATGCATGGATTTGGAAAAATATATTTTTCAATTTTTTAAATATATATTTTATAATTATTAATACGAATACGTAGTCAACATTTTTAAGCATTGCAAAGTTTTTCAATATCTTCATCGTAATCTTAAAAAAAAAATGTAATTACCTGCTCGCGCTTGTTTCATAGGATTATTTTATCAACCATATAAATAAATGTTAACATTTCTCAAATTCTTATTCTTTACGCTACAAATTACATTATTTTACCATTAATATACTAATCAATTGCTTTAGTGCTTTAATTTACGTTTTCCTTTAAAGTAAAATTCCATTTTGAATTACTGTCAAGTTTCGATAGAAAGAAAACTTAGAATTGTTTCAAGCTAGGTGAGAATTAAATCTTGTTAAGAAATTAAAAATTTTCTGCAGATCAAAATTACTCAATGCAGAATAGCTGACTATTTACTAAGCATACTATTGTTTTCGAAAAATGAAGATAAACTATTGATTGTCTTTTTTATAATTTCTTATTTATCTGAGTAATGAAAAGTAAATGCGAATGTGTTCACATCAAAAAATACAACAAAGGTTTTAAAAATCAAATTTGTTTTAGGAAAACTATAAAAAATAATAGGCTCCATGAACTTTTTTTAAAAATATATCTCAATCTCAAACATAGTTTAACATATAATTACTAAAAATATGGTTCTTTAAAGAGTTAATAATTCAAATAGTTTTGAGAAACTAATATTTTTTTTACAATAATACAGGAAAAATTCGGATTCAAAACAAAATCAGGCACTGATTACAAATTTAAACACTTAAGTAATAAGAAATTTATTTCTAATTATATAGCTTTCAATTATGAACTTTCAACTTATAAATACAATTTATTTTATTCAAATTTCTAACTGTATAACAAGATATATTCATTGAAATTTCATTGAGATATTCATTGAGATATATTCATCAAATTTCTCTGATGGCTTTGCCAACTTCATAAAGTGCCACTATTTTTCCTTTTAGAATGTTAGAGCAGTGGGATATTATTTTATCTTATTTAGCAAATACACTGGTGTGCAAAACTTAAGCAACAAGAGGTTTTTCGGCCACAGCTCCCCAACAAAGTATAAGATAGCCATGAAATTGCAGTATAATATGCGCGTAATTCAGTAGAAAGATTATTTGTATGCAAATTTTAGAAATAAAACGTCGTAGGTGATGTAAGTGTACGTAAACCTTGTGGGTCGGGTCGCGCAGGTCAAAGCTGTGATAAAAGGATGAAGAGCACCGTAGTTAAAGACATTCGCTGCAAGTGCAAGTGATTTGTTTTGTGAAACATGTCTTCAAGAAATCATTTAGACGACTTTACTCGAGGAAGAATGATTGGGAAGCTTGAGGAGGGGCGTAGTGTGACCAGTGTCGGACAAGAGTTCGAGATCAACAAAAGTGCTGTTTCTCGTGCTTGGAATCACTTTAAAACTACTGGTACAGCTGTTCGGAAGGTTGTTGGTAGCCGTCCAAAGCCGTTATGACAAAAAACGCACTTGTTGCTTAAGTTTTGCTCACCAGTGTAATATTAATAAAGCTCCAATTAAAATTGGCAAATCTCTAAATAATCTACAACTGCAAAATGCATCAAAAAACTTTAAGTAAAATTTACTTCAATTTACTAGAAACTTTAGGACGTTGACGCTAACTATTGACGAATTTCAAATTTTTCAAAGATTTGAAACTCTTGTTTTTTTTTTTTCAATCTGAACTTTCATTTAGAAGAATTAAGTCCTTATGCTAGTAGATGCAAACAACTGCATTTTAATATTTTAACAGAACTTGTATGCCCTTAATAAAGTAAGAAAACTAAGGTATCGGTATCGTAATTATGAAGTTATGAAATTTCAAATTAAAATTTTGAAACCCAACATATCGTGACCCCAAATTTACAAGTTTTTGAAATTAAATATTGGATGTTGTCATGAATATAAACATAATCAAATACATCTCCTTAGTTTTGCGGCCACATTTTTTTTCTTCTTAAGGACCTTTCGAACTCTACTTAAAAGAAGGCTATCGTATCAGATGTCGGTAGTGATGGTGAGAATCGAGAAATAAGTTTTTAAATGGAGGAATAAAACAACGAAACTTTGGTAGCGGTATTTGGTGATAAATAAGTAATTGATCGCAATCGAAGAGCTTAGTTAAAGAACATGTTAAACAGGTTTGAACGTAAGAACATGTTTGAAAAAGGCAGTTTCGGAATGTATAAAAACATACTTATGTTATTTGCAAATCATGCTTATTCAAGAAAACCATAAAACTTAATTTTTTTCAGAATGAAATGACCTTCAATAATAAAATAATAAAAATGCAATATATATATATATATATATATATATATATATATATATATATATATATATATATATATATATATATATATATATATATATATATATATATATATATATATATATATATATATATATATATATATATATATATATATATATACATATATATATATATACATATATATATACACGAAAAAATTAGAAGGTTTTCCGACACTTGAACTGGCCACATAGTCCGTGAGAGAGAAGCATGAATTTTTCAAATTCAGACCACATACTTGTAGTGACTGTCCTTGGGCTTTGTTGATGGTCATAGCAAAAGCAAGTCTCACCGGAAACTGCAAACGTTTAAATTCAAATAGCATTTCCTTTGGGGTTTATTGGAATACGTGGTAGCAGAAAATCTTCACTTTTAAATTTGATCTTCAAGTTTAATTTCTGCACATGTTGCCACAACGCTGATGATCAGAGACATGCATGAAGCTCATCAGCAGGAGTTGAACGTCAAATTACTTTTAGAGTTTGCCGGAAATCACCAGACAATAAACTTAGTGCGCCGCCGAAAAGTTGTTCATTTTCTCTCAAATCTCCTAGTGTATGACAAAGCGCTTTAAAGTCCTTTCTATGCGCCATAGCACATTCATCCCAAATTATATGTTGGCATGATTGTAGTATTTTACCCATTACAGAATTTTTTTTGATATTGCATGTGGGTGTTTCAGTGAATTGGATGTTTGAAGGCAATTTAAGTGCTGAATGAGCTGTTGGGTCACCATCCAAAGCATTTGCAGCAATTCCAGAGGAAGCAAAAGCCAATGCAATTTTATTTTGTGATCGTATTGTTGCCAGAATACGGAAAATTAGAGATGATTTACCTGTTCCTCCAAGTGCATCTAAGAAAAACAATCCACCCCTTCGATTTGTAACAGCTGTCATAATTTGTCGTATGCTATGCGTTGTTCGATAAAATTTTTTTTAAAAGATTTGATTAAACAAATGAACTTAATTTGTCGATATTTGATATCGACAAATTAAGTGCTTGTCGTAGAAAATTACGATGGAAAAGATTGTTTACACATTGATTTGGCGCAGGAATTCCTAGTTCTAACAGTGTTTTCTTGAAGAATGTTAAACCTATGTCCTCGATTGAAATTAAAGCCTCATTATGTACGTCTGGAGAGAATTGAGTGTGCGGATTTTGTTTTGTTGCACGTAAGCGCGATGTAGAATGTCTTCACTCATGTTGTCTTTGTATATTTCCCCCAGATCTTTTTGATTGGATGGACAGCACATAGTTAATATTATTGAAAATAACGTGCATATTTGCTGCGGTCGAGCAATATTAGATACATCAACCATTGAAGCGCCCCAATATGCGTCGTTTTCAAGAAGATTTAATTTTTGTCAAGCTTCGCGATAAGTTTCACATAATTCATTGTTTACTGTTCTTAATTCCTGAAATGATGTCGGTCCTCGCACGTTGACTAATGGTAATCGTAAGTAAAAGCATTCTGCTTTGTTAAGGTAGATGGTTCAGAGACGACCTAATGCATCAGTTGAATATAAATGTCCTTCAACTGCTTTACCTTGCTTTCGACGTTGAAAATGTTTCGCCGAAGCACTCCATGAGCAGTATGTTGGCACCTCACAGTAAAGAACGTTTTTGCAAAAGTATCATCCCTGCACATTAAGAAAAAGGCCGTTAACGCTGTTTGTGGTGGTGGCAATGATCTTGAACTGGCATTTTCTGCCGTAAATAAACTCGATTTCCATTTTCAAGGTGTACTGCCAAATGAAGAACTGTAGGATGTCGTTCATGAATTAGAATTGATAAAATGCGCCAGACTGCTTCATTGCTACTTATGTAGCGTGAAAGTTGATATTGATTGATTTCTTCGAATGTTGAAGTATCATTTTCCAATCCGAAAACTGCCATATCGCTTCCTTTATTTACATATTTACAAATGTATTTGATCGCTTTCACCGAATTACAATTTTCGACATTGATGTGTGCCTTGTACGTTTTCCAGAGCAAAGGTGAATACGTTACAATCCAACGATTATCGACTTCAACAGCGTAGTTCCGGATTTTTAAAATGATGAATCTTCCACCATCTTCTTTTGATCGTCGTCAAAGAAGCGGAAGGACGTCATTGCCAGTGATAAGCTCAGCTGTCAATTCTCCTGGATATCGTTAGGTGCATTTTCCATCAGACATGCAAGGTGAAGTGTTGTTGAGTGAGCCACACGGACCATGAATCCAATTTTGGATGATGACCTGAAATAAGTCTGGCGACATCAGGTATTTCTGCTGATATGACCTGATCAATTTGGCATTATGTGATTTTTTCAATAAGCCAAATCAGAATGTGTGCATATGGCAATCCTCTTTTCTGTCATGCAATAGAATACATCCGACACCGTGTCTCTCCTAAAGCATGACGCTTCACAGTGAAATCAAGTAAATATTTACATTTTTGTTTGAACACAAGTGCGGTAAAATCACGACGATCCGATGATGTTTGACCTAGTAACAAAAGCTATTTAATTTCCACCCCAGCAGATTTGCATGTGGATGTAATAAATAAATCTGGGTGCCCATATCCGAGAACATATGTCAATGCTTACCGTCATTAATTATTGCATCCCGTAAGTAAATGTATTCTTCAGACCGTAATTTGGTTTGATTTAATTTAATATAGAGCAGGCGTTCGGCTTCTATTTTTGTATACATATCGACAATGTATTGATGAAATAATTGTCGAAATTTTAAAATACTAGTTGTAAATGGTTAAAAAACATATAATTTTGTATTCATGGTTTTTTAACCGTACAAATTGTAAACGGTTTTAAATCCGTAAAGGTAAAAAATGTTTTCCACCGTAAAATTTCCTTGTTAATTGGATGGACCGACTGCTGCCGGTTCTTCTACCATAATATTGGAGAGAAAATTCCAACAGTGTAGCGAAATGTAAATTAAACATTAATATTGAAATACATCAGTGAAAAGTTATTGAAATACTTTTACTGCAACATATTAGTGAAATGTTCTATTGGAAAATTATTAATGAAGTATATTAGAGAAATGTTATAGAAACATTACTATTGAAATATATTAGTAAATTGTTTATGTATTAGTTAACATTTTTTTTAAAAATTTAATTCTCTAGTTCCTTTTTAAAGTTAGATGTAGAAATGTAGTGAAATGTAAATTAAATATAATTATTGAAGTATATTAAAGAAAAGTTATTGAAATACATTAGTAGAATGTTTGTGTATTAATTGACTTATTTTTTAGTTAAATTCTCTAATTCCTTTTTGAAATTTGATACAGGAATAATGATTAAACGATTATTGAACATCATCAGTTATGTATGTAGCTCATTACTATTGTGAAGAAGCATTGTACCAAATATTTATTAGAAAATATAGAACGGAATGAGGTTTTATGAAAGATTGATGAATACAAATATTCATTTATGGATATTCTCATTCATTTTTTGAACTTTTTCATTTTATCTTTATTTTCACGCATATGCTTGAACTTATTGTTGTATTATTTAAATGGCATGTAATTGTTATTATTGAAGTATTAGTATACTAGGAGGCTTCGCCCCCTGTTCGCTGGCGCTCACTAACCCCCGGAACTGCTTTCGCAGTTTCTTTCGGATTACATCGCAATCCAATGCTCGCTCATTGGATACGTTCTTAACGTCTAGTTTTTCTATACTTTTTTGAATACTGAAGTTCCGAAAACTTTTCACTGTGGAAAATTCTAATCCTGTACAGTTCAACATTAATTTGAAATTGCAAACAGTTCACATATTTTTCTTAATCACACTATTCTAAGTTTCAGTTGTTGAGAAAAGTAGTTGTAAGTTATGTTTTAAAGTCTTTCCCAGAGGGCTAAAGCCATGTGTTGTAAAACAATATGAAATAGTAGTCTGCCACTGAACGCCGGATGTAAAGCATCGGCTTTGATGAAGATAATTTTGTATTTTTAATTCTCTGAAGGGCGCCACCTTAATAATATGGAATTTGTAAAATAAATGTATATATTTTTGATTGTTGATGAAGCCCGTCATTTTGTGTTTTCATCAGTGTTTTCATCAGTGTTCAGAAGCAGAACAACTATGAGTTTTTTATTTTATAAGGAAAATATAAAATGCATAAAAAACAAAGAAAAGAGTAAGAAAATGAGTATAGTCATAGAAAAAGTTAAAATTATAATATAGTATTTGTCAGTTAAAATAAAACTTTTTGTTTAAGTCATTGCTAACAATTCAAATTTCTCCGAGGCAATTCTAAAGTATAAATTAAGATAGTATTGTTAAGTTGAAGCACAATATTTTTAGTTTTGATGTCAACAATACAATTCAATTTTTCACAAAAACGATTGTTTCCATTGTTTAGTTCAATGTCAACAATTCAAATTTTTCTGAGGCAACTCTTAACCTCTAAATATTATTTTTTTATGTACACATTTCTAAATGTCAGTATTCAACCACAAAACAACTTAAAGTCCTCAAATTTAGGGAGACGTTAAATCTAGTATTTGTTGTTGTTGTAGTTGCTTTACGTCGCACAAGAGCTGAGCTATTGGCGACGGTCTGGGAAACATCTCTGAGGATGATCCGAAGACAAGGCATCACAATTTTGATCCTCTGCAGAGGGGATGGCTCCCCCGCCTCGGTAGCCCGACGACCTACCCGCGAAGTTGAGCACTTTGCGGTAGAACAGTTTAACGAGGACCAATACCGCACACCCTCGGTCCCTACGCAGACAGATCAAGGTGGTCACCCATCCGCACATGAATCGCAGTCAGTGATGCTTGACTTCGATGGTCAGCTGGGAACCGTGTCTTAACGATCAGTGCACTAAGATACAAATCTGAGTATTGACAGCTTCTGAATAGCAAAGTGCGTTCTCGATTGGTCTTCATTTTTGCTTCCCGTTTCTCTGATGTTTCTGACGAATGGGCTGAAGTAGTGCGTAGTTGATTTGTTAACAGTCTTCTTTCCCGTTGCTCTGATGTTTCTGAAGCACGGGAAGTTCTCTTTTTGCGTGCTTGAGATGTTGATCGACTAAGAGCGCGGCATATTTTTGCAAATATTCTCTCTCACAAACAAAAAGAAATGTGGTCGCAAATTTGCTAAACCGGAAATTCACATATTTATTTTAAATAATGAAAAATGCTATAAAAATGAAGTAAATTAAATAAGAAATATAAAAATGATAAAATTTAAAAGAAAAATCTATTTTGTAAATAAAAGAAATAAAAAATTCAAAATAAAAAATAATATTTTTAAAAACCACGTTTTTGTAGTAGAGAATAATAATTAAAAAAAAAATTTGAAAAACGAAAAACGTGGGGCGCATGAAATACATAACAGTAATGTTATAATGTGTGTATGTGTGCTCTTGAGAATATGTGTATGGTATATCTGTAATTGTAATTGTATCTGAATGTGGATGTGGAATATGTTTGTGTATATGCATATGTATGTGGATGTATATGCGGCTGTGCATGTGTATGAGTAAGAAAATGTGTATATGTATGCGTATATATACTGTTATGTATTTCATGCGCCCCAAGTTTTTCGTTTCTCAGTTTTTTTTTAATTATTATTCTCCACTACAAAAACGTGGTTTTTAAAAATATTATTTTTTATTTTGAATTTTTTTATTTTAAATTATAATTTTTTTAATTTTTATTTTATATTTTTTAAAAGTTATTACTTTTCAATTATTATTCTTCACTACAAAAAACGTTGTTTTTAAAAATATATATTTTTATTTAGATTATTTTTCGTAGTCGAGAGTAGTCAAGACCACTACTAAAATAATAGAACTTTCATTTTAAATTAGGGATACAAAAATCTTTATAGTAAAACAATACCTTTACGACTTTCATTAGTTTTATGCTGATGACAACCAAAACAATCTGGAAATGAATGAGGAAAAACTGAATCCTACCACGTGATTTTTCAGCCAATAAAAATACTCCGACAATAAAAATCTTTTCCCCTGACACGTAATACTAATTTGAAATAAAGGAATCGACAACAAAAGACAATCTCGAAAATAATTTGTTTTTTAAATTTTAATTTTATTTTACTTTGTATGTCTATTTTCTCTTCATTTTCATGCATTGTCATCCAATTCTGAACTATGTGCCAAATTTGAAGTTTGTAGCTAGTCGGGAAGTTAGTTTAAAATCGATTACAAAATTCCACCCGGACAGACATACACGAAGGCAAGTTTATATAAACGTGGTAATAATAATAAAATGAATGAATCCGAAAATTTTGTAATAATAAACAATCTAACAGTTTTCAAATGACAACTGCTGCAACAATGAAATCTTCGAGAACTATATTTAATGGTACTAACCTAAATTTACATAATAAATAAAAATAATTATTGAAAACGTGCAATTTGAATGAAATTTGCTTTTGCCTTGATTTTTATTAAACAGCTTTCACAATTCGTAATCGTAACTCTCGAGTACACCCTCTAGCGGGAGCCTGAAAATATCGGGCATTTGCTCAATCACAACCATTGGCAATGACAGACCCCATTTTCTTAGCAGCAAATAAGAAGCAAAATTTCCCTAAGGAAAAGAAGGTAGAAGAAATTGAAAAAAACTAACCAGAACATGCCAAACATTGAAGCAGAACACGCCAAGCATTTGAAAAACAATTTTTCAATAATTTTTACCTTTCTATTACCAATAACATAACTTCCGATTTCATGATCGCTTGCTGTTACTGATGTGTGTATTACGGTAAAATTATTTTTTCTGTCTTCAATTCATTACAAATTAAAGTGAAGTCAACATTGGTTTCGTCATTCCAATGAATAAATGTGAATTTAGAAAGTACAGAACTATAATATTTACAGAAGATTCTTATTCTTTATAGAATAGTATATATTTCAATATCTATATAATTCGGAAAACAACAATAAGGAATCATCCCTACTACCTGAAATAGTTTCATTTGTGCTGATAATTAATGAATATTTATAGTTTTCTTGGTAAGTATTTTCTAGTTTTGAAAGAATAATTTCATCTAGAATTCAGCTATTTTGTTTTTAAGCTACATATTCAAATTAAAAACGAGATCTTGCAAATATAAAATTTTGCTGTGTGGTATGGTATCTAAAAGTAATGAAGGAATAATCTGTGTATAAATTATCTGAAAATAAAATGCTCAAACGAAGAACATTTCATTTATAAATCAGTGGATTTATAAAACTAGGTGAGTGTTAAGGATTTTTATAATAAAAAATTTGCTTGTAAATAATTTTTGTTTCTTATTTTATGATCGTTCTCTACAGAATGGTTTCTTACGTCTGATTAAGAGCTATAAGAATTAAAAAAAGAAACAATATGAGAGTTTTTTATTTCAATATGAAGAATTTTTTAAATCGTTTTTTATCCTAAGGGCGCTTTTTCATTACACGACGCGATACCGACAAAATCGGACGACAAATGTGTGAACGACAATGTCGTTGTCGGAACTTTCAAGCAATTGTTTTTTCACTTGTCCGATATCGTTCGTCAGAGAAGTAGAAATTCTTGTTCATTCAATGTTTTGAGCTTGTGTAAGCAGTTTCTTGTGTTCTGCTGTGATTTTTTTCTGAAAACTTTAAATATGCCGGATGATACTCATCGTCTCAAACTTCTTACTTTATTTTATAAGAAAAAACTAGCTGTGCAGAAACGTTTTTGGATGCACGAAATAGTACTTACGTAAAAACGCCACCACAGCTACAGATTTGGCGGTTTTTAAGTGCCGCCAATCTGCACCTAAAATTGTTGCGACAAATCTTGAAATAAAACACTCTATTTAAAATCTAAAAATTCAAAACACTTTATTTAAAATCAAAGTAGTCAATCGGATTTCGGTGGAAAATGGGCCGATATAGAGCTTAAAATATATTCAAAACAGTCTCTTTTCTTTCACCAGATGTTGTCGTCATATGAACTCTGATAAATTAGATTCCAAATGATGTCTTGCTGTCCCTCCTATGTCTTTTGTTCCTCCATTTAGCACTGCCCCTTATTCTCTCAACTGTTTGTGTATTATGAACTCCTGCATCAGGATTTTTAAAATGTATACAAATACCTACTTGCTAAGATATTTGTATTTATGATAAACCTTAGCAAGTAGGAATCCTTTTATTCTCTTTGTTAGATAACCTTTCCAACTGCCAGAATAAATTATGCTACCATCTAATCCCCACTTGCTGATCACACTGTCTTTAATTGCATTTCCAAAACGTACGTTTACCAAAATAAAGTTTCATGTCATGGGAATTGGTACATTTTCGTTTTCTTTGGGTACAATATTTCGTTACTGAAAAAATAAAACTGCATCTTGTTCTGCTTTTGGCAAATCCCGAAGATGCATTTATGTAGCATTAAAAAATGACGTCAGAAGTCAGCAAACAAGGCAACAAGGAACCCAAAAGATAACTGTGGGCGGAAACGGGGTTGCTGTGCCGAACAACAGGATTGCTCTTTATTGGTGCATTAGTACAACTTCTGCAACAACATAAGTACCCACGAAATAAATGAGGCAAGATATGTTGAAGAAGACTTTTATGTGCTTTTTCATAAGCTACAAAAAGTCCCAAATAAATTTTTTAATTACGTCCGAATGAGAGAAACCAAGAACAAGAGTGATGTTAATGAGGAATAATTTTTATATAGCTTTTGAGTTGGCGTCTGCTCGCTAATTTATGTCTGTCATCACTTAACATTACTTAAATTCTTCAAATGTTTTGAAGTATTAAAGTTTTTTTTAATCGAATTAAAATATTAGTTTCATTTTGAATAATCTTTTTAGATTATTTTTTAAATGAGTTTTATCAAATTTATCTTATGAAGCCGCTCTATCATGTTTCAAAAAATTTTTCAGTTGAATCAGGGAACAGACTTTTTATTATTCAATCAAGCAGAAACCAGTAGCTAGATCGAGTTCTTATTGAAATACATAAGGGTCTTTATTTGCCTTCTTTTAAACCATTACTATCATAAAAAATATTATCTCTTCATTAAAGCATATAATGAATTTATAAAAATTTTCAATAAAACTTTTGTGATTGTTTAAGCCTTTCAACCTCATTATAATGTAAAAAATGCTACATCATAAAATTAAAAATTTATAACCAGACGTGAGAATAAATTATATAAAACTTTTATTTTCAAATTTTACATTTGACATGATCAAATAAACGATTAAAATTGATTAAAAGAGTAAAATAATGATATAAAAAGAGGAGATAAAACAGGAAAGATTCACAACAACTAATAAAATCGCCACGATTTGAGGATTAAACTTGCTTGCCTAACCGACATTTGATTTCAACAAACGATATCGCCTTGTCGGATGCGACATAACCGTTATCGTATCGGTGAGTGAAAAAGCGCTCCGTCGTTGCTGACCATGTATTGTACTTGAACCTACGTCGTTCGCCGACATCGGATCCGTTTTCTCGTTATCGTGTCGTGTAATGAAAAAGCGCCCTAAGAATTCTTTATTTTACTCTTTTTAGTTTATAATTTTTTGAAAAATTGTTGTCAAAATACTTTTTTAGAAAAATTAAATCGTATAACATGATGTGTTTATGTATACTTCTTGCATATTCTAATGTTTGAAGTAATATTGCTCAGAAAAGTATGGAATAAAAATTCGGTACTTACGTATTAACGCCATCGCAGCTAAGGATTTGGCAGTTTTTAAGTGCTGCTAATCTGCACCTAAAATTTGTGCGACAAATCATAAAATAAAGCACTTTTAAAATTCAAAACACTTTATTTAAAATTAAAGAAGTCAATCGGATTTCGGTGGAAGATGGGCCGATAGAGAGTTTAACATAGATTTAAAACAACCTCTGTTTTCTTTCACCTGATGCTGATAAAGTTATGAACTCTAAATAAATAAGATTCCAAATGAACTAACATTCCCAAAACGTACGCTTACCAAGATAAAGTTTCAAGTCATGAGAATTGGTACTTTTTCGTTTTTGTTGGTAAAATATTTCTCTCCTGAAAAAATAAAATTGCATCTTGTTCTGTTTTTGGCAAATCTCAAAGATGCATTTTCGTAGCACTGAATAATGGCATCAAAAATCAACAAACAACAAGGCAACAAGGAATCCTGTGTGCGAACAACAGGATTGCTCTTTATTGGCGCATAAAAGAAACTTCTGAGGTGGCATTAGTACGTAAGTACCAAATATTCAACAAGAATCCAACTATTCTGTTTTTAAGTTACATATTGAAATTCATATCGAGATTTTGCAATTATAAAATTTTATTGTGTGGTATGTCATCTTAAAGTAATGAAGGGATTATCTGTGTATATAAAATTTGAGAATAAAATTTTCAAATGAAGAACATATCATTTTGGAATTCTCTGGATTTATAAAGCAGGTAAGTGTTATAATTTATAAAATAAAAAATTTTACTTGTAAATATTTTTTTTTCTTATTTGATGATAATTTTCTACAGAATGGTTTTCTACGTCCGATTAAGAATTTAAAAAAAAAAAAAAACATGAAAGTTTATTATTTTAATTTGAGGAATTTTCAGAGTCATTTTTTTCCCGTAAGCATTCCTTTTTTTCCCGTTCTTTAGCTTCTAAATAATGATTTTTATTGAAACTTAAAATTTTTTGATTAAAATTTTTGTCAAAAAACTTTTTTTACGAAATTAAATTACATAAAATTATGAGTCTTATGTATACTTTCTGCTTATTTTAATGTTTGAAGAAATATGATTCTTAAAACTATGGAATATACAGTTTGAATAGACCTTTCACGTTAAATCATTAAATTTAGTAGAACTATTTCTCAGGCATTAGATTTTAACTCTAATAAGAAGATACATATTTTTTTCTGTTCATTTACAAATATTTTTCCGATGTGTTTTGGATGTTCCTTCTTTAGAAAAAAGAGATACCACATTGTTTTCGTTTGCATAAGAAGGAATAACAAAAATGTTTCTTTTTTAAATTTAATATAAAGAAGGAACACTAAATTGCTACACACTACATTAAAGACGTCTCCAGACTGTTCATGTAGAAATAGCAGGTATTCATCTCATACAAGAACGACCCCCTATAGTTCGTTGCAATCGCGAATAGCATAAGTGGACAATGCAATCCAGATTATTATTTTTAAGATTATCTAAAATCCATATTTTGTTTATAGTTATGTTTTTAAAACTATGAAATCAAATAATTTAAAATGAATGGTATTTAAAATAAAAGTAATAAATTTTATACTAAAAATCAAAACTAACGGCGAAATGATATTAATTCGTTTAGGATAAACTTAGAAAAGCACCAACGTTACCATTGACGCTAATGATAATTAATTTTGTTAATAGATACTAACTGAAGTAAAATAATAATATATGCACTAAAAGGCAAAATTAATAGAGAAATGTTACTAATTCATTTAAGAGGATCTAAAAAATTTGTAAGTTTTTGTTTTACAATTTTGTGCATAATTTTTTAGTGTTGTTCAGTGCTGATTTATAAATTCTTTCGATCACCCCATACGAAGAACGGATATCAACTAGTTATATATAAATAAATAAATGGCAAAATAAATGAATTTAAAAAATGAATAAAAAAATGAATAAATAGATAAATATGTGAATAAATAAAATGATTCTACTGTCAAAATCAAAACATATATATTCCATTAAAAGTTCCATGTTACAAATTATTGTGTGTTCTGAAAATAATGAAAATTCTAAAAATTTGTTAGGCTTTTTCAATATATTTTAAATTTTATGAAGGGAACATTAAGATAACTTTTTATGGGTAAGACATTAAAAAAAAACTTTCTAAGTAAATTCTGTTTTAAGACAATAAGTTACTTCTGTTTATAGAAAATGAAAGAAAATCTCCTTCCCAAGTATTACTGCATATATTATTGCAAATATTACCGCATGTTTGAACAGCAAGCTATTCGATTTTTTAATTGTAAATTTGTAAGACCTTTCTTTTTTGTAGCTTTTCATTTGTTATAATGGAGAAATATTTTATTTGTAAGGTTTTGAAACTCTTTCAATCCTTCCTCAAGAATGAGATAATTCTCAGATTTTTTGTGATGTACAAAAAAAATATTGTTATAAATATAATTGTTAAATATTGTCGTGGCGTTAATATTCGTGAAACGTCGATGTTAACTTTTAAATACTTTTCTGTACATTCATTTACTTTATTTGTGTTCAATTTTACTACTGTTTTTCAGGGGCTAAAAGAGCTTTCACCGTGTGTAATGGATGAATCATGGCAACATAGTTGTGCTTATGCGGTCATTATATTATTTCTATCCTGTATGTATCCTTAAAATATGTAATATAATGTTTGAAAAGAAGATTAACACTAAAACGACTGACATTTTTACCTACCTAGAACGTTCATTGCTGACATTTTGGCAGTAATAAGAAAATGGGCACAAATGTTTGATTTTTAATTTAAATATCAATACAAAAAGTTTTAAAAAAAAGTCATTTTTATATTTTTAACATTCTACAGTATTATTAATGGCATTATTTATAATATATCAAAAATTACCTTTGTTTTTATTAACTCTTTTATGATAACACCATAAAAGAGTTACATGGCATTAGAGTAGATACCCAAATACATATTCAAATTTCTAATAATTAATGAAAAATGGACGGTAAAATAACACTGAACATTTACTTCATAAATTCACAGTGCAGCTATGACCAAATTTGTATTTAGTAAATTAGTAAAAACACAAAATTACTTAATAATAAAAATATATAAAAATAAATTATAATTGTGTGTTTGCAGAACAGTACTTCATCACTTAATGGATCTAGAAGATATTTGCTTGTGTGAACAAGTACACTTTTTAGAGAGTTTGTAGATAAAGATTACAAACACATTGTTACAGGCAACCTCGACCTTGTCAGTGATAAAAAATTAAGATTTCTAATGGGACTCGGCACAAAGTTCAGACCAAAGAAAAATTATAATTTGGGATTTATTCTTTCCTCCATTAGTAAAGATTTAGACTGCTTTATTGCCAAGTGTTCTAGAAAATATAACTGTCCCATTAAGGGTTTCTCTGAATGGAAATATAGAGTTTTATATTATTTTAAATTGAATTTTTTGAGGAATGATATGGAATACCAAGGTTTTTATTAGAATTCTGATATTATAAAATCTGTTGAGGATTCGAAAAGGAATTTTATTATATGTGTTGTTGATAAAAGCATCAAATAATTTTAGCTTCTTGTGCAAAAAATTCATTAAACAGTTGATTGGAAATGAATATGATAAAAATGATACTTTCGTTAAGATTAACAACTCTAAGAAAGAAATTGACAATAGAATTTTAGCTTTTTATAAGAAAATTGGATTAAAACCCAATAGTTTAAATTGCCCATATTTATTTCCGACTATTAAATTTCATAAAAAACCTGTTAAATTTAGATTTGTTACGTGTAGCCCAGGGTGTTACAATTCTGTTTTTAATAAGCATTTCTTTAAATATTTAAACATCATTTTAAACAAAGTATTTTCCAATGATAAACATTTTATTATCAACAACAACCAAGATGTTATTAATTATTTAAACAACAATAATGTTAATGAAATTCTTACATGTGATTTTGAAAATCTTTTCACTAGTATTCCTCACAATAATTTAAAGAATATTTGTATTGAAATTTTTGATAATTATTCGAGTAATGAGGACATTAATAAGGAGGATTGGATTAATTTATGCAATGTTAACATCTTTGAAAACTATCTTTTTAATGGTATTAGTTTTTATAGACAAATTAAGGGTATTTCAATGGGTAATTTTTATTAAAGGGCATTTGCTAATATTTTCCTTCATTTTTATGAACAAAAATTTTTACAAAATAACTTATTGAAAGGTTTTAGGTTTATAGATGATTTAATCATCTTTGACTGTCATGATTTTGATTTAATTAATAATATTTATCCCGATGTACTCAACTTAATTGATACTAATTTACAAGATTTTCATGCTTATTTTTTGGATCTTGATATAAAAATTGTTAATAACAATAAAATTTACTTTGGCGTTTACGACAAAAGGAAAGATTTTAAATTTAATGCTATTAGCCTTAAAAGGCCTGGTTTCTTAGGACAGGACGCCGTCAGCTGGAAATCAGCGCTAACCTCTGATTGGTCCATTTGTGAGTTTGATAGTATACGTCATCGAACGCTCATCTTGAGCTACAATTGCCGTCCAACTCAACTGCAGTTGGATTACAACGTGACGTTAACCACAGAAGCAATGGCGGACAACATCCAACAGCGCATTGAAATCAGCCAAGATTTTGATTTTGACATTACACATAGCTTCTTCATTAAACATAGCACTCTTCATTTAGCTCAGCTATAATGTGTTTTTTCTTGGACAAAGTCATTATTTGTTCTCTAAAACACTGGTCGACAATAACAAAATCAATACAAATTCAAAATAAATGTTTGTTTACGTTATTAACGCATGCGCAATGAGAGATAATGTCTGCTTTGGACCGACTGCTCACGCTGAGCTAACAAAAAAGTATGTTTTTGGCGTCCGCTCTACGTCAACTTTACGCTGACGCCCAGATAATGCACTAGTTCTAAGAAACCAGGTCTTGAGCTAACAAACCAGTATTTTGTTGGCGTCAGCGGGACGTTGACGTCCCGCTGACACCCAGATAAGGCGCTTGTCCTAAGAAACCAGACCTTTACACATTTTCACTCCAACCTGTATTATAAGATTTTCAAAAATATTGTCTTTGGTCAAATATTAAGATATAAATTTGCTTGTAACAACCGTACAGATTTTTTAACAGCTATTGGGGATTTAAAAATCAGTTTGAAAAAAAATAAATTTCCTTTCAACTTTAATAATTTTGATGTTTTGATTCAAAAAATTTTAAACACTTTTTATTAATTTGGTCGATATTGAAGCCCGCCTAAGTAGGCCTAGGCGGTGAAAAAATTTGGATTTCATTTTCTAAAAGATGACAGCACTTGAATTGTATATCTCATTGATTAGATAATTTACTTCTAGGTATCAGCACTTTATTTTTTGAACTACTGATTTGGTATTTTCAATTTTTCATTCTTTAACTGTAGCTGTTACTTGCTTTGATTGTTTATAATGTGCTTTGGAGGCGTTTCATTCTTAAATATTTTTATGTGTACCTTTGGGATGTGAATCTTTTGCAAATTTAATGTGGTAATTATTTTATTTTATTTTCTGCTTGTATTTTAATTAGGGGGCCTCGGGGCGCTGTTAGTTTTGGCTTCGGCCAGTCGCATGAAAAATACCACAAAAATCAGAGATAGAGATATCTTATTTCGGGAAAGGCATAATTGTGGGACATCATGGAAACAAGTTTTCTGGAGTGATGAATTAAGAATTACACTCACACTCCAACATTTAATTCCACGCCCTTACCCCAAAAAGGGCATTTATTGGTTAATGGTTAAGCTTGGAAGTCAAGACAGATAGAAACAGGAAGAAAAAAAATTGCAAATAGAAAAAATTAAAAAAAAAAGAAATAAAAATGCAAAATTTAAAAAAAAACAAAAAACAGAGAAATGTTTTTTAATATCAGTGCATTTTGATTGGTCAAAATTATTTGATTTTCAGAACTAATTGTTCAAGCTTAGAAGTGGCTGGGGCTCACCATTGCATAATTTTAAAATTTTTTTCACGAAAATTACCTCAGGATTTCCTCGTATTCTTCTAGAAAATTTATCTGGTTGAATGTCTTCGGTTTCAACTTAAGATTCTTATAGATAGTTCTCTTCTAGGCTTTGAGTGAATCAAGATCCCATCTCCATTATTCAGATGGCAGTGTTTATATATGCCTGGAGAATGCTTTTGACAGAATGCATCGTTGCTACAGTAAAGTTTGGTGGAGGTGGAATTATGGTGTGGGGATGTCTATTCTAGATAACAATGCGCTTTCTACGCTTTTACAGGTTAGATCAGTGTTACTTCAAGGATGATAACGACATTTATCAAGTTGCGAGATCAACATTGGAATGATACGATGTTTATTAGTAGATAGGGTATATAGATATTAAAAAAACATGATTTGTAAAATACAAAAATTTTAAATGTAACAACAGAGATATTGAAAATTATTTTCGATAAATGTGTATAATCATAATGATTTTTTGTAATAAACAGAGTAAATTAAATATTTATTTTCATAATCTCAACCAGTACAAAGAGAATTAAAAGTGCGATTAAAAGTGTGATGAAATTAATTAATAAAAAATCTATAATGTGAATCTGTATATATTATAAATCCCTATGAATAGAATTTAAAGAGCTTAAATTTTAATTGCAAAAGTATCGAAAAAAATTTTACAAGCATATATAATCTTTGAGATTATTTATATAACATATTAGGTAAATTATAAATTAATTTTAATAATCTTAGCCAGTATCAAGGGAAATTGGATTAAAAATATAATGAAATTAATAGGAGATTTGTGTGAATTCGTGTAGATTATATATCCCTATAAATAGAATTTTAAGATTTAAACACATGTAATTAAGTGTGTGAAAATACGAGTAATTTAGGTAAAGTTAAAATTTTAAGTTCAAAAGCAAAGATATCGAAAACTATTTTCGAGAAATGTGTATAATCATGATGATTATTTGTAACATACTGTGTAAATTGCAAATTTATTTCGATTATCTCAACCATTATCAAGAAAAATGTGATTAAAAGTATAATGAAATTAATCCAAAATCTATGAAGCGAATGTGTATAGATTCTTAAAATCTATAAATTGTATATAAAGATTAAAAGAAATGTAAATAAATGTGTGAAGACACATATAAGTTTTATAAATCTTAAATTTTATATGCAAAAGCAAAGATATCGAAAACCTTTTTTCCATAAATATGTATAACAATTATGATTATTTTTCACGTATTCTGTAAATAAATTTCTTTGGATTTAGGTGATTGAAAGTATTATGAAATTAATATGAGATCGATGATGTGAATCTGTATAGATTCTAAAAACCTATAAATAGATTTTAAAGATTGAAACACATGCAAATAAATGTGTGAAAATACATGTAGTTCTTGTAAAGCAAAAATTTCAAATGCCCTCAAAAGCAAATATATCAAAAACCATTTTCAAGAAATATGTATAATCACTATAATCTCAATCAGTATCAAGAGAAATGTGTTTAAAAGTATAATGAAGTTAATACAAAATCTATAATGAAAATCTGTATAGATTCTTTAAATCTCTATATAAAATTTAAAGATTTAAACACACGTAAATGAATGTTTATACACATATGTAAATTACGCAAAGCTGAATTTTTAAATGCAAAAGAAAAGATATAGATTTCGATATTCGTTAAATGTGTATAATCATTATGAGTATTTATAAGATACGGTACATATTTTAAAATTCATATTCAGTGTAAACCAGAGAAGGAGATTACGCGTGTTATAAAAGTAATATGAAGTCTGCAAGGATTGTAAATTAAATAATGAAACTGATGTTTTAATTTTTTTCTTGTTCGTATTGAAATACATTACAATATCATCTCCCTAAAAATATTTCATTCAGAAAACCATACAACGCTTAAGATGTTTATTCCTCTCCTCATTGCAATTTAATTAAAATAATTGCTTTCATCTAGCCGGATATAATCTTTTAAATGATTTCCAGTTGACCTAAATAATGCCCATTGAGATTAAATTTCCATCTCGAAGAAATGAAAATATCTGAAGGGCTCAAGTCACGTGTGTAAGGATCGAGGTTAAGAAGCCACAGGAATGTGTTTATTGAACAAAAACATCTTATTGTGTGACAAAACGCATTGTCGCGTTGCAGGACTCAATTGTTGCCTCACAGACGTGGCATTAGGGCGAATTTCATACGAAAAATCTGATATAAGTTGCTGTGATTCAAATTCAACGATAGAACTATTCTCTACAAATTCTGACCTTCAACCGACAATCTGAGTGCACAAGAACCTCTTAACATTTCATCGGCTTCTATGCTAAAAACATCCATTTTCACGAGTAAATATATTTTACCTCCCTCTTTCCCAACCAGTGAGAATGGCTTTTTAAAAGCATGAGAGTCTCAATTGTATCAATACCCTTCTGTTATTGAAATACTTTGAGTTTTTCGAATTACTACGAGGGTAATTCTAAATTAAAAATACTTTCTAGTTTGCTTGTTTCTTAAAAATCTGTTACTAAATTTTAATAAACACTTTAAAAAATGCAATTTTTTCCAGGTATCCCCCCCCCCTAAAAATATATCATTATAAATTAGCTAAAACAATCATGCCCCCTAAAGTCGGCGAAAATTCTCCTGAATGAGGACAAATTCCCCATTTTGATAACACTGGATATGTCCACCCATCACTGGCAGGGTCACTATAACTTATTTAACGTCGCCAGTCTCTATACTTAATTTGCACTTTTCATAAGATTGAATTTGTGAATATTTCTACATTTTCTGACTTTTTAACTAGAGTTTAAGATACAAATAATGTATTTTAAAGATTCTTGCCCAAATGTATGTTCCAAATTATGAAGAAATAAATGCGAAATTTTAATGTGAAATGTGTTAAATGTTAAATGTGTTATTTGAAAATAAATGTGAAACTCAAATTTAAATGTCGAATATGATTTAATCACTCTGATTACTTGTAACGTACTGTGAATTTTATTTTGAAGTCCACATTATATATGCTGAGAAACGTGACTAAATGTGTAATATTACTGTAATAAAATGATTTTAAGCAGTAATAAAAAACTTACTTTGTGTTCGTACTTAATTTATTCTTATTTTTATTATATGTTTGAAAGTATAAGCATTAGAATATAAGCAATATTCCTCCCAATATCCCATCTAGTATTATAAATATCCCCCAATATTATTTTAATATCCACCCAATAACTTTTTTTTCAGATATCAATAAATGAAGAATCATTACATGAATAAGATTTATGAATAGACTCCGATCGTCAAACACGTACAAAAAGTTTACTTAGAACAAATGAGATGGACGTTTAGACATAGAATTTCCTCATTTACAAAGAACTAAAAAAAAAAAATTTCCAATGCCCACCTGTGTTAACATCCGTCAATTCAGATATATACAGGGCGATTTTGTTGGCCTCTCTTTCAGGGGCACCATATTAGCAATTGTTAGAAATTAAAATGCAGATGAATATTCTTTTTCAAACATTTAGAAGCTGGCATAAGTGTTGTTTGCTACCTAACAGATTTATGAATTAGTTTTTATTCGTTGTGTCAAGCGAACTCAATGATGAACGTGCAAGACATGTCAGGTATTTCGAAACAAGTATTTCTAATTAGGAATGTAATTAGTAATAATTAATCAAATTAAATTCTTGATTAGTATTTCTAAATTCATCTGAAACTGTGTGTTTATTTTGTTTATACTTTGTTTTAAAACTTGTTTCCATAAGACGAGGAAATTTACGTCCTTTTTCAACTGAATTAAATATTTAAGTTACGTATTTAGGAGAAAATTCAGAGGAGAATACGTACATACTCTTTTGTAAGAGCTGTAGAGATCAGTCTACTATTATCACCAATGATGTTTAATTATTTTTTGTAATCGGAGCAAACTAAAAAGAGGAAAAAAGTTTTTCTTATAAAATTTAAATGAATAAAAAAAAGGTCTATATTCCTTTGAAAGATTTGTTAACAATCGCCTTATTATTATTGAAGCCAAAATTGACGCGAAATGTTGAAAGGTAAAGAATGAAAAAAAAATTAAGTTATGTACCAAAAAACTCAATTAAGGAATAAAAATATAATTAATAAAGAAAAATTATCGAGACTAATCTATTTTATTCATTTCTGAAGTCTTTGAGGATATAATGAAGTTTTTATATACTCAATATAATATGTTCTTTTTGTCTAAAACAGCAGTCTATATTCAGATAAAAACCACTTTTAGTATCTTTTGAGCCACATACAATTTTTTTAAATAAACAAAGAATAAAAACCTACTCTTTTGATGGCTTCGGGATTGTATTCCCTGTAGATCAAACAGTAGTGTATTTATAATCTTATCATTCTTTGGTTTTAAATATGTATTAAACACGTACTTTAAAGCAAATTAATTATAATGAAATCATTTTTAAATCTTTTATTTTATACGCTAGTATTAATTCAATTTTTATTAAGCTTATAACATAAAAAATAGATCTTTATTAAGCATTGTATGCATAAAAAATATACACATTCGAGAGGGAGCAAATTAGTATTGTAGTGAAGTGGAATTAAATCCATGAATTTGACTGTCTGATAAAACTGAAGGAAGTAAAGGATTATTATAAGATCCACCTTCAATTTTGATCAAGCTGCTTGGATTTAAATCTCGTGTCAATTTTCTGTTTTGTTTTAATCAACAGGCATACATTTTTTTAAATATATCTTTTGGACCAGGATTCTAAAAATATGTAATAACGATTATTATGAAATTCCTTGTATTTCTTTTTTCAATCCATTTATTTGTATATTTTATCTTCCTACCAATCATAGAAAAATAAAAAGTTTTGTTTGTAATTTAAGACAGCGCTTATTAGCTTAAGACAGCCAATAAGCTTTTTAAATAATAAATATTGCGTACTGTGATCTCTCTCAAGTTCTGTAAAGTTTTTTCCTTAGTACCTCGTTTAACTTATTAGTGTTTTATAAATTACTTATTTGAATTTTTGCTACGCAAAAATTCTTTAAAATTTAATTATATTTATTCTTTTCAACTTTCTTTTTTTTTCATTGAATGTCTTAATAGCTACGTGTTAGGAACATATGGACGAAAATTTGAAAAAAAGAGAGGAGCAAAAGTGCCCTGTGCGTACCTGCAAGTTTTATAAAGAGAAAAGCATGTTCATCATATCAAAATTCTAAATCTAAGAACCGTTTTTCAAGATGACTCTCTTTTACGACCCAATTACTAAATTTAGAAATAAATTTAAAAATATTTCTAATTTGGAACGACATTTTAATTTCTCCTCTAAACAAAAGATATGCTACATCAAACTTTGCTGTGATTTAGGAATAGAAATTTAATTTTAATATTTCTCTTGTTTGAAACGGGCGAATTATTAAGAAAGCCTGTTTCGGATAGAGTAGAGACAATTCCAAAGAATAGAACTTATTTCTTGGTTAGTCTTGCTTCTAGGAGATACTTTCGAAAAGAGAATGACAATGTCATTAAATGAAGCTTAAGGTCTCATTTTTAATTAGTTTAATAGACTTGTAGACTAAACCAGTTAAAGACTGAACACTTCCTTGTGAATGAACAATTCATAAATATTTTTAAAATTTGAGATATTCAAAGTTTTCTGTCAATTTGATTGATAACAGTAGCTTACTATTAACAGTTGTAAGGAAATCTAATGTTGCATTAGATTACCTGGTCATATAGTCTTATAAAAATATAGTCAATTATCATATTGTCATATAAAAATTATCTGGGCGAATTTGTTAGTGTCAGTCTAGCAAGTTGTGTCTTATTTATTAATAAACACCTTAGCATAAGCAATTATTGAGATAAGCGAGTGTTTAATCCCGGGCTTAGCAAATGGGGGAGAACCAAATCCGACAGAGTACTGAAAATTTTCCATATTAATAAAAATTGAGGAACATTTTTAATTTTCATGTTCTTTTAGCCATACGATACATCAAAATTCTGATAAATATACAAAAAACATCTACTAACAAGTGACTCAACTGACTTAGAAATTGATTACCCAATGAATGAAGAGTATGTGAGAACTATGATTTTACGTAGCTCTTAGAGTCAGTAGTTCTGCGATATAGGGAACTTGAGAAATTTTGTTAAATGATGTATGAATAGAATAAGTAATTTAATTTCAAAGCATTAAATTAATCGCTCCACTTATGAAAAAAAAATCATAATTAAAATTTATTTCTTATTTATATTTATAGATGTGGCAGTTAGTTACATTAATTATAGATTATGCAACTTAATAAGAGATGTTATTTTTTATCGAAAATTAATATAATATGAAAAACAAAAATGTATCGAATATTTCTTTGCAAGCTTATATGCTAATGACTACTAATTAGTGATGTATTTTTCGGTCACAATGCAATACATAATTTATAAAGATACTTAACAATATTAAATTAACTAAATAAAATTGAAACGTTGTCAAATTGCTGAAAATGCGCAGATCCAGCAAAAGAAATAAAATATTTCACTTTAATAAGGAAAAAAAAATTAGTTTTCATGTAAATCATGGAAAATCAATAACAATCTTAGATTGTGAGCTTCACGTTTTCACTTATTATTTTTGATTAAACTCTTATGGAGCTCTTTTTAAATCATTTGGTTATTAGTTTTAATTTTTATTCAACAAAATGCTTGGACGCTATTTATTTACGGATGTAAAATCTTAATGGTGAGAATTTTTTCTCAATATTTAAGGTAAATGACGATTTAATTTATATATTTTTTACTTTACTCAGTTATTCGTATTCTTAAATTTATTTCCCTGTTCAATATATGATTGCACCGTTAAACTGTTTAAAATAATAAAGGAATAAATGTGGCTATCTGATTTTATTCATAGTTTATTCATGACTGCGTTTGAATAAATTATCAAATAAGATTTTTTTCCGCTTATCGTAAAATTTATCAAATAATTAAATGGAGAAGAAATTAGCTGCAGTAAATAAAAATGTAACAGACATTAAATTGAAGAACGTTTTTCTTTAATGTACGGCAGAAACAGAACGTTTAATAATAGCGCTACTAAAAGGCTCTCCAGAGACTAAGGCTCAAAGAAATTTAAAACTTTTAAATTAGATTACCTCCAAAAAAAATTAAAGCCGAAATTAGATGCATGAACTGTAAAAACATCACTGAAAGTTCTACAGAAAAAATATGTTTTACAGGAAGAAAACTAATAAAGGAAAATAAAGATTTTTTTTCTGTTTTTAATTATAACCAAGAGTTGCAAAAAATTCCAGTTTTTCTTTTTCCTTTTTTTACAGACTTTTCCCGTTTATTTGACGGTTTTTATCTGTTTTTCGCGAAAAAGATTTTTTCTGCTTTTTCAAGAGAATCAAAAATGGATTACAACTGTTGTCAATTCAAACTCTTGCTTTTTGCATGAAAATTTACTTACCGTAAGCTTACAGTCTGTCTTTTGAATAATTTTATGATTATTTTTTCTACTTGCACTAACTTTTCTGAAATTTTGAACATTGTATGGGCTTCATTGCTGAATTTATGCTCTACCTGATTAATATCTACCTTTAGATATATTGTTTTGGAATTTTAATTGCCAGCCATTTTATATCAGTTTGAGTCAATATAGTTTTACACGTTTTTACACTTAAATATAATTTCAATAAGTCAGACGTTTAATATAAGTCTATTATTTTTCTTCATAATCAAAGAATAGAGCTGTCATGGCTCAGGACGCGGAACGCTCAATCAGAATGAGGTGACACGGGTTTTATTACGTCTCGGGATCTTTTAAGCTATTAGTTTGAAATAATTCGGTGCGAGCCAAAATTCTTTTAAGAGTTTTTTATTTAAACTTAACAAAACGACATCCAACAAAAGACTGATAAGAAAAGCAATGTATTACTTTGCTATCCTCACAGATGCGCAAGCTGCGCCATCTATAGTAAGGTAAAATTATTCATTTAATGTAAGGAAGATGCAACATCCTCCAACCGCAAAAGGTTAAAGTTTAAAATTTTCAAAAATTTTAAATAAAAGTAAAAGTATTAAGTTTAGAAATATGAAACAAAATTATTTCAAATACATGAAATATATATAGAAAATGTTTAAAGCATATTAATACAACATTGAAGATTACAGTTTAACAGGTTTGACTGTTGATCTTAGAGTTTTATTTACAATACCTGTTTTTTCTAAACGAAATAATCGTTGAAATTGTCGAACTATTTCACCATTTTGAGTATTAACCTTTGCAACTCGGTAAACACCATCACGTCATATATATTTTCAATTACTTTCGCTAGAGGCCAATCAACACGTTTTTTATTATCTGAACTGATTAGAACCATATCCCCCACTTCAAGTGGGGTTTGATGAGAGTGTCTGGATTGCTTAAGGAGAGAAATATATTCCTTATAGAAACGTGTTTTTAGCTTTTGTTTAATGGAGAGAAGATGTTTCGCATGTTTGCGAAGATTCTGCATATATTCTGATTGAGATCATCTACGCAAAATTCAGTCTGATCCTGTAAAAAGAGAGAAGTAGTTAATGGCACTAGATCTGATGGTTATTCGGAGAGGTAAGTAAGAGGTCTACCTTTAAGTAGAGCTTCACATTCACACACAATGGTGTACAGTTCTTCTCAGTTAAGACACGCTTTTCCTAAATTGCGGCTCAACAATTCCTACAACATTCTTACCACCCTCTCCCACCAACCCCCCACCAAGCAGCAGTAGGTGGGTTGAAATGCCAGGATATTTTTCTCAAATCTGAGTGAGCAATGATGACATCCCAGTCTATACTTTTCAGTTCGTTGTTTGTGCCATTATCTGAATAGATTGATTTTACTCGACCCTGACGTGAAAGGAATCGTCTCAATGCGAGAGGAAAACTTTGTGTGGAGATGTCCGAAACAAGTTCGAAATGTACTGCACGGTGCACGGCACACGTGAAGATTGCAATCCAAACTTTGTCACAATTTCGCAGAACCAAAGGACCAGCTAAATCAACTTCAGTTGTTTCGAACACTGCTGATATTCGCACACGTTCTCCTGGAAGAAGAGCGAACATCGTCGTAGCAGATTTGGATTTAAATCTTTGGCAAATTACACATTTGGAAACAACTGATCGAACAGTTTTTTTATCGCAAAATCCAGTACTTTTCACGAAGGGTTGTGACAAGTGTTTGTACACCTACATGGCTGTAGGTCCGATGAGTCTCTTCGATGAGTTTGAAAACTAGTTCATTCGTGTCTGGCAACAGAATAGGATGTCTGAAAAAATCACCATCACCAGTCGAGAAAAGTTTTGTCTCAACTCTTAGAAAACCACTAGAGGCGTGGTGAATGATGAAATTGGGTGGTATCAGTCGACGATTTTTTCCAAATGAGTCATTTTGTATGAAAAGGAGTATATCGAGCTCAGATTTGGTGAGCTCTTCCTCTTTTAAGTTTCCATTCAAGAAGGATTCATTCTGTTTATTTACTACTGATTTAGCATTGAAGATAAATCGTTTAACATAGGCCAAAATTCGAACTATTGTAGAAAATTTCGAAATTCGCAGAGTCCATTCGAAAAAATTAGGTTCGGAATTACCTAAAGAAAGATTCGTTGAAATTGTAGGTTTTTTCTCCACGGAAGCAAGCTTTAAACAAATTGTCACCGTCGACCGGTAGGAAATACTACCGGCGCCATGATAGTCACCGGTGACCGGTGAAGCCAAAAGTATTAGAAACACTTAATTTGAGTAAACTTTTAATGCCTGTAATTTTTTAAAAAATATTATTATCGTTGCTAAAATGGTTTGAAGAAATTAATGCAATATTAGTTATATACACAGAGATGCCAACTTGCTCCGGACGGCGAATAAATAATTTCAAGTGGTAGTTCATTAATTATGATTCTTGGTTTAATAAATTCAATTTAGTAGATTTTTATCCACCTCTATTTCTAAACAATTTATAGTCTAATATAATTCACCACCTTTACCGATATGTCAATTCTAAGCCTTTTAAAAATCTAGCAAAATCTGTCTAATGCTTGCAAATTTAGTTTGTAGTTATTTACCGTTTGTCCAGACGGGCAAACCATGTAATATTAGCTTGGCATTCAACGTGTTAATCACTATTGATAAGCTGTAGTCTTGTTTCAGTAAATGCACAATATAAAATATCAGTATACTTTCGCTATGCGTAATTATGGATTTAAACACGCTGCCTACGAAGTGACTTTTTGCTCAAAAGGACTGACGAAACTGATGTAAAAAATAATGAAAAGAAAACATTGTTATCCAAAGTATTTATTTCTTTATTTATTGTTACACGTGCATATGCGGGCTTGCGTGCTCATTACGAAAAGTACGATATGTTTTAAGTCCTAGTCATATTGAAGAACAGCTGGGTGAAATTGGAGAAAGACATTTCAAAGATGCTTCTATTGTAACTTGAGGCAGTGGGTTCAAATTCTTTTGCTTCCCAGTGTGTATGATCGTGATGTCTTTCTCAATCTTGTGCAATCTATATTTTGACTTAAAACGAGCATAAAAGGCTATCATTGTAATGAACACATGAGCCTGCGTATGCGTGCAAAACGATAAACAAATAAAATGAATAGTTGCATCCACGACTGTGGTGGGATTTGAAACTCACACCTCTACGTTTCCACTTAAGGATGCCGAATCGGAGGTGCCATCCAGGATCAACATTGCGATGGCACGTCTTCGGATCATCCGTTAGGGATGTTTCCCAGACCGTCGCCAATAGCCCATTGTACAGCTCTAGTGCGACGTAAATGAACAACAACAACAACCTTTTTAGGATGCTTGGATAGACCAGATGCATAAGAATTCAGCAAACGATATAGGTTTGCCCTGTCCAGGCATTTGTACATTAGCAAATGCATATTTTTTATAGTTTTAACCTGTTTATGCCCAGGCGAAAAAAATGGTCTATTTATGAAAAACTACTAACTGAAACAAGTGGTAGTATGTATTTGCTTATACCAAGTGGAATTTATTTTCGCTTCCTACCACTTTAACTACAAAAAGTAATGTGTCTTAATTCAGATCGGATTATAATAGTATTTAATATATTCAGAGTAGCTATGGTTCGGCAAAATTAATCCTATCAATGAACCACTTGTGATACAAAATTTTTTTATTCTGAAAAAGTCATTTTAAAAGGACGCTGGGCACAAATGGTTTAAAAGTTAATAGATTTAACTTACTGTTTACAAAAGAAAAAAAAAATTAATGAATGAGAAACAAATTTTATTGTTTACTAAATGACTGATACTTTATCGTTACTTTAATGTTGCTGTTGTTAAGCCTTAATGTTGTTAAGTACTTATGTTATAAAATGTTACTTTAATTCTGGTTTTGACCATGTTTTATTGGTCAGTGTTTTAAAATATTACCGCTATTTCAAATTATACATTTTCGATTACGCATTGAAACAATTGCTTTTTCTCAAGCTTTTCTACACACTAAAATATAACTTAGCTATTGCTACTAATTTTCATTATATTATCAAATAACTGTTTTTTTTTTAAACTTTATATTCTAATTTTTATTTATAAACTAGCCGCCTAAGGCGGCCAGCTGTCCGCCACGCTGAAGGTTTTCACAAATAAAGTTTTTTAAAACGTAGCAGGAAATCTGAAGATTAGTGGACAATTAAAGTGTTCCTGTCCTGCAATTTTGTCTTCATATCCAGTTCTGCTGCAGATGTGTTATAGCTCTTGAGGATGTTTGAAATTATATAGCTACAACGCTTAAGAAAAAAAAACTAAAATGCTAAATACATGAAAAGAACACGAAAACGAATAAATTTTTTATGGTATCAATTTCTATTTCTATATAATTTTTTATGGTATCAAATTCTATTTCTATATCTGTTACGTCAAGCACTCAGGTATTATAATTTGATCTAGTTGTGTTTGTATAATTTTGATCTAGTTGCGCTTTCTACGTCATTTTGTTAACATCGTTTGGTTTGTTATTTAACATCGTTTGGTTTGTTATTTCTAAGTTAACTTTCAAAAAATTGGCTGGCATCAGCATTTTTATTCTTTAAGTTGCTTATTTTTTCTTTTGGAATTCGTTCCTTTTTAGCAAAATGTTTTTCAACCTAATCGAATTCTTTGCCGACTGTTCTCTGTATATATAAAGAAAATAAAGTAAATATTTTTAAAGTGTTGTGAAAAGAATTTTTAGTTGTACAAAGTACTACAATATCGCTACAAAAATTATCGTCTTCGCTTAAGAAAAAAAAAAAAATAGAGCGTGGAAAGAAGAAGAAAAACTTATTATAACAATTATGAACAGCGACAAATATATCAAAGCGAAGCGTTCTATTTACGTATCGAATATGTTGCCACATTTTTATTATAAAAGTTAAACTTTTCTCCACTTTAATAAATGTAAACTAATGCGAACTTTACAATTAAATTATTAATTCCTTCGTATATCATTGGATTAAGTTGTCGAAAATTAATATTTCAATTGTAAGGTTCGCATTAGCATACATTTATAAGAGTGGGGAAAAGTATATGCATTTTTTAATAGTTTTTTGAATATGGCTCTTTGAAGACGAAAAAGCAGACGAAAAGCATAGACTTACAAAATGACTGATAACTAAATAACTAATCCAAATTTTTAAAAAAGAAAAAAAATACTTCTTCATTATGTCAAAACACAATTATGTGCCGAGTTTCGTGCCTGGGCGAGGCTTCTGGGGCGATATATTGTGATTACAGACACACACACACACACACACACACAGCCACTTTTATTATTATGTATAGATGTATAGCCCAATTAAAAATTTGCATTTCATTGGCTCGATTAACATCATAAAAGTTCAAAATTGGATTAAAAAAAATATTTTAGATGCTTATTTAAAACTTTGTAAATAACTTATGTTAATTCTTGGGACTGGATAGAATCGCAAATTTACCCAAAATGTTTTAATGTGAATTAACCCGTCAGGACGCGTGCCTCCCTTACGTACACAAAAGTGCGCGTGGGGTCCTTATGGACCCTACTAGCCTAAATTATGGTTAAAGCTTTTTTCACTGTAATATTTGAAAACAAAATGATTATAATAATAAAATTTAAGTTTTTCAAAAATTAGTAACACACGAAATCTTTAAAATACTCACAATAATCTGCGGCAGAGCTTAACCATGGCTCTGTGTTCAGCGTAAGATGGCGCTACGCGCGCCGCAGACAGGGACCACTACTTCAACTTCGAACTTTGAGTTAACCGTAAGAGAGGTGACTCACGACGCCACACTCTCTATCTGAACTGCACGATAGACGCACGCGCGTTGCCTAGGGCCGTGCACCTATGTAACTTCTTATTCATGTATGACCTAGAAATTGTCTTTATTAAAGTTTATGTTTGTTTAATGAATTAACCATCATTATTAAGCAACATGAACATTGGTGACCTCCGGACGTGATTTAAGCACGCAGTAATGCTCACTTCGATCTAGTAACGCCTTCTTTGATGGATATATCACATTGAACAGTTGACTTGCTACTTGTGACTGCGACATAATCCACCTACTCACGCTGTTGCTGCTCAGTTTCAATCATACACATTAATACACTCGACTGCTAAAGGCAACAGAGGAGCGAACGCGACCGTGAAATTAATACACCTCTCACTTTCAGCACTCAAACAAAAAAAACCGGTGGCCCGGTCTTTCACAAGTACAGCAACTAGTGAGATCCATACATCGAATTCTATCCCTGATAAAATTCTGGTGGGGGAGTATTGTGGCGTAACTACACTGGCATCGCCGACTGAAAACTGCTATGAAATGTCACTTGACGGAACGTTGGGTGGAGAAACTTCCCACTATACTACTCGGTCTTCGAGTAACATTTAGACCGGACTTAAAAGCAACTCCTTGTGAGTTGGTATACGGCAAAACGGTACGACTGCGAGGAGAATTCTTTACAGCTTCTGATGACCCCGTGGACGAGTCTTCGTTCGCCAAAAGACTGAAAGAATACACGCGCAGCCTGCGCCCGACACAAACAAGACTACAGACAGGTCAGACTTTCATTCCTCAAGACTTGTCTACTTGCAGCCACGTCTTCTTGAGATATGATGCTGTCCGAGCATCACTTCGCCCAATCTACGACGGACCCTATCTGGTTCTCAGTAAAACAGAGAAAGTCTTCAGGATACTGAAAGAGAACAAGGAAACGGTTGTTTCCATAGACAGACTCAAACCAGCCTTTTTGTTGTCAGGGGAGCCACCTCAGTCAAATACCCCGGCAGCGGACATTGAGCACCAGCCCCCTCAGTCAAATACCCCGGCAGCGGACATTGAAAACCAGCCACCGACCAAAACATGCAGGTCTGGTAGAAGAGTTAGGACCCCAGTCCGTTTTTCCTAGCGCTCCGCTAGGAGGGGGGTACTGCGGCAGAGCTTAACCATGGCTCTGTGTTCAGCGTAAGATGGCGCAGACCGGAACCACTTCTTCACCTTCGAACTTTGAGTTAACCGTAAGAGAGGTGACTCACGACGCCACACTCTCTCTCTGAACTGCACGATCGACGCACGCGCGTTGCCTGGGGCCGTGCACCTATGTAACTTCTTATTCATGTATAACCTAGAAATTGTCTTTATTAAAGTTTATGCATGTTTAATGAATTAACAATCATTATTAAGCAACATGAACAAATCCAAGAAAATAGCATATTTATTATACGTAACACTCTATACTGTCTTCCTTCTCTTATCTATTCTTTATTCATGAAGTTTCGACATATACTAAGTTTGTTTTCTTTGTACAAAATTTTTTTATATGTTACGCATGCAGTTGATCATTTTTTGTCCTTATTACGTGGGCAAGTGTAGCAATGTTCATTAGATTTCAGAGCTTTCTGTTTTGAAGTAGGTTCAGTTTAGTCTTTTTCGTTGTTGCATGCATCCAGGCATCTCTTTCGGCAGTCTTTAGGTGATGATTTTTTCTTTTTTCCACTATGTTCATTTATATTTTCCTATAAAATTATCGTTGTTAGCTTCTTGCGTGGATTCTTCTTCAAATTCTGATTGTGAGTCTTGATCACTCATAATTTCGAGATCAGAATTACATTCCGCTTCCTCTTCAGGAAAAATGTCTTCCTCACTCTCAACCTCTCCCAAAAGCTTTCACAGCCTCTCCATTTCCTTTTCGTACAGAGTCACCATGTTGCAGCTAAGAAAAAACTCAAAACACAAAAAGCAGCAATGTTTAAATGTATATTTTTGACTAACACGAATAGGCGCGTGGGGTCCAGTCACACCCCTAACTTGATAACATCTTTGTCAAAGAAAAAATAATGACCCTTTGGAATACCTGAATAGCATGATATAGGGTGTATAAAATTAGACTACTGAAAAGAAAGAAATTTCAAGGTCAATAGAAGAAAAGAAATTGTATAAACAAAATCATCTGGGGTCCATATGGACCCCTACGCGTCCTACCGGGTTAAATAATTAAAAATGAACTTAATTGCTTTCTGAGCCTAAATTTTAAATCTGTGTCGCGTTGCTTGAGAACTGCCCACATACAAATAAAAGTCACTGAAGAGTTCTCCATTTAAACGATCGAAACTGTCAATAGAAACAACAAATCCAATTTATGAGACTTATTGCTTCAATTTAGCCTTTAATTTACCCGTGGCGATGAGAAACGCAAAATTATGTTTCCATGTTTTTGGGATTAACGACGACCAACTAACTCCTTTTACCACTAACTCTATATCATTCAAATTTCTACAAAGAGGTTGTATTCACTTGTTTAAAAATATTTCATTTACAAACCTGTATGAGTGAGAAAACGGTAATATGTTACACAGTGTTGCTTATTACAGCTAAATTACAAAATTTTCCGCTTAAGAAGATTTGAACAATAGAACTTGTTTTATACCTGTTCTTAGTAGGAAAGCGAAATGTAAATATTCAATAAATCTAAATTAATAAGCATTACGTAATTATGCATAAGACAGAAATGCCGACACAGTTATAAAATCAAAAATAACTCCGCTATTTTTATTGTTAATATTTGTATATTTGTTGCACCTCTTGATGCCATGTTGTTCATAAATTAAGCAGAACCGCGGTGGCAGCAATTCTAATCCTAGCTTTCACTGAACACGCAGCAAAATATCTTCAGCGGCAGACGGACAATGGATTAGAATCCCCTTTTCGTCAAGCTACCGTGGAAGGTTTCTAGGCTTTTGGTGTTTTGGGATAGGTTTTCGGAGGTTTCCTCTTCATGTAACGCAAATGCAGGTACGTTCCTTCAAAAAGTCCTCCACGGAGGCTAATTTGCCCCAATCTTGATAAAGGAGTTCCTTTGCCTTGTGGGTTGGGCTCAAGATTACAAGGTTATGAAATTGAACATCAATGACGTACACTCAAAAATGTTATCGGCTGTTCAATCACGGCTATAAAATTAAAGAAATTAAGCAAAAAAAAAACTCTTTCAGAAGTTTCTTTTTTTAAGAAAAATATTAATTATATAACAATAACTACTGAACTAAGTATTAGCCAGCACTTAATATGATACAAATGCTAGCGAAAAACTCAAGATTGTCAAAATTTGCCTAAATAAAACAATTTTCTCCCACATGCCTGCACTTCAGTACATAAGTGAAGTTTTTTTTTTATGCAATTGGTGCTTATTTTGAATAATTTATGTTTATGAAAACATTTTTTGGCAAGTTAGAATAGGAGTTATATAGAAAAAATAAGCAAGTTTGGTTTCTGGTATTTCTCAAACTACTAAATCAGTGGTGTCAAATGTCCTCAACTGATGATATTGACTATGTTGAATTGATATAATCAATCAAATGTAAGTAATCATTAAAGAAAGAGCGTGAAATAATCTTTAGTGGAATTTGGTTTTGTTTAAAAATATTGAGCTATAGACAAATAAATGTCATTGATCTTAGCCTTCAAATAACAAAGGAAAAGCTCCAACACGTATTAAGATAGATATTTAAGAAATATAAATTTATTTTTTTATGAAAAAAAATTTTCTAATTTAAAAAAAAAATAATAATAATGCATTGCAATGTTTCGACAGTGTTTATTCAATCATGTTTTTATTAAAATAAATATATTAATTAATTTGTTAGTCCTTTAAACTTTTAATTTTATCAACTAAAATAATTTAATTATTATATTAAAATATATTAACTTTAACGTAATTAAAATAATTAACCTTATGAAAAAAATATTTGAGTTAATTTTATTATCTGTTCGAAAATGAATAACTACATATTTACATTATGTTATCAATTATATATTTGTTTTTAAATTACAAATTGATTATTTTAAATCTAAGAAACATGTAATTAAAATTTTTGCCGATTTGAATACTTCGTTCTATTATTTGATATAATAATGATGATAATAACTTACTGCATTTTCAAATTAAAAGTTGAATTCAAGAGTGTCTATTGACGTTTATGGAAACTGATTACAAAACGTGGGAGAGCTAGGATCTAGCTCAGACAAGATTTATATTGTTCGGTGACGTATGGGTATTGAATTCTGATCTCTTCACAGAAGTGGTGAAGCATACCATATTTTCTGATTAGTTGAGGCATTTTCTGAAGTACTACTTGCTATATTTGGCAGCGATAGGATAGCTTAGAGTTTACTTATCATTTGTTCATTCTTATCTCACAGCCCGAATTCTTTACTTTGTAAGTAATAAACTTTTGTTCCATATGGAACCTAATTATAAATTGTTTTCAGAATCATGCATATACATCTAAGTCCATTAATATACTATTTTTTACTTATGAGATATTATTATAGGGGTAAGGAAATATATATTCCAGCGGCCATTTCTTAATAAATTGCAATATGTTTCCGTGATTTTTTAATATATTTTTACTATCACTTCTTGTCAAATTCGACGATAAACAAAGAAGTTATTTCGTACATAATAACAGAGTTAAGAACGAAATGTTAATTGTTAAGAAATTATTTTCCTAAAAAAATATATTTATCTTTTTATGTGTGTAATTTAGTTACGTTTAAACCTTGGCCAAAGTTTCTTGTTCGCCAAGGTTAAAACATAAATGGATACTATATTTTGTTAAAGTATCCGTGGGGCAGTAAAAATGAGACTGTCAGTTCTTAAATTAAACAATTATATACTTGAAGAAAACGTTATATAATACAATTTTATTTTCAAATTTAACAATAACGAGTAGTTTAAAATAGAAATATGCATTCGCTAGGTAAGACTCCAATAAAAAAAAGTGATCAGTATGTTGATGAAATGCTCTCTGAGACATTTCAGAGTATTCAGAATATTTCATACTGAAAGTTAATATGATATTACATAAAGATTTTTTTTATACGAATATGCAATACACAAAGAGCAATTCCATATATATCATTAGCTTAAATGAAAAATATGCTGTTTAGGTAAATGTGAACGCCTGTTGATGAAATGCAACATAACCCTGCATCTCTTACATTGGCCATCAAACATGATGAAGTATGATAATGAGAAATAATTAAGACCAATGATTTTCCCGTTAACATTATGACATTTAAGCAACTACATCAAATTTTAATGTGCCCGGAATTCAGATTAAAGTAGAACAGTGTATCACGAGCTGAAATCGATTTTTTCGAATGTGTTGGTTTCAAAAAATTTAATCCATGCACATTGCGAAAGTTATGCATGTGTGGATGACAATTTATCAGGAATATTTCATAACTGTCTTACTGTATATTCAAAAAAAAAATTTTTTTTTTATAGAATAGGAATAAAATGCTTCCTTAGTAGAGTCTTGGAGTGGTAAGCTCTGAATCACAAGCAATTTGAATCATTGAAATAATGTTAATAATTTTTTTGAATATTAACTTTTTTAGGATAACGATGCATTTATTTGGGAGAGATAAGATAGCAGATATTTTTCATATTTTACAATATTTAAAGTAAAATTGCAAACATTCATATAAATAACCATACTCTAAATGAATTTTCCCTTCACTATTTAAATACTCATCGTATACGGAATTATTTTTAGCAGAAATCGGGATGCATCAATGCTGTACATACATCTTAGTAATTGTCCTTTTGGGAGTATTTGGAGCAATTGGATAGTCTAAGAGAAATATGAATACAGATGTGAACCACAATATATTTTTGGAATAAAATATTGAGTGAAGTGAAGTGAGTGATGATCAGATTCTATTCAAAAAGTTAACCTAAAGTACTATAAACATGTGTCAATAAAGTAATTATCTAAACAAAAATCGGAAGAACCTGATACAGATCCTTTTAAAATATGGGGATTAAATATGTGTGCTTAAAATAACTGATTCATCGAGAAGCTTCTAAATTGTGGAAACATACGATAAATTTTAATATTAACTATATTCAAAATAATTCAAAACCGAATGAATTGCATCAAAAGATTTGGAGACACAGCGAAAATTTACTATTCATCTGCAGTCCCTGGCCAAATTATTAGACGCACTATAAGATTCTATGTAAAATCTTCATTATCAGATGATACTATACAGCTTTATTGCTTTTATGAGACTGAAACCGGTTTGCACTTGTTTGCGCTCGTGTATCAATTGCTTAAATTAGACGATATATCATAAAAATTGGACGATAGTATACATTAGACAATATATTATATAAATATAGAATATTTATTACATCAAGCATTACATTAAAATATTATAATAATTAGATCAAATTATGAGAGGCAAAGTGGTTTTTTAATGATTTGCACGAGTTTATAGGCAATGCATTTAAACATACATGAAATGGGTTTTTCTTCAGGAGAATTTTTATGTACTTCCTATTTGTATTTATTTTTAACGAGTAGCATTACAATGTTAACCAATAGATACAGGAACAAATGTAAACCGGTTTCATCCGAGTAAAAATAATACAGCTGTATAGTATCACCTGATAATTATAATTATAGATAAAATCTTATAGTGCGTCTAATAATATGGCCAGTGACTGTTAGTTAAAAAAGAAAAATATTCATATTACTTCTAAATAATAAAACTTTGCACCACTGATGTATCTGATGGCATACAGATCAACATTCTTCGAAACAAATCTAATCCTCAATGAATGTAATAAACCAGTAATTATATTATTTCATTTAATGAATAACATTATACTAGAAAAACAAATAAACATAAAAAAAAAATTATCCTCCCCAAAACAAATTAATATTTCTACTGTTTTATAGAGACAGTACACCAAAATGTTGATTAAAACCAACTTTCCAATAAATATGAAAGAGGAAGAGAGGGGGTAAAAATAAAGAAGGGCTAGAGCCCGATGAACCCTGTTAAATAAGTAGGTTTTGGGACTCATTTTTCCCTACAAGCTTCTAAAAGATAAGTATAAGTTCATAGGATATTTTTGGCGTAAGTTTGATCCTCACACTGGGCAAAATAGAAATTTATTATTAAGAATTATTTTTTTCCTGATAAATGATGAAATCCAATGCATATAAGATTACTAATAAATTTATTAATCGTATCTAATAGTATAAGAAATTCTAAATTTTTTAAGTATTTTTTTTTTAATTTGATTTATTTAAAAATAATTAGTAACAAAAAATAATTAATATTAATTTTACATACATGTTTTTATTTATTTTATTTTATACTCCTCTAAAAATTATGTATATTAAAAAAATCTGTATAAATAAACATTTAATATTATTAAATAATATACATTATTAAAAACATAATATTCTTTAATTTGTGTTAATTAAAAATAGGAAATCAAATAGTTTTACTTACAATAAATCTTAGACTTTTTTTAATATATGATGCTTACTTAAATCATTTATTAAGGGGAGAAAGGTTTCTTTTTATTTTCTACCTACCTTCAAACATCTATTTCAAGTTTGGGTACTTTTTTGTGTTCTGCCGTTTTCTTACTTCATTTTTGTCAGTTTCAATGATGCTATTTTTTGTACAAATTTTTTGTTCTAGTTGTAAGTTATTTTTTGAACAAATTGATTTCTTTATTACGCAAACAATTTAACAAATATTTTTAATTGTATATAAAAAGATATGGAATAATCAGAATCGAAAAGCGCTCTTTTAAGTAAATTAAATCAAATTGAAATAAAATATGAAGGCATTTTTTTTACATAAAATCAAGTAAATAGTTTTTTTACGTTCTGTTTCAAATACGTGTTATAAATATAGTTATTGGAATTTAATAATCTTGATTATATTTGCTGCAGTTAAAAAAAAAGTTCTTACATGATTTTAAATAAATATCTGCATTTCCGAAGAAAAATATAAACATTTACTTCGCAAGAGTATTCATTCATACTTTAAGATGTATAAATATTTCAAATATCACATTTATAAATATATAATTTGTAATACAAATGTATTTTCTATGTTTAAGAAAGTGAAATCATAACTGAATTAACTGAAATATTTATCAGTTTTCGCGTTTTCAGCACTATTTTAAAAAGACGTAAGGGAAGTAGAAGAAAAATATTGTTAAAAATTTAGAACGCATATTAGATTAGATTCTAACTTAGAGTTCATGGGATAAATGTGTTGAGAAACGTGTTTTAAATTTAGAGTTCGGTTAACGAATAAAATATTTTCTGAGAAACTATTTAAACTATTATATACTATTTAGAAAATAGTATTAAAAATGCTGTATGATTATTTTAAATAATTAACATAGTTATTATAGTTTATAATTTTTTAAGAAATCTTAAAAATTTACAAAATAAAAAGAATTAATTTGATTACATAATTTTTTATCGAAATGATCTTGCTTTCATTAAGAGAGGATCTTTCTAATTAGCCGGGAGTTAGGGCAAAATTATCATCATTTAACTTGCTTTTTTAATTCATTATTACTAGACAGCGGATTATATGCACTAAAAAACGGACAAAATATGCATGCAAATATGCACTAAAAACTTGAATCTATGCTCTTAAAACTAGAAATATGCATTTAAAATAGAAATTAAAAGTTCAACTTATTTAAATACTATTACTTACTTTTCCCACAAACACAGCTAAAACATTTTTTTGTTAAAAGGAAGAAAATCAAAATATTTCTTACTTGAATCTACACATTTCTGAAGTAAAAGCCTAAAACTGAAGTATGATATATGAGAGTAGAAAAATCATCGCATTTTCCGGAAAGATTTTATTGAACTGAATAATTTTAGTTGCAATACGCAACTAAGTGTTTTTCCAAATTTTCAAGGTTGAATTGATGTCGTCGGTCATCAAAGATCATTTTGAAAGCAGAAAATGACCTCTCCACGTCAACCGATAATATTGGACAAAACTTGCACAATTTCGTACTCATTGGTTTCACTTTCTCTGGAAGTTCAGTTCCGTTTCCATTAAGAAAATCATTTATCTTCTTCACTGCTTCAAAACCCGAATTTTTGTTTTGAACGAAACACCATTTTTCTTTTACTTTCTTCCCAACTGAGTCTGGAAGAGCATTGATGCACTGTTGAATTTTTTCAATTTCGGATATGGCCTCAGCCAGGGGAAGACCTCGTGTTTCGAGCTTTGTTATTGCTCCACTTAAGAAAGAAAAGTGAGTGTCAATTATTTCCAAGTCCTTCTGCAAAGAGATATCCTGTAGTAATTCTTTTGTGACATAAACTGAAGAAGCACAGGAACTGTCAATTGCATCTACAACTGACTTTATTGCATCGAAATTATTAGCGTAAAAACGTGCAGCTTCAATTCATGTACCCCACCTAGTTATCACAGGCTGTGGAGGTAAGGGCAAATCAGGATACATTTCTTAATACAATTTTATGCGCACAGGTGCCTTGAGAAAAACTTTCTTGATACTAGAAATTAAATCATTCCCAGAGGAGAATACTTCTCGAACAGTCTCAGCCAGTCTGTGAACAGCATGAGCCAAACATGTAATATGAAGCATTCTGGGATAAAAAATTTCCAGTGCTGCTGCTGATTTGACCATATACGGAGCGGCAGTACTATCAGGCCATAATAATCTGATAGAATCATTGACAAACCTTGCTATGGTTGAATGATTGACTTTTTCAAGGGCTTTGCTTGCTAGAAGATGTGGTCGAGTAGGAATATTATCCATTTTTCCACAAATAAAATGAGCAATATAGCGACCGCACTTATCTGTCGTCTCATCGACTTCAATCCATATAGGGCCATCTCCAATATCTCGTCGAATATCATCCAGTACTTCGTTATATATCGGTTGAAGGTAGTTCTTTCTTAAAGTCGATTCATCGGGAATGATCTGATTGGTACAATATTTTTTTAAAAACTGTCTTAAGTTTGGAATATTTAACTTTTTTAAGGGAATATTGCTGCTTACTAAGGCTTTGCATAAATCACTAGAAAAATCCCTTTCCTATTTAGCTGCTTGAACAGGAATAGTTAATAAACTTTGAACAAATCCTTTTGTAATCTGCTTTTTCTTCGCGGAGTGAGCATTAGTCTTTATATGTTGATCGATTTGGTACTTGTTTTCACAGGAAATGTGTTTTTGACAAATCACACAAAATACTATTTCCCCATCGGTCGTAAAGTCCTTCCCATAGTCCGAAATCCATGTCTTCATTAAATTTGATTTAGTCGACATAATTTTTGGCATATTATAAAATTCAGCAGTCAAAAATCAAGTTCGAAGCTTCACTAACTACGTATTCAACTGATGGATGTCGAAACTATTTTTCTATCTAATGGTCTATCGAAATATGTTAGAATAGCAGCTCTCTCCGAAAATGTATTCACTCCACCTTTGAATTTAAAATCTTTAATGATATTCTGTCTCCATTCAAAAAAACCTTCAATTGGGAAATTGAAGGTTTTTTTGAATTAGAGATTTTTAATAAGAATAGAATCATCGAGATTTTTAATAAAAATAGAAATTACTTTATTTTAAGAAGTTGGAAAAGATGGTCTAAATTTAGAACCTAAAGACATAAATTTCTTAATTTTATCATTATCAATAATATCTAAATCCCCGGTAATAACATGTTTTGGGAAGGTATCAAAAAAAGAAGTATCTTTATATTCATGACAATTACACAAATAGCTCAAATTATCTGTAGCTAAATCCCTATAATTGCAAATAAATTTTTTATACTTTTTGTATATCTAGAAGTTGGTTTACAATTAAGTTGGATAGGAAGAAGGTTTTTAATTTCACCAAGAATTGCGTTTAAGATAATTAAAAATTTTATTAGCAAAATCTATAATAAAAAAATCTGGTTTGGGTATATTCTTGTGCTTATAATTCTTTTTAAACCTACATCTAGCTAAATCTTCTACTAAGTTTTTAAAAATTGAAATTTCTTGTTTTGAATAAATTTTTACTTGATCTAACTTTAAAAAATTTAAGAGTTTGTTATGAAAATTAAGCTTAACCCCTAAAATCTTAATTTTAATAGATTTAATAGCATTAGATTGATCATAGCAATTAATGCAATCATTAACAAAATCTTTTAAGTTGTATTTAAATTTATTTTTATTGTTACCTCTTTTCTCTCTATTATTATTGTAATCTTTAAAAAGTTTAAAAATATTACAAATACACTCATTATTATTAAAAATTTAAAATTGAAGTTAGTACTAAGAACGTATGAATTAATAGATTCATTAATGATCATATATTTATTTTCAGCTTCAAGACGTTTTTTAGGGTTTTAATGAAATCCAAAACCTCTATTGAAAAGTTATTAAACCCGTGTTCAGAAAAATTTTTTAATTTCAAGGCTATTGTTATTATTATTAGAGTTACTTTTCTTTGATAAAGACCTATGGAAATTAATTCTTTCGTGAAGAGGCAGGGAGGATTGGCCAATATATATTACATCGCAAATTAGACATTTAATTTTATAGATACAGCTGGTAGTCTTTCAAGGAGGTAAATTTAAAAAAGAATTAACACTGACGAGCGAATTACAGGAAAATCATCGATTATCATTACTCTAAATTTAATTATTAAATAGACACAAATGATAAAATAATATAAAAAGAAAACTGTAAATGGAAAAATCCAATAGTCTTCTGCAAGACACATCTATTGGAATAATTTAATGCGATATTTCTGAATAAAGAACAATTATCCTAAGATAACAATTATTCTTTATATGTGTCGATATTACAAAAAAATTTGTTGAAAAAGAGCATGAAAATAAAAGAAAGCAGCAACCAAACTTACCGGCGTGTAGCAAAATGCGGTTTAGGATTTAATGTAGAATAATTAAACAGTTAACAAAATTCACGAAGAAATATATAGGTATATATAAATATATATATAATAAATATATATATATATATATATATATATATATATATATATATATATACATATATATGTGTATATATATATATATATATATATATATATATATATATATATATATATATATATATATATATATATATATATATATATATATATATATATATATATATATATATATATATATATATATATATATATATATATATATATATATATATATATATATATATATATATATATATATATATATATATATATATAGTTCAAAATCAAGAATAAAACAAAGAAAAATTATAGACATAAAAAAAGAAAGGGGGGGGGGAATAATAAGTAAAAAAATAACAAACAATAGTTAATACGTATATATATAGAAAAAAAAAAAAAAAAAAAAAAAGAATTTAATTTCATTAAAAAAACCGGGAAGAAAAAGATATAATCTTTTCTTCAACTCACACGATTATATCCGCAAAAGAGAGTGCTTTCTGATATTGTATCAATAAAGCCAAAGCAAAATATATTAATACAATAGTGTGAGGAGCACTCAAATTTTTTTTTATAAAAATAACAATAAATAAAATAGATCACAAAAAGTTTATTTCAATTAAAAGATTTTAACATAATTAAAAGTTTTAAATATAACAAATCTCTTGGTAGAACCATATTTAACTATAATGATATAAGCAAAAATTTAGGTAGCATTAATATTTCCGATTATGAATGTCACAGTGAGGAGGATAAATATTTTGATTTTGTTGATAAACATCATAAACATATTATTACTGGTAATTTAAATATTATAGAAAACTTTGAACTTAGGAATTTAATGATAAAAGGCACAAAATTTAGACCCATTTACCATATATCAATCAATAAGATTCTAAAATACTTTCTTAATGATCTCAATAGTTTTTGTTTAAAGATATCAAATAGATTCTCTTTACCTTTAGGTATGCTAACAGAATGGAAATGGGGAGTTTATTATTACTCTAAAAACTTTATTTTCAATAATAAGGATAATTTAAATAAGAATAACAATTCAACAAATTTTTCTAATATTGTTCAATCAATTAAGCAACTTCAAAAAAATTTTGTAATTACTCCCATAGACAAAGCTAACAATAATTATGCTATATTCTGTAAAAAATTCTATGCAGAACTTTTAAATACGGAATTAAAAAATAGTAAAAATTTTGAACTTAGTAATTTCAATAATAATATTGTCATTAAAAAAATTTTAGCTTTTTACAAGAGATTAAAAATTAAAATTAGCAATATACAATTTCCTTACTTAATTATCAGTCCTAAATTTCATAAAATTCCAGTAAAATTTATAGCTATCACATGTGGGTCTAATACTTATTTAATTAAACTTGGCACCATTTTCTCTAACTACTTAAATACGATTATTAACTATATTACTAAAGAAGGTTTCTCTTGGATTATCACTAATCATCAACCGATTTCAGATTTCATTAAACATAATAAAATTAAATTTGATTTCCAGGATCTTTTCAATAGCATTCCCCTTTCTAAACTAAAATATGTCCTTTTGAATTATTACTATGATTTTAAAAATATACTTTGTTGCGATTTTGATTATTGGGAATTTCTGATTAATTTTTGTCTTTTTAGTAATTACCTTTACAATGGAAGAGATATTTTTCTTCAAATTAATGGAATACCACAAGGATCTAATTATTCATCTCTCTTAGCTAACTTATTTTTGCATTATTATGAAAAAAATGATACTCTTTGTATTAAATTTGTTTTGAGATATATTGATGACTTAATTATCTTTAATCTCCAAGATTATACTATTTTATTGAGTGATATATACCCTGAGGAATGAATCTTACTTCGTAATCATGATGATAATATTAATTTAAATTTTTTGGATTTGGGTATTATGAAACTTGAAAATATCTGCTATGTTGATTTATAAGATAAAAGAAATGATTTTAATTTTAATATTAATAAACTAGTTACTTGGAATTCTAATGTTTCTAGGTGCATCTATTTAAATACCACTTTTAATGAAATGAACAGAATTAAAAGAATTTGTAGTAATATTTATTTATCCAAAAAACAAATCGATAAACTCTTTCAAAATTTGATAAAAAACAATGGATACCCAACTGAAGTAATAAAATTTTATATAAAATTATTGAATTAATCGTATATTATTATGGATATATTTACTAAACATTTTTTTTTGTTTATTTTTATAATTTTTCCATGTGCTTATCCATTTCAGGTAAATCCATTGCCAAAATTATTTACTAAATAATTTCTTTGTTAATTTGTATAATTTTTCCATGTGCAAATCCATTTCGGGCAAACCCGTGGTTAGAATTATTTACTGAAAATTCCTTTACTAAATTATTTCGTTTGTTAATCTATACAATTTTTCCAAGTGCAAATCCATTTCGGGCAAATCCGTGGATAAAATTGTTTGCTAAAAATTTTTTTAATAATTTATACAATTTTTCCATGTGCAAATCCATTTCGGGCAAATCCGTGGCTAATATTATCTACTAAAATTTTTTCTTTGTTAATTTTTCATTGTGCAAATCCATTTCGGGCAAATCCGTGTTAAAATTATCTATTAAAATTTTTTTCCTTGATAATTTAAATAATTTTTCTATGTGCTAATCCATATCGTGCAAATCCGCAGCTAATATTATTTGCTAAACAGGCAATTTATGTTTCTCTTTTCCATTTTATATTTTTTCTTAAGTAAACATCTATCTTCTAAAACTATTTATGATCAATTTTTAAAATTATCCAGTATAATATTACCTTGCGCACATCCATTTCGGGCCCATCCTTGGTAACTAACAAATCAAATCTCAGAATAACAAATCACTTCAGCTGTGCAGTAAGAACGACACTTTAAAACCCTCTTGTTACACTCAATTTGCGCTTTTGTTTTCATCTTTTGTTTTCATATTTTGTAATCTGGCAATCTTTCTGCGAAAATTTTTTTAAATCATTCTTGAAAAATATTTCGACCATGTAAGTTGATCTGATTTTGCTACTCGCTTTATAGCCCCCTTTTTAATGTTTTTCCTTTTATTTCATTTTTTTTTCTGTTTTTACATGTTATTTTTACTTATTTTCACTTTTTGTGATCTATTTTTTTATTGTTATTTTATAAAAAAAATTTTTGAGTGCTCCTCACACTATTGCATTAATATATTTTGCTTTGGCTTTATTGATACAATATCAGAAAGCACTCTGTTTCGCGGATATAATCGTGTGAGCTGAAGAAAAGATTATATCTTTTTTTTTCCGGTTTTTTTAATAAAATTTCATTATTTTTATTCTTTTTTTTTTCTTCTCTTTTTTTTATTTTTTTTATTTATTTTTTATTTTTATTGTTATATATATATTAACTATTGTTTGTTATTTTTTTACTTATTATTCCCCCCCCCCTTTCTTTTTATATGTCTATAATTTTTCTTTGTTTTATTCTTGATTTTGAACTTATCTAATGAGTTCTGTTTACTTGCAGCTTAAGCACAATAAATGAAACTCATTGTTTTTCTTAACTTTCTTCGTGTTTTCTTGTATTTATTTATGTATTATATATATATATATATATATATATATATATATATATATATATATATATATATATATATATATATATATATATATATATATATATATATATATATATATATATATATATATATATATATATATATATATATATATATATATATATATATATATATATATATATATATATATATATATATATATATATATATATATATATATATATATTTATTTATTTACGCATTCGATCCTATTACGAGCAAACAATACATAGAAATACAGCATACTTGGTATATATTAGCTACAGTTTTTGTCTCAAATATATATGAAGCTAACAAAGATTAGAAAGATCTACAAAGTTACTTTAAAAGCTTTACTCAATTCTCTTTACTTTTGAACCCTTGATAACTGTACAAAAAAACAACACTATCTGAGGTGAATAACTTTTATTGCGAGCAAACCATATAAGTAAATGGAGTAGGTTTGTAGCAATATTTGTCAAAACTATATGCACGGAAAAAAAATTCTGGCATGTCAGCATACTTGCGGGGTAAAGATATTTGTAGATTATATAGGAAGTAAACAAACGTAAAAGAAATTTTAATAGATTACACTAAATTCTCGTTAATTTAGAACCTTTAATAACTTCGTAAAATAAAAATGAAAAGTATTTTACATGGCACATTATTTGCAGTGTATTCAATTTTATTGCGAGTATGCTTCCCTACTCACGAATGCTGCATTGTATGGATTATATTTGCTATAATATTCGCCAAATATAAATATAAATTTGAAAATATAATTTTTATGTGGTTGGAAAACAAATTACAATGTTCAAAATGTAATTTCAAATCTTTCCTCAGTTCAAAATACTTATTCAATACAAAGAAAAAGAAAATTTAACTATTTGAAAATTGGATAAGTAAAAAAAGCCGAAGTCAATAGGTAAATATTTGTTCGAGTTATTAATCCTGCCAACAAAAAAAATGTAGTTACTGCAAAATCTTAAACGCAAAATTATAGTAGTCTACGAAGTAATTCGAATACTTAAATATTCTCTTTGTCTAAAAAAAGCAGGTACTAGTGTCCTTTGCCTTTTAGAAGAAGTTTTTATACGCAATGGCCTTCCCCGTAGACATATTAGTGACAATGAAACAGTTCGTAAGTGCCGTCCTTCAACAGCTTTGCTATTTACTTGACATTACGCAAATGCTAATTCCTGTTTATTATCCACAAGCCAATCCAGTGAAACGCAAGCCAATGATACGTTTTGCGCTTAATACTACAAAGTGCGAAACTACAGGACAAACTGCAGCATTTCTGCATTTCGACAGAGAACTCTCGATGATATTAAATATGACCAGTTATTCATAATGACAATTTTGTGGCAGAAATTACTTCATATTTAAAGAGATTTTCGAAATATTCGGCACAAATTAAGGATTTTATAGAAGAGACGCAAGATCGAAGAAAAATATATGCCGAAGACAGAAGAAGACAAGTTGCTTAATAAGCGTCTGGTGATCGAGTGTGGGTTGCTTCGCACCCTGTAAGTAGTAAAGCTAAACAAAAATGAGCTAAATTTGCACCTCGCCATGACGTTCCTTATATAATACATCCCATAGTTCACCAACAATTTAAGAAGTTTCAACTACTAAAGAGTTGTTTTGTTTAGGAACTTATCATACATCTTCCTTGAGTCTTTGCGTTCAAACTTCTGATACTGACACTCAACCGATATATCCGCTTCGCAAACGAGGTCCACCAAAAAGACCACAAATTAAAACCCTTTCCCAAAATGACCTGCGACCACATCCAAGTGTAGCTCTTTCTGTCTCCTCGCCGGGACTTCGTCGGAGCAAGAGGGGGAGACTGTAGCAGCCACATCGCCAAGCTACCACAGCGCCACCACATACCAGGCAGTGGATGCTCAGACTTTGAACCGAGAGGACCTTCTTTTTTTCTATTTCTCATAATTAATCAAATTTGTTTGTCCTCGTGCTATTTGTAAATTAATAAAAATATTTGGCACTAAGCTTTTCCTCATTTTAAAGCTTCCGAGATCTAGCTAGAGACACCAATTAAAGAAGTTTATAACAAATAAAGCTCATTTAGTTTTGTCAAAAAAACTGCACAAATTCATAAGTCTCATTGTCTATATTTTAGACTGAATCATTTTGAATCTCGAATATTTAAAAAGACAAACCTGCTAGTCACCGAACTCAGCTTATATAGGAGTAAAAGTATACTATTTGTGTGCAGAAACTCTTATCAACGTTGATAATTCTGGTAGAAATTTCCTGATGCATTGAGAATTTCGGAATTTGAGCACATTTTGTTTGATTTTATTTCCGCATTTAGCTGCAATATTCCAAAAACTGTTTGACACTCCTGAAATACATGAATTTGTTTTGAATTCAAAAGTTGTGAAATCAGTTTATTCTTCTTTATAAATGAGTTGCTTGTAAAAGTTTTCTTTAAATCATTTAGACATAATTGGTCCACACAAATATTATGTTTCAAAGAAATGGGAAGTTGTTACTTTAATTCATGAACATGTCTAAAAGTTAATATTACTAAACGCTCTGTAGTGTATCTAGCACTACAAAAATATAAATCCAATTCACTAGTATATAAGACATGTTAACTCGATTCTATGTTGGGGTACCTTTTTACTGATGAAGGTTGACATTGCCGTTGTATACTCTCCTCACATTGGTGAACCGGACGTGATATAAGCACACCTACCTTAACATAAACTCCCACTTTGATTTGAACACGCCTACTTCGATGGATATCCATCAATGGATACCCATATGGTCTACTTCTAGCAGTTGACTTGCTACTTGTGACTGCGACATCCTTCTCACGCTGTTGCTACTCTGTCTCGATAGCGCACAACGTCGGCTTGTATACACTCGACTGCTAAAAGCAACGCAAGAGAGACCACGACCGCGAACAGCTCTCATGATCTGCATTTAAAAGTACGGTGATCTTAATACTGCTCTCCCGACTACTCACAAATCAGCAATGAATCAACTAGTGGTATCAGTGCATCGAATTCTATCAGCTTTAATTCTGGTGGGGGAGTAATGTAGTGTATTTACCACTAAAAAAATTAAATCTAATTCACTAGTATATAAGACATGTTAACTCGATTCTATGTTGGGGTACCTTTTCATAGGTGAAGGTGGACATTGTCGATATCTACTTTCCCACACGCACTTTCTATGGGACACGTGTTAGACGTTTTTTGTATCATTTGAGCCATACGGTAAAATTAACTTATAATTTACATAAGTTAATTAATAATAAGTTTATTATAAGTAACATAAGTTAATTTAATAAGTTTATTACGTTTATAATTTACAGCCTTAAATATTATTTAAACAAGAATATTTTTCTGCGCAATATTATTAAATGATTATCTTACTTTTCCAATAAGATTGTGTTTTACAAACACAAAAAAGACTGATTGTAAAATTAAGCATTTCTCTTCAAAAAATCTATTAGGTGAATCTTAGTAAGAGGTGAAATTTTTAAAATAATCATAAATGAATATGTCATTGCGGTATTATAATAATTTAATGCTAAAAGAGAATAAAGTTTAAGAGAAGAAATTTTTTCCTGGAATTGCTTTCATATTTATTTAGTCAGTTCCAGGAAATTTTATCTCCCAAGCTCATAGAACCATGACCTGTGAAACGTTTTAAATTCATTGAAGAAAAATTCATTGAAAGGTTTTGTCTCCATTCATTTTCGGAGAACTTCATTTAATTGAATGCAAAGTAATTATGTTTTAAATTTAAAAACCTTTAAATATTTCTTCGTTAGAGTTAGTTGCAAGTATGAGATGTAGGGGAAAGCACCATACGATTATCATTAAAGATTGAATGTCACAAAAGCTTTTGTTTCTATTTAAAATACAATATTTCTAATGGATTTCCTTAATCTCATTAACTGACAATAAATATTTATTTCTCGTTGATTTTTATTTACGATCCCTGTTTTGCAAAACTTTTTTTAAATAAGGCTTTAAAATGTGGTATTTTTAAGTCGGAAATGTTTTTCTTTTCCTCACTGACAACTGATATAAAGAATAATTACAATAAAAAAGGATTGAAGAAATATGCAATTGGAAATATTAATCGAATAAACAATGCCCTACTGATGTTTTATTCTTTAAATTACAAAATTATACATGAATTTAAATTCTTTGTATTAAATAAATTTCGTTCAACTTCTTTCACAATGTACAATATCTATGTTAGATTTTTTATGCTAGGTAAGTAAAAGTGTGAAAAATGTGAATGGCATGTAAGTGCGAAATAACCGAATAAATGTACTTAAATTTACTTAATATCAATTAATTATTTTTTGAAAAGGGGCTTTTATAAATCGAAATAATGCAAAGTCAACGGTAATTAAACTTCAAAAAACAAACAAGTTATGGACTAAAGTTAAAATCTTGCTTTATTCATATGCTCTTTCTTTTCTTAAAGACATTAGTTTTATCTTTTAGATTTACTTTTTAGTCCTAATTAAAAAAGGTGTGCGTATGCTTTATGAAACAGGATAATTTATCAAAGTAGCAAACACTAAATGAAAAAAAATCTTTCAACCCATATGTAACAATCGGGTTTAACTGCTGCACATTGTTGGAATCTTGGACATAAATTCAATTTCGGCAATGTTAAAATTATTTCCTCATCAGCTCATCTTGATGCCCTGGATTCTTGCTTTATTCATATGAATGCTGATTCCCTTGTTAATGACATTAGTTTCTCATCAGGTCTCCATATCGCGTGGAAATTCATTTTACTCAGATTTGCAACTCTCGGCCAATGTGTTTTCTCTTGTTCTGCTTTTCATTTCTCTCGGTTATTGTGGTTTTCCTAGTTTTGTTTCTCGCCTTTATTTTTTAAATTTTTGTTGGCAACTTTTTTTCCCCTAATATTTTTGTTTCTTCACATTCAAGTCTGGTAAGTCTTGAAAATAAGCTCTTATTTTTGAGGCGTTTGAAACATGTCGACTGTTATTTCATACACTCTGTTCTGCCCCTCTCGGCAACTGTGGTTTTTCTTGTTCTGTTTTCCATATTTTTTCTCTCTTGACTTCTGTGGTTTTACTAGTTTTATTTCTCACTTTAATTTTCTTTAGCCACTTTATGTTTTTGTTTTGTTTTTTTAAATCACTTTTGTTTCTTCTCATTCCCGTCTGGCATGTCTTGAAAAAAGGGGCCTATTTTTGAAGCTCTTAAAACATGAGGACTGTTATATTAAATTTATATATTTTTAAAGCGAATGAAATTTTCAATCAGGTAATAGGATTTAATGTTTCACTATCTGATGGATGACAATTTATTTGCAACTCATCAAAATAATACTGTAGGATTTTGTGTTAATTTACAGATCATGCCAGTAGCAGTGAGACGTTGAACGGATTTGTTTGGAGACAAGTGTCTCATCTCTGGGGCTCGAAATCCACTCCATTTCAAAAATGTCTTTTTAACCACTGAGCCATCTCAGCTCGAGGCAAGTCTTGCGATTATCTTCTACTGAAGCTTATGATATACGAATACGAATAGAATACGAAACTCTTATTCATGTCTCTATGACAACCCCACACGACAGATTACACATAAAGATAACTAGATAAATTAATTAAGCTGCAATCTACGGTTTACTTGACAAAACAAATTTCAACCACAATCTAACTGCAACGTGCATTACTTAAAGAAAAGGCCATCTTGATTATTCCAATGTATAGATAAATTTTCTTTTTATGGTTTGGAAACCCGGCTAGTTGTAAATAATTACAAAATCGTATAATTCTGTATTCGAATTTTTAATCATGCTAGTTTTAGAAGGTTTAAAATCCGTAAAGATAAAGAGATATTCCTAACCATAAAAGTTACGATTAATTTAATGGTTAGACTGTTGTTGGTAAATTTACCGTCATTTTAGCTTAAAAATTTGAAAAGTGAAGGAATTTAAAATTAATTTCAACCGATAAAACTTACAATTGCGTATGAAGTTGGCAAAATGTAATGAACAAGATATATAACATTTATTGTTCATCAATTAAAAGTATCTTATGCTTCCCATACCAAGGTACAACTGCATTAATAGTCAATTTTGAATTCTTCTTTTAAACATGTATCTGGTTTATTTTCAGAAAAGGCAAATTTTTTTGCCATTATAATAAATTATTGTTCTTAAAATTATTTTAAATAAGATATAACTCCTAATTAAAATTATAGAAAAACATTAATCTATTGTTTATAACTCTTCCCCAAATGGTGGTAAACCATGTAAAAAAAGTTTTACACCTCAAAATTCAAGATTATTTTACTCTTTTAAAGAAAATTATTAAAAATTATGAATAATTATCAACTAACATTTTTTGCTAGGATTTGTTTTTGATAGTTGAATCTTTTTAATTGTGATCAAAAAGTTTTCGACATATGGCGAAATACACAAAAAGTGGGATTCACTTTAAGGGTCTAAAATTTCGACCATTCTCCTGACCAACTTATAGGGATCATATTTTCTAGATTATTGAGCTCATAATTTATCTTGAGGATCATTGGATCAACATCCATTCAGGGTGTTAATATTTTGGTTTTGCACACACTATACATGTGAAACAATATCACATTTGTATACGCAATATTTAAATAAGAATATTAGAGAAAATCAATACAAATCCAAAAATAATACGTTCTTATTCATAAAAAACATTTATAGCATCGAGACTACTTGTCATATCAGATCGGACTAGGTTTTTTATTTCAACGTTAAAATCTACATAGGAAATAGCATTTCCGTTTCTTAAATAGAAGTGTTCGACACAAAATTATGTACGTACTCACGAAAATTGTTCGTTTAACAAAAAATCCCTAAAACTTTCTGAACAATAAGGCTCATCGACATGAATTTTTATTTTATTCAATACCGATTTAAAAAAATTAACAATACCTTATTTGACTTGCTTGTAATTATGAAGTTTCTTAACCCTTTCCTCTCCTCCTACGGTGAATATCCTCGATGCATATCATTGCTTTTTCTTTCAATATTGTGTATTGAATGAGACTACTAGGATGAATGAGACCACTTGAAGAAAACCAATAATTTTTAAACTGAAACTACTTTTATCTAATGTTTCTTCTAAATATCTTAGCAATAGAGCTTAAATTAATCGCTACCTGGAAAAATTGGCAGGAATTTTGATTTTTTGTACATTTGCTGTGCTAATCAAGAATCCGCAGTTTGCAAAAATAAATTTTCCATGAATTTATAAACTGCACTAATAAAAAGTTAAATGCAAAAAAAAATCTTGTTTCTTGCATATAACTTTTCACTGAGTTAAGATTTTTAAAAAAATTGATGGCATATTTTAAATCTTGAGAAAACTTAAAGCAATTCCATACCAACAAAGTCTCTGAAGAGAAACAAATCAAAAAATGATGAACATGGCTAAAGACAATAGCATTGGAATGATCTAGAGATATATAAGAATGAAATTACATCCCTTGATTTCCCCCATTGACCCCCCAGTAACCATAATATTTCCCAAGCCTTATCTGAAATAATAATTTTATGGATCCTCTTTATTTTTGATTCTTTTTGCTTATCTTCATAAAATTTTGCTATATTTATACTTTTAATAACAGTCATGTCAAATTATTTCCAGTCCCAGAAAAGAGAGTTTGACCCTGAACCATCCCCACCTTTCCAAATAAATAAATTTCCTTACAAATTTCTGAAAACCACGATTTTTGGTCGCCCTTTTTATTAAATTTAATACAAATAAAGTATGAAATGTGAGAATTTCCCCTCAATTTTATATTTGTTATATAATAATAGGAAGAAGAATTTCTACTCCTAGTTCCCATTAACTAAAATCATAATTTGTGAGGATGTTTCTCCTTTTATGTTTAATGGTCTTTTTTTTTTAATTCCTGAGCTATCCAATATTTTAATATGAATTTTAAATTTTCGAAACTAATGAAAAGTTTCAGTAAAGCAAAAAATAAATAAATAATCTAACAGCGAAAAAATTTAGTAACAAGTTATATTTAGATTAGCGAGTATTATACAATTGTCCTTTTCGATATTTCAGTTCGAAAAGAATAAAATTATTTTAAAATTTTCGTTTTTTTTAAAAAAAAATTGATTTCTCTAACATAAAAAAACTATAATAAATAAGTCATTAAATTAAAATGTTAAATACTCATCGTTTAAGAGCAATAATATGTACTATAAATGAGTTAAATTCTGTATATTGTAAGTCATGTTTATTTAGATTATAGTATTTATTTACCATTTGCCTTTTTTACTGTTTTCCATAGTACATTTCCGTAAAAAAAACGTGTACATCGAGAGATATACAGGAAAGGGTATACTTAATACAACACATTTCATTTGGCCGTTGATTTTGCATACACTGAATGATTGGACAGAAATGATTGTTGCTTTACAAAATAACAATCTTTTATACCGCATTCAATAAATTTGTAAGAATTTTAAAAAATTTTTAGAAATATGTTTTTTCATCTTAATGTATTTATCAGTAAAGTAATTTAAGCTTGAAATATTTCTTAAGAAATTTCAAACTTCTATTAATTATTATCTTTAGCTTTTCTTTATTAAAATACTGTCGCCATTTCAATGATATAGTCATCATCATTCCTAAACTAATAATTTCTTGATAAGTAGTAGACACATTGCAGACATGTAATTTGTGGAATAAAATTTCTCACGTTTCAAACAGTTCATAAGACATTTCATAAACATCATATTTTAATATCTTAAACCAAAAAAAGTTTTATGCAAGAAACAGGGGTTCTTTTTTTAGTTTTCTTCCTGGTAAAAAACATTTTACTGAGAAAAATTCGATTTGGACTCCGAATACTGATTCCTGTTCAACACCCAAGAAATACGAATATACAAAAAATAAAAACTATCTCCAATTTTTTCCAGAATAAAAAATACTCTCTTGCACAGACCATAAAATTAAAACCATTTTGTTTTGTAACTGGAAGAAATTTATTTCCCATTTTAATCACGGGAAAATTAAACAATTCCTTTAATTAATGCTGAATATAATGTTCATCATTATTTTTCTGAAATTTGCATGTCATGTTACTTATATGCTTAGTTGAAATATAAGATTAGATCTCAAGCATATATTTATTTATATAATAAAAAAATAAAAGATAAAACCATTTTTTTCAACAATTTCAAATTCCGTTGTTTAATTAATAAAAAAAAAAAAAACATGAGTGATATAAAATTAAAGATATCAATTTCATTTTGCATATATTTACAAGGCTTTCAATTTAAGAATTTTATTTTCATAAAATGTTAAAAGCAATTCAATATTTCCTCTAGATTAAATAATAATTTTCAACTTCACATTAAATATTAAGGAGAACTGATTTTAACTTTTAATAAAATTCCGTTCTATCTTAGAAAAGAAAACACCAGCATTAGGTATTTGAATACAAAATATTATGTTATTTGCAGGGCTAAAGATAAGATAGAAGGGCTAGTTCATTCCGAAGGTGAAGAACGAAGCTACGATTTCCCTTCTTATGACGTCATGCTGTACACAGATCTCGGGGATCGAAAGCAAATATATTATGATAACTTTGTATGATTCTCTCTGAAAATATAAGTTCGACGTTTTTCTTGATATTAACTTTCAAACTTTATGCAATTAACATATTATTTCCCTTCAAAAACATAGTTTTGAAGTGAAATTAAAAAAATTTCTTGTCCAAAATATTAAATTGAATACCGTTTTAAACTAATAAAAATATTTTACTATTTGTCGTAAATGACGCTATAAATACTTCATTTTAAAATTTTCAGTTTGAACTTTTATTATTAAAAAATTTTTTATGCATATATCGACACTTTTTAGCTACATATTGTTCGGTAACAATAATTTGTAAAGTTGGGTTAAATTTGGAATCTTTATTTTAAAATATGCTGTTAATTGCAATTTGTTTATACTTAATCATTAGGAAACAACAACCTTAAACGCTAATTATTTTATCAAAATAATAATATAGGTTTATAAAAATATTAGAAATTTTACAACTGCTTATAGATATTTAAATTTAAAAGAATATAATTATATTAAAAAAAATAATTATATTGTGGCGCCAGGCATGGTGCGTAGTCGCCAAAGGAATCAGCCTGATGACGGACATTGGATCGGCAACCTTGTACCCTTCTTCAGTATTTAAGAAGCTTCGAACTTTGCTCTGAGCACACTCATACTTAATTTTACTTTTCTGATTTTATCTTGTTATGTTTCAGCTGGTAATAGATGTTGATGGATTTTTGTCATAGTTGTCTTCAACTTAATATGAGAGGTTTCCTCCCCCTCAATATTGTAATTAAAAAAAATATTGAATATTTAGCACAACTTCATTAAAAACTACGTTATGAAATTAGGAGAATTTTAACTATTAATTATCTATACTTTTCACTCAAGTTTTTATTTTCCTTGACTGATTCATTTTTTTTAATTTTATCGTCTGCCTTTCCTTTTGAAGAAGCTGGGCGCATTCAATTTAGATTTCGAATTCTTATAAAAGCTCTAAAATGCAAAATAAGATTATTGCTGTTTTATTCACTGCGGGATATCGTCCCTCCAATTCATTTATAAGTTCCTAGATGAAACTTTTTGACTTTCTGTCCCATGCACACTTTTAAAAGTGTTCTCAAATTCCTGACAAACTTCCATCCATGCGGAACAATTAATCTTCCCTTAGATAAAGAGAGGACTTGGTAGAGTTAGAGCAATTGTAAAATCATTTAGAATCATTCTAATCGGCAATCCAAGCTAACGATTTCTCATATTATCTTCATTACCTTGTTATAGGAATTGCTTATTGCATATTCGTTCATATTTGATATTAACTGGGTCATTTCGCTTGCAATGTTGAAGCCATTCTTTACATAGTTGCTCATGTACTTTAGGGAACATGTGGAAATTTATATTTTTTCCTTTTGTGTTTCTATCAGAATTTTTGTAAGTTGCAATCGCACAAACTGGTATTTCATAAATAATTTTAAATTTCTGTAATTCACTTCACAAAATTGAGAAAAAGGATTATAGGAAACAAAGAATTTCTTGGAATATGTCACAAAAAGAAATGCTCTAATATTAGTTAAAGCTAGTTAGACCGAACGCTTCGTTCTTGAAGTAAATACTCAAGCTTTTCGCCACCGTGACGTCACAGGCGAAAATCGGAGGCTTGGCACTACGAGAGTTTCTTCAAAGGAGTGAACTAGCCCTTCTATTCTTTTCAGCCCTGTGTTATTTGCTTGGATTCTATTTTTCCTACGTCATCTATTTATCCCATCTTTGGAATTCCAAAATGAATTTGATTAAACAGCTCAAATTCCAAATAATATACGCATGAAAATATATTTCTCAACCAAATATTAAATGAATTTAAAAGAGTGTTTAAAAGGACAAAAATTTTTTAAAAAAATTCGGAAAATAAAAGATATAATTTCTTCATCAGCTCACACGATTATATGCACGAAAAAGAGTGTTTTCCAATATTGTATCAACGTAGCCAAAGCATAATATATCAATAGAATAGTGTGAGGAGCACTCAAAATATTTTATATGCAACAAATAAAATAGAACACAATAAGTAAAAATATCACGTAAAAACAGAAAATAAAATATAACGCAAAAAAACAACAAAAAAAAACAGAATAAAACATGAAATGAAATCAAAAAAGCGGTAGCGAATTCAAATGAACTTACATGTACGGGGAATTTTTCAAAAATGATTTAAAATGTTTTCGTAACAAGATTGCCAGATTGCAAAAAACGAAAACAAAAGCATAAATTGAGATAAGAGCGTAACCTGAGGATCTTTGTATAAAAATGCGTTCTTACTGCATTACTGAAGGGCGTTTGATTTGTTAGTTACCAAGGATGGGCCAGAAATGGATGCGCGCAAGGTAATATTATACTGGATAATTTAAAAAAGTTGAAAATTGATAACACAGGCCAGCGATGAAAAAAATACAATGGGTCTGATAGCTGAACTTATTGTATTTTTGTGGTGCAGAAATGGAAAATAATAATGAAAAATTTCTATCACGTCAGGTTTTTCTGAAAAATTCAATTTTACTGGAATTTTTATGAACATTTACCATAAAAAAATTTTCGTTTTTGAATTTCTTCCTTTCTTGACTGTCCAGCATTCTACTTCGGTTAAATCTAATAAAGTGCCCCCCTATCACTACTTCCAATCACCGACCCTCTCTCTGTCACTATCTTTCTCTACCAATAGCGTCGCGAGAATCCTTATCTAGGTTCGCTGACCTCTCAGAAACACTAGCAAGCGTAATAGGGAGTCATTTTGAAGTCTGCTATTTTCTGTGCGTTTCGTGAAACATGGCTTCGAGTTCGAAGCATTGTGAAAATTTCCCAGATGACTTTTCTTATATATTCGGCGAATATAGTGTTGCTAAAAATCGCATGAGGAACATTACAGACTACGTCAGATAACTTTATCTCTCATATTTTGCCATGAACCTCGGAGATCAGGACAAATCTTGGGCACCTCATGAAGTTTGTGTGCAGTGTCTCAATGTTCAACGCTTATGGCATCAAGGAAAGAAGACTGCTTTACGATTTGGAATTCCTATGACGTGGAGGGAGCCCCAAAACCACTTTGATGATAGTTATTTTTGTTCCTGCCATGTTCGGGGGTATAACCGGAATGATTAAAGGTTAATATCTTATCCTGTTAGAGTTCCATCAGCCATAAGCCCCGTTCCTCATGGACCAGATGTGCCTGTGCCTCCAACTGAACTGCCAATCCTCTCTTCAGCGTCTTCAGACTCGGAACATCCCGAAGTTCTAGGCTCCGATATCGAATATAAGCCACCTGCAGCCGGTTTACCTCAGCCCTTCTCTCAGGTTGAACTTAATGATCTGACTAGAGATCTTGGCCTTTAGATAGAGGCAACTGAATTGTTGGGCTCCAGACTGAAAGAAAATAACTTATTGGCCTAAGGAACATCTTTTTATTGGTACAGGATTCGTGAAAGGGAATGTATTAAGTACTTTAATGAAGAGGAGAACTTGGTCTGTTGTTCTGATGTTAATGGGTTGATGAGCAAATTTAAAGCAAATTAATGCATGAGCAAATGAGCAAATAAATTTAATTTATTTAATCTACGAGAAAGATGAGTGGAGTGCTTATAGATTCATCTAAAAGAAGACTCAAAGCTGTTATTCTTCATCGCCAGTATGCATGTGTACCAGTTGGACACTCAGTGTATTTAAAAGAATGCTAGAAAAACAAAGCTCCCGTCCTGGACAAAATAAAATATAATATCGACCACAGTTGGACCATTTGCTGTGATTTGAAAGTTATCTCCATGCTTCTTGGTCAACAAGGTGGATTTACAAAGTTCACATGCTTCATTTAAGAGTGGGACAGCCGTGATAAGACTCAACATTAGGTCAAAAAAAGAATGGCCGAAAAGACAAAATCTTGACCCAGGCACCAAGAACAACGTCATTCGAAACAGATTAGTTGATCCGAAAAAAGTATTGTTACTTCCGCTACATATAAAATAAGGTGTAATTTATTGTTTTACTTTATTTTGTTTACTTTATTTTCTTCGTGTTTTTTGTATTTATTTATTAGGCCATATATAGATATATATATATATATATATATATATATATATTTTACCTAAACATTTTTTCTTCTTCTCCGATCAAATGTTTTTTTAATTTTATTATATTCGATTCAAGCTATAAGCAATATTTTACATCTTCGCGATTTTTGTTAACTGTTTTATTATTGTACTTTTAAACCTAAACCGCGTTTTAATTCACGCCGGTAAGTTTGATTTCCTATTACATTTTTCTTTTATTTCATGATTTTTTTCAAAATAAGGTTTTTTGCGATATCGACACATATAAAGAATAATTTTTATCTTAGGATAATTATTCTTTATTCAGAAATATCGCATTATTTATGGCAATTAGATGTGTCTTGACAACGACTATTTGCTTATACCATTCTTGTTTCTCTACCATTTAGTTTTTTATTTTTATTTTATTCATGTTTTTCATGTTAATTTGTGTATATATATATATATATATATATATATATATATATATATATATATACATATATATATATATATATATATATATATACATATATATATATATATATATATATATATATATATATATATATATATATATACTAGAGGGCTCCGCCCCCTGCTTGCTACTGCTCGTCAACCCCCTATAATTGCTACGCAATTACATTTTTGCTTGCTTCGCGAACAAAATTAAAGTTGTTTTCCTGGAGATTAGCAGGCAATTTTTCTGCACCAACATCACATAGAGAGAATATGATAGAATTGTAAAATGTCAGAGGTCCTTAATACCAGCATTATAAACTTATAGAAAGCAATTTTACTACAAACAATATTACAAACTTATATAATTCGAAGAAACAATATTATTTAAAACATTACTATACGGCATTAGCCGGAGATTAATCTCCGTATCCGAAGCACGCGTGGCAGAGCCTAACTCGGGCAGACTATATTTGAGGGTTGTGATCGCGGGGGCCAAGTTGTGATCGCGGTTGAGCGCCAAGCTGGGCGATGTTGAAACCCAATCGTGATTCTGATTGGTTTAAATTTTAGCGTTATTTTTAAATGTTCAACGGTATATGTGATTTCAGAGGTCCGTTAGTTCTACGTAGGATACCGGCTGGTAAGATTACTTTTGCCTCTGGTCAATAAGATCGAAGGTATGTGGGCAGGAATAAAAAGGGACTTTAGAAAAAAAAGTCATCGCCAGTCCGGTACCACAGACGCCATTTTCGATTCGTATTTCGCCGAATTTATGTGGCGATGGAGGTACATAGATTCTGTTCATCATAAATTTAGACAGTATCTAACTGCTATTAGAAAATTCGGTGCTCCTAAATCTGAGGATATTCAAGCTTAAAGAAGAAGTGAGTCGTTTTTTTCTTTTTCTTTCTGTGCTTACTCCAATAATTTTTGTTTCGATTCAGAATGTTTTTTATAGGGTTTAATAATTTTCTCATATCGGGTTCATTGCAATTTTATAAAGTTTTGCCGTTGTTTTGTTGAAATTTTCCAATGTTTTATTGAAATATCATTATATTTTGGCTGCCATTCCTGTTACCACGGTGTACCGCGCAAACAGAAATGGCGCTAAACATAAGTCGCTATCAAGTATATTTTTACCCCTAATTCAAATCATTGTTGATCTTATAGGATGCCGGACGCTCCCTATGTGGTGCTTCATCACCCCCCGCCCCAGTAATTTAAATTTTATACCGAAAACAATTAAAACCTAATGAAAAAAAAAACTTTAAAATATGGCAAACAAATTAAAACATATAATACTGATAAATGATGCTGAGCAATATTGCAAAAGCAAAATCCATTGCAAGTAATTTCCCAATTAACTTCAATACTGTCAACAGACAAAATATTTTAGTTTCAATCAGACAAAAAACAAATTATATAATAAAAACATATGTAACTGAAATTCGACAAATGAAGTTACGGAATTTAATTTTTTTTGTCATATTGAATACTAATATAAAAACAAATGTAAAATTAAATAATTATGTTATCAATGATCAATAAATATTTTTGTCTGAATTGTCATAAAAAAATAAGGTGAAAACAATAAAATTAAAAATTATTTGCAATAGCTCTCTGAATATTCACAAAACCCACATTACAATATTCATTGATTTTTCTTTTCACAGCATTTTGTGCACCAATGATTTGCACTTTTATGCATTATTTAAGAAATATCTCAAAAAAATATGAACTGTTAATTAATATTTCTGGCTGAACGATTTTTTGAAAGTAAGTAAAAAACAATTAAAAGTAAGGAAAAACAATGATAAAATTAAAAATTATTTACAAAACCTCCCTATATACACTCATGTCCATAAATTAAGGATAATGAAGTTCAGGCACAGAAAGAGACAGAAGCCAAACAAATTTGACTTATTTGAAAAGTCTATGTATTAAACAAAAGGTAAAGAGCAAAAAAGATGCTATATGTTTGACATAATTAATAAAAATTGCGATTTTTACTCCCTGGAGCAAATTTCAAAAAAGAAACTATTTACAAAAAACAGTATAACATGGTTAATGTGATGGTTAATACGGAGTATATCTCCCGGACGATGCAATACAGGTCGCACAACGCCTAGGCATGCTGAGTATCAAATTATCAATCTGATCTTGGGGAATATTACACCACTCATCAAGCAATGCCCTCTGAAAGTCCGATAGACAAATAGGAGGTGGTTGACGGGCTGCAATTCGTCGGCCAAGCATATCCCACACATGCTCTATTGGATTCAAGTCCGGTGAGTATGCTGGCCAATCCATACGGGTGATATCCTCCGATTGAAGGCATTCGTGTACAATGTTTGCGCGGTGAGGATGGGCATTGTCGTCCATAAACAAAAATTCAGCACCCATGGCGCCCCGTAACAAACGTACATGTTGTTCCAGAATGACATCCCTATAGGTGTGGCCTGTCATCGTTACACTCTGAACATGCAGATCAGTTCTGGAACCAAGAATAATTCCTCCCCAAACGAGCCATCATGCACCACCGTAACGGTGTCGTTCAATGGTGTTGTCTTGGTGGTGACGGGGACCTGGCGCTCTCCATATGAAAGTCCGGCGAGAATCAGACTGCAAACTAAACCTTGACTCGTCGGAAAACATCACACAGGACCACTGTTGTGGTGTCCACAATGCATGCTCTCTACTCCAGGCTAATCGCAGGCGACAGTGAATTGCGGTAAGTGGAACACATCTGACAGACCTACGAGCATATAGACCAATGTGCCCTAAGCGTCTGCACACGGTCTGCCTTAAATATGTCGTACCGGTAGCTGAAGAGAGCTGACGAGACAGGTCTGATTCTGTGCTCCGTCTGTTTCTTTTGGCAGTAACTGCCAAATACCGGTCTTCATTCGGCGTTGTAACTCGGGGGCGACCTGTGCTGTAACGTCTACTCACATTACCATCATCTAGGAATCGCTGCCAAAGCCTGGAGAGGACACTGGGTGATTCCGAGTTCCTCGGATACTTCCAGCTGGGTACGTCCACATTCCAGTCGTGCGATGATTCTGCCACGTAAAAAATCATCCAAATGCTTCCTTTGTGCCATAACTATGCGGTTATTGCACTGAAAGGCTTTTAAAGCGCTTGTGAACAATTTTACTTCTTTGCCACCATTCCTTATATACCCCTCTCTTACACTCTCGTCATTGTGACGTACTATTAGCGTCATCTAGTGGTTTCCTGTAATTTGCATATTCTTCTTCAGGAAGTGTGTGATAATTCTACAGATGAAATTTTAATTTTAGAGTTTGATTTCCGTGTGATTCTGAATTATCCTTAATTTATGGACATGAGTGTACAACATTTTTTATCAATTTCTTATCCATATTATTCGTTCTCATTTGAACGTCTTGACTCTTCAACGTTTCTTCGCCGCGCATTCTGCTGTCGCGTATTGATAGCACTACGATTATTTTCCCGTTAATTTTGTGCAGCTAAATTATGCTCGGCAGTGTGCCACTGATATCGCCTAAGATATTCACGGTGATCCATTTTTCATAAAAGATATTCTGCTGTTGGATCACAACAGCAGAATGAAGACAAGCATTATCCTGTTGGAAAATATCCCCTTAATGATGCACATGAACGGAAACAAATTACGTTGAAATACCTGGTTGACGTACAAATTTGCAATCAAGGAGCGGGGAATAACCACGCGAGAGCACCTGCTGTCATAGAGAGTTGCACCCAGACCGTAACTCCTGGTGTAGGTCCAGTGTGTCTAGGCCGGAGACAGGTCGGTAGCAGGCGCTCACCTATCTTCTTACTAACCAACATACGGTTATCAATGGCTCGAAGGCACAGAACGAACTTTCATCAGAAAAACTCAATAGACCTCCTCTCTGTTCTCCAGTGAGATCTAACTCGACAACACTCAAGTCGTAAACTTCAGTGGTTTGGAGTGAGAGGAATGCAAGTTATGGCGAGCCACGCTGGGAGTTGTACTTCACGTAGCTGACTTGTAACAGTTCTTTGTATCACTGCAGTGCCAACTGCAACTAGAGGCTTCTAGTGCAGCAGCAGTACGGTGAGCCACAGCCATACGCCGAGCACGGTGGTCTTCCTTCTAAGTAGAGCCGCGCTTCCGCCCAGAACCCGGTCTTCTTGAAGCAGTACCTTCGATTGACCTCTGGTTTCAACAATTGACGTGAGGCTAACCATGGGAGGTTTTCACGGTTCGTCTCCGTGCAACGCAAATGCTGGTTAGTTCTATCAAAATATCCATCGAAGTCCGTCACTCCATCCAAAAGCCCATCACTCCATCATTTTTTCCACTACTTTTTCCAGAAGTTACCTTGTCTTCTGGATTTGATTTAAAATTACAAGGCTATGGAGTTCAGTATTAGTAGTCGTAAATCCCATAAAATGGTTCGGCAGTTCAACGACAGTAATAAAATAAAAATAAAATGGAATCATGCTCTGTGGGTACACTTTTATCCCATCTTTCTTCGATATCTCGGTGAGAAAATCCACCTTCTCGCAGCTCTATTACACGACCACGTTCAAAGTCAGTGAGTAGTTATAATGGCTTCTTCATGTTCTTAAAGGCATTCTTGACTAACACCAAGTCACTATGGCAAAATTTAACGAAACGCAACTCTTGCGAACTGCAGACTTGTTCACTGTGGCACTGCTAGTGCCAAATATGTGCGCCAAGTACGAAATTTGAAGAAACATATTTTAGTTGTATAAAGAAGCCTTCCAAATTTAGTTCATCTAGCTCAACTCCTTTTTGGCGTTAGGATTTTTTTCCATATTGTTAGTCATAATTAGATGTTTAGTTCATGATAAAATTAAATATGCTTGGATTTCGTTAAATCTGTGTAATTTTATATTTGTTCTTCTTTTTCAAATTATTATTACTTGATTTACTTACCTACAAAAACAAATTAACAAAATTAAAATACAAAAGCTAATTATCATAATTAAGATTAAATAAGCATCATTGCGTCAATTTCAGTTTAGTAACTATAGAATATCTCTCGAATCGAAGCAGCTTTGCCCTTTAATTATGCCCAGATATCTTTTTTATCGCAAATTTCATTGATTTCAAATTGTTTATTTTTATAGAAATACCTACCATAAATGTAACTATACTAAATATAAATGCGCAGTTTTAGATAAATTTTGAAATACTGATTCGGTGACGCCATCAACATTTTTTCTTGTGCTCTCTGACATAGCAAATGAAATATAAATAATAAGTGAAGAACGCGCACTTAACTTTATTTTTTGATCCAACTCAGTACGATTGCAAACATGCTGCTATTATCTTTTAAATATTCGATAAAAAATAGTACCGCCTACAGTTCAATTTATAACTCCGGCTAATATCGAACACCAACGGAAAATTTGATTTTCTAAACTCCTTTCCCAAATGATCTTATTGAAATTTTTTAATTAATTTTTAGAATCGATGCTAAAATTGCCCCATCACCGCAAATTAACTTCATGTTTGCAAAAGTATATCTATCTATATCTATCTATCTATATATGTATATATCCATTTAATTAAGATGAATTCAAAAGCAGATTTCTCAGAAATAGCACTTCAAAGCAGATTATATTGTGACCAGCTGAAGTTTTAAAGGTTTAACATGCTTTTTGGTTAATTGAAATGTCTCTCTTGGTTCCAGGAATTTAGGAAATGGGAAAATAATCCCTCAATATTAGAAATAATTGATTTTAGATTATTCCTCTCTCTTTATTGGAGTGCGCTTAAAGAAATTTATTACAATTATTGAAAGAAATAATATTTATATTTATTATAACAAATAAATTGTTTACTTTAAAACAGGCATAATGGATTCGACTAAAAAACACATAATTATGTCGTTTAATCCATAATAAGAAGTGATGTCATATTTAAAAACCTGTTTCCTGTTGTTTTTATGAAAAAATTTATAAAATAGGCTGATTTAAATCCTCATAGAGATTAAATAAATTACTTACTTACTTAACAATTTACGAAGCATTTAATTAATGGATGTATATAGCATCTTTAATATGGCATGCATTTAAATTGAATGCTTGCCTATCTATCTGTTTGTATTAAAGGGAAAAGTCGTTAAATAATCTTGGCAGCTACTGAGAAGGGGGGCATTTCAGAGCACTCCCAAAATTTTCAAGAGCATTCGATAAGGGAAAAATTTTATTTGAGTAATTTACAGTCATCTAACTCTTATCAAACGTTTTAATAAACGGCTATTTTAAATAAACTATAGAAGTGTAAACAGTTCATTATCATTCTATTTGGCATACATAAAGAGATTAAAATTTTTAAATGAATGGTAAAATGTGTGACTGTTCTGAAAAAACATTTTGATAATTTTTATCGCAATATTTAAAATATAGCAAAAATAAAACAACTTTTTTTTTTTTTTTTTTTTTTTATAACCGTCGTTGAACAGCCGACCCAATTTCATGGGTTTACGACTACTTACGTTCAACTCCGTAGCCTTGTAATTTTGAACCAATCCAGAAGACAAGGAAACTCCTGGATCAGTACCCCCAGAGGTATTGATTTGTTGTGGGAACATGGAGGACTTTGAGACTCGACAGATTTAACGTGCATCAGTCACCATTTACTACACGGGGAGTCTTCGGCCGGCGAGGATCGAACCCACGACCTCTTGAATATGGGCCCAGCGCCCTACCGACCAGGCTATCCCGGCCTCAAAACAACTTTTTGTCAAAATTTAATTTACAGTTAAGAATTTGCTACTAAATAAATAGTTATAACTAGTGGGCTGCGCCCCCTTCTCGCTAACGCTCGCCAACCCCCGAAAATTGCAACGCAATCTTATATAGCTTCGCTCGCTACTAACTTAGGTACATTACAAATGTACAAAATTCTAAGAATTCAGAACAATTATTCAAATCCATATAACAACTTTTTTTTAAAAAAAAACATTACATCTTTTCAGTAAATACTACGCCATTAAAATAAATTTGAATTCAAGTAAATGACGTGTAATTCGTTAAACCTATTAGAAATGTGCTACAGTATAAAATCTTAAGATAAAATTTCTAAAACTGATATCTCTTTAAAAAGGTTAAAATTTTGGCTATAATTAAGTTTATTAAGAATTGAAATAAGTGAATTGCAGTGGAAAAACCTGCATAAACAAATAAATTCGACTACTCTCTTGTGCCTAGCTTATGCTCTCTCTGGTTATTTCAGTTTCCGTTTTTAAAAGCGCTATATGTTGAGCCATCTAAGCTAGATTTGGCATGTGACATTTTTAGCGGCAATGATTGGTCAATTTTCTAGTGTTGCCATTCGGGGAGTTGTAATGAGGCCTTTTTTTATCGCCGTGTAAGAGAAATATATATATATATATATATATATATATATATATATATATATATATATATATATATATATATATATATATATATATATATATATATATATATATATATATATATATATATATATATATATATATATATATATATATATATATATATATATATATATAGTTTTAGTATTTTAGTTTTATAACTAAAAAATAAGGTTTTAATTCAAAGAAAATAAAAAAACAAAAACAGTATTTGATAGTTCTATTCCGAGTACTCAGAGAAAAAAAGTCTAGTTAAATTACCGTTCTCTATGGTAATGACATATCATAAATAAAAACAAAATTTTGGTTTGGTTATAAAACCAAAATATGCAGTAATTAAACCATTCATTTCTAATTTTTCAGTTCATATGGTAACAGTATAATGAAAATTCTGGTTTTGAACACTGCAGTTTTATATACTGCAGCACTGTAGTTCAACACTGCAGTTTTATAACCTCACATTAAGTAAAAAAATACAAAACTGAAAAGTCAATTTAAACGAATAAATGTTTTTATGCTATGATCTAAGGTATCATGATAAAATTTCTAAATTTCATACCATATTTTATTGTTTATTTTATCAAAATCAGTATCAAGGCGTTGCGGGGCGATTCTTTTGTTACGTGTGTTACTTTTACACAACATATCTCAACTTTAACACTTATTATAATAAACTTGTAATATATTTTATATGTTTTTCGTAATTTGATGTTAAATCTATATGTGTTCTAAGTTTTCAAAACGAAAATTGAGGGTACAAATTAATTTGCTGTTGAAAAAAAAAATTCTGAAATTTTGTTACGCGTGTTACCCTTTACAATGCTAGATATTTGAAACTTTGAATATATTCATTTATTTCTGTGATGTATAAAGGTAAAAAATTAAGATATTTTCTTTTATAGAAAGATACAATATCGAAGATGTGCTTAGTGACTTTTTAAAATTTCTTGCAACAGTAAAAGCTTCTTTATTTTGGTGAAATTGGTGTGTTACGTGTGTTAACTGAACGCTACGTGTGTTACCCTCTGTGAATATTTCATCTGAGAGGTCATAAATGTTGCACTAAAGCATTTATTTATTTTAAATTAGCTGAAGAAAAATAACTTATTTAACATATAAAATAGTTTATACTGGTTTATACTGGTTTAGAGAGTGAAACATAACAAATTTTAGGCACATCTATTCCTTCAAAATCATGCATCTTTTGAACCAAAACAAAAAATTGAAACAAAAAATATGCATCTTTTCCACTTATTTTATGCAAATATTGCATTTCAAGTTTACAAGCATGTGCATTTGCGTCAATAATGTGCCCGAGATAGAGCATATGTCGTTTTAATTTCAGTTATAGGCACACTTCTGATCAGGAGGGAACAGAAAGTGACTTACTGACTATTTGTGTACCACAATCTGTGCATCTTATTCAAGTATCTTAAGATACTTATACATAGATTTTATTCTTTGCATCACCGTTGCCATGTATTGATCTTTTTAATTAATATCTTTATTTCATTTCGGTTAATATATAATACTGTTGCATTAGGCATGAGTTGATTGGTTAGCAGCTTTGCAAACGACACTGGATAGCAAATCAATTTTTTTGTATAACAACACAATGAATTAAATACTTTTGATTCGCTTTCAAGATTTTGTACTACACACCTATCCCATAGAAGACACTTCTGCATGTGATATCGTAAAATATTTCCCAAATAATTTCTTTTTTATATTTTGATTGACAAAATTTGAAATAATTCAACCATATATTTATTTTTAAATTCTTAACTTGACTTATCACTATAGAAGGTTTCTGTTAGCTCATCTTCTGAAGCAGAATCCTTTTGAAACAGTCTTAAAAAAAAGTGTAGACATTGTTTCACCTTTGTCTTTTCTTTAGGAGAATATTGTAAATTAAAATCAAGTATCCTCTAAGGACACAGCTGCTGTGAATAACGGAACAGAGGCTGGATAGCATAATGCTGATTGAAATTCGTTTTGATATTCAAAAGAATATGCCATTGCAAAGTCAACTTGAATTACCCTGATTTTAATGCTAGATATGCATACCCTCCAACTGCTACGGAATTTCCGTAGTTTCAGAAATCTTCTTTTTAGACGGTAGCAAAATTAATGTCTTAATATTTAAAAAAAATTAATTTTAGCGTAACTTGTCCACTATTACTTATAAAAATGCAGGCCTTATGGCTAGATTCTTAAGTTCTGATAAAAGTTTTATGAGAGATCCATTTGCTTTAAAAATTCCTACTTTGGTTCGCTACCACTAGAAAGAATTATTTTCAAAATCCTCATAAGTTGGAGGGTATGGATATGTTTGTTTGGAAGGTATCACCTCGGATTCCTTTAACTCTTACGTATTATTGAAAGTTAGTCCAATTTTCAAGAGTAATTTCGAAACATTCTTCTTGCACATTTGTCATTATATATTTTTTATTGTGGGCTATTGTCATCTTTTTCTCATCGTTACCAAACTACAATAAAAGATGGTTAGAAACCTATAATAAGCATTGAGAAATTTTTGTAAGTATCAGAAGCACCCTTCCAACAGTTAGATCCAAGATTTCTTTCACTTTATTTACATAAATAATTTTACCATCTATTGTAACGTATTGTCATAAACTTAATTTTAGCCTTCCAGTAAAATAATAAAAATTTCGTGATATTTGTTTTGATTCTAAGTGTTACAGTAGCAATAAATTTTTTCGTCATGAAGCACTAAATATGGAAAATTAAACAATGTTTAGGATGCAACTGACAAAAAGCACTATAAGCTTTTCTTAGAAACATTGTTAGATAGTTCTTTCGTTTTATTGTTCGTTTTTTAGCATAGTATAAACTATCTAACTTTTGAAGAAAATCCATTTATTAATAATTAAGTTCATCTGAAATACTTAGTGGTGAGCCTTTTACATCATTATCCATCTGTTTTGAAAGTTCAAGTCTAACTTTCTTTTTTTTCTTATTTTCTTTCCTTTGAAGTGCAGAATCTTATGCTCTTTTCTTTTTTTCTCCATCTTCTTATTCTTTTAAATCCAGATAAGGACACTATTTTAAACTTATCCATTTTATAATAATCTAGCAAATGCAGTCAAAATATTCTACTTAAACATAAACGTATAACAAATAGAAGTTTGGGAAAACAATTTCCGAAAGTTTCAAAATGATCGTCTCATTATGCTGTTTTTTTTATTGATACTTATGCCGACCTGATTTTACAAAAAGTCACAATCTTACTATTCCTTATTTGTGGCATTAAAGTTGCGCGGCGGTTATAAAAAATGTCCGAACATGATTTAAATTTTTTATTGAAAATAAATAAATAATTAAAGTGTATAAGTAATTCTAACACACGTAACAGCAACACGCATAACTTTTCGTTACGTATGTTACCTTGAATGAAATTAATTATTAAATTTTAACTATTGGCAGTTTTAATTCGAGAATTTTGTGAGATGCATATCTTGCCTTCTTAATTTATAAAACAAAAAAAAATTTAAATTTTCTTTTTTATAAAAGTTTTTACAGAAAAAATGCAAAATTATGTTACGTGTGTTACTGGGAAATTAGACTATCTTAATTAATCAACTTTTAATCAAGCAAAAAAATTTAGGCCAAATTAAAAAAATACATTAAACAATGATAAAAGAATAAAATAGTTATATTTATTACTAAAAACTATTTTATTGCTATTTGATATTTTAAGAACTCTAATAGAATATAAAATAACGAAGTAGAGAACTGTTAAAATTCAGAGTGTTCCACCTTTTGTTAGAATTTAAATAAATATTTTTTATAATTCAAAAAACCATCTTAACTATTAAAAAATGTACATCTTCTAGATTCCGAAATTAAGTCATTTTTGTTTTTACGATAATTTTGAAAATTTAATCACTCAGGACCAATTTTCTTGGAATCGCTCTGCGGATGAAAAAATAGGTGAACCCGTACACAGACACAAGTTAAAATACGCCTTTTTCTAGTAATTAATTACAATACTACATTTCTCAGAGATACTGACATTAGTTTAAAGTTTGAATAAAAGTTTGAATTAAAGTTTGAATATCTTTTAGTTACAATTCCTTTTTTATGTAATCAGTGAAATTTTCCAGTAATTTCTAAATAAATTTATTGAATTAAAATTTTTTTACTCTCCTACTTGTTAAACGCTTTTAATTTTTACGGATGCTTCCTTATCTCTTCAAAGCATTGTTAATTTGCAAATCATATGAAATCATCATATTAGGTTAAAAAGTAAAAACTTACTACTGTATACAGGGTGGTCCCGAATTCATGGTACAAACTTTAATGGTAGGTACAAGACATTGTAACAATGATTTATTGTATAGGAATGTATAGTCGCAAGTGACGCGGTGAGGCGTAAACAGGGGAAATAAAAGGAAAGAGAAATGGAGTGATCGGTTGGTATCATTGCCGGTAGAGGGCAGTAGATGTCTAGCCGCCGTTGAAAATGATGCATCGCAGTAGGGAAAAGCGCCATTCACAATTGTGCTGCCGTAGACGATGGATGACTTTACGTATGCAGAAAAAGCAGACATGGCCGCAGTACGGCCGTGCAAATGGTAACGGCAGAGCTGCGTTACGAATGTTTCGCGCGAAGTATCCTGATCGACGAATGCCGGATCATAGAATTTTTCAACGATTACATCGTCAACTTTGTGAAACAAGTGCGTTCGACGTCAACAGACATGACGCTGATCGATTAAGAGCTGTACACACTCCAAGGCTGGAAGAAAGCATCTTGAACATTGTAACTGATAGACCCGTGTCAAGCACAAGAACTGTTGCGCGTGACGTAGGTGTGAGTCATCAGACTGTATGCAGAGTGTTAAACGAAAATCGCTTACACCCCTTCCATTTTCAGAAAGTACAAGCATTGAATCCGGCAGATTATCCTCTCCGCGTGAACTTCTGCCCGTGGGTGATGCAGCAATGTGCGTTGCAGCCGGATTTCGTAGGTTATGTGCTATTTACAGATGAAGCGACATTTTCACGCGAGGGTGTCTTTAATGCGCACAATTCCCATGTGTGGGCAACCGATAATTCACATGCAACGCGTCCACATGTGTTTCTGTATTAATGTGTGGGCTGGTATTGTGAACGACTTTTTGATTGGCCCATACTTACTACCCACGCGACTCAGTGGCGGAAGCTATCTTATTTTTCTGAAAGAAGTGTTACCACAACTGCTGCATGATGTTCCGATCGCCATTCGTAACCGCATGTGGTTTCAGCTCGATGGGGCGCCAGCACACTTCAGCATTGATGTACGGAATTACCTGAATGCCACGTTTGGTGCTCGATGGATTGGGCGTGGTGGATCAATCCCTTGGCCACCCCGATCTCCCGATTTATCGAGCCTCGATTACTTTTTATGGGGACATCTAAAGCATCTTGTTTATGAGACTCCAGTTGACTCAGATGAGGATCTCGTCGCTCGCATATCTGTAGCTGCTGCAGGTGTGCGTGAAATACCAGGCATCTTTGAACGTGTACGCCAATCGCTCCACCGACGCTGTCAAGCAAGTATCACTTCTGGTGGACGCAATTTTGAACACTTACTGTAAACATGACACTTGTCAACAACGCTTTCAATAAAATCTTTGTTTTTCCTTTCGGCCGTTATTTCTCCTGATTACGCCTCACCGCGTCACTTGCGACTATGCATTCCTATACAATAAATCATTGTTGCAATGTCCTGTACCTACCATTAAAGTTTGTACCATGAATTCGGGACAACCCTGTATATTAAACATTCTACAGTACATAACACATGAATGATACCGATCTTATTGAATTTAATTAAAGAAACTTCCTACACTCCTTATCAGGCAGAATCTCGAAAAATAATCAATTTTATTTCTATTTTAGTGAAATGCTGGTTGCAACTTTTTTTTTTTTTTAAACATCGAAAAATAATAAGTCTTACTTCGTAGACACTTGAATCAAAATTAGAAAAAATTCCCTCAGATATGTTTTCTTCGGCTCTTTTATCTTCCGTTTTTGGACAGTTTTCCATAGTTAAATGACGTTCGTTTCATAAAAGACACCGTTTCCCTCTATATTTTTCAGTTTTATGTTTGTTCGGCAAAATTGGAGATAAACTGAGTCGTTGCTGATGCTGTATCATTAAATAATGCCATGTTACAGGTTGTAAATGACCAATTGTAACGAGATGACAGATTGTACAGGTAGTAACGAGCTGATCTGAATACTCCTCTCAATCTTCATGGCAGCCAACTTTAGCCACCCTTCCCTAGATTCCCCTTCTTATTCTATGGGAGAACAAATTATTTCTATTTCTTCTGCTCTGGCAATGTATCGTATGAGAGATTTTGTCCCTGGGAGAATTTATACAATATGTTTTTTTTTTACCTAACTTTTGAAAAACTGCGATTGCAAGCAAAAGAGATTATGTTTGACAAGATTTTATACACTCTGACTTGTGATCCTCGAATTTTTAGTGATTGCGATTACGAGCAAGACAGATTTTGTCCTACAAACTCTTCAATGCCACTTAAGCAATTCCCTAAATTATAAAAAAAAGTGATTGTATCCAAAAAGGATTTTTTATGTCTCATATTGTCAGACAACAGCTCTGTGAAGAAATGTTAAATTTCTCTGGGAAAAAATCAACTAGAATACCTTTTAAACATGCAAATTTAATTCACAATCAGCCTATTCTAAAAGCCATGGCTATCAAGGATAACTATCTATCTAGTATCTATGCTTCCCAAGCTAAGAACGTAGCATTTTTTTTGATCAAAAGTGATCGAAAGTACTAAAAAAACATATTTAAATATATGTAATTACAATATATACATACATTGTGCATACATTAAAAAAATTTATATAAGTAAAGTTATTACGTGCGTAAGTTATACGTTTGTTTTAAAATTTATTCTAAGACATATAAAACTCGAACTAATATTTTTTAGAAAGCAAACGATCCTCTTATTTTAAATTTTTAAATATTACTTTCACATATAAAATTTACCGTTTTTTTGCCAGTTAAAATTTTTTTATGAACCATGTATTATGTTATAAAAAAATAAAATTGTATTGTCAAACATCTCATGAAAATACCTGAAAAGAATTTTTAATTCAAAGAATTTTAAAACAATAAAGAACAATTAAAGCCGAAAGCTAAATTTAAATATCGTTTGATTTTGTCATTTAACTTGCTTGAGTCATTACAAGTTAACTTAGATGCATTTTATTTATTGCATTGTACACATATTTAGACTTAAATGCAATGTACATATGTATAAGTGTAATGTATGTACAATGTATATACATACATTCATGCATTGTACATGCATATATATAGTACATATGGATTTGCACACATGGCGCATATGTGCATTGTACATGCGTGGATACATTAATTGGACATATATACATTACACATATGCATAGATTGGGATAGCATGCATGTAAAATTTGTACGAATGAATTATGTCCAATATATTTATGCACATATGTACAGAATATGTACACACATGTGTACATTGCATGAACATTATATGTTCATTACATCATATGTACATTATATGAACATTAGATGTTCATTACATCATACGTACATTATATGAACAATATATGTTCATTACATCATATGTACATTACATGAGTATACATCTGTACACTATATGTACATACATCTGTACAATATATGCATCTCAAATGTGTGTATGTACAGTCCGCAAAAAAAAATCCCTGAATAACTTTCGTTCTAATGATCGGATTTTCACGAACTAAGTGTCAATCTTAATGGTTCCTGGGGGTGACCTCAAATATGTTAATTAATTAGTGCTAACTATAAATTAAGTTACGAAATCAGACCCAAAAACGTACTTTCTCTGAATAAATATGTAATTTTTTTTTATATATTTGGAATCTAGACACTTGAATTAGGGAGGGTAGAAAGATTTTTAAAAAAATTGGGTGGTAAATTGGGCCGCAATAAAGGTTTATATATTTGGTGATAGTCCAGAAAACTGCCAAAAAAAGTCGCCTGCGCCAATAAATATTTTAAGATAACCCATTGACTAATTCAAAAGAGAAGTGCCTAATTTTACTGGGTTGCTACGCAACCAAGCTCTGATAGTAAAAAAATTGAAGTAATGTTCAGTGATTGCTCGGAGAGGTTTAATTTATTGATAATAGAAAATATCTCGAAGTTTCTAGGCAATAAACAATTTTTTAAGGGGATTTCTGTCCAAAAAGCAAAAAAAAAATATTTTAATCTCCTTTGAAAAGTAAATTTGAATCGATTTATAAATTATTTATGATAGTTTTCAGAATTTAAATACGTGAACTTTTTATCTGATACAATTTAGATTACACTGTTTTTACTATATTTATTCGAGGATTTTATACTAAAATCAAATGAACATAACTTATAATAGCTATATACAAAATTTCAGGGATAATCATTTTTACAGCTTTAATCGAGTTTTTTAGGCAAGAAAGTTTGAAGAAGAAAAAAGTGCTTGTAAAATAAAATGTAGATTGTATAGTAATTCTAATGCACATTCACAAGGTTTTCTATAATTTACGATATTTCTTTTTTCTATAACTCAACGAATTGCTGAATGTTTAGTGGCATTTTAAAAAGATTGAAATATGCTATGTTTAAGAATAAGATATTGAAAAAATTTGTTGCATATTGTAGGATTCATTGATTAAAAAATCGCTTCATTCTACCAGTTATTTAGGTTACATTGTTTTCTTTGGAAAAAGATGATTATAGCAAATAGCATCCTCATGTTTCGATACATTCTGAAACTTATACGTTCGCAAATTCACCATAAAATATCGCACAGTATATTCTTCAATTACGATAAGCTACATTTACCACCAAATACTGCTACTATGGTTATTTTTGGTTTCTTATATATATCTGATGCTCTCTTTTTAAACAGAGCTCGTAAGATCCTTAAGATACTGAAATGGGGGCATGAAAACTTAAAAGATAAAATATTTAATTTCATTAACTCAAAATATCTGGTGTCAAAATGTTAATTTTTAAGTTAAATATAACTTTTACAATATTGATGTTCTTACGTTTTTAAAGACCACATGAATCCTGATAAAATATTAAAATGCATATGTTTACTTTAACGAGTGTAAAATCCTTATCAAAATAATGATCAAGACCCAAATGTAAAACAGTATAATTGACGATAAAAACTCAACTGGCTTCAAAACATTTGAAGAGGGAAGTAAAAGTCGACATGTTTCGAGATTTCAAATTTAATCGCCCCTTTCTCAAGACTTGTCAGGCTTGGATAACTTGTGACTTTTATTATTGGACGCTCAAAACGTGTCTATTTTTATTATCATCTATTATTTTTTTTTTAAATCAATGAAGTTTTTATATTTTCGATTCAGTTTTTTGGGATTATCCATATAAGTACAAAACAAATTAAATTATTTCACTCGATATTAAAATAAGTTTTACATATATTATAGGCACAGGTTCTTAGATTGAAAAAATAATAATTCACTACTTTGAAAGAAAATCAATGCAGTAAAAAAAAAAATTTTTTTTTGCTGCAAGCCTTAACATTTTAATTTAAGGTCATAAAAAAATTCCGTTTACAATTGAAATTTCAAAAGTCGAATGTGAAAATGGAATGTCCCCTAGTACCAGGAATCGAAATTAAATAGTAACAAGGACAACTTTTTTAAACAAGTTAGCGTTTCCGTCCTACTCGAAGTTGTTTGAAAAGGTATTTTTTATATATCGCTTCCAAAATTTATTCTACATATATTTCAGGGTTTACTTTCGGAGTATTTTGATCGAGTTTATTTTTACACTCTTATTTGATTAAAATTATTAAATAATTTACTTTAAATAAATTTTTCAAGCTACTTGATTTAATGCATTTATAGTATAATAATAAACGGAGCTTCCAACGCATATCCTTAACCTTATTACAGCTATCAATAAATAAATGGAATAAGCTTAGATAAATAATAAAAGTTAATTTTTCCCTCGTTTTAATTTTCAAGGAATAATAAGTTTCGATCAAACAGATTTCATTCTGGAAATAGCGAAATTATTGAGTAGGTCCCTTGGAGCAATGTCATTCTTATCCTCTTTTGACTAAATATTGGAAAAATTAGTTTTCACAGTTTCTGTAAAAAGTATGTTGGCTTACTTGCCACGTTTTTTTTTTAATTTTTTTTCATTAAAATAAGTTCAGAAATTGTGTATTTTTTATAGCATTTTTTTTAAAAATCAGATTACTCTAAAATTGGCATAGCTTCGGAATCCTTACAAATTTCAATTTTTAGTATTTCCTGCTTAACAAAATAAGGCATTTTCCTGATAACAAATTATACTACAATAATAACTTGGAAATCATGCTAAAGTAAAAAATTAAACAAAATAGTTTAGTATATTATCAGAAAAAAAATCTACTTGGTATCATAAAGAGTAAAAGATATAATGAAATAATTAGTGAATCACACGTGGTCAGATAATTAAAAATTTAATTTCACAACTAAGATAGTAGGACGACATTTAAGATATTGAGATACTTTAAGACACTAAAAAAATTGGCTACGTATTCCACAGCTTTTAATGTTCGGTATCTTTATCCTCTTTGTAGTGACTTATAAAACATCATCACAATTTTAGATAATCTTAGTTGAAGTCACAAGAAACAAAAAAAAACACAATCAATAATTTATATTCTTTTTTCAGAAAAATAGTATGCTAAGTAAATAATCAGCTGTTTTGCATTAAATAATTTTAAACAGCTGAATGTTTTTAATTTTTAACAAGGTTTTTTTCTTAGCTAGCAGACAATAATTCTTTAAAAAAAACTTGACTATAATTTAAAAAGAAAACAACCTAAATTAAAGAAAATCTAAATTAAAGTTCTAAAAAAATTTATTAGTATATTAATGAAGAAATAATAAACGTAAAATGGTAAGGAATAAGATTTTTAAAATGTTAAAATTTAATTAAATAGTTGGTAAAATAGTTCTGCGATACACTTCCGGAAATTTCTTTTAAGATTAGGATGATATAGGGTAAACCAACAAATGAAGGAGCATTTCAAAGATATTTCTTAGAAATAAGATTTTAAACGTTTTAATTTAGATTGATTGGTAACAGTAGCTTACTACCTAACAATAGGAAGTCATCTAACAATGCATTTAGTTACCTTGTCTTAGAGTCTTCTGTGGAAAAAGTTTTGAATTTGTTAGTATCTGTTCAACGCCTTGTTTTTTTGACAAAATTATAAGGTCACTGTTTGTTGTTATCCGTTTAAACTACTATTAATTGCCTATAATAATGCTTTTTATCTCATTGTGAAAAAAATAATTCAAAATATGGTTATTGAAATTACGTTTTATTTATTTAAAGCATCATAACATAAGCAAGTACTGAGATTAGGGGGTGCTTATTAACTGGATTCCCAAACGATGAAAAACCAATGAATAAACAAGTGTTCCTTTACAAGGATTTCTTCAAGTTAATGAAAATAAAAGAAAATTTTTAATTTTCTTGTACCTTTTGTCATATTGTAAATCAAAATTATGTTAAAAAAAAAAAAAAAACAACTTCAAACCAGTGAATGAACAGGCATGTTCCTTCACTGAGAATAGATATCCCAGTGAATGAATAGTATGTGTGAAATATGATTTTACATGGATATTTAGTAGTTCAGCGACATAGAGGACTCCTAAAATTCAGTTAAATGTTGTATGAATAGTTCCTATAACAATTTCATTTAAATATGCAAATTTAATTGCTAAATTTATTTAAAGAATTATAATAATAATTAATTTATTATTTATCTTTATAAATGTAGTGATTAGTTATTACATCATACCTTAGACACCTTAATAAACTATGTTTATTAACTAAATATAACAACTAAATATAATAATAAAAGCTTGAATGGAAAACTTCTTTGCAGGATTTTGTGCCAATAATTAGCTAAATTATTATCTTATTGCAGTCCTTAATGTCCTAACGGGAACTGGTAGGAAAAATCCATTTAAAGACAATTATCTAGGTGAAAAATGGGTGAAGTTTTTTTAAGGCGACATCCACCGATAACTCAGTGCAATGCGAGGATAATTTCAAAAGGCAAAACTTCAATTAGAGAATAATATTCGAATTACTGGTTTTAAGAACTTCAGAAGAATCTTCAGGAGGGAAGTAGCCCTGGCATCCTTTTAGAAAGTGATTGCATTTACAATGCAAATGAAACAAGAGTTGAATACTGGCCTTAAATGGGAAAAATCTTCGGCCTTAAAAGTTATAAGGATTTATATTCTAAAGTACCTAGGAAAGAAAAAAGTACCTCCATTGGTAGTTTTTCCTTACAGGAGAATTCGTTGAGATATTACAGAATCAGTCCCTGCTACATATTTCATTGGAAAAAGCTATTCATGAAATGAAACGATGACCGCAAAAACATTTCACAAATATATTGCAAATGTTTCTACCCATGGCTAATTAAAAATGCAATCAAATTGCTTTTGCAAATAGATTTTGCTTCTTTTTGATAGGTATAAATCTCATATCAATTTGAAACTGAGCAAGTTTTGTTCCTCAAAGCAAATTTTCTGGTTTATTTTTCTACCTAATTCCTGGAAATCTCCCGTTAGATCTTGAAATCTAAAGAATTGTAAAACAATATGTCTAGAAAATTTTACATCCATTTTTAAATAAGATTTGAGGCATCAATTGATGAAGTTAAAATGCTTTTATGAAATGTGATATTTTTCCATTCGATGTAGAAAACGTTGACTGTAACAAATGCATGCAAAACAGACACCAAGAGTTAATGAGCAAGACAACTTATCAGGGTCATTCTCACAAAAAGGTGATTTTTTAAGTCCCTGAGTAATAAATATTAGGAAATACAGCAGATTTCTTAATATTTTTCTATATCATTTTTCGTGAAGTTCTTAACTAACAAACCATATGCATTTCTGCTAAATGTATTTAATATTTCATTCTTATTTTTTAATAAACATGACTTCAAAATCCCCTCCGTGGACGTCCCTACGCCTGTGGCACAAAATAATTTTTAATGCCTGTTAAACAATTTAAATGTTATTTTAATGATTTTTGTAATTTTACCTAGTTAAATGTTAATAGTAACTTTTTATTTAATATTTTTTTAAAAAAAATATTTTTATAAAATAAATGACTAGTAAACTTTGTCCATCAAAAATGATGTCTCCCTCCGTGGACAATTAATATAGTTCTGTAAATATGCAATAAAGGGCAGCATACGCGAAATCCCTATAAGACAGCTGCTGGGAGTGGTAACCATTCCATTTTCTAATGTTAAATATCATTTGTTTTTGTTCTCTTTGGTGTCAGTTTTGGATTGTTGTGTTCAACTGGGGTTTGGCAAAGTTCTCACCGTATACTCCGTGGACATCATAAAGAAGGTAAAAGAAAATTATTTTATTTTTGATAGATGAATTTTAGATTGCAAAAATAGTATATTTAACAAAAAGAACTTCCCCATTTTTGTAACTTTAAAATTAAAAATCAGAAAATTTCAGGAACTAGTTTTTGTCTCCTCCGTGGACATAACAAGTCCACGGAGGAGAAGACACGGTCAATGTAAGAGACAATGTGCTAGATAACCATAATACAATTTCAATAGTTAAAAAACTATTTTCTTTTAATAGATATTTTTTAAAATGGAACAAATGTGTTAATTTGTTTCTATTTTTAAAGAAAATCAATTAAGTTTAACTTTTTCTTATCGGAGAAATAAATATTGGAAATTTTTCTAAATAATTTCTGTGATGTTTAACATTTTTTTTCTCTTCAAATTTTAGGAAAAAAATTGCAAAACCAACATGTAAAAAAAGAAAGCAATAAAATGTCAGAAGGGATCAGAAAAAACTTAGTATGAGACAAGCTAGACAGAAATTAAAAGAAAACCCTATATTGTTTGAAGAAAGTAAAAAAAAAAAAAAAAAAAGGAGCAAGAAAGAAAAAGATTTTTTTCTGTTAAATCTTTTCAGAAAAAGATTTAACAGAAAAATCGTGATTAAATGTACTTAAATTTCTAGAAATTGATAGAGCAAGCCGTTTGTGCCCAGGGAAAAAAGAAACAATAACAAGGAGAAAAGAGAAAAAACAAAAACGTTATTTGGATGACAGTATGTTTAACTTGCATAAAATGGTCACAAAAGAGTACCCTCAACACTCAACTTTCATGTGGAGTCTGAATTTTTATTTCAATAGTCTTTACATTTTAATTTATTAATATTCAGTAAGAGTTACTTAAGAAATTGTACACCAAGGTTTAAAATGGACGTTTCCTTTCATAGCAGCTCTATCTCTAATAATGAAATATTTTATTATTTACTTATTAATGTTAAACTCATATCAGTTGTGCCCAATAATTAGTGAATTAGTCTTCATTGACATTTTATATTTTATAACATAAAATGTCTCCTCCGTTGACTATTACATCTCCTCCGTGGACAAGGCAGAATTTAAAATATTTTAAATCTATCAAAAAAATAAAATAGAAAACTTGACCATTATTATAAGGACACATAACAAAAATAAATAAAGGCATTTATGTAATTTTTATCACTTTTTTAATTACTTCAATTTAAGAAATTTTTTTAGTCAATTTATACCATTTCAGTGAGAATGACCCATCAACAAGACACATGCTTCGAGAGTAACGATGCGCTATTTCTTCAGAAGCTTGAGAAGGAAATCTCACAAGTTATGTTGCAAATTTTTAAAGGAACATTGACAGAAAAGTTTAATCTCCCAAATATCCAAAAGCCTGTGCTTTTCTCAATATTGAAGAATTTATTTCAAAGAGAACAATTGTATAATCAAATTTTGGCTCTGAAGCTCAGACAACTAACATTAATAATGAAAGTATCTTGAAATCTGATTTTGAGATACGTCCTCTTGAGGCATTGTTAGTTACAAAAACAATTGGTTTCATAAGTAACTACTAGATAAAAGTCAATGAGAGATGGGTTTTACTCAAACTTCGAAACTCCTTTTTCTCATTTATTATCCAGTGAGGAATTCTGGAAATGGAACTGAAAAATCAAAAGAAATATCGAGGATACATTTACATTGGCCAAAAATTTGGAAAAAAGAGGAAGGTTAAATCAAAAGAAAAAGAAATAAATTACTCATGACGAAGAGAAAAAAATACTTAAAAAGATTTAAAAAAAAACTTAAAAAATATGTGGAAAAGAGTAAACAAAAAAATGATCGAATTATAATAATAATAAAAACATCATCGGATTACACAATGATAAACATTCATAATTTAGAACGGACTATTAAACTGTGAGAAAAAAATGAAAAATTTTTCTTTTTAAATTATGTATTAAAACATATTTTACTTTCCATTCCATGACTGAAAAAAAGTAATATTTTCCACATTAACTATGGTTATATGTCGTAATTCCAAGAAAAATCTTGTTTTTAGACATTTGTGTGGCCTATGGATTCCTAACGAGAAACAAACATTCCAAAAAATTAAGTGTTCATTCACTGGAAAATTTAGTGTTTATTCACTGGTAAGAACTGTTCCTTCACTTGGTCATCTTACTAGTTATTATTTAAACCACCAAAAGCTTAAAACAATATTATGCAAGTTATCTAACTTTGTTTTACATAATTTGCATTTAATGACAAATGTGTCGACACCATCATTTAGCTAAAATTACAAATTTTGAAATTTTTATGAATTTTTTTTAAAGGCAAGATAAGTTTAAGTGTTCATTAAGCTTAGGAACGGCTTTGGAATCTTTTTACAAATTTCAATTTTTTGTTTTTCCTGCTTTACAAAATAAGGCCTTTTCCTGATAACAAATTATACTACAATAACATCTCGGGAATCGTGCTAAAGTAAAAAATTAAACAAAATAGTTTTCTATATTATCAAGAAAGAAATCTACTTGTATCATAAAGATAGAGTAAAAGATATAATGAAATAATTAGTGAATCACACGTGGTCAGATAATTGAAAATTTAATTTCACAACTAAGATTTTAGGACGACATTTAAGATACTGAGAAATTTTATGACGCTTAAAAATTTTGGCTACGTAGCAGACAGCTATTTATGTTCGGTATCTTTATACTCTTTGTAGTGACTTATAAGACATCAACACTATTTTAGATAATCTATGTTGAAGTCACAAGAAACAAAAAAAACAAGAAGAAAAAAAAGAAAATCAATAATTTAATTTTTTTTTCGAAAACAATAGAATGCTAAGTAAATAATCAGCTGTTTTGCATTAAATAATTTTAAACAGCGGAATGTTTTTAATTTCTTAACAAGGTTTTATTCTTAGCTAGCCGACAATAATTCTTTTAAAATGAAACTTGACTATAATTTAAAAAAGAACTTTACTTGAAAGAAAACCTAAATTAAAGTACAAAAAAAATTTAGTAGTATATTAATGAAGAAATAATAAACGTAAAAGGGTAAAGAATAAGATTTTTAAAAATGTTAACATTTAATTAAACAGTTGGTAAAAGAGTTCAGCGAAACACTTGCGAAATACTTCCGGAAATTTCTTTTAAGATTAGGCCAATATAGGGTAAACCAACCAGTGAACGAACACCCCCCAGTAAAGGAACAATTCATAGATATTTTTTAGAAATATGTTTTTAAACGTTTTAATTTAGATTGATTGGTAACAGTTGCTTACTACCTAGCAATAGGAAGTACGCCTTGTTCAACGCCTTGTTTTTTTGACAAAATTATAAGGTCAGTGTTTGTAGTATCCATTTAAAAAACAATTAATTGCAAATAATAATGCTTTTTTTTCTCATTGTGAAAAAGAGAATTCAACATATGGTTATTGAAGTTACGTTTTATTTATTTTAAGCATAATAACATAAGCAAGTACGGAGATTAGGGGGTGTTTATTAACTGGATTACCAAACGATAAAAAACCAATGAATAAACAAGAATTCTTTTACTGGAATTTTTTCAAGTTAATGAAAATAAAAGAAAACTTTTAATTTTATTGTACCTTTAGTCATATTAAACATCAAAATTATGTTAAAAATACAAAAGCTTCTAGCCAGAGAAGGAACAGGCATGTTTCTTCACTGGGAATAGATTTCCCAGAGAATAAACAGTATAGGTGAAATATGATTTTACATGGATAATTAATAGTTCAGCGATATAGAGGACACCTAAAATTCAGCTAAATGTTGTATGAATAGTTCCTATAGCAATTTCATTTCAAAATGCAAATTTAGTTGCTAAATTTATTTGAAAAATTATAATAATAATTTATTTATTATTTATTTTTATAAATGTAGTGATTAGTTATTAAATCATACCTTAGACACGTTAATAAACTATGTTTGCTGACTAAATATAACAACTAAATATAATGATAAAAGTTTGAATAGAAAATTTCTTTGCAGGCTTTTCTACGAATAATTAGCTAAATTATTATTTTATTGCGGTCTTTAGCGTCCTGACTGAAAAAATCCATTTAAAGACAATTATCCAGGTGACATCCAACGATAACTCAGTGCAATGCGAAGATAATTTCAAAAGGCAAAACTTCCCTTAGAGAATAATATTCGAAATACTGGTTTTAAGAACTTTAGAAGAATCATTAGGAGGGAAGTAGCCCATGTATCCTTTTAGAAAGTAATTGCATCTACAATGTGAACGAAACAAGATTTGAATACTGCCCTTAAACGGGAAAAATCTTTGGCCCCAAAAATATAAGGATTTATATTCTAAAGTACCTAGGAAAGAAAAAAGTACCTCCATTGGTAGTTTTTCCTTACAGAAGAATTCTTTGAGATATTACAGAATCAGTACCTACTATATATTTCATTGGAAAAAGCGATTCATGAGATGAAATGATGACCGCAGCAACATTTTACAAATATATTGCAAATGTTTCTACCCATGGCTAATTAAAAATGCTGTCAAATTCCCTATTTTTCTTCATCTGGATAGGTATAAATCCCCTATCAATTTGAAACTGAGCAAGTTTTTTCATCAAAACAAATTTTCTGGTTTAGTTTTCTGCCTAAGTTATGGAAATATCCCGTTAGATCTTGAATACAAAAGAATTGTAATGCATTATGTCTAAAAAATTTCACATCCATTTTTAAATAAGATTTTGAGGCATCAACTGATGATGTTAAAATGCTTTTATGAAATGCGGCATTTTCCATTCGTTTTTCATAAAACGTTGACTGTAACAAATGCATGCAAAACAGACACCAAGAGTTAATGAGCAAGACAGCTTACCAACAAATCACACGCTTCTAGAGAAACGATGCACTATTTCTTCAGAGGTTTGAGAAGGAAATCTGACAAGTTATGTTGCAAATTCTTAAATCAACATTGACAGAAAAGTTTAATCTCCCAAATATCCAATAGCCTGTGCTTTTCTCAATATGGAAGAATTTGCTGGAAAAAGATTGGCACTGAAGCTAATACAACTAACATTGATAATTAAAGTATCTTGAAAACTGATTTTGAGATAAGTCCTCTTGAGGCATTGTTAGTTGCAAAGACAATTGGTTCCATAAGTAAATGGTAAGTACTGCTGAAGACCCACTAGATATAAGTCAATGAGAGATGGACTTTACTCAAACTTCGAAGCTCCTTTTCCTCATTTATTATCCAGTGAGGAATTCTAGAAATAGTTCTGGAAAATCAAAAGAAATTTCGAAGATACATTTACATTGGCCAAAAATTTAGAAAAAGGAGGAAGGTTAAATCAAAAGAAAAAGAAAAAAATTACTTTTCTCCATTAACTTCGGAAAAAGAACAAAAATTTAAAGATATTGAAAGAGCTGAGAAAAAAGTTAAAGCAGAAAGTGTGACGAAGAGAAAAAAAAATACTTAAAAAGATTAGAAAAAAAGCTTCACAAAATATTTGGAAAAGAATAAATAAAAAAGAGATCTAATTATAATAATAAAAACATCATCGGAATACACAATGATAAACATTCATAATTTAGAACGGACTATATAAACTGTGAGAGAAAAAAATGAAAAAAATTTTTTTTTAATTATGTATTCAAGCGTATTTTACTTTCCATTCCATGACTGAAAAAAAAGTTACATTTTCCACATTAAATGGAGTTATATGTTGTAATTCCAAGAAAAATCTTACTTTTAGGCATTTTTGTGGCCTATGGATTCCTAACGAGCATCAAACATTCTCAAAATTAAGTGTTCATTCACTGGAAAATTTAGTTTTTATTTACTAGTAAGAGCTGTTACTTCACTTGGTGGTTATCTTACTACTTATTATTTAAACCACCAAAAGCTTAAAACAGTATTATGTAAGTTGTCTAAATTTTTTTTTAATATAATTTGCATTTAATAACAAATATGTCGACACCATCATTTAGCTAAAATTAAAAATTTTGAAATTTTTATGATTTTTTTTTAAAGGCAAGCTAAGTTTGAGTGTTCCTTCACTGGTTAGTTTACCCTATAAGACGTTGAGAAATTTGCGATGTTGTGACTGATGCTTAAAAATGTTGACTACGTATTTCTATTAATATTTATAAAATATATATTCGAGAAATCGATAAATATTTTGTTCCAAATTTATTTTTTTCATGAAATTATCTTTAGGAAAATGAGTTTTAAGTGTGGGTGTAATTTTTTTTGAATTGCTTCATTAGTTTTTAAAATATGACTGAAAACGCGAAAAGGCGAAATTAACATTAAGGGGTCCAAACTTTGAATCGCTCTCTTGACCAAACTATGGGGACCACATTTCCCAAATTGCGGCTACCCCCTATATTTTGAAAATAAAGAATCCAAATATGTAAAAAAAATATATGTTTATTCAAAGAAAGCACGTTTTTGTGTCTGATTTCGTCACTTAATTAATAGTTAGCGCTAATTAATTAGCATATTTGAAGTCACCCCCACAAACCATTAAGATTGACACTTAGTTCGTGAAAATCCGATCATTAGAACAAAAGTTATTCAGGGTGATATCTTTTTTTTTTGCGGACTGTACATGTGTGCATAACTAAAATGTACGTAAAACACAATTTTGTACGTATACATATACGTACAAAATGTAATACATGTAAATACGTACAAAATGTATCATTTTAAGATACATTATACTATCTACTGTCAAATATAATCATTTATAAGAATACAATAGTCTTGTAATCGTGCATTTAGATTACATGTAATCAAATTATATGTAATCATGATTACAAATATCTAGCATTATGAAGGGTAACACACGTAACAAAATTTCAGATTTTTTTTTATCTACATCAAATTAATTTGCACCTTCTATCTTCTTTTTGCAATCTTAAAACACATGTAGATTTAACAACAAATTAAGAAAAATATAAAAACATATCTAACAAGTTTAATATAATGAGTATTAAAGTTGAAATATGTTGTGTAAAAGTAACACACGTAACAAAAGAATCGCCCAATTGCTAACTATTAATATTATACTTCTTATTTGGTAACACATTTCGTATTCCTAAAAATTTATTTCTTCAAGTACCCTTGATTATTTTTCAAACCCATGTAATTGTTCATTTAGTTACAATTAAAAGAGCAATAAAATGCTCTTTCATAAAATATAAACTTTCAATAGGGGGGGGGGGACAAATGCCCCATAAATGCCAAACAAGCACGGGGGTTTGCTTGCTGAATAAGCTCATATCTAATAACAAAATACAAAATTAACAAACATTGAGATATATCAGAAAGCTAGTACGAGGAACATCAATTCCTTCATTTTCTCGTGCTCCAGGCATATATTTATATCATTTGGTCTTAGCATTGCTTATTGCGAGTATTTTTTAAGGTAAGGATATTTTATTATTTAAAGATAAAAACTAATTTCTCGTCTAAAAAAATTATATTTTGATAATGTATTTTGCTATAACTAACAATTAATCCTATTAATTATTAAACGCACACAATAAGAAGCTTAATTGGTCTTACTTTTTGTATTTAACGATACCTGAAAGGCCGTTCAAAAAATTATGTCTAATGCTCTACTTTCTTCATGCTTTTTGCCCACACTTCACTATAACCATACTTCCCTTAAATGCTTCACTTGCCAAATCCATTAACTCCATTTTTCGGAAATTTATTAAATTTTAATACCGAAGCATTTATTTATCTCCAAACTGCAATGATTCAAAACATATGCCTCTAATAATAAGTATCAAGACCCCTTTTTTTAGCCATTGGATATAAAGAAATTTATTTCAGATGCCAATCTGTTTAAATCCATCCTATAATTTATTTAAATCATAATAAAAATCTAGTTAACCCTCTGCACCATTTTCCTCTACTACGGAGAGTTATTGCCATGACAATGAAAAGAAAAATCTTTAGAAAAAAAATCTCTTTGATCCACTCTCAAATTTTTATTTTTATTTAATTTTCTCCGTTAGACACAAACTGTTATCGCCCACACGAACCAGGTACGAGAAATATAAATCCCTTCTATTCAAATTGTCGCAAAAGAACATGTACTTATAAGTTCAATTAAAGTGAATGTTTTTTTTTAATAAACCATTATACTATTAAAATGGATGATGCTAGTGAAAATTATTCGGAGAAGGAAAATAATGATCTGGATGGCTCATCTGAAAAACTAAAATCTTCATCTAAACATCTAAATCTTCCTCCAAAAAGGAAGAAAGCAGTGATATGCAAAACGATTTCGTATTTATTCTGATTCGTCAACTGATCATAGAAAAAAACTCCAACAAATAATTCGACTTTAAGAAAAATAAACTGTAATCATGCTGAATGGGACTTAAATGTCCAAGCATTAGAGGTTTAAGATACAGAAATAGAAGGGGCGCATTTAATATAAGAAAAATAAAAAAAACATTTTTAAATCTGCAATGTTGATTTAATTAAATTATGGTTGGTAATTTATGATATTTAAGGATTCATGTATGGTCTCCTTCACTCTTCTGTTCACAGACCCTTTTTTGAGAGAAATGGAAGTGCTTAGTGAGTTAAACAGAATTTCCTCTGCTCTGACAAGTAATGCATTGTTTCCGATGTAATTTTTCCCTGTTAAATAGTCAGATACCAATATCGAAACAGTAGGACTAATATTTTAATTATGATTTTTAATGATTCATGTATGCTCTCCTTCTCTCTTCTGTTCACTGACCCTTTTTTGAGAGAAATGGAAGTGCTTAGTGAGAGAAAAAAGAATTTCCTCTGCTCTGTCAAGTAATGCATTGTTTCCGATGTATTTTTTCCCTGTTAAATTGTCAGATACCAATATCGAAACAGTAGGACTAATATTTTAATTATGATTTTTAATGATTCAGGTATACTCTCCTTCTCTCTTCTGTTCACTGACCTTTTTTTTGAGAGAAATGGAAGTGCTTAGTGAGTGAAAAAAGAATTTCCTCTGCACTGTCAAGTAATGCATTGTTTTCGATGTATTTTCTCTTTGTTAAATTTTCAGATACCAATATCGAAACAGTGGGACTAATATTTTAATTATGATTTTTAATGATTCATGTATGCTCTCCCTCTCTCTTCTGTTCACTGACCCTTTTTTGAGAGAAATGGAAGTGCTTAGTGAGAGAAAAAAGAATTTCCTCTGCACTGTCATGAAGTGCATTGTTTCCGATGTATTTTTTCCCTGTCAAGCAGGATTGCATGTGAATGTAATAAATAACGCTGGCTGCCTATATGAGCACCGATACTTGTTGCACCGAATGAAGTCATTTGGAAATCAGAATGTACTGACATATATTCGCCAAGAAAAGTTTCTATTGATTTGCTTGACACGATAACAGCGTTTATGATGCCTCGGCAGGCGACGTTAAATCTGGTGGTTTCACTTTGCTTTTGCCTTTATTTTTATTAAACAGTTTTCACTATTCGCGATCGCATCAAACTATAGGGGGCGTTGTTGTTTGAGACGAATACCTGCGATTTCGATATGAACTGTCATTCATTTACTCTGGAGACGTCTTTAATGTAGACGTCATAAACAGAAAAAAATATGTATATTCTTATAAGAGTTAAAACCTAATGCCCGAGAAATAGTTGCACTAAATTTGATGATATAACATTTTTTTTTTATTTCCAATGCAGCAGGCGATACGGACATTATCCTAACGCCGTACAGAGATCAAAATGAAACAAAAATACAAATACAGAAGGAGATGAAATATACAAAATACAAAAACAAAAGCAAAACATCAAACACAAAAATTAATTCAAGAACTTAAATTGAACAAAAGTTCTCTGGCCTCCCAGTATCGGGAGTAGATGCAGTTCTTTGTGAGAACTGAACAGTTTAGAAGATGTCCAGCATTCATCGTCGCACCACTGCGGCAGAGGGGGCAGGCAGGACTATCCACTATTTTAAGACGGAAAAGATGGTCGTATAAGCAGTCGTGTTTGGTAGCAAGACGAAAGGCAGCTACAGCACTGCTTCTTGGGCAATCGGGGAGATTAAAAATGTCATTTCCCCACGATTTTTCTTTTGTTCGTTCCTTTAGCAATGATATATGTGTTGTCTTAATTGCATGATTAATCATTAATGAAGTGGACTTATAGCTAACCAAGTTATTTGGGGCTTGATTAACAAAGCAACCTTTTTTGGCCAGTGCATCAGCTTTTTCGTTGCCAGGGATACGACAGTGGGATGGGATCCATTGTAAGGCAATCGTTTTATGTTTTTCACCTATCTCTGTCATTAAAGATATGATATAACATGAAAGGCTTATTTTAACTTCACATTCCATAGTTTTAAGAATCATAATGCTTCAAAAATTAGAATGAACAATAAGTATACATAAGCCTCATAATTTTATAAAATTTAATTTTGTAAGAAAAGTTTTTTTACAACAATTTTTATCAAAAAATTTTAAGTTTCAATAAAATCAATATTTAGAAACTAAAAAACCTAAAATAAAGAATGCTTACGAAACAAACAAAAAAAAAACAATTCTTCTTTGAAGCTATTTTTTTGTTCTACGAAAATTCGTCTTTAGGATTTGTCAAAAACAAAACAAGATGCAATTTTATTTTTTCAGGAGCGAAATATTTTACCAAGATAACGAAAATGTACCGATTCCCATGATATCAAACTTTATCTTGGTAAACGTACGTTTTGGAAATGCTATTTCATTTGGAATTATTTATTAGAGTTAATATATCGACAGAAATAGAGATTGTTAAGATAGAAAATAAAATAGAGATTGTTAAGATAGAAAATAAAATAGAGATTGTTTTGAATCTATGTTAAACTCTATATCGGCCCCTTTCCCACCGAAATCCGATTGACTACTTTGATTTTAAATAAAGTGTTTTATTTTATGATTTGCTGCAAAAATTTTTGGTGTCCATTGGCGGCACTAAAAAACTACCAAATCTGTAACTGCGGTGGCGTTAATACATAAGTACCGAAATTTTATTCCATACTTTTCTGAATCATATTGCTTCAAACATTAGAATATGCAAGAAGTATACATAAACACATAATGTTATACCATTTAATTTTTCAAAAAAAGTATTTGAACAAAAATTTTTATCTAAAATTTATAAACTATAAAACGTAAAACAAAGAATTCATTGGATAAAAAAACGATTTTAAAAATTCCTCATATTGAAATAAAAAAAACTGTCATATTGTTTTTTTTTATTCTTATAGTTCTTAATCAGTCGTTAAAAACTATTCTGCAGAGAACTATCATCAAATAAGAAAAAAAATTATTTGCAAGCAAATTTTTTATTATAAAAATCATAATACTCACCTTCTTCATGAATCCGGAGAATTCCAAATGAAATGTTCTTCGTTTGAAAATTTTATTTTCAAATAATATATACAAAGATTATCACTTCATTAATTTTAGATAACACATCTCACAGCAAAATTTTATAATTGTAAGATCTCGATATGAATTTTAATATGTAGCTTAAAAACAGAATAGCTGAATTCTAGTTGGAAAAAATTCTTTCAGAACTATAAAATAGTTACCGAGAAAACGATAAAAATTTATTAATAATCATCACAAATGGCACTATTTCAAGTAATTCGGATGATTTTTTATTGTTGTTGTCCGAATTATATAGATACAGAAATATATACTATTCTATAACGAAGCAGAATATTCTATAACTATTACAGTTCTGAATTCACATTTATTCATTGGAATGAAGAAAGTAATGTTGAATTCACTTTGATTTGTAAAGAATTGAAGACTGAAAAAATGTCTTTTACCGTAATGAACTCATGTGTAACAGTATCCGAAATCGGAAGTCATCAGTTGCAAGTCTGTTGATGATATAAATTAAAAATAATTGAGGAATTTTTCTTCAATTGTTTGGCGTGTTCTGTTCTTGAAAGATTTACTAAAATTCTGGAGAGTTTTTTCAATTTCTTCGTCATTTTTCTTAGGGAAATTTTGTTTCTTATTTGCTGCTAAAAATGACGTCTGATTCTATCAATGATTTTGATGGAACTAAATGAAATGTTAATAAATTAATGCTTGATGTTTTCAGGCTCCCGCTAGAGGGCGTACTCGAGCGTTGCGATCGCGATTACTAAATCCGTGATACGACCAATAATTACGAAATCTATTCTCGTTGATTTTACGTGCTTGTGCTCACCTGACATAAAAAATTGCTCGAAATATAATTAAATACTAAAGTATATGTAATTTGCATTTCTAAATGAAAAGAGCTATAAGATAGAAAATATCACTGTTGATATCTTTAAGATATTTGAAAACTGAATCGTTTATAGCAAAATTTAAAACAATGGCTAACTTTTAACCAATCAGAAAATTCCATTTCGATATTCGCTGATACAGCTGGAACGGTTTGTCGCAGAATGCTCTAATGTTGACAGTGACCTTCTTCGTGCTTGGAACTATCTGTATGCCATGTTTCATAGCTTTCTGTCGGATGGCTTAGGAGTTAATAAATGACAGACCGACAGACACACATTCATTTTCATATATATAGATTTTTAAAAAGCTCAAGCTGTTAAGTACTTTTCATTATTATATTCTAAACATAGAGAAAGGTAATCATCATCGCCATCACTCAACCATTCATGACCAAACACATGGCCCCATTTCTAGAACTTTATTTTTTAACGGCCATGGTTGGAATGCCACGTAATTCTGATACTGTTCAGATAAGGTGGACTCTGAGGGAGCTAGCCCTTTTCAAACTTCCGCACGATAACCAATGAGGGAACTTTCAACCTTGGCAGAGTTTATATGCTCTTTACGTATACACGTCAGTTGATTTGGACATTGCCAGGATCAACCTCATGACACCAGTTCTCTAATAAACAGTCCCTGGAGCAAGCTACTGACCCTTCTTCAAAATCAAATAAATTAAATTTTACTTTGAAATGTTAAAATTTTTTAAGGAAAATTTTTCAGTCGTAAATAATTATATATCCTATGTAATCTATTTTGAGCCACAAATTCAGAGCAAAGTTGAAATTTTAAACTTAAACATATGCTATTAGAATAAAAAATTCCTAAGCAATACGTATGCAAAATTAATAATAACTAATTCACAATTAAAAATCTATGAATCATAAGAAAATTGTTTTTCTCTTTCAAGCTCACACATATGTAACATATGAATAATGCATACTATTGCTTTTTTTCCTCAGATTTATATCAACTGTATGTATAGTATCAGCTTAAAATAATTATAATTAGAAAATGTATGTCCACATGTAATTGTTTTTTAAATAGCTAGTAGTAAAATGCATACTTTTCATAATTATTAAAAAAATTCGAAAACATTCTTCGCTGTTTTTTAAATTATTGAGTCATTCTCTGAGGGAATTTCTATGAAAACTCTTGATTATAAACTATGATAAACAAAAATTTTAATTGGTTTATTCAAATAAAAGTGATTTCTAATTCATACCAATCGCCACATTGAAAACTTCATACAAAACTATGATCAAACACTACAGAACAATTATAGAGCATTTTAAAAACATTTTTCTTAATATTATAATGATAAAACATAAATGATTAATATATGAATGATACAACTACAACAGAAATTTAAGTACATCAAAACAAGGGTTCCTCGCTTAACCATTTTTATACGATTTGAAACTGTAATAATTCATCAATAAATGGAACTGTATTAATAAGAGAAACGCCAATGTCAATTAGGAATAAATATTAAAATAAGATATGAACATAACTTTTACACTTACCAAATTCAAGCAATTATAAAATCGCTCACGCACCATCAGCCACAGTGTAAACAAACAGCTTCAATCTGTGGAGGGGAGGGGTATCAGAATCATTTTTAGAGAGGGAATCAGAAAAATTATAATTAAGTTATTAGTCATATAGCCTCAATATTGGTCTCTGACAATTTAGCAGGGACAAAATACATCGGAAACTATGCATTACTTGACATTGCAGAGGAAATTCTTTTTTCTTTATTTAATCAGCTCAAATTCTTTCAAAATAGGGGAAAGCGTACAAAAGAGAGCAGAAGAGAATAAATGTATCAGAAAAATTATAATTAAGCGATTTGTCATATGGCCTCAATACTGCAATCTGACAATTTAACAGGGAAGAAATACATCGGAAATAATGCATTTCTCGACAGTGCAGAGGAAATTACATTTTCTCTCCCTGATCACTTCTATTCCTCTCAAAAAAGAAGACAACGCACAGAAGTTAGTAGGAGAGCGTACACGCATTATTAAAAGCGTTAATTTAAATATTAGTCCTCTCGATATAGGTATCTGACAATTTAATAGGGAAAAAATGCATCGGAAATATTGCATTACTTGACTGTGCAGAGGAAATTACATTTTCTCTCCCTGATCACTTCTATTCCTCTCAAAATAAAGGACAACGCACAGAAGTTAGTAGGAGAGCGAACACGCATTATTAAAAGCGTTAATTTAAATATTAGTCCTCTCGATATAGGTATCTGACAATTTAATAGGGAAAAAATGCATCGGAAATATTGCATTACTTGACTGTGCAGAGGAAATTACATTTTCTCTCCCTGATCACTTCTATTCCTCTCAAAAAAGATGACAACGTACAAAAGAGAGTAGGAGAGCGTACACGCATTATTAAAAGCGTTAATTTAAATATTAGTCCTCTCGATATAGGTATTTGACAATTTAATAGGGAAAAAATGCATCGGAAATATTGCATTACTTGACTGTGCAGAGGAAATTACATTTTCTCTCCCTGATCACTTCTATTCCTCTCAAAAAAGAGGACAACGTACAAAAGAGAGTAGGAGAGCGTACACGCATTATTGAAAGTGTTAATTTAAATATTAGTCCTCCCGATATTGGTATCAGACAATTTAATAGGGAAAAAATGCATCGGAAATATCGCATTACTTGACTGTGCAGAGAAAATTACATTTTCTCTCCCTGATCACTTCTATTCCTCTCAAAAAAAGGACAACGCACAGAAGTTAGTAGGAGAGCGTACACGCATTATTAAAAGCGTTAATTTAAATATTAGTCCTCTCGATATAGGTATTTGACAATTTAATAGGGAAAAAATGCATCGGAAATATTGCATTACTTGACTGTGCAGAGGAAGTTATATTTTCACTCCCTGATCACTTCTATTCCTCTCAAAAAAAGGACAACGCACAGAAGTTAGTAGGAGAGCGTACACGCATTATTAAAAGCGTTAATTTAAATATTAGTCCTCTCGATATAGGTATCTGACAATTTAATAGGGAAAAAATGCATCGGAAATATTGCATTACTTGACTGTGCAGAGGAAATTACATTTTCTCTCCCTGATCACTTCTATTCCTCTCAAAAAAGAGGACAACGTACAAAAGAGAGTAGGAGAGCGTACACGCATTATTGAAAGTGTTAATTTAAATATTAGTCCTCCCGATATTGGTATCAGACAATTTAATAGGGAAAAAATGCATCGGAAATATTGCATTACTTGACTGTGCAGAGAAAATTACATTTTCTCTCCCTGATCACTTCTATTCCTCTCAAAAAAAGGACAACGCACAGAAGTTAGTAGGAGAGCGTACACGCATTATTAAAAGCGTTAATTTAAATATTAGTCCTCTCGATATAGGTATTCGACAATTTAATAGGGAAAAAATGCATCGGAAATATTGCATTACTTGACTGTGCAGAGGAAGTTATATTTTCACTCCCTGATCACTTCTATTCCTCTCAAAAAAAGGACAACGCACAGAAGTTAGTAGGAGAATGACACGCATTATTAAAAGCGTTAATTTAAATATTAGTCCTCTCGATATAGGTATCTGACAATTTAATAGGGAAAAAATGCATCGGAAATATTGCATTACTTGACTGTGCAGAGGAAATTACATTTTCTCTCCCTGATCACTTCTATTCCTCTCAAAAAAGAGGACAACGTACAAAAGAGAGTAGGAGAGCGTACACGCATTATTGAAAGTGTTAATTTAAATATTAGTCCTCCCGATATTGGTATCAGACAATTTAATAGGGAAAAAATGCATCGGAAATATTGCATTACTTGACTGTGCAGAGAAAATTACATTTTCTCTCCCTGATCACTTCTATTCCTCTCAAAAAAAGGACAACGCACAGAAGTTAGTAGGAGACCGTACACGCATTATTAAAAGCGTTAATTTAAATATTAGTCCTCTCGATATAGGTATTTGACAATTTAATAGGGAAAAAATGCATCGGAAATATTGCATTACTTGACTGTGCAGAGGAAATTACATTTTCTCTCCCTGATCACTTCTATTCCTCTCAAAAAAGAGGACAACGTACAAAAGAGAGTAAGAGAGCGTACACGCATTATTGAAAGTGTTAATTTAAATTAGTCCTCCCGATATTGGTATCAGACAATTTAATAGGGAAAAAATGCATCGGAAATATTGCATTACTTGACTGTGCAGAGAAAATTACATTTTCTCTCCCTGATCACTTCTATTCCTCTCAAAAAGAAAAGAACAACGCACAGAAGTTAGTAGGAGAGCGTACACGCATTATTAAAAGCGTTAATTTAAATATTAGTCCTCTCGATATAGGTATTTGACAATTTAATAGGGAAAAAATGCATCGGAAATATTGCATTACTTGACTGTGCAGAGGAAATTACATTTTCTCTCCCTGATCACTTCTATTCCTCTAAAAAAAAGGACAACGCACAGAAGTTAGTAGGAGAGCGTACACGCATTATTAAAAGCGTTAATTTAAATATTAGTCCTCTCGATATAGGTATCTGACAATTTAATAGGGAAAAAATGCATCGGAAATATTGCATTACTTGACTGTGCAGAGGAAATTACATTTTCTCTCCCTGATCACTTCTATTCCTCTCAAAAAAAGGACAACGCACAGAAGTTAGTAGGAGAGCGTACACGCATTATTAAAAGCGTTAATTTAAATATTAGTCCTCTCGATATAGGTATTTGACAATTTAATAGGGAAAAAATGCATCGGAAATATTGCATTACTTGACTGTGCAGAGGAAATTACATTTTCTCTCCCTGATCACTTCTACTCCTCTCAAAAAAAAGGACAACGCACAGAAGTTAGTAGGAGAGCGTACACGCATTATTAAAAGCGTTAATTTAAATATTAGTCCTCTCGATATAGGTATCTGACAATTTAATAGGGAAAAAATGCATCGGAAATATTGCATTACTTGACGGTGTAGAGGAAATTACATTTTCTATCCCTGATCACTTCTATTCCTCTCAAAAAAAAGGACAACGCACAGAAGTTAGTAGGAGAGCGTACACGCATTATTAAAAGCGTTAATTTAAATATTAGTCCTCTCGATATAGGTATCTGACAATTTAATAGGGAAAAAATGCATCGGAAATATTGCATTACTTGACTGTGCAGAGGAAATTGCATTTTCTCTCCCTGATCACTTCTATTCCTCTCAAAAAAGAGGACAACGTACAAAAGAGAGTAGGAGAGCGTACACGTATTATTAAAAGTGTTAATTTAAATATTAGTCCTCTCGATATAGGTATCTGACAATTTAATAGGGAAAAAATGCATCGGAAATATTGCATTACTTGACTGTGCAGAGGAAATTACATTTTCACTCCCTGATCACTTCTATTCCTCTCAAAAAAAAGGACAACGCACAGAAGTTAGTAGGAGAGCGTACACGCATTATTAAAAGCGTTAATTTAAATATTAGTCCTCTCGATATAGGTATCTGACAATTTAATAGGGAAAAAATGCATCGGAAATATTGCATTACTTGACTGTGCAGAGGAAATTACATTTTCTCTCCCTGATCACTTCTATTCCTCTCAAAAAAGAGGACAACGCACAGAAGTTAGTAGGAGAGCGTACACGCATTATTAAAAGTGTTAATTTAAATATTAGTCCTCTCGATATAGGTATCTGACAATTTAGAAGGGAAAAAATGCATCGGAAAAATTGCATTACTTGACTGTGCAGAGGAAATTACATTTTCTCTCCCTGATCACTTCTATTCCTCTCGGGAAAGGAGACAAAGTACAGAAGAGAGTAGGAAAGCGTACACGCATTATTAAAAGTGTTAATTTAAATACTAGTCCTCTCGATATAGGTATCTTACTATTTAATAGGGAAAAAATGCATCGGAAATATTGCATTACTTGACAGAGCAGAGGAAATTCTTTTTTCTCTCACTACTCGCTTTCATTTATCTCAAAAAAGGGTCATTGAACAGAAGAGAGAAGGAGAGCGTACATGTATCATTAAAAATTATAATTAAAATATTAGTCCTACTGTTTCGATATTGGTATCTGACAATTTAACAGGGAAAAAATACATCGGAAACAATGCAATTCTTGACAGTGCAGAGGAAATTCTCTTTTCTCTCACTAATCACTTCCATTCCAAACAAATATACATGAAAATAAGACAAGATTTAATCATATAAATGTAAGCAAAAGTAGCGGAGACGTCATTGAATACAAAGACCACAAAAAATATCATGGTAACCGGAATAGGGATTTCTGCAAAACTGAACAAAAATTATCAACTAATTTTGGTGCCCCCGATTCTATATTAGAGCTGTTTTGCCATTAACGAGACAATAAAGAACAATGTCTTTGAAAGATTTATATTTTGAGATTCAAAATCAAATTTCATAAAATTTAATTAGATTTTTAGAAATATAATTAAACAGTCTTACTCTTTCCGCTAACTTACAGAAAAGATTATTCAATCATAGCTATATATACACCTCTTACTTTATGGTGGCCTCTTTTCTTGAATGAAAATCTAAACTTATGCAATACCGGGCACTTCTTTTTTTGCCATCTTTAAATTTTAAATTGGAAAAATCGATAATGTATTTTTCCTCTGATATGTGTATTATCATTCCTTTTTTTCTTTAATATTACTTAATACGTTCTCTCAACACACAAAAATTCAAAAAAAAGAAAAAAAACACTCTTTATTGTGATTATTGTGGTTTAATTTGCTCTACATTTGTTTTGTAGAATTTGCAGCAATAAAATGTTTTTTTTTTTAAAAAAATTTTTTCATCTCTAAAATAACCAATGTGTTTAAAAGAATGTTTTAAAATGTAAATTAGGAGACTAATTTACGGAGCTCAAATATGTAGATTATTTTTTAAGGCGGGTAACTGACAAGAATATCTGAATCTCTTTGCTTATTAATAAATAAAATAAAATTATCTCCAAGTTTGAACATAATAATAAAAATATATACTTGCATGCTTATGGTAGGTGAACATAACCAAATCATTATTTATTAAAATCTATAAATGTCATTTTTAACCGGTGGGAATCCTCCATGAACAATCAAAATTTTAAATAATGGTGATATTTAGCACAAAAAAGCTGAAATCTATTATAGTTTTATTAATATCAGTCAGAGTAAACACCTATTTTAATTTTTAAAGCATTATTCATTGGTTTCTTTAGAGAATAAATGTTACAACTTAGTAGAAAAGAACGTACTAGTTTTAAAATACACTTTAGCTATTACTAAAGCTACTACGCACTTATTTTAAAACACAGTTCAAACTTTTAGTTTTAGTTCGGTAGTTAAGTCAGTTTAGGGTAAAATATAATTTCATTATGATCAGACAATAAGAACAGAAATCAGTTAAGAAAATAACTTTTTGTTGACTCTAATTAACTCTTATTCATAATTTGTCTCGACAGCATGGGCGGATCGTGAATTTGTGGGGCCCTGGGCTGAAACTACTTAGGGGCCCTAATAGCCATTTTGTCAACAAAAAAAAACTGTTTTCTGTAGTGATGTAGATAAGCATGTAGAAAAAAATAGGACAATAAAATAATTTTATTTATTTATTTTTGTTTGTGTATACAAACAGCAACTGTACAACATTATTGCAAAAGTAATTGACAGGTTATGTGTAGTTATGTTGTATAAATTATAAAGCAACCTTTCTGCATTTTCGTGCTGCAAATTCCTTTATTTGCTCATCACATTGTAAGTCCTTCGTTAAATCAGAATTTATGGAAAGAGTTGATAAATGATTTAGTCGATGGTTAGACATTGTTGTCCTATATTTGTTTTCTATATATGACATCCTGGAGAAAGAGCGCTCCGCTTCACAGCTAGTGATTGGTAAAGTTAAAAAAATCTTTAAGATAGTATAGAAATTTGGAAAACATCAACAAGTTTCTTTTCTTAAATTAGCATAAAAATTTCACTGCAAGAGGTGTAAGACTGGCTTAGGCTGAAGTAAATAAGATTTTAACTGAATGCACTCATTCATTAAATGCTCGTCTACGTGTTCTGGATAATAATAAAAAATATTACGTACACGATCTATGTTTTCCATACTTTCGTCTTGCAAATCCATTAAAAATTTGAATTTCTTGCTATACATCTCATAGACTTGGCTCCTTTTATTTGAATCCATAATCCAGCTTATCCAACACAACGTTTAGAGTGTCTCTTTTAAATTTTTCTGCGCCGTATACTGAGAATTTAGATGTAGACTTATCCGAAAATTTTGGAGTAATGCGTCTCTTGTTTATGTCATTGTTGTCAATTCCCACACTAGTACTTAATTTTTTAGCTTTCTCTTCGTATTCCTTTAGCTTCTGATCTGATTGGTGCCTTATGTTGTTCACGAAATCTTTTAATGACACAATTAACTTGTCGCCTTCACAAATATCACAATTATATCAAATATCTACATATATGTATTCAGGGCTCTGTATTTTTCTATTAACTAAATTAAATCTCCCCAAAATTTCTTCCCAAAAAAATAATCAAAATTGCAGTATCGAGTTTCGCCATTTTATTGAATAAATTTCGTGCCTCTTTCCGAAAATCAACTTTCTCATCCTCATTTTCGCTGAAACTTTCGAAAATTTTCATAATGTCATCATAATTATTTTTCAAAGCTTTGACAGCATCATAGTGACAAGACCATCTAGTCTGTCTTAAACTTTTTAACGTAAATTTGAGTTTTGTTTCACGATTTAACAGTTCCCACCTATGGGTCGAAGTAGAAAAGAAAAAGTATATTTTTTGCACTACTCCAAAAAAGTTCACAATTTTGGTTGCAACCTTAACAGATTCTTCACCAACTTAAGGGAATGAGCAGCGCATGGCACACAATCCGCGGATTTATTTCTTTGTTTTAGTAGTGCTTGTACACCATTGTAGTTACCCGCCATATTAGCAGCGTTGTCATAGGATTGTCCCCTACAATTATCCAGTAGTAGTCCATTTGTTTCTAAGACGTCTTGTAGAATATTAAATAAATGTAAGCCAGTATGACTACAAATTTTAATGAAGGATACACATCTTTCATACACTTTTCCCCGAAAATAGTATCGTAATACAATAGCAAGTTGATCATTGTGAGATAGATCTGGAGTAGAATCCACCACAATTGAATAATACTTTGTGTCGTCGTTATTTATTTGAGTTATAATTTGTTTAATTATCTGTTGGCCCATAAACTCAATTATTTCCTCATATACTGTTTTTGATAAGTACGATATTATCGATTTTGGTCTCAGCTCTCGTTGTTCAATGTGTTTACGAATGATTGGATCGAACTCTGCCAATAGCTCCAGAGCACCCATAAAATTACCATTATGTGGAGAGCCAAATACTTCCTCGGAACCTCTAAATGCTAAGTCCCTTATACTTAAAATTTGACCACTGCAATAACCTGTTTTAGGACATAGTGATAATATTCTGTTTCTTTTCTTAATTGTTTCTGAAGCTGCTTGTCTAAAACAGGTCTATTTTCTTTTCGTGTCAACCACGCTAACATTGGTTTCTTATGTTCATTAGAATCTTCATGATTTTTTAAACAAGTTAGTAAACTAAACAAGTTTGTCACTTTGACGACGAGAGCAGAAGTGCGGGGAAAAAAATTACGTAGGCGTTAAGCGGCTCGGCGGAAAGTCCCCCGTAATAGACACGAAAAAATACACTGGCCAAAAACAAGTGATGGGGAATTTCCCGTTCCGTTCGATAGACGCGCACATGCATGGGTTGATTGATCTCGGGGTTGCCAACCTTATAAGTTTTTTTTAATATTAGATATTTTTTTTAAATTCAAAATATCACCTATTGTTTTCAGTGGGGACTGGGGCCCTTTGTATCCATGGGGCCCTGGGCTGCAGCCCAAAAAGCCCTTAGGTAGATCCGCCCCTGCTCGACAGTAATAAAAAAATGCACTGCCTCTTTGTTTTATATGTTAAATCAATGTTACATTTTTTTTTGAGGTGCAAAACCTATAAGACTTTGAAACATTAAATAATGAAGGTAAGTAGAAAAAATGCACATTGAGTATAATGCAACGATATAATTAACATTTAATTTTTTTAAGAACTATTAGCAATTTCTATTAAAAATTACGCTAATTGCAGCTTAGCATTCCGTAGGAAAGACAAAAGACTAGAAATTTGAAGTACCAAAATGATGACTTTTTACGAACAAAGAACGAGGATTTTCTTTTTCATCTAGTAATCATACATTTCACTACAATTAGTGCATATATTAAAAATAAATTCTTTCATAAAATTATAATAATATTAGATTTTATTAACAAAGAAAGCTTTGTTACTTTTGTTAAAAAAAAATATATATACATACTTCAAAATGAAAAAAAAAATGAAAAAACATTGATAAATGTAAAGCTACCCTCGGGGTGAACAAGGAAAGCCTCCTTCAATACCAAGAAAGGTAAATTTATATTTTTCATGTGATATGATATGGATGTAAACTCACAAAATATAATTTCACATGAAATATAATTGCAGATTTTAAGCTCAGTATGATTTGTTAGTTTCAAATTCCTTTAAGCTAATTGTGATATGTAATATTTTGTAACAATTTTTATAAAAATAACTCATTTATTTATTGATTGTTAAGAAACATGATAATAATTTGAGCTGAAGGCATTTTTTTCAAACAGCATCTCTCAATCTTATTTTGATACCAATAAGGAAATGTTTAAAATCAAAAAAATAAGTACAAATATTTAAAAGAAAAAGTAAGTTTTGTTTATTCTCTTGAAAATTATTATTTATTAATTTCAGACACTCTACTTAATAAAAAACAAAATGAATAGATTTTTTTAAAAATTTTATTTTGTATCTTTGTTTCGTAGCATAAACTTAAAATGGTAAATGAAAATAAATGCATGTGAATCTCTATTCAAAAGTATTTATTTATTGGCGTAAAAAATAAATAAAAATAAATAAAATGTAATCTTACACAACATAGTTAATTTTGTATTTTGTTTATAATTAGTTAAAGGTTTTTTTTTTAAAAAAAAAGTACATCAATTCATATTTAAAATTAAAACAGTATTCATAGTAATGTTTTAATAATATTTTTGCAACCTATTGATTTTATGCGTTTTGTGAAAAATTCAAACAAAAATGGAATAAAAAAACTACGCACATTTTTACAATTTAATATACAGTTTATTTTGTAAACGGCATTTTAACGTACACAAACAGCTTTACATGAGACATCAATAAAACAGTTAAAACTTGTGTACAATATTTCCAATTTATATTACAGTAAAATATTTGAAACATTGACAATAATGTCGAAAAAAATTACAATCATTTTAACTATTTTGTAAATTAGGTAATAACCATATTCTTATTTTCCATGTTTAATACACATCATTTCAAATAAGTTGAAAAAATATGGTTGTAGTGTTCGTTATTCTGTAAAACTATATAAGTAAAATATAGCTAACTATAGTATCTGTAAGTAAAGTAAAAGATAAGTAATATATTAAAAAAATATATACAAGTAAATAACAAAATATAAGTTGAAGGATAGTGATGTGTATATAAGTAACATATAGTGTCAGTGTAACTATACTTATATACAAAAATATTCTGTTTATCAGAACAATAAGCAAAATCACATTTTACCCTCGAAATCTTTTGTGATAATTAAGGAAGATATTATTTAAGATATCAAAAGGAATTCTGACAAATAAAGATTTGTCATAATGTCAGATGAAAAATGTACACTCAGGTCCTTTCAAAGCTATTTAAACACGAATCACATATTTAACAACAAATAAGTTTCATCATAATCTGATGAATTACTGTTGAGCTAGTCGGGGTTTTAAAGGAAAAATAAAATGATTGCAGAAGGAAAGAAAAAGAATTGGAAAGTTATTCTTAAGTAACAATTTTACTATTTTTTTATAAATAATAATTAATACAGAGAGAGAAAAATTCTGGTAAAATTACCGCTAATAACATTTCTGATAAAAAAAAAGAGCCATAATTATGGTAATAAAAACCAAAAGAAACAGTATTTTAACTAATTACTCTGCATATTTTCCGTTCATGCGGTACGATTTACCGGTAACTAGTTGCTACGTATTTAGCAAAAATACAAAACTGAAAAATAACTTAACAAAAAAATGATTTTTATGCCATGCTCTAAGGCACCATATACAATTGCCAAATTTTTAACTTTTTACCAAATTTCATCACTCATTATAAAATCATATTTTATTGTTAGTTTTATCAAAATAAATACCAAAATGATTCGGTAAACTTTATCGAGAATTTTAGTGTTCTCATGAAACCAGAAACGCGGAAAATTTTACCATACTCTGGTAGTTTCGACCATGTTTTTTTCTCAAAGCATGCTTCATACATAATTTTAAATATAAATTCTGAAGATTCAACAGATTTCGATAAATATTTTTTATTTTTAATTTCGAATAGATTTGACTTAAGTGTTTATATTTTTAGACATAGGAATCTGAAAATAGGAAGAGCAGCGATAACGGTATATCAATTATATCGATTAAAGCTTTAACACAGATCATCTCTATATTTAAGTACAACTGATACTGTACAATTGAATTTTTTTTTAAAAATTTAAAACAAATGAAAAAATAGTATAAAACTAACAATAACTCTATAGTAATTTTAATAAGAAAATAGATTATTAAATATAAGCGCTATACGTTATTCGATTTGCATGTTGTCTTTTTTTCATTGTTCACTGTTTTCTTTTTTATTTATGTATTACTTTGTTTTAGTTAAGGTGATTAACGAATTTAATTTATAAACTTTAGAAAAACTCGTTAGTATTTTCATTCGAGTCACACTTAACTCTCGCAGTCTTATGTGAAAGTGCACAAACGCATTTTTTTATTTACAAGTGCCCTCCGGTTGAGTATGGAACATTCAAAAATTATTTCATCACATTGAACACCTCAGTTTAGTTAAAGTTAAAATATTATATTTCTAGAACCAGAATGATTTTTCATTTTCAAAACAATCTCAGTTTTGCTTTAAGTGCTCGGAAGTTAAATTTTACATTGTAACATACCATTATTCAATAAGTATATTATCACACTAACAATTGAGTGATATTACAAAGCGACAAAAACTGACATTATTTACAATCGGCAAAGTTGATAAACATCAAGGAACAAAGTTTACAACCGTCAGTAATACAGTTTTAAATATCAATTTGAGTGAAAAAAGTAAAATTTACACAGAATTTAGTTATCAAATTATAAATTTTAGTTCAATAAATATCTTTAAGAAAATTATCACTTAAGTTTGAATTAAAAATATATATCAGACATATATTTTTAGAACCATCTTTAAAAAGAAAGTAATAAAGTAAACACATTAGGGAACATCTCAAGCATTAATATTTAAGCTCAAAACTAACAAAATTGTTTTAATCTGGAATCAAAACAAATTGTTATCTGAATCTGAGAAGCTCCACTTAGAAAGGTCGGTTTAAATGCATTAAAACCAGAAAACCTGAGTAAACTGATATGAACTTAAAACTGATCATTAGAAAATCCAACAAGTGTCAGCGGGCAATCAGATAGAATGTTTTTACTTCCGCCTTCCTCAATAACTTTTAGGAAACTTCGATAGCGTTTTATTGTTTTTTTTTTCCTTGTTCAAATATCAATTAGTGAGCCCAAATGTGTTCCTACATAAATATATTTTTCTTACGACTTTTAAAGTACAAAGTATGAGTTGCAATTATGAAACACCCTACATACAAAATTAACTTTTTTTCTTAGCTTCCTAACTTATACTTTACCTATTTTTAATGAGGAAAATATACTTTGGTATTATTTAGTTCGTAAATTATTTCATCGATTTAAAAAGGATATCAAGTTAAATAATATACGATATCATCACACATAAATTATACAATATTAAACATTAATTCGAAAACATTAAACATCAATTAATTACGTTCAATAACACCTAATTATAACAACAATTATTAAGAATTCACATCAATAAAAACATCGAAATATTACTTTTAAAACTTTTTTTAAATGTCCAGTTTACATCGTCATAGATAAATTATAAAGCTTCTGATTTTAATTTTTCAAATTATACTTTTTGCATCAGAAAGAAAAATATGAGTAAGAGCATTAAAAATCAAAATAACGAATCAAGTTAAAAGGCCAGTTGAGGCTTAGAGGTGTTTTGAGTAATTGTCTTTCACTTCTCATTGCGTTCATTAACAGTTAATCATGTTTTTATATTTTAAATCTTCTTTTTCCCAGTTGTTAGATTTCGACAGCATTTTCATATCTCCACACCTAATTTTTTCTGAGTTATAAATTGTATACATTTATATATTCATTAATATCAACTATTCCAAAGTTATATACAAAAGCAGGTGGCTAAGAAACATCCCATATATACCCACCTGTTATGGAATACTCTCCCCAGAAGAGTTTTTATTTTGAAACGCTTTTCACACTTTTATTTTAAGCTTACACAACCATAATTAATTTTAGAATTGAATAAAAATATCTGAATACACCATAATTTTTTTCTGTGATATATTTTTTCAACAGAAAGAAATTTAGTAAACTTGAAGAAAAATTTAATATGGGATCGTATTGTGACAATTTTACTTGAACAAGCAAACAACAAATGTCGTTTACGGCCTTCAATTAAGAAAAAATTAAAAAGAATACACATAGAATAAAGGTTGGTTTAAGCCCAATTTAAAAAAACAATCATTTCTTGCACTGAGGAAAAAGTATGGTCAAAACTACCGGATTATGGAATAAAAAATATTAAAATTACCGTGTTCCGTGCTCCATGGGAAAACCAAAAAACTCGGCACTTCTTACAAAAATGCCTGGATAAAAATTTTAGTAAAACTAACACTAAAAGATGATTTTATAAAATACGATAAAATAAATTTTAATTTGGTGAAGTAAAATTCAATAATTTTATCATGATGCGTTAGACGTAACGTAAAAGCCATTTATTAGGTTAAACTTACTTTTTAGTTTTGTATTTTCACTAAATGTGTGGTAATAAGGACCATAATTTTGGAAATTAGAATTTCTGAAAAATCGTTACCATCGGTAATATTAACCATTATTATAATTATTTTATTCGAAAAGTCATTACCATAAAGTACAGTAATTTTAAAATAATTTTTTTTCTGCCAGTGCGCTGACATAAGAATGACAGATAAATAGTTTCCTTTAGCAACATTTATTCTATTCTGTACGTGATCGCTCTAGCGGGAGCCTGTAAATATCAGACATTAATTTATCACGTTTTCATTTAGTTCCATCAAAATCATTGGCAGAATCAGACGCCATTTTTTTAGCAGCAAATAAAAATAATTTCCCTAAGGAAAAGCCGAAGAACTTGAATAAACTCTCCAGAATATGGGGATATCTTTCAGAACCGGAACACACCGAACATTTGAAGAAAAATGTCTGAATAATTTTTAATTTCTATTATCAACAAACTTGCAACTGATAACTTTCATATTTTTACAGATGTGTGTATTAAGGTAAAATGTAATTCTTCTGTCTTCAATTCATTTTAAATTAAAGTGAAGTCAACATTGCTTTCGTCATTTCAATAAATAAATGCGAATTCAGAGCGTACAGAACTGTAATAGTTATAGAATATTCTTCTTCGTTATAGAATAGTATGTATTTCTATATCCATATAATTCGGAAAACAACAATAAAAAATTATCCAAATTACTTGAAATATTGCCATTTGTGTTGATTCTTAATAAATTTGTATCGTTTTTTTGGTAAGTTTTTTTTAGTATTGAAAGAATAATTTCAACTAAAATTCAGCTATTCTGTTTTAAGCCACATATTCAAATTCATATCAAGATCTTACAATTATAAAATTTTGCTGTGTAGTTGGTTATCTAAAAGTAATGAAGGGATAAACTATGTATCTATTATTTGAAAATAAAGTTTTCAAACAAAGAACATATCATTTTGGAATTCTCCGGAATTATAAATCTGGTAAGTGTAATGATTTTTACAATAAAAAATTTGCTTGTAAATCTTTTTTTTTTCACATTTGAGGATAGTTCTCTACAGAATGCTTTTTTACGTCTGATTAAGAACTATAAGAATAAAAAGAGAAACAATTTGGAAGTTTTTTATTTCAATATGAGGAAGTTTTAATATCGTTTTTTTATCCTAAGAATTCTTTATCTTACGTTTTTTAGTTTATAATTTTTTGATAAAAATTGTTGTTAAAATTATTGTTTTGAAAAATTAAATGGTATAACATTATGTGTTAATGTATACTTCTTGCATATTCTAATGTTTGGAGTAATATAATTCAAAAAAGAATGGAATAAAAATACGGTACTTAGGTAATAACGCCCCCGTAACTACAGATTTGGCGGTTTTTAAGTGCCACCAATCAACACCAAAATTTTTGCGACAAATCATAAAATAAAACACTTTATTTAAAATCAAAGTAGTTTATAGGATCTCGGTGGACAATGGGCAAAATATTTCACTCCTGAAAAAATAAAATTGCATCTTGTTCTATTTTTGGCAAATCCCAAAGACGTATTTTCGTAGCACTAAAAAATGGTAACAAAAATCGAAGGACAAATCATTTTGGAATTCTTCTGATTTATAAAGCAGGTAAGTGTCAATTTTTATAAAATAAGAAATTTTACTTTTAAGCATTTTTTTTCTTATTTGATGATAGTTTTCTATAGAATGGTTTTCTGCGTCCGATTATGAATCAAAAAAGAAAAAACATGAAAATTGTCTATTTTAATGTAAGGAATTTTTAGAATTGGTTTTTTCTTTTTTGCTTTGTATCGTAAGCATTCTTTATTTTACGTTTTTTAGTTTCTAAATAATGATTTTTATTAAAACTTACAATTTTTTGATAAAAATTGTTGTCAAAGAACTTTTCTTACAAAATTAAATTATACAAAATTGTGAAGCTTATGTATACTTTTTGTTCATTTTAATTTTTGAAGTAATGTGATTGTTAAAACTATGGAATGTAAAGTTTAAATAGGCCTTTCATGTTATATTATTAAATTTAGTAAAACTATTTCTCGGGCATTAGGTTTTAACTCTTATCAGAATATACATGTTTTTTTCTGTTTAAGTACAAATATTTTTCCGATGTGTTTGAGATGTTCCTTCTCTTTAAAAAAAGAGATAGCATTTTGTTTTCGTTTGTATGAGGTAGAATATCAAACATTTTTCTTTTTTTAAATTTAATTAGCCACAGTAAAAAAGGAGCGTTGCAATGCTACACGCTACATTAAAGACGTCTCCAGAGTAACTGAATGACTGTTCATATCGAAATCGCAGGTATTAGTCTCATACAACAACGCCCCCTTTAGTTTGATGCGATCGCGAATTGTAACATCTATTCTAGTTATTAAAATCACGCTCTTTAGAAACAAGTTTACCAATTTGAAAGTTTCAGATATTATTAGTTTCAGGTGAACGAGAGGAGAATTAAAGTTGAAAAATGAGCACTTATATGAAATATATCTTATGAAGAAAAATTAAAAGCTTGGCACTTATTGAAATCTTTATTTAAAATTATTTAAATTAAGGAATTATAATTGGTTTTTTGACACAGAAACTAACAATTTTTAGAAGAAAAAAAATAATGAAAAATACATGTTGTCCTAAACTTACGCATCAAAATTTCGTGTCATGGAACATTCTCACTTCCCTTTAATACATCTAAATTAAAATAAATAATTAAAACGTTACAATTTTACATAAAGCTACTGTATGCTCATTGAACATAGCAATTTTTTTAAAACAGTACAACAAAATTAATAAATTTTCTTGCAACATAAGAAATCAAAATTTAAAAAAAAAAACAAAATTATTCTTTCAACGTGTTCTAAGGTACAACATGCTTTTAATTCCAAATGTACACATAATCAAAATTGTGGTTAATATAAATGAATAAACAGCACTTTTTCCCAAGAAAAGCATTTAAAGATATTTTCTTACCTAAGTAAATCCGACTCAATTTAATATTATTTTATTCCTCATTCTTGAATTTACATTTAGAAAATTTAGATAAAATGAAAAAAATAGAGTGAATAAAATAGAATTGACACCTTTTCTTGCATCAAGATGTGAAATTGTTATTCGATGCTTCGAATTCTAGTTTTGTTCATATCTCATCGATTGATGAATTATGATTTAAAAAATAAATTATTCAATTAGATTCTCAGAAATGGACAAGATTTAATTCAAAGTACTTTCATTTTCATGAATCAATGTCAGTGAAGGTAATTAAGTGACGAGAATTTTTATTTAAAAAAATGTGAGCACAACTAGTACATTCTGATTCAATCCAAATTTTAAGTCATATAGAAATACCTATTCAAAGACAGAATCATTAAGTTAATAGCCTCAAATAATATTGATACATTTTCAACGCACTTTAGACAAATCATCGATATGATAATAGTTGAAAATAACGGATTTGATGATAATTTTTATTACTAAGAAGCCATGCTACCTCCAATGGTATCTTATGAGTTAATCCAGTTCCAAAGGGTAAAAGTCAAATATAAATACTTAATTATAAACAGGATCATCAAGAAAAAAACTACTAATAATATTATAACATTTTTAACGAGCTTAAGACATATCATCATTTTGATAGCTGTAGCTCTTGATCTTCTAACTTCATTTGTAGAATTACTTTCTGAAATTTTAATTTTTTCATTAGCAATGGTTAAATAATTTTAATATTCACACTGGTTGATATACATGATTTTTTCTGATTTAGGAAAATTATTTCTTGACTATAGAAATTTAAACCAATACTAAAAATACAAGTGGAAACTTAAATTATTCGCAGCGCCACTCCATTTACTAATAACTTTAATTTTGTAAAGATAGGTTCGACTTGAGGCTGAGTTTTTATTTTATTTCAACATCATTCAAAATTGTTATCAAATTCTTTTCTAAATATGAAATATTTTTTTAACAATGTAAATTTCATAAAAAGGATGCATATATTTAAATAATAGTTACATGATAATGACCTAACTTAAATCCGCAATATGTTTCTATGCTAAAGAACTTAAATATTTAAATTCAGTGTTAGGAGCATTAAATGTTAGAGAAAACTATGGTTATGTTTCCCTTATAACCAAAATTAGTTCTTTTGTAGAAAGTATATATATATATATATATATATATATATATATATATATATATATATATATATATATATATATATATATATATATTCCCTAGCAACAATTTTACATTGGCCAGTCTCAAAATTAGCTAATATGGGTCCTGTAAGAACATGCTCCTAGGGACCTATATCGGGATGTCTAGATTTTTAATATTGATCCTAGATTGGCTTTCAATATTGGAGCATGATTCATTTCTATCTAGGACCATTATTTCAAAATATAGACAGCCAAATATTTATCCAGCATAATGAGTCTGTAAAGGATCTAGAAAGAAATGAATCTAGGTCCATTATTGAAAGCCATTCTGGGACCAATATTGAAAAATCTGAACATCCCAATGTCTACCCAACATTAAAAGTGTATATAGAGCTCCTATGTAGAAAATAATATTGGTCCATCATTGAAAGCTATTCTAGGACCAATATTACAAAATATAGATTGCCTAATATTGGCTTATAGAGTTTTGGTAGAATCAAGCATGTTCAGATCTCGCCTACGAGTCGCCCATATAGGGCTAAGTTGAAGAATCCAGCTGTGTCTGATCCAGACTGAGTAGCTACAGCAAGAGGAAGTCATTGTCGCAGTCACCAATTGCAAGTCAATTGTTCACTGTGTTCCATCCATCAAAGTACGTGTGTTCGTATCAAGATGGCAGTTTCCGTCGAGATACACGTGTTCTGATCACGTATGAAAGTCACCTATGTGGAGTGCTCGTTAAAACAAGCATGCCTGCAAGCAGACTTTGTGGGACAAAGTTACTGATAATGTTAATATTCATCTATTACTAGGTATCCCAAAATAGAATCAGGTTAACATATCTTATGTACTAGGGAACTGGAATTTAAACGTTGTAGTGGTAGCTACGCTACAGGCTCTATATCGTAAGCCTGCAAGGATCATATATAGAATTTAATATTGGTCCTACGTTCAAAACCATTCGAGGACAAATATTAAAAAATTTTGATACCCCTATAAAAGCCCTTCATTGTAAACCTATAAGGTCCCACACAAAAATAAATATTTGGTCAGAATATAAAGCCATTCTAGGACATATTGTTACAAAACTTATACATCACAATCTATGTTCGATATGGAAAGTCATTCTAAGACCATTGCCTAGAAATATATAAGAACATTACAGGCTGGTATTTAAGAACAAGTTTTGTATTTGCATCTATTGAAACTGGAAAAACTTAATTTTTTTATAATATCCATATCTATACCTAATTTCTTAATAGGTGGTTTATAATACAAACAAGTCTACCTATAACAGATTTTTCGTATTTGTTTCTTTCACATTAGTCAAAGAACAATATAAATATTCACCTTTTGAAAAGAAACATTTTTTCTTTGTTTGTCTATTAAACTTCTGATAGTTCATATAAAAGTTTGGTAAAATTACACAGGATTGAAAGAAAATTTTTGTTCAGGATTATTTATTTCGCTTAGGATTAATTTATTATGAAATAAGAAAATCACTGCTAAATTCTTTGTCTTAAACTCTTAGCTGATCCAAATATCTGAGCAGAGAGTGCAACGTAGGCAAAAAAAAAAAAACGCATTAATGAGAAACGAATATTCAGTGCCTTACAGTATTTATTTCTATTTCAGAAAAACAAATTAATAGAAAAGAGATCAAACTTAAAAAGTATTGTACTGGGGTCAAATTTGATTTTTTACTTTTTATTTGAACTTGCCAAAAAGGAAACTGATTATTATTTCGAAAATAATTTTTTTTTCTGAAGAAAGAATAGTGGTTATGACTCCCTTTAGCCCCACCATTTGTGTTGACAAATAATTTAAACATGCCATCAATGCAGACACGGAATATTTTCGCCCATTCGAGTACAAAGTTCCCACCAAAAAATAAAAAAGCATTGAACCTCAAATTTCCACGAAGCATAAACGTTTAAATTTGAAGCAAATCAACGCTACGCCTGCAAATCTGATTTAAAATTGTATAAAAATACTATGAAGCATTGCTAAAACGCAGACGGGGTTTTCAGATTCAGAAAAGAAGAATGTTTAACAGACATGCAAGCATTTTTGAGATGGTAACACTCATCAACAATGATGATAACGCTCTAATAATCACCTCTCTCATTCAAAAAATTAATGGTTTATCTCTACGCTCACTCTTCACAATGTCTATATACTATATTAGGACCAGTGACTAAATTTTTTTTATAAGAATGAACATTTAATCGAAAAAATGGTTGTATGGATTCAGTCTTTTAATAATGTGAAAGATGAGGCACAGAGCTGGGGAAGCATGAGCATATAATAATTGCCACACCGTCCACAATATTTAATTTGACTAACTTTGGAATTGCGTAAAATTTAACTAAAAACTCCAATTAACGGAAAATAAACGAGTTTCACATATCTGTTAAATAAAAAAATCCGCATTGAAGAAATCTTTTACGGATCAAATACGATTCAAAATCAACTCTAAAATTTTAAAGAAATGAATGCTGGACGTGGAGGTGCAAGAAACAGAATTCCTTATGGTACATATATTTTTAGGAAATAATTTCAAGTTTCGTAGAAAAAACTGTTTCATGCTAAGACGCAACAATCATTGAGAAGCAATCATCGGGGTTGATGAAGGCAGCTTACGTGGCCTTCTAATAAGATATATATGATATAGCCTTCGAATAAGACAATAAGTGTGGTAAATTCTGAAAAGAAAAGCTGATAATTCAATTAAATTGTATTCGGAGTGAGCTATGCAGAAAATTAAACAGATAGGTATATATAATACCATTAGAAGATGATGGTTGAGAATCTGCTGACTCTTCATTAGGCAGTTCGTCCGAAAACCTGAAAAAAAGATACAGTACTTTTTTGAATGAGTAAATACATTTTTCTTAATAACTTAGGGAAATTAAAAAATTTTTTTTTTACATTAGTTAGTTTTTACCTTTTTGTTCTTCTACTGAAAATTAATATGATTCAAACTCAAAATGAAAAACGCATTAAACAATTTGAAATTAATCCTGAACAGATTATTTGATTAAAAGATTATTATTTGAAATTTAAATAAATAATATTTTTTTAACCTTATAACACGCATATGTTTCTTTATTTTCTCATTAAGTTGTATGAACTTATATTATGACGACAAATACATGCAAGCAATTGATGGGAACACGTAGAAGTTCTCCTCAGGGCGCATTTCTTTACGACAGCCATAGAGGCATTTCAAAATAAAGAGTAAATATAATCAATCTTTACAATGCTTCTATGCCTCTAAAAATTAAAGGGATAAAGTAATTGTAAACGAGTTTAAGATTAAAGAAGAAAAGCAAAAGACAAACTTACTGATAAGAATGAAAGTAAAATAAAAATGCGTTATATTCAGATATACTTAATTAATTAAAATGAACAAAAATTGCTACGAATAAAAAATATAATTAATGTGCTTTTAGCTTTGTCGTATTAAATAATTTGTAAAAAATATATAAAGTTAATTACATTTCAGTACTGCCATCTATGAAAAAGAACACTTTAGTAATAATAATTTAAAAATTTAAGGGATATAGAAAAGGAATTCGATAAGAACAATAAATAATATTTAAATTATAAAAATTATGAAAAAAACCCATTCAAATAAGTAATATTTGCAAAACTTTACATACAAACGTAAACTAGGAACAAACCTTTTAATTGGTTTTTTCTTCTTTCAAAGGGTGGCTGTTTATAAGTCAGAGCCCAGAGGATAAAAAGCTATTTATACACTATCTTTCATTCATACATTCTTTCAAGAAAGTAAAGTCTAAACGTATTACCAGTATTCATCAGGAATGTTCATTTATAGGGTCACAGGTCCATTCATACTTAATAATAAAACTATTAATTACACTGGATGATTGCAATTAAAATTTAAAATTATTTTATGAAAGGAAATATCCTCCTTTCATAAAATAATTTTAATAATTTACTTAATGAATTAATTGATCCAGTATAAAATATCATACATCAAAACTATTCCTCCCAGTGACTTTAGAAATAGCTTATCATAATTAGTTTCTCCCTTAAAATAGAATCAGGTAAATAATATAAACGGAAAAAATAAATTAGTCTGCTAAGTGGTTTAGAATTTTATTGAAATAAAATTGAAGGAATGAATAAGGAAAATGGTTATTATTTAAATTTATCAATGTCTTTTAAAAACTCTTTATAATAGAAATTATTCCCTTAAGAACTAAGAATATTGATTTGTAATAGTATTGGGAAAAGATATTTGAAATATAAATTTTGTTAAAAATTGATTCACTTTAATAAATTTGCTTAGCTAAAATTTAAAAATCATCAAAATTAATTTTTAAAAGATCTTTAATAAATCTGAGAAAGAAGGAATTTATAGGAAGATTAGCATATCATTTCACGAAGAATTACTCTTGAACAAAAAGAAAAAATATTGCAAACATTAGTACTAAAATTATTTCTAGCGTTTTTTGATTCGTCACATTTACAAAGATTATTCAAATTATTTATAGCTAAATCCCAATAATTTCAAATAATTTTTTTTTTAAATCTAAAAATGGGTTTGTAGTTTAGTTAAATAGGGAGAAGATTTTTATTTTTATTGAAAATTGTGTGCAAACAAAGTTTATTAAAAATCTTATTTGCAAAATCTAAAATTAAATAGTCTGGTTTAGGTAAATCCTGGCGTTTACAATTATTTTTATACAAATAGCTAGATCTTTAACTTGATTTAAAAAGTTTGAGATATCTTGTTTTAAATTAAGTTTCATTTTATCTAATTTCTAACAATGTAAAATTTTGTTATGGAAATTAAAATTAATACCTAATAATTGTTTTTAAAAAGTTTGAAAGTAATATAGATACATTCGTTTTTATTAAAAGATTTAAAATTGAAATTGCTGTCTAAACCTTACAAAAAAAATAGGTTAATTAATAATCAGATATTTATTTTCTTCTTCGAAACTTTTTTCAGGTTTTTCTTTTTCAAATTTTTTAAACCGGTGTTTTGAAAAATTGTTTAATTCTAAGGCTATATATATATAAGTAGTCTGCAGAGTTATATTTATTTTTTAAGATCTATGTAACCTAATCCTTTAGTTTAGAGCTTCGGAAGTGCAGCCAATACGATAAAACTGCAAGTTAAACATATATATATATATATATATATATATATATATATATATATATATATATATATATATATATATATATATATATATATATATATTTTAAACTTTTTGATCGATGTCATTTATGAAAAAGGTTGTGAAACAAGAGATTTATATTTTTATTTTACATTTTAAATTTTTTTAGACCTAGTACTTAAAGCATATAAAACGTCATTAAAATTTTAAAAGCGATCGTATAAAATTATCTTGACGAAAATCAGAGTATAAATAAAATGAAATATGAGTAAAAAATTTAATATTATAAGTAATTAAATAAAATTTGTAAAAGGGCGCGATGGAAACTCACAAAAACTCAATTAAATATATCTAATCATTTTTAGAAATATTTTTAATTCTTAAAGTATTTAAAGCAATAGTTTACATTCCTCATCATTAATCGCTTAAAATTATTTCAAAAAATTGTTCCCAACACTCAAAAATTTTTTTACTTTAATTTACAAAGAGTATCTGGGAAAAGGTGTAGTAATATACATGATATGAAGTTTTAAATTAGCAGTTCTGCCTTTGAAGACTTAATAGAGTCTTAAAAACATCATGAAGGATTTCTTTTTCAATTTTAAATTTATAGAAAATGTAATTTATTTCAAATAATAAATTATAGTCTTTCTTCCTCCTCCAATAAAAAATTAGTTACAAAAATTAAATACATAAAGAGCAAGTTTATTGCATTATATTCTTTAAAAGAGTAAAAAGGACCTTTTATTTCTTATAATAGTTACCAGATGACAGCATCAGTTAAAGAAGGCCGTGTTATTTCTTTCCTTTCTTTCATTTATGTTAATTTTATTTTGATAAATTAATATTTTAATTTAGTTTCATTAAGTCACTTTATATTTAAAATTATTGATATTTATTAATCGGTATGAGATGATGTTTATAAAACAGATATTTTATTTTTCCTTTTTTAGAAATATTTCTTAAAATGAATATTTAATTGTTTTTTCAATTGATGTAAATGCATATCTATAAGAATAACATTTCGCTTTTTTTAACATTTTTGCCAACATTTAACTCACTAAAAGGCTTAAAGATTTTAAAAGGAACTATGCAATTAAAACTATTTCAATGATATTAAAGAAGAAAATATCTCTTAATAATACTCATCGATTTGTTTGTTTTTTCCCCACGAATTTAGTGTTATTACTAATTTTATAAATTTTAACTCTTATATATTTCATGGTAATAATATTTTAATTTAATTTCACTTTTTCCGTATTTGACCATAGCTTCAGAATTAATGAAGAGAATCATAAAGCATTTTTATACATATAAAAAGCTTGTATTTTTCACTGTATTATTTGTTTTAGTTATTCATATTTCCTTTTCAAAACTTCCACAACCATTTAGCATCATGTGTTAGCCCGAAAATATACTTGTGTGCTAGTTTATAGAATTGCTTAGTATCATGAGTTTTCTCAGTAAAATTTTACTTTCACAACAGCAGTTTCGTAGCGAGCTTAACTCGCGCCCGGGGCACAATACCCTTTTAGCGCCCCCCCCATTCAAAAACCACATAATATTATACATAAAATATACTCGCAAATAAATAAATAAATAAAGTAAAATAAATAAAGTCATAGACTCAAGCTAGGCTTCAAATTTGAGACAAAAAATGTAGTTGAGAGAACAAGACTAGATTTTGAAATGTATATGATCATCTAGAATTAGTTCAAAAGATACCTATTATTTATTTTACATATTTATAAAGAAATATTTTAAAAACACGCAGTTTTAAAACAATAAAAAAGTAAATATTTATTATCTCTAAAGAGATACATATATGTAATAATCATATGATTATAATACATTAATAAAACTAATTACTATGTCTAAATTTTCCGTGCTTTCGATGAAGCAAATGTATCAATAATATCATCAAAATTGATCATTCAAAATTTTTCTCTTTCCACACTTAAAAATGCTAGGTCACTTAGGCGATCTGTCAAAATTAATTTTAATTTGCTGAATGAACGTTCGCAGCTAGCAATTGATACTGACAGGGCTGGCTTATGCATGTCGCGGCCCCTAGGCAATGCTCGTCTCGGCCCCCCTCCCTACCGTCTTCTGACTTCCTAATATATTTTTTCGCTAACACAACACTTTATTCATAATTACGCTGTTTTTTACAACATAGGTGTATTATCACATTATTCAATAAAAATATTGAATCAAACGAAAAGAATATAAGTAATTAATATATGCACTTAAAAAAAATCATACAATAAGCTTAAATATTAACTCTTCTAACTTTTTTTGTTACAAAATCGTTCATTTATTTAGCGGATCGGGGAATTCCCCAGTCATGCGACGAAAGAACCAGTACTGCCAACCTTATTTTTACATACTCTTTGGTAGCTTGGCCATAGAATATACATAACTATGGTAGGTACCAGAACAGTAAGTGTGCATTCACAACGTTGAATTTTGCGCGTTTTTCAAGCGTGTTGTGTTAAAAAAGCTGCTCTTGCTGTATAGTCATCTGATTAGTCGGCGTTAAAATTACCGCGATAAAATTGCTTGCGATTATATTACTGCGTTATATATGAACTAATTACCATAATATTAATATCTAATTTGGAATGCGTTCAGAAATGTACTAAAATAGCGTCGACGTAATCTACAGAGCAAGACAATCGTCATTGAAATTTCGAATTAAATTTTTACTGTTTAAGAAACATTGTCAATTTTTTCTCTGTAGCACAGGGCCCCTGAACGTGGCGGGGCCCCTAGGCAGTTGCCTACAGTGCCTAATGGATAAAACGGCCCTGGATACTGAGATAGTCAGGAGTATTTGAAATGCCACTCTCAGATTTGGAAAAACATCTTCTCCATTCGAGATTGATTATAAAAAAAAGAAATTCTAATGGAGTTTTAGGTTTAATTTCTTTTCTACTGCGGAGTAACATTTTGCTGTCACATATTTTGATAAAAAGTTCTATTACATTGAAATCTGTATTATGAAATTCACCCAGATTTTTACAATTTTTTTTCAATGTCGTTATCATCATTATCCTTGTTTAATAAATTTTCGACGTCTAATAGAAATCCAAATTTGAAATTAAGGTCACTTAATCGTGTACACATTTCTTGTTGGAGTTAATCAGGAGCTTTCATAACGCGAGAAATTTCACTTTCTGCGGAAAGACCACCATAGCCAATTCTCCAGGCACGTATTGTTGTATCCATATCCCATTTTTCACAAAGAGACTCTGCTTTTTCTATTGCCTCTTTACAAAGCTTGTCTCAAATTTCGGCTAGTTCAGTCGCTAATGATTCAAGATCATGGAACACTTCTCTAAAATTCATTCTAGAATCTTGTAATCTGAGCTGCACACGATCAATCCTTCTTAAGATTTCGTACCAGAAATGAACTAAAGTTATAAAACTAAAGGTTAGTATATTTTGCAATTGAATTGTAGCTTCACTTCTGTTGTCACTTGTAGTGGTAGTGTCCTCTGATAATTTTTCTATTAGTTCTTTTATATTCTATAGCCCATAGATGATAACGATAACCGCTTCTATTCTGGCGCTCCATCGCGTTTCAGATGTGTGACCTGCCATCACGGCAGCATTATCGCAACATTGTGATCTGCAGTTTGTTAATGAAATTTCATCGTAATTTAATTTCTCTAAAATTGTATTTTCGATCGAGGCTGCATCTTTAGCATGTATTTCAATAAAACTTAAAAAAGATTCTTTGATGGAAACTTTTTTATTGATAGAATCAGCATCTACATACCTAACGACTTGGGACATTTGTTCTCGATATCAGGAGTTGAATCAAACGAAAGTCCATAATATTTATTTCTTTTGATATCGTTTATTAGTTGATTTCGAACTGTAGATGCCAGCAGATGAATTAATTCATTTTGAATCTGTGGTGACAAATATGAGAACAACAAATTTTTCTGTTAACAAATTTTTTCATACTCTATTCACTTAATAATAGAATCGTCGAATAGATGTAGTAAGTAATCTTATTTGATTTATTACTTACCAAGAATGTCTTGAACTTGAAAGGTAATAACATAGTGAAATATACAAAATAATTTATGCTGACATTAAACTTAAACAGGGTGTCTCTTAGTTAAGTGTTTCAGAACTTCTAAGAGGGGTAGGGAGCATCCTGACAACTCGAAATCATATAGCAATGCGGGGTCGGAAATGCTTTCCTGAAGCGGTGACGTACACAGAAGCACCATAAAGAAAAGAGACCCGTAAGTGAAAAATCGTTTTAATAATGCATTGAAAAAATTATATGGTACATGAGTCAAAGTAAGTTTTCGAAGTTTCTGCCACCGGCTACAATGTACACCTCACATCTCCGGCGCATGGACATTCGAACATTCTGCAATACTCCAGGCATATCCCGCAGGCAGCTACTGCGATTCTTGCAACCAGCATTATCAACAGGGGTGTCATAAACCAGTGTTTTCATATGACTCCAGAAATCAAGACATGATAGGTCGGGTGACTGAGGAGGCCATATAATTTTTTCAATGTATTATTATAGCGATTTTTCACTTACGGTCTCTTTTCTTTATGGTGCTTCTGTGTACGTCACCGCTTCAGGAAAGCATTTCCGACCCCACATTGCTATATGATTTCGAGTCATCAGGATGCCCCCTACCCCTCCTAGAAGTTCTGAAACGCTTAACTGAGACTCCCTGTATACAACATTTAATAACATTTCATTTTTATTCTAAGCAGAGCGCGATGACAAGGACGTGAATTAAATATTGAAATATATTTAATATGAATATGAATTTAATATAATATGAATATGAATTTAATATAATATTTAATATGAATTAAATATTAAATATTTTGATTAATATTTATGAATTAACATTTATTGTATTACACTGGCACTAATTTAAAATATATTTTCCAGAAATCAATTATAATTTTAAAAAAATTATCCAGCATTTTTTTGTTTTGCGAACCATTTTGCGCCCCTTTGTGAGTAGTGCCCGGGGCATGATGCCCCCCCCCTTGCCCACCCCTCGCTACGCCACTGCACAACAGTGTCAACGATTCATATTATAGTTTTCCCTCTAGCAAATGCTCTTTGTTTCTCTACAACACATGCTGTTGCTCAGATTTTTATTTATTTTATTTTATATAGTATTGCTAGATTCAAGCATGAATATTACACACTCCAGTCACATTAATGTGACCACAACCTACTTTCGACGTCAACGTGAAATAACCAATCAAAGAAGGCAAGTGGCAGCACATCACAGTGGAGTGTATATATAGTTTGTCCTAGGGCACCGGAAAGCATGAGACCAGAGATCGACTCAAGCCTTTGACGAGTAAAGACGGGTCTTATCTCTGAGCGACTAATGCCTTATAACAGAACAGCTCGCGGCGGAGAGGCGTTACCACCTAGCCGCCCAAAAACACCCGAACCAGTGGAATCGGATGGAGAGTACGTTGATGTTATCGAATATGATACATTTGATGAAGCCCTCACAGCCAGTAAAGTTCAGCAGAAATTCATTCCATCAAATTCAAATGTTAACCTTATTGCGTTCTACGCTCTGTTCAATAGTGATGAATTGGAAGAAACAAAAAGACCGCTTCAGGCATTTCTCAATTTCTGCGAATATGGACAAATATACGACTACTTTCAAAAATTACTTGATAGTATTACCTTAGTCTGCAGATATAACCGAGAAAAGCGGAAATATTCAGTGTCAGCGCAAACAAAAAAGGAGGAACCAGTGCCAAGTCAAGAAACTACTAATGTTCCAGAGCCTAACACTCCAATTGCCGAGATTAACCCGCCAACAGCCGATATCACCCCTACCCCTGCGGTGGAAAAAATGGAGCTCAGTGTCGGGGCCACGGCCTCAGACTCTGAAAACATCATCGAACCTCCAGCGAAAAAGAGGAGAAAGAGGAAGAAGAAGCAAAACAAAGCCAAATCAACAAAGCCGAAAACCAGCTCTCCAGCCTCTTATCCCCCACTTCAGCCGGAAGTCGCCACCTTAGCCCCCATGGAAACTACGGAAGAGAACTCCAGTAAACAGATAGAGACTTCTTCTACTGATGAGAAAGTTCACTCCAAGTACCTGAAAGTTCTCATACGCGGCCTTCCTAAAGACTTTGACCCAGCAGAAATTTTCCTTGAATTGGGGAAATTAAACATAGAAATCTACCAAGTTTTTCAGTTCCAGCAGAGGGTGGCTGAAGCCAATAGGCTCCTCCCTCTTTTTCTAGTTATCCTGCCCAAGCTATCCAATCACGAGAAAGTCTACTTCACGGAAGAAATCAATCATCACCCGGTTAGCATTGAGCGTTTCCACGGCGGTCGGCGGCCACTACAATGTTTTCGTTGCCAAGGTTATGGACACTCTCAGCGAACGTGTACAGAAAAACCAAGATGCATGAAATGTGCCGAAGGGCACTTTTCGTTTCAGTGCACGAAAAGCAGAGATACACCAGCTACCTGCTGCAATTGCGGAAAGAACCACGCTTCTAACTATTCTGGGTGCGAGGCCCGCCCCAGCAAAAAGACAATACAGACTAAAGCCCGTACTCCTGCAATCTCAGCCCACCGACTTGTGACCCTCATGAAGGAACTACAAGAACTCATGAAAGACCAGGAAGTGCTGTGCCTACTACAAACTCTACTAAAGGGGTGCTTCCCTTCCAATTGATGCTCCATTACCTCCAACCCAAGTCTTACCCCAACAAGGACTTTTACCTGAACTTTTTAGTTTAACATATGGACTAACTTAGGACTTTTTAGTTTTACGTCATCATAGTTCGGCTTCGCGCCAAAAGCCGAGATATCCCACATTCACATCACATCACATCATCGGAAAGCATTTCAATCGTTGGCGTAATGCAGAAACGTTGCGAATTATTCGAAGTCCAAAAGGGCATGATTATTGGCTTTCGGGCCAAGGGTGGAAGCACTTCAGAAACGGCTGATTTTGTGAACTGTTCGCCTGCCGCCGTGGTAAAATTATACCGTGCATGGCAAAATGGCACTATGCAAAACAAGCAGCTTGGCACATGTGGTGCACCACGGGCCATAGATGACAGAGGCGAAAGAAGGCTACGGAGATGCGTTCTGGCGAATAGACGTTGAGCACTGTTGAGCAACTGACCGCCCAGATGAACCAAGGGGCTACCATGAGTGTATCCTCAACAACTGTTCAGCGGACGTTGCTGTGCATGGGCCTCCGCAGCGGACGCCTCGTTAATGCACATATGCAGACTGCTGTTCATCGGTGACGAAGGCTGGAATTTGCACGCCAGTACCGCAACTGGACGTCCACACTTTTTCCGATGAATCACGTTTTATGCTCTATCGGACAGAAGGACGTTAGCTTATACGGCATGAAACGTCTGAAAGCAAACACCCTGCAACAATTGCCGGAAGGCTGGAGGAGGGAGCATTATGGTTAGGGGAATGCTTTCCTGGCACTCAGTGGGTACACCTCATCATTGTGGAAGACACGATGGATCAGCACAAGTACGCATCTGTCCTTGCGGACCATGTCCACACCTACATGCGAATGATTTTTCCTCAGAATGATGGCATCTCCCAGCAGGACAATGCGAGGTGTCATACAGTTCGCAGTGTATGTGCGTGGTTCGAAGAGCACCAGGATGAATTTACCGTACTCCCATGGCCAGCAAACTCAGCGGATTTAAACCCAATCGAGAATCTGTGGGACCACCTCGATCGGGTTGTTCGCGTTATGGATCCTCAACCGCGTAATCTAGCGCAGCTGGCCACGGCACTGGAGTCGGCATGGCTCAACATCCCAGTGAATACCTTCAGAAACCTAATTGACTCTTTTCCTGCACATCTCGCAGCGGTCCGCTTTGCCAAAGGTGGTTATTCTGGTTTTTGACAGGTGGTCACATTAATGTGACTGGACTGTGTATATATTAACATTTCTTAAATTTTTATTGGCTGTTCATCATAATGCCTATTTGCTTTATATATTCTTGCCTGAATTTGTTTTTTAATATTATTTTCTTCTTTTATTATGTTTTTGTCTGCATTATTCGTATTTATTGAATCAGGATTATTATTCTTGAAAATTAGTAGTTATAGCAATTAGGCAGATTTGCAATTAAAAGTCGTTATTTTATATGTACTCAAATAATCACAGCCGAAACTGCATTTTAAATAAATAAATTTTTAATTTATGTCTCCATTTAATTTATTTTAATCTATTAACACATACACTAAATTTAATAACATACAGCGTATTCAGATTAATTTAATCGTGAGACATAGGAGATTGGGGAGTATGTTCGTGATATTAACGAGTCGTATTAAAATTTTCAGAAAAAATTTTTCATAATCCCAATTTTTAGTATTTTATTACAAAATAGGTTCAATCTTTCAAAAATTCTATCTTTTGTTGAGAAACTTTTTTTTTTATCTTGTATTAAATTTTGATGGCTATTTAAAATGACGGGAAAATGTTTACTTTAAAAAAAAGCGTTAAAGAAGTCAAGACAAAAATTTTCTTTGATGCAACCTAAAAAACGTTTGATTTTTCTTTTATCATTCTTAATGATTAATTATTATTTTTCTTTTTCATAACTTTTTATTATATTAATATAAGTTTTAATAATTTTTTTAATTCTGTATTATGACTTTATAAATTGCCTACGTTTTTAGAAATTATATTTTTCTCAGAATTTTTATATTTCTTCATATATTTACAGCTCAATTAGAATATATAAAGCAAGAATATATAAAGCAATTATTATTTCTTCATTATTAGCAGTTCTAGCGCAGATTTTTAAAACTAAGTTACCTTAATTAATTATATTAATTCCACACACATAAATAAAAATTTATATTCTTCTTAGTGTTCTAATTTGAAATGAATTAATTGTAAGATATAAGTTAATCCCCATTATCTTGTAAACACCTATTAATTATTTACATTTTTAGATAATGCAAATAAATAATTGGAATGTTTATTCTGGATATTTCACAATGAACTTAAGAAAGGGTTTAAAAATAAAAGACCGCTAACCCAGAATCACTTTACGAAACTAATGCTTACATTGTTCAGTTTTGCTTACAGGAGGATGGGGACCCTATATCATATATCACTGTCACTGTACTAATTCACTCCTCCCTCAAAGCAAAGCCCCCAAAGTGCGAGACTTAAAACTGATTTTGCTAATTCAGGTCTTTTATCTGGGTATGGCATCCTCTTTAAAAATTATTTTAAAAAAAATTAAAAATTATAACAAAAATAGGTTAAACTCTATTACTTATAAATATTTATTACTTTCTTTATATTTATATAGCTAATACTCAGTATTAGAAATCGATTCACTTGCTTTATGTCTTTTAACATTATTTTTTCAAAAAAGTCAATTTAAACGAGTTAAGTTTTTATACCTAATAAACTTTTAAGCAAATTTAATCTATGCAATTTTAAATTACAAAATCTATATTTCTACTGCTCCTCTGGCCAAACTGTTGGAATCATATTTCCCTACTTGCGGTATATTTAGAGAGTTAAGGATAAATCGAAAAAAAGTATATTTACTTATTAATTAACATGTTTAAGATTAGGAATTCGAATTTTTGAGATTAAGTACTTATATATAAAAATATGATCATAAGTCATTCAGGCTGTATGCCTTTTTATTCTCGCAGGACATAAATAACAAGTAAATTTATTTTTTCATTTCTGTGAAACGTACTTGGCTAACATTATTACAATTTTTAACAAAGAAAAATAAAGCTAAAGCCAATATTTCTTCTTTCTAATATACCAATTCCAGATCAATTTTCATATTTATAGTCAAGAATCTTCAAACAATTGTAAATATTTCTTGTAATTATTTTAAATACTATAAATATTTAATAAAAATGCTCTTATTTTGTAAGTAAGGAAAACAAGAAAAAATTTTATAAGACGCATCTGAAGACATCTCTACACTACTTTAATCACAACTGCATACATTTGTTAAAATTTTAAATTTTTAGAAGCATTTAATTGTTTTTGAATAATTTTAACAGATATTGTTTTAAGAAGAAAGATTTCTGTGTCACATGACGGTTTATACGTGAAAATAAAATTATACGTGAAAATAAAATTAAATTACTATAGGGTCCGTAATATTTTTCAAATAATAATATAATTGTCTACTTGCATGCCACATTGAACCAATATTTTGTAAATTAATTTTTTGTAATAAAATGATTTTATTAAGAGCTAAATATATTAGTTTCAAGATGACATATCAAAGTAAATAATTTTTATGCGCAGGCCATTTTTTGGCATGCATTTTAAGAATCCTCACCAGAAATAAAAATAAACAATTAAAGTTCGTAAATCAACACCTAAGCTATGAAAAATAAAATCGTTATTGGAGAAATCGGTTCATTAAAACCACTTAGTTCTCCAATCAAAATTTGAAGATATTTTTAAGACTACACGTAAGCGACGTCTTCAATCTACAGTAAATCTGTTCCGGTAATCAGATAGGCTTTTGTTGCCTCGTTTGTTTAATCCATTATATATATCAGCATATATCTATGCATAATCTTGCATATATATATATATACATACAGGGTGATTCTAAAAAGAGGGGCAGAATTTTAGGAAGTGATAGTACACACCCAAGCAAACAATTTTTATCAAAGAATGCATAGTCGAAAACAAAACGCAAAACCGCTAGAAGGCGTCAAAGTTTATGTTCTTATATGAGGCAAAAACACACAAGAACGATGAAGTTAAGTTATAAAAGCAAATTTAACGGCATGTGATTTCAATAAGTGTTCAAAACAGTGGCCGGCAGCGGATAAGCACGCAGTACAACGGCGAAGAAAAGATAGGCGAACATTCTGAAGCACACCAGGCATATCACGAATTTTCCCTGCTGAGGCCGAAAGCTTGGCGACAAGTTCTTCTGCAGATTCAATGGGAGTCTCATACATAAGAGCTTTCAGTTGTCCCCACAAAAAGCCAATTATTTTTAGACATTATAGCACTCTAATCAGCAGCTTTTAGGTATGAATCGTGACGAAAAATTTGCATACGAGCTCTTCTTCTTCCCATAACAAGCAAATAATAACTCGCAGTGTAGTAACTCGCTCGCAACAGGAATGGAGCTTTCACGTTTGCATCAAACAACTTTCCAAATGCGCCAGCACCTTTGCGTTTTGTTTTCGACTATGCATTCTTTGATGAAAATTGTTTGCTTGGGTGTGTACTATCACTTCCTAAAATTTTGCCCATCTTTGTAGAATATATATATATATATATATATATATTGTAATACAAAAATTAAATACTTTTGTATTAATAAAAGCATTAAAACTTCATTCCTTTTCATTAAATATCTTTAGTAAAGGATAAGGGTAGAAATTCTATTTTGGGACTTCAAGGCTAAAAACATGCCAATGAATAATAATTAGATTAATACTTCAAAAGAGAAGTTATTTTAAGATCTTTCACTTCCATATAAGGAAAGATTAAACGATTTGCTTTGAGTAATAAATAAATTTGATGAGGCGTAAGAATACAGAAAAAGGCATATGACTGGGCCTCATTACAACTAAAAATCATCCTATAAAATGCAGGAGCAATGTTTTTGCGTGACTTTTTGGTGTATAATGTTTACCAACTAAACTCCGTCGGATCTGACTGGAACTTTGTCCCCCCTCTCCAGCCGGGAGAGCGGGGATGTGACTTCGGCTTCACGATCTATTTAGTAAATAAAATCTTGTGCACAATATGTTCTCATTATTCCTGCTTTCTTGACAAATAAATCCACCAAAATATAGGGGTTGTTGCCCTTATATTAGAAGTCGGCAGCATAGTTGCTTGCGGAGGAAACTTACGCATTTCTATCTCAAAAATTAAGATCAGCGGAGCCCGGCTGGGACTTCGGAAAAATCAGCGGTGACAAAATGCATCGAAAATGTCGAATATCTCATTCGCATGGACAGTTGAAAATTTATCAAGTCAAATTTTTCTGCAACTCATGGTAATCAATAATTCATCGAGTATCTTCAACAAAAAAAAAAAAAAAAATTCTTTAATCGTCAAACTTTTCATTTGTTTAAATGATACCTACATCCAGTGGTACTTTCCGTTCGTGTACTACCTTCCTTTTGTGTGTGCTGCATTTTATGTTTAACGTTCTGAAGGCGAAGGATGCAACTAGAGAGTTGAGCTTCAATATTTCACCACCCTTGGACTCCCCACTGCTTTGGATTTAATCGTCGATGAAGTGTTATTACACTCCGGAATGGTTTACGATGGTCTACTTAGATGTTCGACATTCCCATGCCTCCTACTCAGAACTCAAAGAAAAATAAGCTTCAATTTCTCCTTCACTCTGCGTGAATTTATGAATCATTTTCACGAAAAGAAAAAAAAAATTATAATTCTTTCCTATCAACTTTAAATTGATGTTGTGGCTTTCAAGATATGTTTTGGATTAATTCGAACTTTATGCAGCTTTGCATCCTTTAAGTATTTTTTTCTAAAACATTTAGTTCTTATGATTAATAAGAAGAAGAAAGTGAAGTGCGCGAATGATTTTTTTTTTCCTCTTCGCCAAATATTGAAGAAAAAGTGATATATAAATTATTTTTTTTCTTCTTTCTCAAAATTTATGATACTGTTATGATTACATATTTTAGTGATCAAAATTTTTTTTTATTCTGAATAATTGAGTAAATTATTAATATTGGATTGCATTTCTTATATTTATATTCGTTTTATTTTTAAATTATGATATATATTTTTTTTCTCTTCAACGAAATTGATGAAGGTCGACGTTGGAGAGTAGGGTGTCATATTTTATTGAAATTAGATATGAGTAATGATAAAACTTCTTATTATGAATAATTGAATAGAATATTTTTAAGAGTTAGATTGCATTTCTTGTGTTTATATTGCTTTTTTTTAAAAATATGATATTTTGTTTTTATAGTGCATTTAAAATGTTTTTGAAGGAAATAAATGCGGCTCAAACGTCAATTAAATTAGTAATGGCAAACAAAATTAAGTTTTTTTTTTAAACATTTGGTTTCTTAATGATTTATGACGATTAAATCGAAAAAAAAAAAACTTTAAAGAAATTTAACAAATTCTTACTTTTTAAGACTTGGTCAAAACTAAATATTCTTATTAAAAAATGTGAAAAATTAAATGTTACCCTAACAAAAGGACAGTTAACACTTAACAAAATTTGTGAGTTTCCCTTATTACGATAGGCGAAAATTTTAACTCAGTTAAGTTTTTATACTTGATACTGATTTACCATATGCTTTAGTAGGGTTGTAGACTTGCAAAGATTTTTGTTTGTTTATTGATTGTGTCGGGCCAGTTGTTACTTAATTTGGTAGGAGATTGATCACCTCTGCTAATTCAAACAATGACAACTTAACTTTGCACATTAGACAGCAAACTTCTAAAAAGGTTAAGGTTAAAAATGATGAAA